>NC_042621.1:39109557-39777682 GCF_901001135.1 Rhinatrema bivittatum
CCCTGTCTTCTGGTAGACGGGGTAATGGGGAGGCACCCCATTTAGTAGCCCAGCTTCGAGATCGCTGCCAAACAGTAAGGAACCCTTAAAGGGCATTCTTGTGAGTCGTGTCTTGGAGGACGAGTCAGCCGCCCAATGACGTAGCCAAAGCTGCCTCCTGGCTGCCACTGAAGAGGAGACTCCCTTGGCTGCCGTACGAACGAGGTTGGAGGCTGCGTCAGCGAGAAATGCGAGAGCTGATTCCATATCTGCACCCTGGGCGTTGTTTCTCGCCTGCGACAAACAGGAGCGCGTCACCACGGTGCAGCAGGTCGCGATTCGTAGGGACATGGCTGCTACCTCAAAGGCTTGTTTCAGGATGGTGTCCATGCATCGGTCATGCGAATCCTTGAGGGCCGCTCCCCCCTCAACCGGAATGGTGGTGTGCTTCACTATTGCGTTAACTATGGCGTCTACCCTGGGGCACGCCAACAGCTCCTTGGATGCCGGATCCAGAGGGTACATGCCTGCCAAGGCCCGACCCCCTTTAAATGAGGCCTCCGGTGCCTTCCATTCCAGATCGATTAGCTGCTGTGCTGCCTGTAGAAGGGGAAAATGGTGAGCCGGTTGGCGTAGGCCCTCTAACAGGGGGTTCATTTTAGGGCCCCCTGGGGTATCCTGGCTCGGAATGGCCAGCTCCAATAGGCATTGCGAGACCAGGCCTGAAAGATCCTCTTTCCGAAAGAAGCGCCTCATGGTCCGATATGGCTCTATCTCCGAGGGAAGTTCACCCTCCTTGGGGGGCTCCTCACTGTCCTGGGAGCAATCCGAATCCCCATAAGCGGGGCTGTCGGGTGGTGAGTGGCTGCGCCTAGGTCTCGAGGGTCCAGGGACCGGATCAACCGGGACGGAAAGATCCATTCGAGGAGCAGACTGCATCTGGACAAAAGCGTGAATCCCTTTGAATAATTCTACCCAGGAAAGCGAAGCCGGATCTGGCCGCGGGGGCACCAGGTCTCTCAGGCTCCCTGGTTGCTCGCCGCGGCCCGCTAAGTCCAGTGTGCTCCCTGAGGAACCGCTGGGCTGGGGCCGGTCCTGTCCTGGAACTCCCATGGCCTCCTCACATTGGGCACATAGTGAGTCTGCTCCCTCACTCTGTGTAGCTCTGAGGTTGCATGCTGAGCAGAGGCTTAGAGCTTTCATGCCAGATTCTGGAGGTGCCAGCCCTGCGGCCGCATGGGCTTTCTTATGCTCCATTCGCCTGAAATCCGGTGTCGCCCAATAAGTGCGCCTAACAAGAGCGCTTAACAGCATGGGCCTATCTACGGGCGTCTTAGAAGCGTGCGCCTATCCACGGGCGTCTTATAAACGTGCGCCTATACACGGCGGCTTATAAACGTGCGCCAATTCACGGGCGGCTTATAAACATGTGCCTATACACGGGCGGCTTATAAACGTGCGCCTATACATGGGCGGCTTATAAACGTGCGGCTATCGCGTGCGCTAACAACATGCACCTATTGCGTGCGCTAACAACATGCGCCTATCGTGTGCGCTTAGCTCAGTAATGAGAGCTCAGCGGCGAAGTTGAGTAGGCAGGCAAAATGGCAATCTCCTTGGCGTGCTGCCCCGTAGGCAGGCCCAGCGAATCCACACTTCCTCGGAGACCAAGTAAAGATATACGCCTTACCTTGTCTTCGGCGCTTCCCGGTTGCAACCCGGGCGGTCTCCGGCTGCGGGGGGGAGTATACCTTCAACCGCCGCGCATAAGGAAGTGTGCCCACTGCCTCTAGGCCGCGCCCAAACTCGTCTCGCTCGGGGGCCAAGCCGCGCCCGAGCCCTTCTCACTCGGGGGCCAAGTCCACGCCGGGACCGAGGCTGCCTCTAGGCCGCGCCCGAACTCGTCTCGCTCGGGGGCCAAGCCGCGCCCGAGCCCTTCTCACTCGGGGGCTAGGTCCCTGCCGCGAACCGGCCACCGGACCGAGGCACTTACATTCGAGGGACCACGGAAGTCAGCTCGGGAAAACTCAACTGGGTGAGGGCCTCACCACAGGAGTGCGGGGCTTGTCTTCAATAGGTTTCTTCTAGGAATTTAGTCGTTAGAATTTGGAAACACGCTCAGCGAGCGTGAGGTAGCTCCAAACTGCTTTGGAGACGGAAATTACTGATTTGCGGCACTTCCTGTGGGGGTATATGTACCCATGCTGACGTCAGATCCATCTCCAACTGCTAGCATGAGCACACAATACCCATTTGTTTTGAGTCCATCTGCTACACGCTAGGAAATAGTCCGTTTTCACAATGGAAAAAGTAAACAGTAGAGTGTCTCAGGGATCTGTACTTGGACCGGTGCTTTTTAATATATTTATAAATGATCTGGAAAGGGGTACAACGAGTGAATTGATCAAATTTGCGGATGACACAAAATTATACAGAGTAGTTAAATCTCAAGCGGATTGTTATGAATTGCAGGAGGACCTTGCGAGACTGGAAGATTGGGCTTCCAAATGGCAGATGAAATTTAACGTGGACAATTGCAAAGTGATACATAAAGGGAAAAATTACCAATGTTAGGTTCTATCTTAGGAGTTACCACCCAGGAAAGAGATCTAGGCAACATAATGGATAATACATTAAAATCGTTGGCTCAGTGTGCTGAGGCAATCAAAAAAGCAAACAGAATGTTCCCTGTACGGACCCGGATCAGTCCAGACAGTGGGTTTGTCCCCCTTCCAGCAGATAGAGTCAGAGCAAAAACTGTAAGGACAGCCCCTAATAGGTTGGAACGCCCTCTGTGTCACTTCAGTATTTCTCAGACTCCAGCAGATGAAAGATGGCACCTGCGGTTCCCCAGTACTCTTGGACAGAATTTGATTCTATTTCCTTCACTTTCTTTAATTTTCTCTATTTTCCTGTATGGATCAACTTTAAAACAAAAAAAAAATTCTTTACTTGATTACTTTCTAAAGGCTACTTTAGTCTATTCCCTTCTCTGAGACTTGCAGACAGAACTTGTTAGGGACAGTTTCCAATTGTTTCCTCTCTGTCTGTGCATTTTATTTATTTATTTATTTATTTAACAGTTTTTTATACTGACCTTCATAGTAAATTACCATATCGGATCGGTTTACAGTTTAACAAAGGGAAAAACTAGAGTAACAATTCACGTAAACGAAAGATAACAATAAGTAGGAATAAGTCAAAGTTACAATCAACAGGGGGAGAGAACTTGGAAGCTTGCAACAAGCTGGAAAGAAGAAAGGCCGGTAAAAGTATTGTTACCATAGAGTGTACAAGTTAAAAACTTAAGAACGGTGCTTTAACCTGAAAGTCTCAGAGTCCATTTTTTTTCTTTGAGAAACTATGGCCAGACCAGGTAGGAATGAAGGCCAACTAGTAATTGTCTGGTGGTTCAGGGAAGGCTTGGTGAAAGAGCCAGGTTTTGAGTCTTTTTCTGAAAGTTAAAAGGCAAGGCTCCATTCTGAGATTTGATGGGATGCTATTCCAGATAGATGGGCCTGCTATCGAAAAGGCTCTGTCTTTGGTCGTAGCGAGGCGTGTGGCTTTAGTGGGGGGAACATTAAGAGTGCCTTTGTAAATATCTCTAGTTGGTCTGTTAGAGGAGTGGAGTTTGAATGGTATTTCCAGATCAAGTTGAAGTTGATGATGGATGGTTTTGTGGATTAAGGTGATTGATTTGTATAGAATTCTGAAATTTACTGGTAACCAGTGTAGGTTCCTGAGTATGGGTGAGATGTGTTCGCAGCGGCTGGTACTGGTCAACAATCTTGCTGCCGCATTTTGTATCATCTGCAGAGGTTTGGTAGTGGATTTGGGGAGTCCTAGTAGAAGGGCGCTGCAGTAGTCTATTTTGGCGAACAGTAGCGCTTGGAGGACTGTCCTGAAGTCATGGAAGAATAAGAGTGGTTTAAGTCGTTTTAGGACCTGTAATCTGTAGAAGCAATCTTTAGTTGTTGTGTTGACAATTTTCCTTAGGTTTAGTCGATTGTCTAAAATCACCCCAAGATCTCTAACCTGCTTACATGTGATGTGAGAGTTGAGTGGTGATGGTTGGGTGATATTGTTATCATTTGAGGAGATGAGGAGAAGCTCTGTCTTAGAGGCGTTGAGGACCAAGTTTAAGCTGTTGAGAAGATTGGTGATGGATAGTAGGCAGTTATTCCAATGGGTGAGCGCTTTTGAGATTGATTCTGTTATGGGGATTAGAATCTGTACGTCGTCTGCGTACAGATAATGAATTAGGTTGAGATCTGTTAACAGTTGGCTGAGGGGGAGGAGGTATATGTTGAAGAGGGTTGGGGATAAAGAAGATCCTTGTGGTACGCCAAGATTAGATTTTATTAGGGGTGACTCTTTATTGTTGATTTTGACTTTGTAAGTCCTATTGCTGAGGAAGGACTTGAACCAGTTGTAAGCAGATCCGGAGATGCCGATATCTGCTAGGCGATCCAACAGGATGGTGTGATTGATGGTGTCGAAAGCCGCCGAGATGTCTAATAGGACTAGTAAGAAGGAGTGCCCTTTGTCTAACCCCATAATAATATGGTCTGTTAGTGAAATGAGGAGGGTTTCAGTGTTGCGTGATTTACGGAAACCATATGCGAAGGGTGTAAGATCTTGTGGTCTTCCAGATAGTCAGAAAGCTGTGTGTTTACCAGTTTCTCCGTTAGTTTGGCGACGAATGGGAGGATAGAGATGGGTCTGAAATTTGCTGGTACATTTGGGTCTAAATTGTGTTTCTTGAGGAGGGGCTTGAGTGAAGCGGTTTTTAGAATGTCTGGGTAGCTTCCTTGGGTTAGAAGGCTGTTTATGATGCTGGTCAGAGGTCCTGAGATCAAGTTTGGGATGAGAAGCAGGAGGACAACTATCCCGCGCTAAAATACATCCAGGACCACAAACTCGAAGTGTATTTGAAGAGAATTTTCAAAGTTTCTGCTCTGGGGGTCCAAGTGGCTGACTGCAGCTCTCTCATGCATCAAGCAGGGCTTCGCTGGATGCAGCAATTGTTAGATGCTCAAGAACTCCCCCTGGACGAAGCACGGCAAGCGGACCGCCTGGAAGCGGAAATTGCATATGGGGCGGATGCTCTGTATGATCTCCTCCGAGTCCTGGTCAGGTCCATGGTCTCTGTCGTCTCGGCTAGATGCCTGCTTTGGCTCCGTAACTGGTTGGCGGATTCTTCCTCCAAAACTCGGCTGGGCTCCTTGCCCTTCAAAGGCAAATTGCTTTTTGGAGAAGAACTGGAACAGCCCATCCAGTCCCTTGGCGAGAATAAGGTACATAAGTTGCCTGAAGATTGACCTCGGAGTTACAGGACTTTCAGCTCAACGTGCTCCCGCTTCAGGGGCCAGCGTCGTTTTCCACAGTCCAGGCCAGGCCCCCAGAGACCTGCCTCCTCTTGATCGCAGTCCTGGCCCCATTCCTTTCTTGGCCAAAGATAAACCAGGGATAACCCCTCCCCAAGGGGCATCAAAGTCCTCACAATGAAGTATTGCTGGCCCACTCTTCAATTCCCAGGATAGGGGGACAGCTGTCCCTCTTCTACGAGGAGTGGGTCAAAATCACCTCAGACCAGTGGGTCTTGGATATCCTAAAACACGGCTACGTGTTAGAATTTGCTTGGCGCCTAAGAGACTGGTTTGTCTTCTCCCCTTGTGACCCGGTGAAGAAGCAAGGCATAGTGCGGCAAACACTAGATTGGCTCCTGAGCTTGGGGGCCATCCTCCCTGTGCCCTTGCCGGAGCAAGGGTCAGGCCTCTATTCCATCTACTTCGTAGTTCCCAAGAAGGAGGGGTCCTTCCGTCCAATCCTCGACCTCAAAATGGTCAACAGGGCCCTAAAGATTCCACACTTCCGGATGGAAACTTTGCGTTCGGTGATCGCGGCAGTCCACAAAGGGGAGTTCCTAGCTTCACTGGACTTGACGGAAGCCTATCTGCATATTCCTATTCTACAAGCACATCAGCGCTTCCTTTGCTTCAAGATTCTCAGACAGCATTTTCAATTTCAGGCTCTGCCATTCGCTCTGTCCTTGGGGGCCATCCTCACCCAGAGCATCTGGGTGAGGATGGCCCCCAAGGACATTCACAAGGTGATGGTGGTGGTAGCCGCCACTCTACAAAAGGAGGGGATCCTAGTTCTCCCTTATCTGGATGACTGGCTCATCTGGGCGAAGTCCCGGGACCTGTGCCAGCAAGCTGTCGACAGGGTGCTACACCTACTTCGCTCCCTGGGATGGGTCGTCAATCTCGCCAAGAGCCGCCTCACCCCATCACAAACGATCGACTTTCTAGGAACACACTTCAACACCAGACAGGGGAAAGTCTTCCTACGTCAGGATCGGGCAGACTCTCTCATTGATCAAGTGCAACACTTCAGGGGTCTCTCTCTCCCCACACATGGTATTACCTCCAAGTGCTGGGCTCCATGGATTCAACTATAGACTTAGAGCCGTAGGCTTTTGCCTATATGCGTCCGTTACAGCAGGCATTACTTTCTCGCTGGAAGCCTGTGTTTCAGGCCCCTCTTCCGCTTTTGGACTCGGCCAGATACAGCCTGCTCTGGTGGATCAGCCTGGATCCCACAGTGGGTGATTGTCACCACGGATGCCAGCCTCTCCGGCTGGGGAGCGGTGTGCAGGATGCAGTCGACTCGGGGCAATGGTCACCCGTCCAGGCGACATGGCCTATCAAGCGTCTGGAGACCAGGGCGGTTCGTCTGCCATTGAAACGTTTCCTCCCCTTAGTCCTAGGACGAGCGGTGTGAATTCTCTCCGACAACGCAACAACAGTAGCGTACATCAACCGCCAGGGAGGTACAAGAAGTCAGCACATCTCCCAAGAGACAGACAAGTTGATGGCATGAGCCGAGCTCCATCTGTCCCGACTGGCGGCATTCCATATAGCGGGGGTGGACAATGTTCAGGCAGACTTCTTAAGTCGACAGCGCTTGGATCCAGGGGAGTGGGAGCTTTCCGAAGAAGCAATGCAGCTACTGGTGGGATGATGGGGGACTCCCCATCTAAACCTGATGGCCGCACAATGGAATGCGAAAGCCCCGCGCTTCTTCAGTTGCAGAAGGGAACACAGTGCAGAGGGAGTAGATGCCCTGGTCTTTCCGTGGCCACGGGACCTCCTGCTCTACGTGTTTCCACCCTGGCCACTGGTGAGGAAGGTACTACGGAGAAAAGAACTCCATCAGGGTCCAGTAATCCTGGTAGCACCTGAATGGGCTCGAAGACCGTGGTTCGCAGACTTGGTCAACATGACAGTGGACGGTCCCCTTCGGCTGGGACATCTTCCGAACCTCCTCAGACAAGGACTGGTATTTTTCAACCGGGTAGATCGCTTCTGTCTTGCGGCCTGGCTTTTGAACGGCGCAGGTTGAGAAAGCACAGGTACCCGGATGGGGTTATTTCCACCCTCCTTCAAGTTCAAAAACCATCTACGTCCATTGCATATGTTCGTGTCTGGAAAGTCTTTGAGACTTGGTGTGTCGCCATGCATGTGTCTCTCCGTCACGCTTCCATTGCCAACATCCTCTTCCTTCCTGCAGAAAGGCTTGGAGAAGGGCCTAGCCTACAATTCCCTAAAAGTCCAAGTAGTGGCCCTCAGGGCCCTTGTGTGTCATTCTGATGGAATTCGTCTTTCTTCCCATCCTGACATCGTCCAGTTTTTGCAGGGGGTAAAACATGTCAGGCCTTCGGTTCACTCCCTGTGTCTGTCCTGGAATCTAAATTTGGTCCTCCGGATTCTTTGTGGCCCACCGTTCGAACTTCTCCCCAGCGCCACTCTTAAAGATCTCACTCTCAAGACTGTTTTCCTGGTAGCCATTTGCTCGGCTCGCCGCATCTCAGAACTCCAAACTTTGTCGTGCAGGGAGCCCTCCCTACGTTTCACGGATTCTGGGGTTTCTTTGCGCACGGTTCCAGCTTTCTTGCCCAAGGTGGTTTCCGCTTTCCATCTGAATCAGTCAGTAGAGCTTCCCTCCTTCCTGGACAACAGTCCTCTAGAGCTTAATCGACTTGATGTAAAACGGGTCCTCATGCACTATTTGGAAGCTACTAATCCTTTTCGTCTAACAGACCATCTCTTTGTTCTCTGGGGCGGACCCAAGAAAGGCTGCAAGGCTTCCAAAACCACCATTCCAAGGTGATTAAAAGACGCAATCTCTTCCACCTACACCGGTTCTGGTCGTACGCCTCCTGCAGGCATAAGGCTCATTCCCTTCGCTCCCAAGCTACCTCCTGGGCAGAGAGCCAATCTGTCTCCACTCAGGAGGTATGTAGAGCAGCTACCTGGACATCATTGCACACTTCTGCGCGACACTATCGCTTGCATGTTCCATCTCTGGAGTTTGGCTCCTTTGGTGCTCAAGTTCTTCGTGCTGGGCTATCCACGGCCCACCCTATATAGGGAAGCTTTGGTACATCCCTCTATCTGGACTGATCCAGGTACGTACAGGGAAAAGAAAATTATTACTCACCTGCTAATTTTCGTTCCTGTAGTACCACGGATCAGTCCAGACGCCCTCCCTATCTGGATTGGGCCCAGCTCGACTTCTTCTTTATGAGTCTGTATATCAGTTCATTTTGCAAGTTCTAAGAGTTACGTGTTTACAGTTGTGTTTACAGTTCTCAAGTTGATATGTTAGTTGATCCATACCACATACTTTTCTGGCTTTGATATTCTTTATACTGAAGGGACGCAGAGGGCGCTCCAACCTATTAGGGGCCGTCCTTACAGTTTTTGCTCTAACTCCATCTGCTGGAAGGGGGACACAACCCACTGTCTGGACTGATCCGTGGTACTACAGGAACGAAAATTAGCAGATGAGTAATAATTTTCTTTTAGGAATTATTAAGAAGGGAATGGAGAATAAAACAGAGGATGTCATAATGTCTCTGTATTACTGTGTGCAGTTCTGGTCACCACATCTTAAAAAGGATATAGCTATACTGAAAAAAGTGCAGAGAAGGACAACCAAAATGATAAGGGGCATGGAACGGCTGCCTATGAGGAAAGGCTAAAGAAGTTCGGGCTGTTCAGTTTGGAGAAGAGACGACTGAGGGGGATATGATGGAAGTCTACAAAATCATGAAAGGATTTAAACAAGTTAATCTAAATCAGCTATTTACTCTCTCAGATAATAGAAGGACCAGGGGGCACTCCATGAAGTTAGCAAGTAGCTCTTTTAAAACAAATCGAAGAAAATTCTTTTTCACTCAGCACAGTTAAGCTCTGGAATTAATTGCCAGAGAATGTGGTTACCGCAGTTAGTGTAATTGGGATTAAAAATGGTTTGGATAAGTTCCTAGAGGAAAAATCCATAAATGGCTATTACGGTAATTAATAAGCAATAGTAGCTTGTGATTTATCTAATAAGAACATAAGACCATGCCATACTGGGTCAGACCAAGGGTCCATCAAGCCCAGCATCCTGTTTCCAACAGTGGCCAATCTAGGCCACAAGAACCTGGCAAGTACGCAAAAACTAATTCTATTCCATGCTACTGTTGCTAGTAATAGAGGGAAATTGGTTCTTACCTGCTAATTTTTGTTCCTGTAGTACCACGGATCAGCCCAGACAGTGGGTTGAGCCTCCTGTCCAGCAGATGGAGCCAGAGAAAAACTGAAAGGGCATACCATAGAAGGACAGCGCTCACCCTGCACCCCTCAGAGAAAAGGCCAGAAAAAACAGCCTTACTCCCTGCAGCCTCAGACCCCGTCCACCGACGCAATCAAGGCGGCGATGTGGGACCGACCTATTTAAGACGCCCAAGCACGCCTGAGAGCCCCTTTCACGCCAGATCGCAGCACCGGATCGCCGCACCGGACCACAGCGCTCAGTAACCCCGACGCCCCTAGCTGCACGGTAGGCCTCTCCGCACTCCACACCCCCTGGACCCGCCGGGAAAGATCGCTGAGGCGAAGTGACTGGACCTGCCTTCATGGTAGGCCCTCTTCTTGTCTGGACCCACCTCCACGGCAGGCCCAATCCGCGCTGACCCAACTGTCTTCCAGTAGGCCCGACCCCGACCTGCTTCACCCGACTGTTCGCCGGTGGGATTTGCTACGTCGCCAAACTCCTCCCCAGCCAGAGAAAAGGACAGGAAAAACAGCCTTATTCCCTGCGGCCTCAGACCCCGCCCACCAACGCAATCAAGGCGGCGACATGGGACCGACTATTTAAGACACCTAAGTGTGCCTTCTGGCGCTGCTCGCCTAAGGAGCGCGACAAAGGGGCAAGACCCTTGGCGTGCCCCTTAGCGCGTCCTATTCATCATATTGTCACTAACCTCCACATAACAGACCTCTCCTAACCAGTAAATCCCTCACCTCTACAACCTCTCTGTTTGATCAGAACCTCATAAACCACTCCTTCTCCCCACACCGGCCTCAGACGGACACGAAGTAACCCACTGACTAGTTTACCATCTCCAGCCTTCATATCTCAGCTATGAACCACAACGACCCCTGAATCGCTTCAGCTCTACTCAGCACCTCAACACCACCAGTGCGTCCCTCATTGAGGCAATTTTACAGCAGCCCCACGGCCTAATATAATTACTACAACGACCGTGCTTTCACTGGTTACTGGACCTGTAAACTGTATTGTATTTGCACTGTTACTCATCATCTGTATGACTATTACTTCCCCCAACCGCCCCTCCCAATCGCCGCCGAACACCCCCCAAACCCACCATCATACCCCTCTCCTTCTCCACCTAATCTTTCAATGGCATCCCACACCATCCCCCGTATTCACTACCCACACAGCAGACTCCCATTCCCATACCACCACAAATCCCATCCCCTTCGCAAGTCCCTTCTTCCTATCCTCATTACCCCCTTGACACAATTTCTTGGACTCACTACCCTCTCGATAATTCTGTTCGATGCTCAATCCCTCTCCAAAAAAACCCCAATCCTCAACGATCTCCTTATCGACTGTAAACCTGAAATCTGTGCCATCACAGAAACATGGTTCAAGGAAACTGACATTGTCCTCCTTAATCAACTCCCTACCCTCTCTTATGAGATTTTTTTCTATCCCAAGACCTAAGAAAAGAGGAGATGGCCTCCTCCTGGCAGTAAAAAAGCACCTAAACCTAAAGCCGGTGCACATTGACACCCCCCCCCCCCCACCCAAACTGGAAATTGGCTTGTTCAAATCCCCTGAGTTGCAAATCTGCCTTATCTATGCCCCTCCAGGCTCCATAGATCTCAATCCCGCCCCGATAATCGAATTCATCTCTGATAACATCAGCATTGAAATCCCAGCTATTGTACTAGGAGACTTCAATCTCCATGTAGACTCAGTCCCCCCTTACATCATCCTGCGAAACCTTCCTCACCTCCCTCCAAGCCATAGGCTTTAAACAGATTATCACATCTCCTACCCACAAAGCCGGGCACTCATTAGACCTCATATTCATTAATCCATGCATTCACTCTCCTAACACACCCACTTGCACCCCGGTTCCCTGGTCAGACCACTTCCTCATTGAAATGCTACTCTCCATAAATGCACCGACCACTCTTAACCCGGCACAAAGCACAACTATTGTATTCAGAAAACCCTGCGCCAGTGAGGATCTATCTTCTGCACTATCTGACGTCCTACCAGAACTTGACTGCTCCAACCCTGACGCTGCCCTGGCCTCTTGGAGCAACCTCACACTAGATATCGCTAATAAACTATGTCCTATCTCCAGACGTGAGTTGCGACCTTCATCAAAAAACCTCCAGCCATGGTACACTGCTGACCTAAAAATATTGAAAAACAAACTCAGACAGAGAGAGAGAATTTGGCTTAAAGACCCTTCACTGCAACACGCCTCCAACTATAAATCTGCCCTTAACCACTACAGACTTTCCACGCTCAAATCCAAATGCGATTTTTATGCCTCCAAAATACATGAGTAAATGTACAATCCTAAGGCACTCTTTTCATACATTGCTGACCTCACCAAGTCCGCCCTGCACCCCATCCCGGACAATGAAGCTTCAGCTAGATGTGAAGAGCTAGCTCTGTACTTCCACAGGAAAATTGCTAACAACCTCCTCAGATTCCGAAACTCCTCACATTCATCCCACTCTTGCTCCGACCCTAACACCGCCACCCTTGACTCACTCGAACTAACCTCTGCCACAGAAATTGAATCAATTCTCAAAAAAAATCAATCCTGCTAGTCACCCCACAGACACCATCCCCACTAAAACCCTCCTCTCCATTCCTAACACCATTGCCAAACCTCTAGCTAATATCATTAACTCCTCACTCTCCTCTGGCATAGTCCTAGACACTCTCAAACAAGCTCTGGTTAAACCCCTCCTCAAAAAACCTTCCTTAGACCCCAAAGACCCTTCGAACGTCTGACCCATCTCAAACCTTCCCTTTCTCTCTAAAATTATGGAAAAGATAGTTAATTCCCAACTTACGGATTATCTTGAAAAAAACGAGATCCTCCACCCATCCCAGTTTGGTTTTCGCAAGCACCTCAACACAGAAACGCTCTTACTCACCCTCTCTGACCACCTCATCAGAGGTATGGATCAGGGTCATTGCTACATTCTGGCCCTATTGGATACTTCCGCTGCATTTGACACAATCAATCATAACCACCTCCTCACCCGTCTGACGGAAATAGGCATCTCAGGCTTAGCTCTCTTGTGGTTGAAATCATATTTATCCGTCAAAATAGGTAATGCAGAATCTACACTTTACTCCCTGTCCCAAGGTGTCCCACAGGGTTCCTCCCTCTCCTCCACCCTTTTTAACATATATCTCACACCCTTCTGTCATCTCCTATCGGACCTCGGCCTCAAGTTCTACTTCTATTCTGATGACATCCAAATCATCATTCCCATCCATGATTCATTATCTGATGCACTGAAGCTTTGGGACACATGCCTTGCGTCCATCAACAACTTACTCACAAACCTCCACCTTGCCTTAAACACAACCAAAACAGAATTGCTCCTCATATCCCAACACCAAACCCCTAAACCATCGATCACCAATGACCCGGCCTTCAGTGCCATATCCGTTCAGCCTTTTGTAAGAGACCTCGGGGTCTTCCTGGACCAGCAACTGAATTTAAAGAAATATATTAACTCTATTCTCAAAGAGGGCTTCTATAAGCTCAACGTCCTAAAAAAACTAAAACCCCTACTCCACCCTCATGACTTCCGCACAGTCATGCAGGCCACCCTCTCCTCCAAGTTGGATTATTGTAACTCCCTTCTGCTAGGGCTCCCCTACTCCCCTACTCCACCATAAAACCACTACAAATGCTCCAGAACGCAGTAGCGAGGGTCATCACAAATGCCTGGAAATCTGCCCATATCACCCCCATACTCAAAGACCTCCATTGGCTCCCCATCCCTTCACGTATCCTCTTTAAAACACTATCAATCATCCATAAATCCATCTAATGTCACAACTCCAACTGGCTAGATGAACCCTTCTGCCTCACACGCTCTAACCGTCCCACCAGAGCTATCAATAAAGGAACCCTCCAGGTACCCTCTCTTAAAAAGGCACATCTCTCCTCCACAAGGGATCGTGCCATTTCCATTGCTGGTCCCACGCGATGGAACTCACTTCCCACCTTTCTTCGACTTGAGCCCTGTACCACCAAATTTAAAAAGAAATTAAAGACATGGCTCTTTAAGCAGGCCTACCCAGACTAGACACTGACCTCCATCATACCTATGCTACCCTCCTCTTGACCTGATCCTGTATATAGTTTTGTTACTATTTCTTGTTATTTACAGTACATCACTTGTTATTTGCATTATATCTTTTGCTCTGTTTCCAGCTTCTTCCTCGTCTCCTGGTTCACTGCCCCCCCCCCCCCCCCCGCCGTTCCCGTTTTATGTACTTTCCACCTGTCAGTTCGGATGTAAACCGGTATGATGTTGCACATGAATGTCGGTATATAAAAGTGTTAAATAAATAAATAAATAAATAAATAAATAAATAAGCAAGCATTATCAAAGCAGAAAAACAAACGCAAATCAAACCAGAATAAGATCAAGCAAGTAACAAAACCAACAAGGCTAATATAAAGAGAACATTGAACAGTGCAAGAAAAAATCAGCTCTTCTCTATGGGGCGGATTTTAAGAGCCCTGCTCGCGTAAATCCGCCTGGATTTACGCGAGCAGGGCCTTGCGCGCCAGTGCGCCTATGTTCCATAGGCCTACCGGCGCGCGCAGAGCCCCGGGACTCGCGTAAGTCCCGGGGTTTTTCGAGGGGGGCGGGTCGGGGGCGTGTCGGGGGCGTGTCGGATCAGCGCGGCGTTTTGGGGCGGGACGCGGTGTTTCGGGGGTGGGCCCGGGGCGTGGTTTCGGCCCGGGGGCGTGGCCGGGCCCTCCGGAACTGCCCCCAGGTCGCGTCTCGGCGCGCTAGCGGCCCGCTGGCCCGTGGGGATTTACTTCTCCCTCCGGGAGGCGTAAATCCCCCAAAGGTAGGGGGGGGTTCTAGATAGGGCCGGGGGGGTAGGTTAGATAGAGGAAGGGAGGGGAAGGTGAGGGGAGGGCGAAAGCGAGTTCCCTCCAAGGCCGCTCCGATTTCGGAGCGGCCTTGGAGGGAATGGCGGCAGGCTGCGCGGCTTGGCGCGCGCCGGCTACACGAAATCGGCAGCCTTGCGCGCGCCGATCCAGGATTTTAGCGGATTCGCGCGGCTATGCGCGTATCTACTAAAATCCAGCGTACTTTTGTTTGCGCCTGATGCGCCAACAAAAGTACGCGAAGGCGCGCTTTTTGAAAATCTACCCCTATGTGTTAGATGCATCCGGTGCCAAATCATCATGTTACATCAAAGTTCTGCAAGGAAGAAGGCATTCTCCAGCGCTGAAAAGGAAAAAAACTACGAGCGGACTGACAAAAGAAATACGGGAGGAAGTCTGGACTAATCCATGGTACTACAGGAATGAAAATTAGCAGGTAAGAACCAATTTTCCTTTCCCTGTACGTACCCGGATCAGTCCAGACAGTGGGATGTACCAAAGCTTCCCTAAGTAGGGTGGAACTGAGACAGTCCCGCTCAGAGCACATGTCTGCCAAAAGAACAAAAAACTGGCACCTGAACGGCAAGACGATAATACCGAGCAAAAGTATGCATAGATTTCCAGGTACCACTCTGCAAATTTCCTGAGGAGAAACAGACTGACTCTCTGCCCAAGAAGTAGCCTGCGAACGCAGAGAATGGGCTTTTAGTCCCTCCGGAACTGGCCGGCCCCGACAGAGACACCGATGCAATCGCCTCCTTTAGCCAGTGAGCAATGGTGGCTTTAGAAGCCTTCTGACCTTTATGAGGACCATTCCATAAAACAAAGAGATGATCGAAGACTCTGAAATCATTAGTAACCTGCAAGTACTGAAGGAGAACACGCTTAACATCCAAGTGTTGGAGATCAGCACCCGACGTGCCAGCAATATCCTCGGAGAAAAGGCAGGGAGCTCCACCGATTGATTGACATGAAAGAAGGAAACTACCTTTGGCAGAAAAGAAGGGACCGTCTTTAGAGAAACCCCCGAATCAGAGAATCGCAGGAAGGACTGAGCAAATAGCCATGGAAAAACCGTCTTAAGTGTGAGGTCCTTGAGCGTGGCCCGACAGAGGGGTTCAAAAGGTGCCATACAGAGAACCCGTAAGACCAAGATTAAGATTCCAAGACAAGCAAGTAGCCCTGACCAGCGGATTCAAATGCTTAGCCCCCTTAAGAAATCGAACGACATCTGGATGAGCGGCCACCGAGTAACCGTCAAGCCTGCCCAAGAGGGAGCCGAGAGCCGAATCCTGAACCCGCAACCCTTTAGAGAGCCCGTTCTGAAGGAAGGAAAGAACCAGAGAGACCAGGGCCCTGCGCGTCGATACCCCAGCCTCCACACACATATCAAAAACCCTCCAAACCCGAGCATCAGAAAAAGATGTTGAGGTTTTACGGGCCCGCAACAGCATGGAAATCACTTCCTCCTTGTAGCCCCCTCTTCCTCAGCCGCCGCCGCTCAAAAACCAGGCCGCAAGACAAAAGCGATCTGCCTGATCTAAAAATACTGGACCTTGTCACAGGAGGTTGTGGAAGTGAGTGAATCGAAGAGGGCCGTCCAACGCGAGATTCACGAGGTCCGCAAACCACGGTCTCCGAGGACACTCCGGCGCTATGAGAATGACCGGCTTGTGGTGAAGTTCTATCCTTCTGAGAACTTTTCCCACTAGAGGCCAAGGAGGGAATACGTAAATGAGGACATCGCTGGGCCAGGGCAGGACCAGAGCATCCACGCCCTCCGAGCAGTGTTCTCTCCTGCGGCTGAAGAACCGGGGAGCCTTCGTGGTCTTCAGGGTGGCCATCAAGTCCAAGTTGGGAATCCCCCCAGCTGCGGACGACTAGATCCATCGCCTCATCTGACAACTCCCACTCTCTGGGGCCGAGATGCTGACGACTGAGGAAGTCGGCTTGAATATTCTCTTTTCCTGCAATGTGGGAAGTTGCCAGGTGGTCCAAATGGCACTCCACCCAAGCGAACAATAGGCTGGTCTCCAGCGCTATGAGATGACTGCTGGTGCCCCCCTGGCAACTGATGTAAGCTACTGTGGTGGAATTGTCAGAAAGGACTCTCACAACTTTGTGACGGATCAAGGGAAGAAAGAACTTGAGTGCCAGTCGAAAAGCCCGGGCCTCCAGACGATTGATGTGCCATTTGGATTGGATCAAGAGCCCTGCGTCGATTGAGACTGACAAACCGCTCCCCAACCAGAAAGGCTGGCATCCATCGTCATGACAATCCACTGGGGAGTCTTTAGGGGCATGCCCCTCGACAGGTGGTCGAGAGAGAGGCACCACTACATGCTGCTGATGGTAGACTCCAGAAGGATAGGGGCGACCGAAACTCCTCTGAGACCGGCTTCCAACGGGCCAGTAAAGCTTTCTGCAAAGGACGCATATGCGCAAATACCCAGGGCACCAGATCTATAGTGGAAGCCATAAGGCCCAGAACTTGAAGGTAATCCCAGGCCGTGGGTATCGACAGAGATAAGAGATGCTGTACCTTCAGCATGTGCTTGAGTACACGGACCTCGAGCAGGGAAACCTTGGACACGCAAGTGTTGAAGCGAGCTCCCAGAAATTCCAGAACTTGACAGGGCAAGAGGTTGCTCTTGGAGTAGTTGACTATCCACCCAAGGGAGGTGAGCACCAACACCACCCGACTGACCGCCATCATACAGAGCTGCTCTGACTTCGCCCGGATGAGCCAATTGTCCAGGTAGGGTTGGACCAAGACCCCCTCCCTCCGGAGAAAGGCCGCCACCACCACCATCACCTTGGTGAACGTGCAAGGGGCAGAGGCGAGCCAGAACCTTTGGTTCCTCTGACTTAATATCACTGGGATATTAAGTCATTAATTTCTGAGAGTAAAATGTGTGGCTTGACCGCACATTTTACTTTGGGTATTCCGGGCGACTAATAGACTCATCAACATGCATTTGCAAAAGGGCGATTGTTGGATATATTCGGTCATTAGTGCAGCAGAAATATGTTTTTAGATTTCTAGTGGAAGAAACAAATGTTTCCTCCATCTGAATGACCATCAGTTTGAACTACAAATAGTTAATCTTGCTATTATTGATACAATTCAGAAACTATTCTTTGGTTGTAGTTTCCATTCTTCTCAGCACATTTAAATGTTTGTGATACCAGTGGAGCATACAGCATCAGCTTTACCTGTCTGTGTAATTCCTCCTGTTGTTTGCTATTGGCCTGAAGCTTCTGGCTCAGCTCTTGGATGTGGCTGTATTGCTCTTCTATTTCTGCCCGTTTCTTCCTTAGTTCATTTTGCAACTCCTGTGTATCAAACTATTGACCCACCCAGAAAGTGGAAAAGAGAAAACAAATGGAATAATCAATTAGTGCTAACTGGCTTCAATGGCAGAGAACTGAATCTTCTTGCAGGAGAACAGAAAAATAATGACAAAACAAGCAATATGCACTGGAACATACACAAAGCATCAAGAAAAAGTAACTATGTAACATGACTGGAATTTGCATTTCTACGGTATTTGGCAATAAGAACATAAGAACATGCCATACTGGGTCAGACCAAGGGTCCATCAAGCCCAGCATCCTGTTTCCAACAGTGGCCAATCCAGGCCATAAGAACCTGGCAATTACCCAAAAACTAAGTCTATTCCATGTTACTATTGCTAATGGCAGTGGCTATTTGGGAGGAGGAATAGCCTAGTGGTTAGAACAGTGGACTATGAACCAGGAGACCAAGGTTCAAGTCCTGCTGTCGCTCCTTGTGACCTTGGGCAAGTCACTTTACCCTACATTGCCTCAGGTACAAAAACTTAGATTGTAAGCCCTCTGGGGATAGAGAAATACCTACAGTACCTGAATGTAAACTGGTGTGATATCTCAATTGAGATGAATGTCGGTATATAAAAAATAATAAAATAAATTCTCCAAGTGAACTTAATAGCAGGTAATGGACTTCTCCTCCAAGAACTTATCCAATCCTTTTTTAAACACAGCTATACTAACTGCACTAACCATATCCTCTGGCAACAAATTCCAGAGTTTAATTGTGCATTGAGTAAAAAAAAACTTTCTCCAATTAGTTTTAAATGTGCCCCATGCTAACTTCATGGAGTGCCCCCTAGTCTTTCTACTATCCGAAAGAGTAAATAACCGATTCACATCTACCCGTTCTAGACCTCTCATGATTTTAAACACCTCTATCATATCCCTCCTCAGTCGTCTCTTCTCCAAGCTGAAAACTCCTAACCTCTTTAGTCTTTCCTCATAGGGGAGCTGTTCCATTCCCCTTATCATTTTGGTAGCCCTTCTCTGTACCTTCTCCATCGCAATTATATCTTTTTTGAGATGCGGCGACCAGAATTGTACACAGTATTCAAGGTGCAGTCTCACCATGGAGCGATACAGAGGCATTATGACATTTTCCGTTTTATTCACCATTCCCTTTCTAATAATTCCCAACATTCTGTTTGCTTTTTTAACTGCCGCAGCACACTGTACCGACGATTTCAATTTGTTATCCACTATGACACCTAGATCTCTTTCTTGGGTTGTAGCACCTAATATGGAACCCAACATTGTGTAATTATAGCATGGGTTATTTTTCCCTATATGCATCACCTTGCACTTATCCACATTAAATTTAATCTGCCATTTGGATACCCAATTTTCCAGTCTCACAAGGTCTTCCTGCAATTTTTCACAATCTGCTTGTGATTTAACTACTCTGAACAATTTTGTGTCATCTGCAAATTTGATTATCTTACTCGTCGTATTTCTTTCCAGATCATTTATAAATATATTGAAAAGTAAGGGTCCCAAATCAGATCCCTTCCACTGAGAAAATTGCCCATTTAATCCTACTCTCTGTTTCCTGTCTTTTAGCCAGTTTGCAATCCACGAAAGGACATCGCCACCTATCCCATGACTTTTTACTTTTCCTAGAAGCCTCTCATGAGGAACTTTGTCAAACGCCTTCTGAAAATCCAAGTATACTATATCTACCGGTTCACCTTTATCCACATGTTTATTAACTCCTTCAAAAAAGTGAAGCAGATTTGTGAAGCAAGACTTGCCCTGGGTAAAGCCATGCTGACTTTGTTCCATTAAACCATGTCTTTCTATATGTTCTGTGATTTTGATGTTTAGAACACTTTCCACTATTTTTCCTGGCACTGAAGTCAGGCTAACCGGTCTGTAGTTTCCCGGATCGCCCCTGGAGCCCTTTTTAAATATTGGGGTTACATTTGCTATCCTCCAGTCTTCAGGTACAATGGATGATTTTAATGATAAGTTACAAATTTTTACTAATAGGTCTGAAATTTCATTTTTTAGTTCCTTCAGAACTCTGGGGTGTATACCATCCGGTTCAGGTGATTTACTACTCTTCAGTTTGTCAATCAGGCCTACCACATCTTCTAGGTTCACCGTGATTTGATTCAGTCCATCTGAATCATTGCCCATGAAAACCTTCTCCATTACGGGTACCTCCCCAACATCCTCTTCAGTAAACATCGAAGCAAAGAAATCATTTAATCTTTCCGCGATGGCCTTATCTTCTCTAAGTGCCCCTTTAACCCCTCGATCATCTAACGGTCCAACTGACTCCCTCACAGGCTTTCTGCTTCGGATATATTTAAAAAAGTTTTTACTGTGAGTTTTTGCCTTTACAGCCAACTTCTTTTCAAATTCTCTCTTAGCCTGTCTTATCAATGTCTTACATTTAACTTGCCAATGTTTATGCTTTACCCTATTTTCTTCTGTTGGATCCTTCTTCCAATTTTTGAATGAAGATCTTTTGGCTAAAATAGCTTCTTTCACCTCCCCTTTTAACCATGCCGGTAATCGTTTTGCCTTCTTTCCACCTTTCTTAATGTGTGGAATACATCTGGACTGTGCTTCTAGAATGGTATTTTTTAACAAAGACCACGCCTCTTGGACATTTTTTACTTTTGTAGCTGCTCCTTTCAGTTTTTTTCTAACAATTTTTCTCATTTTATCAAAGTTTCCCTTTTGAAAGTTTAGCACGAGAGCCTTGGATTTGCACACTGTTCCTTTTCCAGTCATTAAATCAAATTTGATCATATTATGATCACTATTGCCAAGCGGCCCCACCACCGTTACCTCTCTCACCAAGTCCTGTGCTCCACTGAGAATTAGATCTAAAAATTGTCGTGGTTAGAGCAGCAATGAAACAGAATCACAAAATACATTAATTCTTGAGCCAAATTCAGGCAGCTACATCTACTGACAGGTCTGGTTGCTACAGTGGCAGGGCAACAGCAAGGTGGATAAGAACTATATACTGGATCTAAGTAACTGGCAGGATCCCAAAAGGTCGATAGATTCCATGCTGCTTATCCAGGGATAATCAGTGGATTTCCCTAAGTCCACTTTAATAATAGTCTATGGACTTTTCTTCCAGAAGTTTGTCTAAACCTTTTTTAAATCTAGGAAAGGTTTTTCCATCTACTGCTGTTTGACTACTATTTCATTTATCCTCTGCAGAGGTAGGGGACTGGAGAAAGTCTGCTTTTATCCCTCCCATAAAGGGAAGCCGGCCTAGCTCTACCCCCAGATTACCCCCAACTCCATTTCCATCTTCCCCCTCCAAGACCCCAGCTAGCCTTTGTTTGTTGCAGAGCTGTAACACAAATAGTATTTCCACAGTTTCTCACACATAAATTAATAGTCTTCCTGTTTTCACAGATAAACAAGTCTCACAGGCATACAAAACAGAAATTTCCTCAATAGGAGTGGAGGAGCAGCCTTGTGGTTAGAGCAGCAAGGAAGCCAGGATTCCTTGGATGAAATATAAAACAAACGAAAACTTAGCTAAATTTAGAAAACACTTAGCCTACTATAAACAAGTAATTCTTGATGCAAAAAAAACAGTACTACAGCTCAAAAATTGAAAAATTTGCAAATAATCCAAGAACACTATTCACTATAATTAGAGATCTCACTAATGACAAAATGGAGTCCCCCCTGAACTTACCTGAAAATAGGTGCAATAAAATAATACAGTTCTTCAATGACAAAATTGCAAACCTGAGAACCAAAATCCCTAATACCACTAAACAAGAAATTAAAATGCACAAAAGAGACGTCACACTATGGTCTAGGTTTGACGAGATAACAGACATGGAATTGGAATCCATGCTAAAAAAATTAAATCCCACTCCACATATAATTGACACCCTGCCCACTATGGACATTAAAAAATTAGCAAACATAGCTTCCCCTATATTAACAAAGATCATAAACCTGTCCTTAGTAGAAGGGTCAATGCCGGACATACTGAAAGGGGCAATTATTAAACCAATCATAAAGAAAAAAAACCAGTGACCCCCTGATCCTAAACAACTACAGACCACTGCACAATTTTTTCAGTCTCAAAAATTGTGAATAGGGTAAATTTTTTTTCAAAGATTTGTTATGACAACTAGAATAGTGTTAAAATTTGTTCGTATCTGTGGGTTTTCGATAAATATCAGTTGTGAATGAACCATTCTTAAAATTAACTAAAACATCTAAAAAAGGAATCTGAACCCTATTAAAATTCTTACAAAACTTTAAATTAGAATGTAAAGTATTGATCCAATTATAAAAACAATTTAAGGTGTCTGAGCCACCTTTCCAAATGAAGAAAATATCATCTATGTAACGTTTCCATAGGATAATATTGTCTTTAAATGTATGTTCTGTTAAAAATAATCTCTCAAATCTAGCCACGTACAAGTTTGCTACTGACGGAGCCATGGGCGAACCCATGGCAACACCTTTTATTTGTAGAAAATATTGTTTATTAAAAACAAAAAATTGGTTTTTAAGGTGATCTCTGCCAATTCCAATAAAAATTGATTAGGTATACGCATGTTTGTGTTCCGTTCTGAAAGTTGTTGAGCAATAATATCTAGAGCAGCATCTTGAGGTATGTTTGTGTATAATGATTCTATGTCCATGGTTACCATTATAATTTCATCATTAAAATCATTAAAATCATTTAAAAACTTTATAAAATGTGCTGAATCACGAATATAAGACGGGATCTTAGTAATCTCTGATTTTAAAAAAGTATCAATAAAAGTGGAGAGAGGTTCGAGTAAAAAGCCATTGGCTGAGATAATAGGTCTGCCGGGAGGATTAGTAATGGATTTATGGATTTTGGGGCGGACATAAATAGTGGGTAAAATAGGAAATTTTACTGTTAAAAAATCCTATTCTTTGTTTGTCAAATATCCACCATCCTTAGCTATGGATAATAAATTATCAATGTTATTTTTGACTGCGACAGTAGGATCTTTTTTTAATTTTTCATAAAAAGTGCAATCAGACAATTGGCGATCTATCTCTTGAATATATTGCTCTTTGTCCATTATTACAATGCTACCGCCCTTGTCTGCTGCCTTAATTACGATGTCACGATCTTTTCCAAGAGTATAGAGTGTGATTCTTTCTAGATGTGTCATGTTAAAATATTTCTTTATAGTAGTCTGTTTTGATTCCAATTCTTTTAGATCTCGTAATATCAAACTCTCAAATATTTGGATGGTTGGCTTGGTAATGTTGTCAGGAATCCATTTGCTCGGTTTTTTGACTATGGATATATCCTGATTCATAGATATTTTGTCGGAAAATGCATCCATTATCTTAAGTTTCCTAGTAAATTTAAATAACTCAATACGTGTCTTAAAAGCATTGTAAGCTGGAGTTGGGACAATAGAGAACCCTTTTCGCAGTGCTTTTTCCTCATGTGTCGTGAGTATGCGTGTAGAAATATTCACAATGTTGTTATTATGCTTCGTTTGTTCTACTGCCATTTTTGGAATGCCTGATAGTGATTGTAGTATGGGTTGTTCTGTTGTTGGTGGTGCTAACTTCTCCCTCTCCATGCTCCTCAACCCCTCAAAAAAGGACTTCCTTGTTTGCTGTAAGGTAGCTCTCCTTTTAACTGAATCTTTTCTCCAAAATTTGCTCACTTCATATGCTCTTGTCGCTGGTCTACTTTTTACATTACACTTGTCATATTTGCCAGCATCAGAAAATAAAGGTGCTGATGGATCTAACTCTGTATCTACATTGCTACGTATTCTTTTAGCATTCCTGCCTGGCTCCGGACTTTCATGTATTCTTTTATCTTTCTTATTCTCAAGCATGGTTGTATTATCATTAAAGACTTCATTATTTTCATTATGTTCTTTTGGACGATGATGCGACTTATTTCCCATATACGGAGTTTTATTTTGTCAATGCCAATTATATATTCTATGATTTTTATAATCATTTCCGTCTTGTTTGAATTTTTCAAATTTAACCTTTTTTAATTCATGTGTGAAATTGTCCAAATGTTTGTTGTAGCCTTCGTGAATTATGTTGAAGCATAAATCATTCTTTTCTAGATATTCAAGTTGTTCATCTAGTTTGCTCTTCAGGGTTTCCTCTCTCTTCCTCGATGTCTTAATAATTAAAATCATCAAGTCCAAGGAGCATTTATTTAAAATAGCTTCCTATGCAACCATAAATTCTGTGTCCTCGAACATGCTGGACGGTTTATTTACATGTAGACCTCTTGGAATCCTTTTGTGTCTGCAGTATTCAAGTAAAGTTGATGCATGAAGATTGCTTATTACAAGGCTTTTGCTGATGTTAATAGTTTCTTCCCATTTTTTGAGGAAATCCTTGAATCCATTATCATCATCTTTAAAGAATGGCTCATCCGGTAAAAGTTCATTCAAGTGCCCATCATTTTTCCTCAGACTCTTATGATTTAAACCCTATGTCCCTCAATAATAAGGGAAGCACTGTTACTTTTATTTTTTCAGTGGCAATTAATATTAAGACGTATGTGTTTGGGATGAATTCCATATTGATATTTTGTTTAAATAAATAATGGTCATTTGCTCCAGACATTTGCAAAGTCACTCTCCCGTCTAGTTACGTTTGTCAGCTTGATGTGCATTTATTTATTTTTAGACACTGTCTGTTACTTTTATTTTATGCCCCATTGATTTTATTATTTTATTATTTTTTATTTTTATTTTTTTAATTTTTATCGGGAGATCACAGACACAGCTTTTACATATTGGAATTTTTTAGGTTTGCCCACCTTTATTTATTCATTTTGATTTTAGCACTTTTTTAAGTGGTTACATTTTCATTTTCATAAGTGTTCTACACTTATGTGCCATTTTTCTGACTGAGCTGTCACATATGGGGATTTTTTGGCCACTCCCACCTTTTTTGACTGACTTTGTTTTTGGCTCGGTTATCAGCATTTTTAAAGCCCTTATTGTAAGTGGGATTCATGTTTGTGTTTAGAAAGGAGACTTAATTGCTGGTCGGATGCACCTAAAAAGTAAGTTTTATAAAAATATCTTTTTGCTGTTTTTTACATTTTTATTGAGTCTGTGCAGCGCTGAGTTCTGTAAGTTATTTTCCCAATAGACCGAGCACACTGAATTCCTTTCATTCTCACAATGCGGTTTTCCTCAGACTCTTATTATTTAAACCCTATGTCCCTCAATAATAAGGTAAGCACTGTTACTTTTATTTTTTCAGTGGCAATTTTCTTTTTAACAGCCAGTGGTGTGAGCCATTCAATATTAAGACATATGTATTTGGGAAGAATTCTATATTGATATTTTGTTTAAATAAATAATGGTCATTTGCTCCAGACATTTGTAAAGTCACTCTCCCGTTTAGTTACGTTTGTTTTTTTGTTTTGTTGTTCTTTTGCATTTTTTTGATATCATGCACTTATTATAATTTTTGCACATCTTACAGATGATCACTAATCCTCTAAGGCAGAGCTTTCCAAACTTTTCATGTTGGTGACACACTTTTTAGAGAAACATAATTTCACGACACGGTAATTCAGTCTACTAGTAAACCAGAGGTTAAAGGTTAAACGAACGAAACATATTTCGACAATTTATGTATGTTTCCTTAAATATATACATAAATAAAATGTTTCACGACACAACCTATCTCATGAAAACCTTAAATTTATATTAAAAATATATATTCCAAGATTCATGTTATTGTTATAATTTATGAGAAACAATAATAAAACAAATTGTCTGTCCCCCACACACTCATATCTCTCCCCCCAGCACATGTCTGGCCCCCACACTCATGTACCTCGTCTTTTTGATTGTTGCCAGGTAAGTGCTTCACTCCCTTCCATGATCACCAGACACTGCTGCTTGCAGTCAGTACTCCTCATGGCCAGGCCTCATCGGCAGCAGCAGCCAATGCAAGGATGGCTGGGCTCGTTCCACCCACCAAACCCCCCAAAAAACGCAATTGACAGCAAAAATCACCCAATAATAAGCAACCCATAAACTGAAAAAAAAAAGTGAATCTCTAGAAAAAAAAAAGCCCAAACTCGCATCAGAGTTGACCGGGCTTGCGCGACACACCTGTACACTGCAGGCGACACACTAACGTGTCCCGACACACAGTTTGGAAAGCTCTGCTCTAAGGTATGAGAAAACAATCATACACATTCAAGAGATTAAAAACACAGGTAAAATCATACATTTTTGTATACACCCATACTATGTCTATCTATCAGTGTTCATTCTATTTGTTTCCATTTTATATGTACCATTTTATATGTGCATATGATTTCACAATTGATTTATTTATGTCCTGTATTGTCAAGTTATTTGTTATTTGT
This sequence comes from Rhinatrema bivittatum, assembly GCF_901001135.1. Classification (NCBI taxonomy): domain Eukaryota; kingdom Metazoa; phylum Chordata; class Amphibia; order Gymnophiona; family Rhinatrematidae; genus Rhinatrema; species Rhinatrema bivittatum. The sequence goes on from NC_042621.1 coordinate 39,135,789, forward strand.
GTAATGTAGCCCCTGAGGCAGCCCCATTGTGGGGGCGAAACTCGGCCTGAGTCAGACTCATCATTTGATGAACGAGTCTCCATAATAAAGATTCTAAACGGACATTCTTGGGCATCTAACCCATTCTTGTTACCCTCACAGCTTTTTTAGACAGCCTACCCTCTTGTTTTATCAGTCCAACCGTTGTGATCTTGACATGGAAAGACTGTATATAAAATATCTAAATAAATAAATATTTGCTTTGATCTGAAAACAGAGACAGCCTAGGGTGGCAAAAACCATCTTATATCAATCTAGAGAGGAAGGAGGACTGGGTATCCCAAACTTTTTAAAGTATTATGGTATATGGTTTCTCAATTGAAAGCTGTAGTGGATTGTCACGACAAGGAGAATAGTAAACAATGGCTAGATATTGAACAAATTCTAATGGGAAATATTCCTATACAAAGCATTTTCTGGAAGTCTGGAGGGGTTAGATGGGATGGAAACCTATTATCTCCATGCACTGGGTGTACCTTACATATTTGGAGGAGGTGGCAAAAGGTGTTTATGGGCAACATAGCTTATTACTACAGAATGCCTAATAGGCACAACCCAGAGTTTTTAGTGGGAAATGAGTATGTGGTTTTTAAATGAGAGAAGGCGGGATTGGATAGACTGGAATATTTGTGAAGTGGACAAAAGGTGATGGACTTCCAAGAACTGAGGAATAATTTTGGGATCCCGGTACATTTTGTAGCAGCATCTAGATTGAAATATGATTTAAGGAAAGGGAAGTCTCTTTTTGAGGGATATTGTGAGAAGGAAGCAACAATTAAAGATATTATCTCTACGATAAGCAAAATTGCTTACCTTGTAATAGGTGTTATCCCAGGACAGCAGGATGTAGTCCTCGCATATGGGTGACGTCACTGACGGAGCCCTATCGCAGGGAAAAAACTTATGTCAAAGTTTCTAGAAACTTTTGACTGGCAGCCTGAGGCTACTAAGCATGCCCAGCATGCCATGATATTCTCTGCCACAGGGGTCTCACTCCAGTCTCGTCTGTAGCAATAAGCGTTAGCAAAAAATAAATTAAGAAAAAATCTGATAACCAACTCCGCGGGGTGGTGGGTGGGTTTCGTGAGGACTACATCCTGCTGTCCTGGGATAACACCTATTACAAGGTAAGCAATTTTGCTTTATCCCAGGACAAGCAGGATACTAGTCCTCACATATGGGTGATTAGCAAGCTAGAGGCTGAGTCATTTCAGATTGAGGCAACAGTGAAGTGATGTGTTGGAATTGAGGCAGCCGAGGATAACAGCAGGTTGGTTGTAGAAGGAGTTGGGTTTAAACTGGAAACAAGTTCTTTAAGACAGATTGTCCATAGGCTAAATCTTGTCGTCGTCCTTTGTCCAAACAGTAATGAGCTGCAAAGGTGTGAAGAGAACTCCATGTTGCGGCTTTACATATGTCAAGGATTGGCACTGAACGATAGTGCGCTAATGTGGTTGACATTGCTCGGACTGAATGTGCCTTTACTCGCCCTTGGAGAGGAAGGCCTGCTTTTTCATAGCAAAACTGATGCAATCTGCTAGCCAATTGGATAAAGTATGTTTACCCACTGCTTTACTGGGTTTATTTGGATCATAAGAAACAAAAGGCTGATTGGATTTCCTGTGGACTGCAGTGCGGTTTAAATAAAAGGATAGCACACGCTTGCAGTCCAAGGTGTGTAAGGCTGTTTCTCCCTGGTGAGAATGAGGCCTTGGAAAGAATGTGGGTAAAACTATGGATTGGTTCAAGTGGAATTCCGTAACTACTTTGGGAAGGAATTTTGGATGTGTATGGAGAACTACTCTGTCATGTAGGAATTTTGTATAGGGTGAGTATGTGACAAGTGCTTGTAACTCACTAACCCTTCTAGCTGATGTAATGGCTATGAGGAAGATAGTCTTCCATTGAGAAATTTAATATCACAGGAATCTATGGGTTCGAATGGAGAACACATTAGTCTTGTTAAAACCAGATTCAGGTCCCATTCTGTGACTGGTGGCCGAATTGGTGGTTTAAGCTGAGTTAAACCTCTCATAAACCTGCTGACAAGAGATAGGTGCATCCCCCATTTTGTTATGGTAAGCTGAGATTGCACTTAGATGTACTCTTACAGATGAAGTCTGGAGACCAGATTCTGAAAGATGGTATAAGTAGTCTAGTAGAGAAGTAGTGGGGCAAGTGAAAGGATCAATACTCTTTTGCCTGCACCACAAAGTGAACCTTCTCCATTTCGAAGAATAGTTCATTCGTGTTGAAGGTTTACGTGAAGCTATAAGCACTTGAGATACATTGGTTGAAAGATTGAGAGGTTGTAAGATCAAGCTTTCAACATCCATGCTGTCAGGGATAGGGATTGAAGGTTGGGATGGTGCAACCGACCCTGATCCTGAGTTATGAGAGTGGGAGCTACTCCCAGACGAATTGGATCTCTGACAGAGGTCTAGGAGTGTGGGAAACTATACTTGTCAAGGCCAATACGGGGCTATGAGTATCATGGACCCCTTGTCCTGCTGTAGCTTCACTAGAGTCTTTGTTATGAGGGGTATTGGAGGATACGCGTATAGTAGGCCTGAGGTCCAAGGGCGAGCCAAGGCGTCCTTGGGTGTCTGATTGTTCTGTTTGTGTAGAGAACAGAATTTGTCCACTTTGTGATTCAGATGTGACGCAAAGAGGTCTATTGTTGGTTGCACCCAACGTTGAAATATCCTGGTCGCTACTGAGGGATCCAGGGACCACTCGTGTGGTTGGAACTGACGACTGAGTCGATCTGCCACTACATTGTGAATGCCTGCCAGATAAGTGGCCCTGAGGAACATTGAGTGGTTCAGGGCCCAGCCTCAAATCTGTGCAGCTTCTTGACAAAGGAGATACGAGCCAGTACCTCCTTGTTTGTTGATGTACCACATAGCTACTGTGTTGTACGTTTGGATGAGAACAGTCTTGTGTAAAAGGCAGTCCTTGAACGCATGCAGCGCATAACGTATAGCTCGAAGCTCCAGAAAATTTATTTGAAATGTTGCTTCAAGCTTTGTCCAAGTACCCTGGGTTTAGAGATTGTCTATGTGTGCTCCCCAACCCAAGGTGGATGCATCTGTAGTTAAAGTTATTTGAGGGACTGGTTGTTGAAAGGGTAGGCCCATGCGCAAATTGTCCTTGTTCACCCACCAAAGGAGAGATGAACATAGCTGGTGGGTGACTTGAATTGGAGAATGCAGTGGTTGTATGGCTTGGATCCATTGTGATCTTAATGTCCATTGGGTTACTCTCATGGCTAGCCTTGCCATAGGAGTGACATGAACTGTGGAGGCCACATGGCCTAGTAAGGTTAGAAACTGATGAGCTGTTGCTTGTTTCCTTGAGCGAATCGAGTTTGCCAACAGGGATAATGCTTCTGCTCGATCCTTGGGTAGAAAGGCTCTTGATAAGATAGTGTCCAAATCTGCATCTATTAATTGGAGTAGGTGAGATGGAATAAGGTGGGAGTTTTGATAATTGATGAGGAATCCTATGGAGTGAAGTAGGGAAATTGTTCGATTTAGAGAGATGAGAGCTCCTTCTTGAGAAGGACTCCTGATGAGCCAGTCGTCTAGATATGGAAAGACATGCACACTTTGCTTGCATAAGTGTGCTGCTATTACTGCCAGACATTTGGTGAATACTGTGGGAGCAGAAGCAAGGCCGAATGGTACTTTGTACTGGAAATGTTGATGACCTACCATGAAGCGCAGATACTTGCGATGAGGAGGGAATATTGGAATGTGAGCATAAGCGTCTTGAAGGTCCAGAGAACAAAGCCAGTCTCCTGTTTGAAGAAGGGGAAGCATGGTGCCTAGAGAAACCATCCTGAACTTTTCTTTTTTTAGAAAATTGTTGAGATTTCTGAGGTCTAGGATGGGACATAGTCCTCCGGTTTTCTTTGAAATGAGGAAATAACGGGAATAGAATCCTCTTCCTTTCTGAGACCTGGGCACCATCTCTATAGCCCTGGCTCTCAGAAGGGTGGATAATTCTAGTTGTAGTTGAAGTGTGTGATTTTCGCTGAGATGAGAGTGACTCGGTGGAAAATCTTGGGGAATTGATATGAAATTGACTTGATATCCTTGGTGTATTATGGACAGGACCCATTGGTCCGATGTTATTGAAGTCCAAGTGTTGTAAAAGTTGGACAGTCTTCCTCCCACTGGTAGTGCTGGGTGAGGATTCGAGTAAAGGCTTCATTCTCTGGATGTGATTTCAAAATCCAGTAGCAGGTCAGGTTTGCGGAGCAGGTTGGGGCCTAGTTGTTCTCTGTTGTAGTCTTTGCTGGCACCTGGGAGGCCTCGGTCTGGATGCAGGAGGATAATATCTCCATTGTCTGTAGAAAGGCCACCTGATATCTCTTCGCGAGGGCCTGCGGTCAGTATGTGTGGAAGAGTCATGTGGAAGGGAGGATAACTGTCGCAAAGTTTCTGTGTGTTCGCGTAACTGTGAAACTGCATCTTGTACCTTGGAGCCAAATAAATTATCTCCAAGGCAAGAAAGATCGACCAGTTTATCCTGCACCTCTGGCCTTAGATCCGAGGCTTTGAGCCAGGCCCATCTTCTGGCACTGATGCCTGATGCAGCAACTCTTGAAGCCGTCTCATAGCCATCATAGGCCACTCAGACCTCATGCTTACCGGTGTCTAACCCCCTGTTGAAAATAGTTTGTGCAGCTTCCTGGTATTGTGTAGGCAGGGATGGCACAAACTCCTCTATTTTTTTCCAGAGGTTCCTCTGGTACTGGGTCATGTATAGGTGGGTATGCTAAAATTCTAGAGTTCAGCATTGCTCCTTGGAATACCTTGCGGCCCAGTTGATCCAGGAATCTGTTGTCTTTACCTGGAGGTGTTGATGAATGGGTCCTTGATCCTCTGGACTTCTTCTGCGCCGATTCTACAACCACTGAGTGGTGGGGGAGTTGTGTTTTTTGATATCCTGGTGTGGACTGTACAAGATAAGTTGTACCCAGCCTTTTATTCACTGCAGGAACCGTGCAGGGATGCTCCCAGAGACGTTGCTGTAGTTGCAAGAGGACATCATGGATAGGAATCGCAACTGTGTGTTTAGGGGGTCTACAAAGTGGAGTACTTCCAAAGTTTGTTTTCTGGCGTCCTGTTCCGCTTGTAGTTTGAAAGGGATGGAATCTGCCATCTCCTGTACAAAAATTGGAAAAGAAAATTCCTCTGGAGGTGATTGTTTCCTGGCATGAGGTGGTGACGGATCAGACATAAATGCCTCTGATGAGGCATCTGAATCAGTGTCAGACCAAGTATCATAGTCTGTTGGTTGATGATGAGTAGGTGTAGTCCTATGAGGAGGAGGTACACCAGAGGGTCCTGGTAGAGGGTCATCAGGTGGAATGTCCTCTACCTCCTCTTCTACAGGGTTAGATGGCAAGGAGGCTAGCAATTCGTGGTATCTCTTGGTAAGGATACCATGCAGTGCTGATTCTCCAGAACTTGGAACCTCAGAAACTGTTGGTGGACATTTAGTCATCGAAGGGTTTAATTTAGTCGATGTCTTTTGTCTCAATACCGATGCTGTCTTAGCCAGAGGTAAGGTGGGTGCCATAGTGTACACGGATATCGGCTGTGGAATCGATGGAATGGTCAATGTCGATGTAGAGAGAAATGAAAACATCGATATGGGAGTAGTAATCGAAGCTATCGGTGGAACTTCCGACATTGAGAGAGGCATCGATACGGATGGTAATGGTACCGATGACGTAGTAGTCAAAGACGGCATTGGCATGGTTTCAGGCATCGGTATTATTGTTGGCATCGGCGTGACCGCCGGCATCGGCGATGTCGCCAGAAGTTGTGCCTGCAAGGCTTCCATCACCATTTGTTTGATGAGGACGGCTAAGTCTTGCGTAGTCGGTGGTAATTGCGATGTCGAGGTGGGCGTTGATATCGATGGTGTAGACGATGGCACCGTGAGCGCGGAGGTTAGCGGAACATCGCTAGGTTTATGCCGCTTTACAGTCGGTTCTCCCGGGGGGGAAGAGACGGGGACGCCGAGGATCGACGATGCCAGTGTTTATGCTTAGGCCTCGATTCCGAGACTGACCTGGTCGATGATGTCGACGGGGCTGGCGATAAAGCGTCTCCAGATCCTTCGAGGTGCCGTTTTTTAAGGAGTTTCTTTGTGACTCCTGTTGGAGATGACTTCGTCGAAGTAGATGGTGCGGGAACTAGCTAGAGATGGAAAAGATGTGTCATCTTTTCCTGCCGGAGTTTCCTACCTTTCGGGGTCATCTCTTAGCATTGTGGGCATGATGAAATATCATTCTTTTCACCTAAACAGATCACACATTCAAGATGTGGATCTGTTATTGACATGGTCCGATTACGGACCGGGCATGTTTTGAAGCCCGAGGCCATGTCACTATCGACAGCCGTTGATGAAAAATTCTGTGAAAAAAAGAATCAATGAGAAAGCGAAAATCACTATTAGTTTTGTCACCGTCCGGTGACAAATGTGAAGTGAGACCCGAAATGGGGAAAATATGAGAAAATTAAGTGACTTATTCAGTCAAAATTGTGAGTGAACTCACAGGGCTCCTGTCACCGCAATGCTCAGAGCAGCGCGGAAAAACGAAGACTGGAGTGAGACCCATGTGACAGAGAATATCATGGCATGCTGGGCATGTTCAGTATCCTCAGGCTGCCAGTCAAAAGTTTCTAGAAACTTTGACAGAAGTTTTTTCCCGCGATAGGGCTCCGTCAATGACGTCACCCATATGTGAGGACTAGCATCCTGCTTGTCCTGGGATAATATGCTTTGTTAAGTAAAGCAAGTGGGACAAAATGTAAGTATATGGAGGCCTGGGAATCTGACTTAGGTGAGGTTTGGGATGAAGGTATGTGGGACCTATGTTATATGTCTGTTAAGAGATGTTCTGTATCTTCGATGCTAGTTGAACATGGCTATAATGTATTGTACAGATGGTATATTACTCCAGAAAGGATGTGAAGAATGTATCCCAATGCTGATGGACAGTGTTGGCGCAAATGTGGGAGGGAAGAGTCCTTCTGGCATATCCGGTGGATTTGCCCATTAATTCAGAAGTTTTGAGCCAACATCTTTCAACTGATGGGAGAAATTTGTGATCCCGAAAGACCCTAAAGTCTCAAGACTTGTCCGTCTCTCAGAACAACCCTGGCCTTGCCTTGAACTCTGACTATACCCTGCCTGCTCTGATTCTTGGTCTATCTTTGGACTTTCTCTTGGATTGCCCTTGGGACCCATATAAGTTCTGGCAGCCCCTGGAACCCAAGGACTCAACTTGCAGGAACAGGGCTGGTTTAGGCGAAACTCCAGCCTGTCCCAGGGTGTTTGCCAGCTGTTGGTAACAGCCTAGTAGGTACGCCTACGAGGCTACATCATCCTTGCCACGGCCAAGGGCTCACAATCATTACCATTATTCTAATAGTTAAAATACAAACAAATTATAAGGAGTTGAAGAAGGAACTTGCGAGACTGGGGGACTGGGCATCTAAATGGTAGATGCAATTTAATGCAGACAAATGCAAAGTGTTGCACAGAAGGAAAAATAATCCTAACTATAATTACACAATGCTGGGTTACACAGGCCAATGCAATACTGTGCATTCAGGCTAACGTACAGGTTAACCAACAGTTGGACACACGTTTTGGACACATGTCCTTAACCCCTTATGCAATAAGGGGATTAACTCGTCCAAACCAGTGCGTAGCTAATAGCGTTCATCATTTGTAAATGTCATGTTGATGAGGCTATTAGCTAGTACCCCCTTATGTAAAAAATAATGCACACATTTTAACCCTCAAAAATTAACACCAGCCCTGAAACTGGCATTAAGTCTTGAGAAGCCCCAAAAGTTTAATAGAAAAGCAGAAAATACTACTTTTTCGGAGATACCACAGAAAAACCACAGGAAAAAAAAAATTTAAAAACATCTTGCCGGCGGTCAGGTTAGGAAAATGGACACTTGTAAAATTGATCATCCATTTTCCTAACCCATGCACAGCCACTTCTCCTGGGCACCCAATGCCGAGGAGGCACTAGGGACACACAATTTCTCCTAGCACCTCCTTTTTAATGCAGCAGCTCATTAGCGTACTGTATCACGCATTCGGGAGAGGTGGATGGACATGCGTTAGGAAAGCGGGCGCTCAATCATGAGTGCCCATTTTCCCCCGTGGATACTGCATCAGCCTGTATTATCGCTCAGCAAAAGGATCATGAAATCCTTGTGAAAAACACATTGAAATCCTCAGCTTAGTGTGTGGCCATGGTAAAAAAAAAAAAAAAAAAAAGAAAATAGAAATTTAGGAATTATTTGGAAAGGAATAGAAAACAAAAGTATGAATATCATAATGCCTTTGTATCATCCCCTAGTACAGCTGCAACCTAGAGTATAGCAAGTGTTGCTTACCTGTAACAGGTGTTCTCACAGGACAGCAGGATGTTAGTTCTCACATATGGGTGGTATCATCAGGATGGAGCCCAATCACGGAAAACGTCTGTCAAAGTTTCCAGAACTTTGACTGGCCCCTACTGGGCATGCCCAGCATGGCACTAACCCTGAAGCCAGCAGGGGTCCCCCTTCAGTCTTATTTGATAGCTACAGGCAGTACCGAAAAAATAAAACAACAAAACGTTACGAACCCAACACCGCGGGGCGGCGGGCACGTTTCGTCAGAACTAACATCCTGCTGTCCTGTGAGAACACCTGTTACAGGTAAGCAACACTTGCTTTCTCACAGGACAAGCAGGATGGTAGTCCTCACATATGGGTGAGTACAGAGCTGAGGGTGTCCGAACATGCACCAAATGTACCCAACGGCGTGCAACAGGCACAACAACTGGGGTGGAATTTGGCAGAGGGCATCCTGAACCCCACCGGGCAGGCGGAAGGGTGTTGGTACGTCACGTTGGAAATAGGTTACGCAGGACAGATTGGCCAAAGATGGAATCCTGTCTTCCAGATTTGTCCAAGCAATAGTGGGCTGCGAAAGTGTGGAGAGAGCTCCAGGTGGCAGCCCTGCAAATGTCAGGAAGCGGCACCGATCGTTGGTGTGCTACTGAAGTCGCCATGGCCCTCACAGAGTGTGCTTTAACACGGTCTTGGAAAGGAATGCCTACTTGCTGATAGCAAAAAGATATGCAGTCCGCCAACCAGGAGGAGAGAGTCTGCTTACCCACAGGTTGCCCTAATTTGTTGGGATGGAAAGAGACGAATAACTGAGTGCTCTTCCTGTGGGCAACTGTATGGTCTAGGTAGAACGCTAGAGCCCGTTTACAGTCGAGGGTATGCAGAGCCTGTTCCCCTGGGTTGGAGTGGGGCCTGGGAAAGAAGATAGGTAGTATGATGGATTGATTAATGTGAAACTCCGAAACTACCTTAGGCAAAAACTTAGGGTGAGTGCAGAGTACCTCCCAGTCCTGCAAGAGTTTAGTGTAAGGCGGATAGGTAACTAGGGCCTGTAACTCACTAACCCTGCGAGCTGAAGTGATAGCTAAAAGGAAAATCACTTTCCATGTGAGATATTTTAGGTCACAGGAGTGAAGAGGTTCGAAGGGTGGTTTCATAAGTCGCCCGAGAACCAGCTTAAGGTCCCAAGAAGGGGCATGAGGACGTAAAGGTGGCCTGATATGGAGCAAGCCTTTCAGAAAACGAGTTACGAGGGGTTGTACCGATATAGGGACATCCCCGACACCTTTATGGAAGGCGGCTACCGCACTGACATGCATTCTGATGGAAGAGGTCTTTAGACCTGATTCCGATAAATGCCAGAGATAGTCCAAAAACCTTGGGATTGGACAGGAAAAGGGATCAAGGGATTGCGAAGAACACCATAATGTATACCTTTTCCATTTATAGGAATAAGACTTTCTTGTGGAAGGCTTCCGCGAAGCAATCAGGACACGAGAAACCGAATCTGAAAGGTTAAGTGGTTGAAGGATTAACCTTTCAACATCCATGCCGTCAGGGACAAGGCCTGAAGATTGGGATGGCGTAGGCATCCGTCGTTCTGAGTGATCAGAAGCGGGTGCGTTCCCAAGGGAATGTGCCTGCGGATGGAGAGATCCTGGAGTATGGGAAACCACACTTGGTGTGGCCAGTGAGGTACTATCAGGATCATGGTTCCCTTGTCCTGACGGAGCTTCACGAGAGTCTTCGAGAGAAGAGGAAGTGGAGGGAATGCATAAAGCAGAGAGGGAGAATGCATCTCTAGGCTGAGAGCACTCGCTCCGAATGAGGGAGCAGTAATTGTCCACTTTGTGGTTCTGATCACAAAGGTTATCCCCAAATAGAGAGGTCTATTTGGGGATAACCTAATTGCTGGAAGAGAGAGGTCGCTACCGAGGGATTGAGAGACCACTCATGCGGTTGGAAGACACGACTCAGTTTGTCTGCCAAGACATTATGCACTCCCGGCAAATAGGTGGCCCTGAGGTACATCGAGTGGGAGAGCGCTTCAGCCCAAAATTGCGCAGCTTCCTGACACAGAAGGAAGGAGCCTGTGCCTCCCTGCTTGTTGATGTACCACATGGCCACCTGGTTGTCCGTCTGAATCAGGATGACGTGATTTGATAGGCAATCCTGAAAAGCTCTGAGAGCATATCGCAGTGCTCGAAGCTCCGGGAAATTTATCTGGTGTTTGGCTTCCTCTGGAGACCAAGATCCTTGTGTCTGTAGATCGTTCACATGAGCTCCCCACCCGAGGTTAGAAGCGTCGGTGGTGAGAATGAGTTGAGGATCTGGTAGGTGAAAAGGCAGTCCCTGGAGGAGATTGTTCTGATCTTTCCACCAGGCAAGAGACAGATGGAGTGCGTCGGTGATGTGGACAATGGTTGACAGAGGCTGAGTCGCTTGAATCCATTGTGACCTCAGAGTCCACTGCATGACTCTCATGGCCAGGCGGGCCATTGGTGTGAGATGGACTGAGGACACCATGTGTCCAAGAAGGACAAGGAATTGCCGAGCTGTTGCTGTATACTGAGACTGCAACTGGTGAGCGAGGGACACGAGGGTTTGCATTCGTTGTTGAAGTAGAAAGGCTTTTGCCTGTAAGGTGTCCAAGTCTGCCCCAATGAACGACAAGGTTTGAGATGGGACTAAATAGGATTTCTCGTAATTGACGAGAAATCCTAAAGAAATTAGAGTGTGTAGGGTCAAATCCAGGGACGATCGAGCAGCCTGCTGGGTTGGGGCCCTGATTAACCAGTCGTCTAGATAGGGGTAGACGTGAACACCTTCTTTCTTGAGAAAGGCTGGGACAACTACGAGACATTTGGTAAAGACTCGTGGTGCTGATGCTAGGCCGAATGGAAGCACCCGGTATTGATAGTGCCGTGCGCCTACTAAAAACAGGAGGTACTTGCGATGAGCTGGAGCTATCGCAATGTGGATGTATGCGTCCTGGAGGTCCAGAGAGCAGTGCCAGTTTCCTCTTTATAGAAGAGGTAGAAGCGAGCCCAAGGTTACCATCCTGAACTTTTCCCGCTGGAGGTACTTGTTGAGGGCACGTAGGTCCAGAATTGGACGAAGCCCCCGGATTTTTTGGGGATCAAAAAGTACCGGGAATAGAACCCTAGGCCTTGTTGCGAAAGAGGGACGAGTTCTATTGCTCTTAACTGGAGAAGAAGGGAAAACTCCTGCTCCAGAAGGACAGAGTGGTCGGTTACTCTCCACGCTTCTAGAGGTGGTGATTCCAGTGGAAGAGCAAGAAAGTTCAGGTGGTAACCCTGAGCAGTGATTGCTAGCACCCATTGGTCGGTTGTGATTGCCACATGCCGTGAAAGTGGCACAATCGACCTCCCACTGGTATGCCTGGCAGAGGAATCAGGCTGCTGCTCTCCAAGGGAAAGTCAAAAACCTGAAGCAGGCCTCGGCTGGGGAGCTGCTTGTGGCTTTTGCTTCCGGGGCTGGCGAGGCTGAGATTTTTGATAAGGCCTCGTAACTCGGGACCTTTTGGTGGAGGATAGTACTTCCTTGGGCGGAAGAATGACTTCTTAGAGCCCTTCAAGAAGGAAAGTCAGAAGGTATCGATGAGAGCTGTTTGAGGGTCTCATGATGGTCCTTTAATTCAGCCACTATTTGCTGAATCTGTTCACCGAACAGATTATCTCCTATACAGGGCAGGTCAGAGAGCCTGTCTTGTACTTCTGGGCGAAGGTCAGAAGACTTGAGCCAGGCCCAGCGTCTTGCCGAAATGGCAGTTGCAGACACTCTAGTGGAGGTGTCGAAGATATCGTAAGCTGTTCTTATCTCATGCTTTCCTGCCTCAAACCCCTTGTTGACAAGGATTTGAAGATGTTATTTATTTATTTATTTATTTACAGGTTTTTATATACCGGGGTACGTAAGTAACATCACCTCGGTTTACATTCAAACAATAATTCAGCATTGCGCTTTATAATATAACATAGTAACTGAACGAATACAAAACCATGCATAACTTTGTATTAATAGAATATAATCAATATATAAGAGATTGTGGAAATTGTAAAGAATAGTAGAGGACTCAGATCATTAATAGTAGGCTTTTTTAAATAACCAGGTTTTAAGGTTTTGTTTAAATTTTTTGTGACAAAGTTCCTGGCGTAATTCAGAGGGCATGGTGTTCCATATTGTTGATCCAGCAATGATGAATGATCGTTCTTTTGTACTAGAAAGTTTAGTCAGATTGGGAGCTGGGATCTTTAATTTGGCTAAATGCTGGAATCTCGTTGGGCGGGATGAAGTATTGAATTGTAGATGATCAGTGAACCAGTGCATATCTCTGTTTTGAATGGCTTTATGTATCAGCGTCATAGATTTATATATTATCCTGGAAGCTACTGGTAGCCAGTGTAAAGACTGAAGTGCTGGGGTAATGTGCTCGTGGCGGTTTGTGTCAGTGATAATGCGGGCAGCTGCATTTTGCAACATTTGCAAAGGTTGAATTGTAGCTTTAGGTAGACCCAGTAGCAGAGCATTGCAGTAATCAATCTTTGACAAAATAGTTGCCTGCAAGACTGTGCGGAAGTCATATTGGTATAAAAGAGGTTTAATACGTTTAAGCGTGTGTAGCTTAAAGAAACCATTTTTAACCGTATCCACGATGAATTTTTTAAACGTGAGATTGCTGTCAATGATGATACCAAGGCTGCGTACTTGCTGTGATATAGTGGAGATGTCTTGTGTAGTACCAGAGTTGACCAGTGTTGTATTTTTTGGAGGTGAAATTATGATGAGCTCAGTTTTATTGGTATTGTGTTCCTTGACAGGAGGGGTAGAGGAGTGAGGCTTCGTCCTTTTTGCTTTCTTTTGAGCTGATTCTACCACAACTGAGTGGTGGTCAAGCTGAGATTTTTGAAATAGCTAGTGTCAGCCTTTCTGTGAACTGGGGCAATGGATCCAGGGTTTTCCCAGTTCTTTTTGAGGAGGTCAAGAAGAACTTGATGAATGGGAATAGAAGTGATCACTTTAGGGGCATCCAGGAATTGGAGAAGCTCCATCATATGGTGCCTATCATCTTGCTCCATCTGAAGCTGAAAAGGGACCAATTCCGACATTTCCTTCACAAAATTAATGAAAGAGAGGTCCTCTGGAGGAGAACGCTTTCTACTTTCAGTAGGAGAGGGAGGTGAAGGTAAGTCATCGGTGTCTGTGGAAGTATCATCACCCCAGGTGTAATAATAATCAACAGGCTGACCTGTAGGACGAGAAGGGGGTTGGATATCCGAAGGGCCCGGCTGAGGCTCTGAGAAAATCGAAGGAATCGCCAGGGGTACTGTGGATGCCCTGGGGGGTATCGGTGCCGGCATCGAAGGCATCGATGGCGCCGATGTGCCTATCGCCCCCGATGAATCAGTGGCGAGGGACGACATGGCATCGATGGCTGAGGCAATACCCCCGAAGGAGAAATGTGAAACGGTGTTTCTCCTCCCGATGAAGCTGTCATCGGGGAGCGCACCAGAGCCAGAGACCCGGGAATCACCGGTGGAAGGGCAGTCATGAGCGCCTCCATCCGGGATAGCAGCGGTGCCAGCACTGCTGGAATCGGGTCGTGACAGATTCCACTCTCGGTGCCAGTGTCGGTGCCGGAGGAACCTGGAGTCATAGCACCGCCTTGTCAATGGCCTCTTGGACCAGCCGGTCCAGTTCTTCCCGGAGGCCTGGGGCAATCAGCCCCGGCTCAGTGACGGAAAAGGGAGGCTGAGACACAGTCGGAGGGACCACCTTTACAGGCGGAATCGCGACTCCCAAACCCCGATCGGGTGAGGGTGGCCTCAATGTCCCGGTCGCAGGAGTGGTCGGTGCCGTTCCTGGACAGGGCTTCTTCGAAGGTGGCTCGGACGGTGGCGAGGTCGATGATTTCGCTCCCTCGACGGTCCGAGACTTACGATGCCGATGGCGATGTTGCTCCCTATGATCCCCTCGATCTTGAGGGGGAAAAACGGGAGTCGATGGCCGTGAAGACGTCGATGGCGGGCAGTCACCGGACGGTTGTCGATGCTGGTGCAACTTCGACGGTTCCGGTTCCGATGATGTCGATGCGATGGATGGCGCCGGGGTATGAGCACGGAAAAGGAGTCCCATCTTCTCCATTCTGGCTTTGCAACCTTTTGGTGTCATGAGGGCACATTTGGTGCAAGTCAGGACATCATGCTCACGGCCTAAACACATTACACAGACTCCATGAGGGTCTGTGATGGACATGGTGCGAGTACAGTCCGGGCACCGACGAAACTCCGACGCTATGGCCATAGAAAAAAATCGAGCCGCGGTACGGTCAACGGCCAGTAGGCCGCGAGGGCCAAACTCGAAGGTAATCGACGAAAAATGGTGAAAAACTTACCGGAGTACCGCGGCCTGAGAAACGTTAGAGGAGGGACCCCTGTGGGGCAATCTAATTTTAATTAACTCCATGAGGAAAATTCCTGTCAGGAATCTCTTCAGAGCTCCTAAACCGCGAGGCTACTGCTGCATGGAAAAAAGAAGACTGAAGGGGGACCCCTGCTGGCTGCAGGGTTAGTGCCATGCTGGGGATGCCCAGTAGGGGCCAGTCAAAGTTCTGGAAACTTTGACAGAAGTTTTCCATGATTGGGCTCCATCCTGATGATGTCACCCATATGTGAGGACTACCATCCTGCTTGTCCTGTGAGAATGTGTGCAATTCTGGTTGCTGCATCTCAAAAAACATAATGCAGAAATAGAAAATATACAGAGAACGGCAACAAACATAGGATCTAACTTTTCTAAACAAGTGAAGGTGCTAAACTCAATACAAACTACCCTTCCCTGGACACAGTGAAGACTTTTTCTCAATATTAGGGGTGTTCATGCATTCACTGCACTCACAGTGTTAGCATCTATGGCCATAAAATTGATACAGAGATTGGAACGGCTACCACATAAGGAAGGTCAAATAGTTTAAGGCTCTTCAGTTTAGAGAACAGACTGAGATGGGATATGATAGAGGTTTGTAAAATCATGAGTGGTGTGGAACAAGTTAATAGAAAAAGGTTATTTACGCTAACAAACAATACTAGGAACGGAGGACATTCCATTAAACTAACAGCAGGTTTAAATCTAACTGAAAAATATGTTTCTGTTGACAAACAATTAAGTTAAAGAATTGGTTGCCAGAGACTGTGGCTAAGGCTACAGCATAGCTCAATTAAAAAAGACGTGGACAAGTTTTTGGCAGAAAGGTCCCTAAACAATTATTAGTCAGACAGACTTGAGTGCCTCTACTGCATATTTCTGGGACTGAAAGATGGGGAATGGATTTTCCTATTAGGATCTGCTGGGTTCTTCCAAGAGACTGGCCACCATCAGAGGTTTGACAGACCATTGGTCTACTGCAGCATGGCACATCTTATATTATGTACACAAACTCAGTGGCTTCCTCCTTCCATAAACACATATACGATGACCTTTCCTCTCTTGAGCACACATGGAGATATGCTCCCTCTCTCTGAAAGACATGTAGCACACATTCCCTCTCAAAAAGCACACATGCAATATTCTCCCTATCCCACAAATAAACAGAAGGGGATAATTTTCAAAAGGATTTACGCATGTGAATGCACTTTAAGCACATAAGTGGACTTTGGAAAATTGCTACAATATATGCTACTTTTATACATAAATCCTTTTGAAAATTACCCCCTAATATTTTAACCTCAGGCACAGGCTTCCCTTCAACCCACAAAAGAAAATGCAATATCAGTAAACATCAGTAAACTGTGGTCATGCATAGCTCCTCATGTAGTATAAATTTGATTTTACTGATGCTTAAGAACTCACAGTAACCTCTTGAGAGGTGAAGGATCTCATGTGCATCTCCTCCAGTTCTCGCTGAAGGCATGTGATGTTTTCCTCTGCATGATACACCTGGCAGACCAAATACCAAATAAGAAATGACATTCTGTGAAAAATCTTTAATTACTGCAAAACTAACATTCAGTTAATGAAAAAATATGGACTTCCTGTGAAAACTACTTCTCTTTTGTACAAATACTGAAGCTAAAGGGGAATGCCACATTGTGCAAGCACCAGTCAGGATGACCCCTGTCAGAGTCTGCAGGATATCACAGTATATTACAGTCAGTCAGTATAATAGAAACATAGAAACATAGAAATGACGGCAGAAGAAGACCAAACGGCCCATCCAGTCTGCCCAGCAAGCTTCACACATTTTTTCTCATACTTATCTGTTTCTCTTAGCTCTTTGGATCTATTTCCCTTCCACCCCCACCATTAATGTAGAGAGCAGTGATGGAGCTGCATCCAAATGACATATCAAGCTTGATTAGTTAGGGGTAGTAGGGGAAGTAACCGCCGCAATAAGCAAGCTACACCCATGCTTATTTGTTTTACCCAGACTATGTTATTCAGCCCTTATTGGTTGTTTTTCTTCTCCCCTGCCGTTGAAGCAGGGAGCTATGCTGGATATGCGTGTAGTATCAGTTTTTCTTCTCCCCTGCCGTTGAAGCAGAGAGCTATGCTGGATATGCGTGAAGTATCAGTTTTTCTTCTCCCCTGCCGTTGAAGCAGAGAGCTATGCTGGATATGTGTGAAGTATCAGTTTTTCTACTCCCCTGCCATTAAAGCAGAGAGCTATGCTGGAAATGCATTGAAAGTGAAGTATCAGGCTTATTTGGTTTGGGGTAGTAACCGATGTATCTGAGTATAATGTATCTGAGTCATAATCTATGACTCAGATACATTATAGCTACAGGAAGTATTACAATATGTATATAAGCAACATTGAGGTCCAGAAAACATAGCCTTTCCACTTGATTTGGAAAATCAGAATGATACTCAAACTGGAAAGCATTTTTAGGGGTGGGAGAAGGTTGATCTAAAGCGTTTCTCTAATTTAAAACCAGAAATTCCTCTCAGAACTAAAGGGATCTACTTTCCAGGATGTGCATCCACTAAGGGCCGGATTTTAAAAGGGTTACGCGCATGAGGTACACGCGTAACCCTTTTAAAACGCCACTGCGTGCGCCAAGCCTATATTGCATAAGCTTCCGGCGCACACAAAGCCCCAGGACGCACGTAAGTCCCGGGGCTTTCTTGGGGTGGGCGTGTCGGGGGCATGACGCGGTTGGCGCGTCATCCAGGGGCAGTGCCGCGGGCATGGTTTCAGCCCGGGGGCGTGGCTGCGGCCTCCGGACCAGTCCCCGGACCGGAACATGGTGCACGGCAGCCGGCCCAGCACGCTCAAAGTTACGCCTGCTTCGAGCAGGCATAACTTGTGCGACAAAGGTAGGGGGGGGTTTAGATAGGGCCGGGGGAGTGGGTTAGGTAGGGGAAGGGAAGGGAGGGGAAGATGGGGGGAGGCGGAGGGAACGGGCAGCGCGCGCAGGGCTCGGCACACGCAGGTTGCACAAATGTGCACCCCCTTGCGCGCGCCGACCCCAGATTTTATAAGATACACGCGGCTACGCGCGTATCTTATAAAAGATGTAAATAAAGGTGAACCGGTAGATGTAGTATATTTGAATTTTCAGAAGGCATTTGACAAAGTTCCTCATGAGAAGCTTCTAGGAAAAGTACCTTCTCTAGCACTCCGCTGGTACAGATTGCCAACTCCGCAGTCTATATCATAACTAGATGGCTAGTTCCACCTATGGAGCAGATCAGATTGCTAAACCCCTCCTTCTACAGGAGCCAGTCCCTAATAGATTACAACTCCACATGGTGACTCATAGCAGATTACAATAGATTGCTAACTCCTCCCCTCTGGAGGAGAATAACCTACATATTACCAACCCCGATCTGCTTGCTCCTCCCATCAGCATAGCAGATCCTAACAGATTGCTAACTCCAGTGAATCCGGCTTTAAAATTGGAGAAGCAATACTCCTGGGAATCCAGCTTAAGGTATGGGATGTCAGTAACCCATGGATTCGGC
Organism: Rhinatrema bivittatum; assembly: GCF_901001135.1. Taxonomy (NCBI): domain Eukaryota; kingdom Metazoa; phylum Chordata; class Amphibia; order Gymnophiona; family Rhinatrematidae; genus Rhinatrema; species Rhinatrema bivittatum. The sequence continues at coordinate 39,154,253 of NC_042621.1, forward strand.
ACACCTCTCTGCTTTGCAGGCTATACCGGGCCTGGCTCAACTCATCTCAAAACAGCAAGAAACCTTGCAGAAGCTTACTGCAGCATTTCATCAGCTTCACACACAGAAGATTCAAGGCACAGTTTATACACAAGAAGGTCAGTTACAGGATGTAACTTTAAAGACAGCTGTTCCACTGGCGGCGCCTATTCGATTCTCCGGAGAACTCCAGAAGACTCGGGGCTTTTTGAACCAATGCAGCTTACATTTCACCTTACAACCTTCATAGTTTCCCCACGGGCCTCTCTAAGACCAGCTACATCCTGTCTTTCTTGGATGGGAGAGCCTTGTCATGGGCATCTACCTTATGGGAATGCAAGGACCCTATTCTGCAGGACATAGAAGGATTTATGGACTTGTTTAAATCTGTTTTTGATGACCCTGCTCGTATGTCTGTTGCTTGGTTTGCTTTAGTGGACTTGAAGCAAGGCAACAGATCACTGGCTGAATTTGCCATAGAACTCAAGACTCTTGCAGCAGAACTTCGCTGGGACCCCAGATGTCTCAAGACACTCTTCTGCAGAGGCCTGGATACCCGCGTGAAAGACGAGCTGGCCACTCATCAGACACCTGACTCGCTGGAAGAATTGAGAGCCTTAGCTACTCGGATTGATTGTCGGCTCCGAGACAAGGTGAAGGAACTCCGGCCTAAGGTGTTACCTGAGTTGAAACAGGCCAGTACCCCTGCACTAAGGATGGGTCCAGCAATTCCTGCTGTTGATAAAGAGGAACCGATGCAACTTGGTCATGGTAACTTCACCTCTAAAGAGAGAAGATTCCGGAAGAAACGCAGCCTGTGCATGTACTGTGGCCAGCCTGGCCATGATGTCTCTACATGTCTCATTTTGCCCAGGAGATGGATGAATTCAGGTCCGGCAGAAGGACTGTTCTTGGGACTTACTGCATCCTCTCCTCCGCTTTCTTTTCCAGTCTCTCTGACCTATGGACCAGTCACGGTTCAGACTCCTTCCCTGGTAGACTCAGGGGCAGGAGACAACTTCATTACTAGACGTTTAATGGAATGCTTGAGGATCCCCTCTCATCAAATTAAAAAATCCACTACTGTTGTCTTCCATTCATGAGGAACCCTTGCCAGGTGACATGACTTGCGAGACCGTACCAGTTACGTTTCTCACCGGAGCACTTCATACGGAAATAATCTCCTTCTTTGTACTGGAAAAGGCCATGTACCCTATCATCCTGGGGTTACCCTGGCTGCAATTGCATCAACCCCAATTTGACTGGGCATCCCTGGATCTTTCACAATGGGGCCTAGAATGTCATGGGAAATGCCTCAAAGAGGTCTTGTCTATTACTTGCATGCCTACGACTCCAGCGATGCCAGGACTGCCGCCTGAATACACATCCTTCGGGGATATATTCTCCAAAGAAGCGGCTGGGGGTTGGCAATATGTAGGTTATGCTCCTCCAAAGGGGAGGAGTTAGCAATCTATTGTAATCTGCTATGAGTCTCCATGAGGAGTTGTAATCTATTAGGGACTGGCTCCCGTAGAAGGAGGGGTTTAGCAATCTGCTATGCTCCGTAGGTGGAACTAGCAATCTAGTTATGATATGGACTGCGGAGTTGGCAATCTGTACCAGCAGAGTGCTAGAGAGGGTACTCAGCTGGAAAAAAATGTAAATAGGTGAATCCTTGGGCCGATTGCAGATGACAGCGCCCCCAGGATGATATCCTGAGAGGGACCACCGGCTAGGCTTGGTTATTGAGACAGACACAGATAGTTCTTTTATTAGACAGGTTAGTAGAACCACCAGAGGTGGCAGTAGTGAGCTGATATGCCCAGCAGGGCTGAAGTCCCCCAGATACTGGAACTGCGATCCCAGGGTTGCTGAGCTGTAGAAAGACTATAGATAGTGAGTAGACAGGTATGCTGTATTCATAGCCAGCAATAGAAGACAATCTCACATAGGTTCTTAAGGAGGCTCAGTAGCTGGAAAGAGATAAGCTCTCAAGGAGCGAGTACCTGGTTCCAGGGAAAGCTCTGAGAGAGCGGTGGTAACTAACGAATGTCTGTATCTGCGATAGCTTCCAGGCAGTAGAGAATCTTCAGAGTGTTTAGGAACATGGGCCCTCGAGGAGCGAGTACCGGTTCCTATCTGCAATCTGAAATAGAGAAAAGACAGCAAGGCCCCCGAGGAGCGGGTACCTCTGGTAAGTTCGAGGAGGCAGAGTAGCTTGGAACGAATCCCTTGCTAACTCAATCTGTTAGCGAAAGTGAAGACCTTTTATGTTGGAAGCAGAGGATGTCAATACAGGGGGACGCCCCTGAGGTTTGCGCCTTTGCTGGTACATACTTCAGAGCGGGCACGCCCTACATCATCAGAAACATGGCGGATCCACAGCGCCGAGCCGGTCCGGGTACGCCGGAGAGAAGCGGCATGGAGATGCCGCGCCAGAAAGCCGTCCATCAAGCCCGGAGGGAGTTGCCACAGAGGTAGAGAGGGTGGAGCGAGGGTGTAAAGCAGCCCCAAACGCAACAGTACCCCCCTTCAAAGGGCGATCTCCTCTTCGGGTACCAGGCTTAGGTTTCAAAGGATGCGCGAGGTGGAACTGATGAAGCATCTCTTTATCCAAGATATTGGTATGAGGTTCTCAAGTGATCAAATCGGGGCCGAAGCCTTCGCAAACCAGAAGGTATTCCAAATTCTTGCCTCTGTTACGAACATCCAGAATCTCTTTGATCTTGAGTTCAACTTCGTCTTCTACAAATTGACAGATGGATCTTGAGATTTGGAAGAATCTTGCAGAGTGTTATTGATGATATCAGCAGCAATGGGTGGAGCTGTTGTGGACGTCACTGAGGAATTCAGTGGAAGTGGTGGTGTTGAAGAATGTCCAAAATCTACTTCTAAAGATGACTCTCCAGTAGATGATGCTGGATGAGAGATGGCAGCGTCACCAGCAGAAACAGACTGGCTGGTTGCTAGAGATATCTTCTTTGGATCTATTATGTACTGTGGTTCATCAGGCACATCTTCTGAGTGAAACGAATGAGTCAGCGCATCTGCTCTGGTGTTTCGATCTCCAGGTCGATACTTAAGCACAAAATCAAAATGGTTGAAGAATAAAGACCACCTGGCCTGTCTGTAATTCAAACGTTGTGCTTGACGGAGATACTCAAGGTTTTTGTGATCCGTGAAGACGGTTAATTGATGTTGAGCGCCTTCGAGCCATGGCCGCCACTCCTCAAATGCAAGTTTTATAGCTAGGAGCTCCTTGTCACCGATTCCGTAGTTCTTCTTGGCTGTAGAAAATCTTTGTGAGAAGAATGAACAGGGTCGTAAGGTCCTAGAGTCTCCCGCTTGGCTCAACACAGCCCCTACCCCCACATCTGAAGCATCAACTTCGACAATAAAGGGTCTATTGGGGTCTGGATGCCGCAAGCATGGTTCAGTGGAAAAGGCAGTCTTCAATTTCTCGAACACGGAAATGGCCTCCGTAGACCATTTTGAAGCTTTGGCACCCTTACGGGTCATCGCAGTCAAGGGTACAGTCAAAGAAGAATAGTTCTTAATAAAGCTGCGACAATAATTAGTGAACCCCAAGAATCTCCTCAAGGCTTTCAGGCTGGTGGGTTGAGACCAATTCTTGATACTTTCAAGTTTGTGAGGGTCCATTTGAAAACCTTCTTTCGATACTATGTAGCCTAGAAAAGGCACAGAATCTTTGTGAAATTCACACTTGGAGAGTTTGGCGTACAGCCGGTGTTCACGGTGGAGTACTTGTTTGACCTCTGCAATGTGGGTGTCCAAATCCTGGGAGAAGATTAATATGTCATTCAGGTAGACCACAACGTTCTTGTATAGCAGGTCCCACAAGATGTCATTCATCATATTTTGGAATGTAGCGGGTGCCTTGCACAACCCAAACGGCATTACAAGGTACTCGAAATGGCCGTCTTGCGTGTTGAAGGCCGTTTTCCATTCATCGCCACTACGAATGCGGATGAGGTAGGCCCCCTTTCAAGTCAAGTTTTGAAAATATCTTGGCCCCTTGCAACCTATCAAACAGCTCTGAGATTAATGGCAAGGGATAGCGGTCGATAGTCGATACAAGGATGTAGGGTACTGTCCTTCTTCCCTATGAAGAAAAAGCCTGCACCAGCTGGCAACTTAGATGGTCGAAAAAACCCTTTCTGGAAATTTTCTTTTATGTATTCAGACATAGCTTTATTCTCCAGAACTGAGAGAGGGTACACCCATCCTTTCGGTGGTTCTGAATTGTTCTGTCGTATGGCACAGTCGTAGGACCTATGTGGAGCAGTGGTCAAACCAAAGGGCAGCGCCCGAAACTGAAAATGATACCCCAGCACTACAAACAGGAGAAAGCATTGATGTTCCGGTTAGATGGGAATGTTAGGGTATGTTTCTGACAGATCCAGAGAGGTCAGAGACTCCCCCGACTGCATAGCCTGTATCACTGAGCGCAATGTTTCCATGTGGAAATAGTTCACCCGCAGATGACGGCTGACACCTTTGAGATCCAGGATGGGACGAAAGGAGCCCTCCTTCCTTGGCACAACGAAATAAATGGAATATCGCCCAATATTTTCTTGAGACGTGGACACTGGAACCACAGCTCTCAGACTGAGGAGCCTTGACAATGTACTCTCCACCGCCTGCTTCTTCTACAGGGAGTGGCAGGGCGACTCCATGAATACCAATTTTCCTTTCCTGAACATACCCAGATCAGTCCAGACAAGCGGGATGTACCAAAGCCCTCTTACACTGGGCGGGAACCCGAAAGACCCGCTCGAAGAACACTCTCTCTAGACACATCCTCTAGACTTTATGGGTCCACAGATTTAATCCCACTCCCCTTTGAAATCCTTCACAGTTTTGGTCTTCACCACTTCCTCCGGAAGGGCGTTCCAGGCATCCACCACCCTCTCCGTGAAGAAATACTTCCTGACATTGGTTCTGAGTCCTCCTCCCTGGAGTTTCAAATCGTGACCCCTGGTTCTGCTAATTTTTTTGCAATGGAAAAGGTTTGGCGTTGTCTTTGGATCATTAAAACCTTTCAAGTATCTGAAAGTCTGTATCATATCACCCCTGCTCCTCCTTTCCTCCAGGGTGTATATATTTAGATTCTTCAATCTCTCCTCATAAGTCATTCGATGAAGGCCATCCACCTTTTTGGTCGCCCTTCTCTGGACCGCCTCCATCCTGTCTCTGTCCCTTCGGAGATACGGTCTCCAGAACTGAACACAGTATTCCAGGTGAGGCCTCACCAAGGACCTGTACAAGGGGATAATCACTTCCCTTTTCTTACTCAATATTCCTCTCTCTATGCAGCCCAGCATTCTTCTGGCTTTAGCTATCGCCTTGTCACATTGTTTCACCGACTTCAGATCATTAGACACTATCACCCCAAGGTCTCTCTCCTGCTCTGTGCACATCAGCCCTTCTCCCCCCAATTGAATACAGTTCTTTTGGATTTCCACACCTCATATGCATGACTCTGCACTTCTTGGCATTGAATTGCAGCTGCCATATCTTCGACCACTCTTCCAGTTTCCTTAAATCCCGTCTCATTCTCTCCACTCCTTCCGGCGTGTCCACTGTTACAGATCTTAGGGTCATCCACAAAAAGACAAACCTTACCTTCTATCCCGTCTGCAATGTCGCTCACAAAGATATTGAACAAGACCGGTCCCAATACCAACCCCTGCGGCACTCCGCTCTCTCTTCAGAGTAAGTTCCATTTACCAACACACATTGTCTTCTGTCCATCAACCAGTTTGCAATCCAGGCCACCATCTCGGCACTCACTTTTAAGCTTCTCATTTTATTCACCAGTCTCCTGTGCGGAACTGTATCAAAAGCTTTGCTGAAGTCCAACTAGATGATATCGAGTGCTCTTCCTCGATCCAATTCCTTGGTTATCCAGTCAAAAAAGTCTATCGGATTTGTCTGACAGGATCTTCCCCTGGTGAATCCATGTATTCTATCTAGCTTTTTGTTTTATTTAAAAATATTTCTAACTCACCAAGCCAGAATTCTAGGTGGGATACAACAGTATGTTCATAAGCAAATAAAACATAAATATACACTTGAACATAAAATGGCTCGTATATACATTACAGACCTATAGAATGTATATATACATACTATGTTGCAACAGAGAGAATTTTATTATTCCAGAAAGATATTTCACTGTTTCTGTGAAAGATTAGTGCCTTTCATTTTTACTAGAAACAGATTTTTAGCAAAAAATCCTGAGGCCGATATTTTATGCTACTTAGCCAGATAAATAGGGACTTAGTAAGTAGGACTAGGGACTAAGTAGCAGCCACTGAATATCAGGCTATATGTTCAGCAGCCACCACTGAGTCGGATAGGTATTTATCCAACCAAGTAGACAGCCGGATATCTTGGGGTCAGGCAATGGGCGGGTCGAGGTGGGGCAACTTATCCAGTTATAACCAGATAAGTACCTATATTCAGCCTTATCTGGTTAAGTTAACTGGTTAGACTTGCTCAATAGCAGTTTTAAAGTTATCCAGATATAACTAAAACTTATCTGGTTAACAATTAGCAGTATAGCCATATAAGTTACGCCGGATAACTTAGATAACCAGATATCTTTACAAAAGCTTTTATTGTGTTTTTACTGATTCTCACTCTTTTTTTTTCAACTCTTTTGGTCCTGCAGAATTTGACACTAGCCCAGGCCACCTTAGCCGCAGGACCCAGTTATCCAAGCACATACCCCAGAACGATCCACCTCCACACCAACATGAGGAAAAGCTGATATTTTTATCCAGAGCAGTGAATTGTTTTTTGCATTTTTCTCCTGTTTTTATTATAATACTGATAAAAATCTCAGGAAATATTAAATAAAATACAAAGTAAAAATAAAGGTCCTTGCATATGATTTAGCATGATGTGCCATTCAGCTAGGAAATAAAATCAGTATCATGTCCTACAGTTTTGTTCTATGCTATACTGCAAAGTATTACCGACTGTTGGAGAACTTTTAGACGGCTCTCGCACAGGAGCTTCTCCTGCAGGTGATTTACTACTTCTGAGTCCTTCAGTGAAATCTCATGGTGAAGTTCTGTGATGGTATCTTGTAGTTTCTGAATTCTTGCATCCCTTTCTAGGACCTGATAAACAAGGAATAAAAAATAATTTATTAAACTGAGAGGATGGCAGAAAACTGGGATCTTGTAAATTACTCAGTAAAAGGAGTTCCCTTACTAATATATATATATATATATCTTAAACATATATAGTATATAATCCACCCACTGTTGAGAACCCCAGCCGCGGGCAGCCACAGCCGGGTTCCCCCTCACCTTCTTGCACTCTCCAACGCTCACCGCTGGCTTCCCTGTCCCGGCTCGGACCGCGTTGGGGCCTTCCCGCAGCATCCTCCCCATGAAGGAGATGCCGCAGACTTCCTAGGCCAGCTCCGCCCCTTAGGCGCACGCGCACCACTCCGGGATTTTAAAAGGCCGCGGGGGGAAACCTTGGCCTAAGTCCAGTGTGCTCCCTGAGGAACCGCTGGCCTGGGGCCGGTCCTGTCCTGGAACTCCCATGGCCTCCTCACATTGGGCACATAGTGAGTCTGCTCCCTCGCTCTGTGTAGCTCTGAGGTTGCATGCTGAGCAGAGGCTTAGAGCTTTCATGCCAGATTCTGGAGGTGCCGGCCCTGCGGCCGCATGGGCTTTCTTATGCTCCATTCGCCTGAAATCCAGTGTCGCCCAATATGTGCGCCTAACAAGAGCGCTTAACAGCATGCGCCTATCCACGGGTGTCTTAGAAACGTGCGCCTATCCGCGGGCGTCTTATGAATGTGCGCCTATCCACGGGCGTCTTATAAACATGCGCCTATCCACGGGCATCTTATAAACATGCGCCTATCCGCAGGCGCCTTATAAACGTGCGCCTATACACGGGCGGCTTAGAACCGTGCGCCTATCGCGTGCGCCTATCGCGTGCGCTAACAACATGCGCCTATCGCGTGCGCTAACAACATGCGCCTATCGCGTGCGCTTAGCTCAGAAACAAGCGCTCAGCGGCGAAGTTGAGTAGGCAGGCAAAATGGCAACCTCCTTGGCGTGCTGCCTCGTAGGCAGGCCCAGTGAATCCACACTTCCTCAGAGACCAAGTAAAGATATACGCCTTACTTTGTCTTCGGCGCTTCCCGGTTGCAACCCAGGCGATCTCCGGCTGCGGGGGGAGTATACCTTCAACCGCCGCGCATAAGGAAGTGCGCCCGCTGCCTCTAGGCCGCGCCCAAACTCGTCTCGCTCGGGGGCCAAGCCGCGCCCGAGCCCTTCTCACTCAGGGGCCAAGTCCACGCCAGGACCGAGGCTGCCTCTAGGCCACGCCCGAACTCATCTCGCTCGGGGGCCAAGCCGCGCCCGAGCCCTTCTCACTCAGGGGCCAAGTCCACGCCAGGACCGAGGCTGCCTCTAGGCCGTGCCCGAACTCGTCTCGCTCGGGGGCCAAGCCGCACCCGAGCCCTTCTCACTCGGGGGCTAGGTCCCTGCCGCGAACCGGCCACCGGACCGAGGCACTTACATCCGAGTGACCACGGAAGTCAGCTCGGGAAAACTCAACTGGGTGAGGGCCTCACCATAGGAGTGTGGGGCTTGTCTTCAAAAGGTTTCTTCTAGGAATTTAGTCATTAGAATTTGGAAACACGCTCAGCGAGCATGAGGTAGCTCCAAACTGCTTTGGAAATGGAAATTACTGATTTGCGGCACTTCCTGTGGGGGTATATGTACCCATGCTGACGTCAGATCCATCTCCAAATGCTAGCACGAGCACACTATACCCATCTGTTTTGAGTCCATCTGCTACACGCTAGGAAAAAGTAAGTTTCCTTACCGTAAACGGTGTTTTCGTAGATAGCAAGATGAATTAGCCATGCTGTCATGGGATCTGTCAATCAGGTCCGAGAGGCGGAGCTTGTCAAAGCAGAGATTAGAGCTTTGTTCTCTGCAGCTGCGCGTGTGTTCCCACACAGGAAAGTAACGGAATCTCCTCAGTCTATGATTAAGCCATAATGTAGTCGAAGACTTGGTGACTGCCAGGGAGGAGGGTGGGTCAGCCTGGCTAATTCATCCTGCTATCTACGGAAACACCGTTTACAGTAAGCAAATTGCTTTTTCCCGTCGATAGCAGGGCTGAATTAGCCATGCTGTCTTGGGAGTCCCAAGCTCCCGATCACGTTGTTTTTGATATATAGGTTTGTACGTGATCTTTGACTGTGTGGCAGTCACCGTGGACAGGAGGATAGAGATTGCAGGATTGCTTGCCCTATCTTCGCATCCGTGGCTGCTTGTTGATCAAGGCAGTAGTGAGATGTGAAGGTATGGAGCGATGACCATGTAGCTGCCTTGCAAATATCTATGGGTTGCACATTCTTTAGGTGTGCCAATGAGGCTGCTACTGCTCTGACTTGGTGAGCTTTCGGCTCTGAATGTAGTTGTAGTTTCTGTTTATGGTAACAGAATCTGACGCACTGTGCTATCCAGCTGGAGATGGTAATCCAGGTGCCTTTGGGTCAAAGGAGACAAAGAGTTGAGAAACACGGGGGTCCGAGTTTGTCCTTTCTTTGTAGTATGCTAAATCTCATTTACAATCTAGTGTGTGCAGTAATTTTTCCCTATCATTTGCATGAGGTTTAGGGAAAAAGGTGGGTAATTCCATGGTCTGATTGAGATGGAATTGGGAAACAACTTTTGGTAGGAAGGATGGGTGAGTTTGGAGAACTACCTTTTGGTGATGAAATTGCAAATATGGAGAATAATGGACCAAGGCCTGCAATTCACTAACTCTTCGTGCTTATGTTACTGCAACCAAGAATACCACTTTCCATCAGGCCGATACAGTAAGGAGCGGTAGGAAGAGGTGCGTTAGTGCCGGGCGCACCCGCGTTTGCCGCACGCACAGTTCGGATCACCTACCGCTCGATACTGTATTTAAATAGCATGCAAATGCAAGCCGCGTCCAAGAAGCGTTAGGCCCGCGCAATCCATTTTACTGTACAGAGCGCTATACAGCGCCTATACAGTATCCTGGGTGCGCTGGTACCTGTCATTTCAAATGTCATTTCAAATGACGTTTGAAATGACAAGTACCAGGGGGGATTGCGAGTCCTCTCTCCCCCCCTCCCGAAGCAAGGCGCAGGGCGAAAATTAAAACAAAAGTGAATAAAGTGAATAAAGTGTAATAAAAGTAAACTTACTGCATGTGAATTTTATTTGAACAGTCCTCTCTCTCTCTCCTCCTCCCAAGGCATGCACCGCGGCTCCCCTGCCTCCCGGGGGCAGCCAGCGGCGAAAGCGGCTTCCAGCAGCCCCCGCTGGCGAAGGTGATTGAATATGCGCCTGTGCGTGCAATTTGGGCACTCAAGGCATGTCGTCACGACGTTTGGCGTCACGGCGTGTGATGTCGGCGTTCGCTAATGCACTGCCTTGAACTCCCAAATTGCATTCATTCACCTTCGCCGGCAAGGGCTGCTGGAAGACGCTTTGGCTCCCCTGCCCCCGCCGGCGAAGGTGAATGAATGCACGCCTGTGTTCACCTGTGCGTGCAATTTGGGCGCTCAAGGCAGTGCATTAGCGAACGCCGACGACACACGCCGTGGCGTCAAACGTCGTGATGTCATGCCTTGAGCGCCCAAATTGCACGCACAGGTGTACACAGGCGTGCATTCATTCACCGCCGGTGGGGGCTGCTGGAAGCCGCTTTCGCCGCCGGCTCCCTCCACCTCGATGAATGCACGCCCGCCAGCTCCCGCCTGGATGAATGCACGCCTGCCGGCTCCCTCCGCCTGGATGAATGCACGCCTGCCGGCTTCTCGCCTGGATGAATGCATGCCCGCCGGCGCATACGGGCTTGCATTCATTCACTCACCTTCGCCAGCGGGCATGCATTCATCCAGGTGTACGGGCGTCCATTCATACACCTTCGCTGGCGGGGGCTGCTGGAAGCCGCTTTCGCCACCGGCTGCCCCTGGGAGGCAGGGGAGCCGCAGTGCGCGCCTCGGGAGGAGGGGAGAGAGGACTGTTCAAAGAAAATTCTCATGCAGTAAGTTTACTTTTATTACAATGACATGTCGAGCCGATTTTCGCTCTGCGCCTTGCTTCGGGAGGGGTGATTTTGACCGGAGCCTGCCTATTGCTGTCACAACACACTAATGCCAGGGTAAGGGTCCCGGGGGGTGAGGGGGTCGTTTGCCATGAAATTTCGTCTCTCTGACCTGACACTCAACACTAACGCAGGGGTAAGGGTAGGCAGTAAGTTAGCAGGTTAAACATGCGGCAAAACTGCAGGTTAAAAAGGCGATAGTCGGGACGCACATTACAGTAAGGGAGGGAATAGCTAATCCGATCGTTTACATCTCATATACATGCTGCGGGCGAAAAGGGTTACTGGTTGATTTAAAGAAGCGGTAAGGATGAGTTAAAAGGGATAGTGAATCGCGGGTTGGACTTACGCGGCCAAATTGTGAGTTAGAAGCGGGTTAGAAGCAGGGTAACCGCAACCGCGCTTTACTGTATCGGCCTGCATGTGAGGTATTCAATATGTGCCGAGTCCATGGGTTCAAATGGGGAAAGCATGAGCTGTTCCAGAACTATGTTGAAGTTGCATGGAACTGGAGGCTTAGAGATCGGAGGACGAATGTGAGTTAGCCCCTTAATGAAACGAGATAGTAAGGGGTGATTGGATATAGGAATATTGTTAACTGGTCTATGATATGCCCCTATGGCACTGAGATGAACTCTGATGGATGATGTTGCTAGACCAGCTGCGTATAGTGTATGAAGATAGTCAATGAGCAACTCATGTGAGCAGTCCAATGGTGGTACACCTTTGGAAGTGCACCATGTAGAGTAACGTAGAGTAACGTTTCCATTTACAGCTATAATTTTTCCTCGTTGAGAGTTTTCTGGATTCTAACAAGATGAATTGTGCCGAGGTGGAAACTCCCTGTTGTTAGAAGGAGCCTTTCAATCTCCATGCTGTCAAGTGGAGAGATGAGTGTAGCGGGTGTAGAAGCGTCCCTTGATCTTGGCAGAGAAGATCCTGGCAATTCGGTAATCGAATTGGATCCATGATGGATAGTCGGAGAAGGAAACTGTACCACGGTTGCCTCAGCCAAGCCAGGGTTATGAGTATCGCGCGCACAGGTGTCTTCGGCGTCCTGCACGCAGAAATCTTCTGCGCCATGCACACAAGTGTCTTCAGCACCATGCGCACAGAAGTGTTGTGCGCCGATAGTTCTTCAGGCGCAGAAGTGTTTTGCGCCGTCATAGATTTATGCACATAAGGCATCTTAGGCGCAGAAGTCTTAGGCACCGCAATTTTTGGCGCCAATGTCTCTTGCGCCGGCACTTCTGGCTCTATGGATTGTTTGAAATCCATAGAGCCTTTGAAATCCGATGGCCTTTGCCGGCTTGCCATGTCCTTACCTCCAAGATTGGAGGATTGAGGATCCCAAAAAGATGCCATCTTTTTTGAGGGAGCCAGTAAAATTGGAGGGCCAGGCGACGAATGAGCCTCTGATGGCTCCGGTGAGGCAAAAAGTTCCTGAAGCCTGTAAGCCCGTTGTTTCAGGGCTCTCGGAGACATCCTCGAACAAAATTCACAATCTTCACGATTGTGATCTGGCCCTAGGCATCGGTAACATCGGTCATGACCATCCATGACCAGACATTACCTTGCCACAATTACACAGTTTAAAACCGGATTTTGACATTTTTATTTAATAACGCTGAGGAGATGAACAGCTCCACGTGCGATCCCGCGTGCGGAAAGAACAGACTGAGGAGATTCCGTTACTCGTAGCCACAGAGAGCAAAGCTCTAATCTCTGCTTTGACAAGCTCCACCTCCCAGACCTGACTGACAGATCCCCATGACAGCATTGCTAATTCAGCCCTGCTATCGACGGGAAATCCTCTTTATCCATGTTACCCCAGCTACAAGCTCAACAATCTGGTTGATACATTTTGGTTAGCCCCGTGCACTTGCAGCAATTCCCTTATTAATTTTTTTTTACTTTTTTTTTTTCTTACTCAGGTTAAAATTTGAACATTTCGGTTGAAACCCGTTCTTAAAGCCACGCTGCCTAATTGCAAGGTATCCACTTTACCTTTTATTCCATGTCCATTATGTTTTCCTTACCCTCCTGCTTCTCCTTACCCTCCTGCTTCTCCTTCCCCTTCCCCTTCCCCTCTTTCCCTTCTCTTTTCCTCTAGATTATGATTTACTAAAAATTTAAAAATTTCTTATTGGTTATGTTTATTCTTTATTATTATTTACTTATGTTAGTCACCCATTTGTCATGTTACCATCCATATTTATATGTTTCATGTTGCCAATCATTCACTTGTACTGTTGATGTCTTTGTTTTTATGGTTCCTTATTAGAGCATTGTTTTAATTATTTCTTTCTAGATCTACCATTGGGCTTTGTCCCTCCCGACGCAGCCCCTGTGGTGAAACAAGGTCCGTTTCGGGGGACCTAAAGACCTCTCTGCAAAAATATCACTTAATAAATGAAGAATGTTTTGATCTCAAGTTTGATTTATTGAATCCTTTAAAATTGGATCCATGAACCTTTATAGCGCTATGCCCTCTCCTATGGTATTTACCTAACTGTATACCGCTCATCTCCAGTACATAGGAAATGTCCTACTTTTTCAAGCTAAGGGTGCACCAAGCCCAATATCCTGTTTCTAACATTGGTCAATCAAGATTGCAAGAACATGGCAGGATCCCATATAGTACAAAGATTCCATGCTGCTTATTCCCAGGGATAAGCAGTGACTTTCCCAAGTCTACCTGGTAAATAACAGTTTATGGATTTTTCCTCCAGGAACTTGTCTAAACCTTTTTTAAACCCATCTATACTAAATGCCTGTTGCAACCGTCGATCTGCGACGGCTTCGCCCCGCCTACCTCACTCTTCTTGCAGCTCCTCCCGCTCACCTCGGACTGCTGGCTCCCACAGCGTCTGTCTGCCGACCTCTCCAGCGTCCCCGGACTCGCTTTGGTGCTGCTTCCTGCCATGCTCCTCCAAGGTACCATAGGGCATGCACTTGCACGCTGCCCCCATCTTTATTTCCTCGTTGGCGCGAGCCTCAGGGGCGTCCCCGTGAGATGACATCACGCTGCCCGGATATTTAAGCCTACAACTTTTGCTAGCTAATTGAGTTAGCAACCAGAATTCTACGGATGGGATTCGCTCTCCGTACCGAAACTACTCTGCCACTCCAGCGTTATCTGGAACTCTTATTGCTAAAGGGGTACCAGCTCCTCGGGGGCCTCTTCTGCTTCTTTCAGGTGCTATCAGGAAACTGGTACTCGCTCCTCGAGGGCCCATGTTTCCCTGAGTCGCTGCCTGCATCTACAACCCTTTCTACTTGGAAGACTTCACTAACAGTTTCCATCTGTGAGTACAACTACCATCTATTCCACAGTACTGCTTCCCTGGAACCAGGTACTCACTCCTCAAGGGCCTGCCCTCTGTTCCAGTGCCCGACTTCTCGTCAAGTGGAATTGCTGTGTGAGTACAATACCACTGAGTCTCTTTGCGCTTAGGGATCAGGTACTTGCTCCTCGAGGGCCTGCTCTCTCTGTCTCGGAGCTTCTCCTATTCTACCTGGGACTCTGTATATTTCTCACTGTGCACTCATAACTCTCAGTCTCTTTCCACTACAGCACAGCCAAGCAGAGGATTCGCTGTTCCAGCGTCCTGTGGGATACTTGCCCAGCCAGGCTCAACATCTACTACTCATTACTGCCACCTCTGGTGGTTTCCAAAACTGTTTAAATAAAGATTCAAATCTGTTTGTGTGTCCAGAGTCTAGCCTGACACCATGGTCCCTCACGGGACTGCCCCTGTGGGCATGGTCAGCTGTCACAGTGTCCAAGAATCCACCCAAACATCAATAACTATAACAATGCCTTTACTGCATTCTCTAGGAATAAGTTGCAGAGCTTAATTGTCTGTCAAGTGAAAAAATATCTTCTCTAATTTGTTCTAAATGTTCTATTTAGTAACATTATGAAGTGTCTAATTTCTACTAACCCGTTCCACTCTACTCATTATTTTATAGATTTACTGTATATCACATCTCTCCTCAGCTTATCTTCTCCAAGAAAACAGCCTAACCTCTAACCTTTTCTCATATGGGAGCCGTTCTATTCTCTTTATCATTTTGGTCACCCTTCTCTGTAATTTCTCTAGTTCAGCTATATCTTTCTTGAGATGTGGTGACTAGAAATGCATACAGTACTCTAGGTGTGGTCACACCATGCAGCAATATAGAGATATAATATTCTCCAATATTTTCTCCATTCCTTTCATAATAATTTATAAAATTGTTTCCTTTTTTGACTGCTGCAGCACACTGAACCAAGGATTCCAATGTATTATACACGATAACACCTAGATCCCTTTCCAGGGTTGTGATTCCTAATACAAAACTTAACATTGTGTAACTAAAGTTTGGATTATATTTCTCCATGTATATCATTTTGGACTTCTCCACATTAAATTTCATCTGCCATTTAGATGCCCAGTCTCTCAATCTTGCAATGTCCTGCAATTACTCAAAATCCACTTATGATTTAAAAACTTAAAATAATTTCATGTCATCTACAAATTTGATCATCTGTTTCCTTTTCCAGATCATTTATAAATATGTTAAAAAGCACCAGTCACAGTATAGATTCTTGGGGACTCCACTATTTACCTTCCTTCATTAAAAAACTGACCATTCAGTTCTATTCTCGTAAATTTAATTAGTTCCCAATCCACAATAGGTCATTGCCTCCTATCCTATGAATTTTCATATTTCCTGAGGAGTCTCTCATGAAAGACTTTTTCAAAATCCTTTTGAAAATCAAGATACACATTATCCAATGGCTCACCTCTGTCCACATGTTTATTAACCCCTTCAAGAATGTATAGCAGATTGTGAGATAAGACTTCCCATGAGTAAATTAAGAACATAAGAAAATGTCATACTGGGTCAGACCAAGGGTCCATCAAGCCCAGCATCCTGTTTCCAACAGTGGCCAATCCAGGCCATAAGAACCTGGCAAGTACCCAAAAACTAAGTCTATTCCATGTTACCATTGCTAATGGCAGTGGCTATTCTCTAAGTGAACTTAATAGCAGGTAATGGACTTCTCCTCCAAGAACATATCCAATCCTTTTTTAAATACAGCTATACTAACTGTACTAACCACATCCTCTGGCAACAAATTCCAGAGTTTAATTGTGCGTTGAGTAAAAAAGAACTTTCTCCGATTAGTTTTAAATGTGCCCCATGCTAACTTCATGGAGTGCCCCCTAGTCTTTCTACTATCCGAAAGAGTAAATAACCGATTCACATCTACCGTTCTAGACCTCTCATGATTTTAAACATCTCTATCATATCCCCCCCCTCAGTCGTCTCTTCTCCAAGCTGAAAAGTCCTAACCTCTTTAGTCTTTCCTCATAGGGGAGTTGTTCCATTCCCCTTATCATTTTGGTCGCCCTTCTCTGTACCTTCTCCATCGCAATTATATCTTTTTTGAGATGCGGCAACCAGAATTGTACACAGTATTCAAGGTGCGGTCTCACCATGGAGCGATACAAAGGCATTATGACATTTTCCGTTTTATTCACCATTCCCTTTCTAATAATTGCCAACATTCTGTTTGCTTTTTTGACTGCCGCAGCACACTGAACCGACGATTTCAATGTGTTATTCACTATGACACCTAGATCTCTTTCTTGGGTTGAAGCACCTAATATGGAACCCAACATTGTATCATTACAGCATGGGTTATTTTTCCCTATATGCATCACCTTGCACTTATCCACATTAAATTTCATCTGCCATTTGGATGCCCAATTTTCTAGTCTCACAAGGTCTTCCTGCAATTTTTCACAATCTGCTTGTGATTTAACTACTCTGAACAATTTTATGATATCTGCAAATTTGATTATCTCACTTGTCGTATTTCTTTCCAGATCATTTATAAATATATTGAAAAGTAAGGGTCCCAATACAGATCCCTGAGGCACTCCACTGTCCACTCCCTTCCACTGAGAAAATTGTCCATTTAATCCTACTCTCTGTTTCCTGTCTTTTAGCCAGTTTGCAATCCACAAAAGGACATTGCCACCTATCCCATGACTTTTTACTTTTCCTAGAAGCCTCTCATGAGGAACTTTGTCAAATGCCTTCTGAAAATCCAAGTATACTATATTTACCGGTTCACCTTTATCCACCTGTTTATTAAATCCTTCAAAAAAGTGAAGCAGATTTGTGAGGAAAGACTTGCCCTGGGTAAAGCGATGCTGACTTTGTTCCATTAAACCATGTCTTTCTATATGTTCTGTGATTTTGATGTTTAGAACACTTTCCACTATTTTTCCTGGAACTGAAGTCAGGCTAACCGGTCTGTAGTTTCCCGGATCGCCCCTGGAGCCCTTTTTAAATATCGGGGTTACATTTGCTATCTTCCAGTCTTCAGGTACAATTGATGATTTTAATGATAAGTTACAAATGTTTACTAATAGGTCTGAAATTTCATTTTCCCTGTACGTACCAGGATCATTCCAGACTGTGGGTTATGTTCCCTGTCCAGCAGATGGAGTTAGAACCAAAAATTCCCAGGGGAGGACCTATATAGCCACGCCTCCCTCGCCTCAATCCTCAGTATAGTTCTAACTCCAGCAGATTGAGCAGGGGACACGGTGGTCCCCAGCACTTTTCTAGTTTTATTTTCTCTTTGAGGAATCAATTAAATTTATTTATTTATTTATTTATTTATTTAGAGGTTTTTATATACCGCAGTACGTAAAAAGATACATCACCACGGTTTACAATTAACAAAAATTTAGCAACAGGCTTTACAGATAACAGGTATATAATCTAATAAATAATATTAGATAAAGGTTTTCTTCTAAGGGATAGGTTCTGTAGTGTTCTGACAGGACCACTCAGTACAAAGAGAGACACTGTTTTCCAGTCAGGAACTTGCTGACAGGCTGTGTTTTTTGCCTGTCACTTTATTTCTCTCTTCCTATCTCTTTGTTTTTTCCTCTTCCTTGCCTGGCTAGAGTGTGGTAAGTGTTATTTTTATTTCATTTACAGTCGTTGGTAGGAACAGGAATTTATGAGGGGTGAAAGTCTGTAGTGCCGACCGCTCCCCCTAGCCCCAGAGTTTTCCTTTTCCCCTCCTCTCCCTTTCAGGGAGTGATTGGAGTTCCCGCCCTGCAGCTCTGCGACGACCCATTCCCCGGAGCTGCTCACCGTCGGGACGGCGTTTTTCCCCGACGGTCACTTGGGGACGGTGAGGGGTTCGGAGGCCGAAGAGTTTTATTAATTCGCCGCTTCAGTTGTTGCCGCGCGCCGCAGCCGCCCCTGCCCCTCCCTCCCGCCGCGATGCAAAAATCGCCGAATGGCTCCGGAGCTCGGCACGGGCTTCAGCAGACCTCAGAGGGATTTTCTTCAGCTTTTCCTGAGGGAGAGTATGGCTTACCTGGTAGGCAGCTTGGAGGAGAGTCGGACCGCGCTTATAGGAAGCGGCATGCCCCGTTTCCCCTCAGCGTGGAAACGGTGGCCATTTTCTCAGCTGACTCGGAGGCAGCTCTCTCTGAGGAGGACGACGACGCTCCTCTCCAGGTTTCCTCTAACAGTATGGAGTTTCGGAGCGCAACGGACCAGGGCAGGCAAGGGGTCGACGTCTCGGGGGTGCCCCTCATCAGCACTTCCCGCTTTTTCGCCAGAATTCATTGTTTTAATGCACAAGGCATTTTTACAGAGCAGGGATCCGGATCTTGGAATTTGGGGTCCCCCTCCCCCCAAATTGGCCTGCTTGACACCGCTTTCGACGGCAGACCCTCCCTTAGGGAGGGCTTCTTTGCCCACAGGGGGTGCAGGGTCCACTCAGCCCCTCCCCCCCCCCGTGATTCCTATACCGCTGCAACAACCGTCGGGAGATCCATGGCAAGATCCAGATGCGGATGATCCCTCCCTAGCGGCCCAGGTAGAAGGTGACGACCCGAGGGTCCTCCGTATTTTTCAAGCAGCGGAATTGGATGATCTCATCCCCCACATCCTCCAGGAAATGGACATTGACCCTCCTCCGGATCCTGTGGCTCAGGATCCGAAGATTAAGAAAGGGGATCCTCTCCTAGCGGGCTTACGACCTCTAGCGAAAGCTTTTCCCACGCATCACAACATCTTGCAATTGATTTCAAGGGAGTGGGATACTCCTGAGGCCAATCTTCGAGTCAGTCGAGGCATGGAAAAGTTATACCCTCTCCCCATTGATTTCTTGGAGATTCTTAAGGTTCCTGCTGTTGATTCAGCGGTATCTGCGGTCACGAAACATACTACCATCCCGGTCACGGGCGGGACGGCGTTGAAGGATGTCCAGGATCGCAAGCTCGAGGTTTACCTCAAGCGTATCTTCGCAGTCTCAGCGTTGGGGATGAGGGCTGCTATCTGCAGTTCCCTAGCACAGCGAGCAGCTCTGCGTTGGGTACAACAGCTTCTCACTTCCCAATCTTTGCCACAGGCAGAGACTATTCAGGCTGATAGACTTGAAGCGGTGGTTGCCTATGGAGCTGATGCTTTTTATGATCTGTTAAGGGTCCTCGCTTGTTCCATAGTGGCGGCGGTGTCCGCTCGTAGTCTTTTGTGGCTACGCAACTGGGCGGCAGATGCTTCGTCTAAGACGCGCCTGAGTTCCCTTCCTTTCAAGGGTAGGTGCCTATTTGGGGAAGATTTGGATCAGATCATCAAATCTCTTAATAAGAACGCGGTGCACAAGCTACCAGAAGATCGTCCACGTTCTTCTAGATCTTTTTATTCCTCCAGAAATAGGTACCGGAATCAATGGAGGTCACGTCCTACTAGACAGCAGACACCTCGGGCTCCTTCTACACGATCACACACCTGGAACCGGTCCTTTCGAGGGCACTGCCACGGTAAGGATATTCAAGGGGCAGGTCCTTCCTCGAAGGCTTCACAATGATGCCAGAAGGACCCAAGAGGGGATCCCCCACCTGGGGGGTCACCTTACTCTCTTTTACAAGGAGTGGGCCCAAATTACGTCGGATCAATGGGTGCTGGACATCTTAAGACAAGGCTACGTATTAGATTTTTTACACGAACCCTAAGATCGTTTTCTGTTTTCTCCTTGCGGTTCCCGTCTCAAACAATTAGCAGTCCGACAGACTCTCGATCGTCTGCTACAGCTGGGGGCGATAGTATCCGGTAGCGGCCTCCGAACTGGGAAAAGGTCATTATTCAATCTACTTCGTGGTTCCCAAGAAAGAGGGCACTTTTCAACCTATCCTAGATCTCAAGACGGTCAACAAGTGTCTCAGAGTTCCTCATTTTCGTATGGAAACGCTCCGTTCAGTGTTAACAGCCGTGCATCCGGGAGAATTCTTGGCCTCTTTGGACCTTACAGAGGCATACCTTCACATCCCGATCCATCACCATCATAAGCGCTTCTTACGCTTCAAGATTTTGGGACAGCATTTTCAGTTTCGTGCTCTCCCTTTTGGTCTGGCGACGGCTCCGCGTGTCTTCACCAAGATCATGGTAGTGGTGGCGGCGGCGCTCCGCAAGGAGGGTATCCTTGTACATCCCTATCTAGACGACTGGCTCATTCGGGCGAAGTCGAGGATGCAGGGTAGACAGGGTAGTAAAGCTTCTTCAGTCTCTGGGATGGATCGTCAATTTCTCAAAGAGCAAACTGATACCGTCCCAATCGCTGGATTTTCTGGGAGCACACTTCGACACCAGCCGAGCCTAGGTATTTCTGCACCCGGACAGAGCTCGGGCTCTGCGTGCTCAGGTAACACGGTTCATGGCACTAGTTGCTCCCACGGCGTGGGATTATCTCCAGGTACTTGGAACCATGGCCTCAACAATCGATTTGGTTCCGTGGGCCTTCGCTCATCTCAGGCCTCTCCAGAGGTCTCTGCTTTCGCGATGGAACCCAGTGTCGAGAGATTTTCAAGCAGTACTGCCCATCCCGGATGTTGTCTTGCTCAGCTTACAGTGGTGGCTGGACCCTCAACAATTAGCTCAGGGAGTGTCTCTACAGAACCCGGATTGGGTGGTAGTCACCACGGATGCCAGTCTCACCGGCTGGGGGGCGGTCTGTCAGGACAGGTCTCTCCAAGGCCGATGGATGATAGAAAAGTCCACTTGGCCCATCAATTGGCTGGAGACCAGAGCAGTCCGTCTAGCGCTGCAGGGGTTCTACCCACTGGTACGCAGTCGAGCGGTTCGGATTCTTTCGGACAATGCAACCACAGTGGCGTACATCAATCGCCAGGGGGGCACCAGAAGCCATCTAGTCTCGTTGGAGACAGACGAGTTGATGACATGGGCGGAGCTACACTTACAGCAGCTAGCGGCTTCGCACATAGCGGGTGTGGACAACGTTCAGGCAGATTTTCTCAGTCGACAACACCTGGATCCCGGAGAGTGGGAACTCTCTGAGGACGCAATGCGAAGGATAGTACAGCGTTGGGGGAGACCCCATGTGGATCTAATGGCAACCGCGACAAATGCAAAGGCCGCCCGTTTGTTCAGCCGCAGGCGAGAGCGCAGCGCGGAAGGAGTCGACGCGCTGGTTCTTCCCTGGCCTCGACAGTGTCTCCTGTATGTCTTTCCTCCGTGGCCTCTAGTGGGCAAGGTTATCCGACGGATAGAGACGCATCAAGGTCCGGTGATCCTAGTTGCACCAGAGTGGCCTCGTCGACCATGGTTTGCAGATCTTCTCAATCTGGCAGTAGACGGCCCTCTTCGGCTCAGTCATCTGCCACGTCTTCTTCGCCAAGGACCAATATTTTTCAAGGAGCCAGATCGCTTCTGTCTTGCGGCTTGGCTTTTGAGAGGTGTCAATTGAGATGGCGCGGATATCCAGAATCTGTCATCTCCACGCTCATGAAAGCTAGGAAGACATCCACGTCGGTTACTTATGTCAGAGTATGGAAGGTTTTTGAGGAATGGTGCGAGTCAAAATCGATTCTACCAACGCAGGCCTCGGTGACACATGTGCTTTCCTTCCTACAGGCTGGTCTGGATTTGGGCCTTGCCTATAATTCTCTTCGTGTGCAGGTGGCGGCGTTGGGAGCCTTCCTACGTAGTAATGACAGGGAGCTTCTGGCCTCACATCCAGATATCCTACGTTTTCTAAAGGGGGTAAAACA
Source organism: Rhinatrema bivittatum (assembly GCF_901001135.1). Classification (NCBI taxonomy): domain Eukaryota; kingdom Metazoa; phylum Chordata; class Amphibia; order Gymnophiona; family Rhinatrematidae; genus Rhinatrema; species Rhinatrema bivittatum. The sequence continues at coordinate 39,176,518 of NC_042621.1, forward strand.
CTTGAAGCCTCCAATTAGACCACCTTGTCCTTCTTGGAATCTCAATTTGGTACTCCGGGCTCTATGTGCACCGCCTTTTGAGCCTCTGACTTCGGCCACACTCAAGGATGTCACCCTTAAGACCATCTTCCTGGTGGCGATCAGCTCAGCACGTCGGATCTCTGAACTACAAGCTCTATCATGTAGGGAGCCATACCTTCGTTTCACGCCAGGGGGAGTATCCCTGCGGACAGTTCCATCTTTTCTGCCGAAGGTGGTCTCGACTTTCCATCTCAACCAATCGATAGAGCTTCCGTCATTTTTCTCCTCTGATTCTTCTGACCTGCGTCAGTTGGATGTCCGACGTTCTTTGATACATTATTTGGAGGTCACTAATGAATTTCGACTCTCCGAAGATTTGTTTGTCCTTTGGTCGGGACCCAGGAAGGGTTGCATGGCATCCAAACAATCAATCGCTCACTGGCTGAAAGGAGCGATTATACCCGCATACATTGGAGTGGGTAAGTCTCCACCTTTAGCTGTTAAGGCGCATTCTCTCCGCGCTCAAGCGACGTCGTGGGCGGAAAGTTCTGCAGTTTTTTCTCAGGAAATCTGTAGGGCGGCCACATGGAAGTCTCTCCACACTTTCACAAGACATTATCGTCTAGACATTCGCGCGCCATCTCACGGTCAGCTTGGAGACAGGGTCATACGGGCAGGGCTGTCCGCGACCCACCCATGATGGGGAAGCTTTGTTACATCCCACAGTCTGGAATGATCCTGGTACGTACAGGGAAAAGAAAATTATTCCTTACCTGCTAATTTTCATTCCTGTAGTACCATGGATCATTCCAGACCCCTCCCTGGTTTTGGGGGTTCTTTGTGGGCCATCCCTGCTTTCCTGGCTTCACAATATTTTCACTCTGTATCTCTAGTTATTGCGAGCTGTGTCTTTGAACACAGTGCTGTTTGCAAGTTCTCAGTTACAGTTTTTTGAGTACAAGTTAGTTGCTGTCACTTACAGCTGTTATTTTTTCTCTATATTTTTCAGATTAATTGATTCCTCTGGTTCTGTCTCTTCTCGTCTTGGCTTTGCTAGTCCAGTTACTGAGGATTGAGGCGAGGGAGGCGTGGCTATATAAGTCCTCCCCTGGGAATTTTTGGTTCTAACTCCATCTGCTGGACAGGAAACATAACCCACAGTCTGGAATGATCCATGGTACTACAGGAACGAAAATTAGCATGTAAGGAATAATTTTCTTTTTTAGTTCCTTCAGAACTCTGGGGTGTATACCATCCGGTCCAGGTGATTTACTACTCTTCAGTTTGTCAATCAGGCCTACCACATCTTCTAGGTTCACCGTGATTTGATTCAGTCCATCTGAATCATTACCCATGAAAACCTTCTCCATTACGGGTACCTCCCCAACATCCTCTTCAGTAAACAATGAAGCAAAGAAATCATTTAATCTTTCCGCGATGGCCTTATCTTCTCTAAGTGCCCGTTTAACCCCTCGATCATCTAATGGTCCAACTGACTCCCTCACAGGCTTTCTGCTTTGGATATATTTTTAAAAGTTTTTACTGTGAGTTTTTGCCTTTACAGTCAACTTCTTTTCAAATTCTCTCTTAGCCTGTCTTATCAATGTCTTACATTTAACTTGCCAACGTTATGCTTTATCCTATTTTCTTCTGTTGGATCCTTCTTCCAATTTTTGAATGAAGATCTTTTGGCTAAAATAGCTTCTTTTACCTCCCCTTTTAACCATGCCGGTAATCGTTTTGCCTTCTTTCCACCTTTCTTAATGTGTGGAATACATCTGGACTGTGCTTCTAGAATGTTTTTTTTTGTTTTTTTTTTAACAATGACCATGCCTCTTGGACATTTTTTACTTTTGTAGCTGCTCCTTTCAGTGTTTTTCTAACAATTTTTCTCATTTTATCAAAGTTTCCCTTTTGAAAGTTTAGCACGAGAGCCTTGGATTTGCAAACTGTTCCTCTTCCAGTCATTAAATCAAATTTGATCATATTATGATCACTATTGCCAAGCAGCCCCACCACCGTTACCTCTCTCATAGAAACATAGAAACATAGAAATGACGGCAGAAGAAGACCAAACGGCCCATCCAGTCTGCCCAGCAAGCTTCACACACTTTTTTCTCTCATACTTATCTGTTTCTCTTAGCTCTTGGTTCTATTTCCCTTCCACCCCCACCATTAATGTAGAAAGCAGTGATGGAGCTGCATCCAAGTGAAATATCTAGCTTGATAAGTTAGGGGTAGTAGGGGTAGTAACCGCCGCAATAAGCAAGCTACACCCATGCTTATTTATTTTACTCAGACTATGTTATACAGCCCTTATTGGTTGTTTTTCTTCTCCCCTGCCGTTGAAGCAGGGAGCTATGCTGGATATGCTTGAAGTATCAGTTTATTCTTCTCCCATGCTGTTGAAGCAGAGAGCCATGCTGGATATGCATCGAAAGTGAAGTATCAGGCACATTTGGTTTGGGGTAGTAACCGCCGTAACAAGCCAGCTACTCCCCGCTTTGTGAGTGCGAACCCTTTTTTCTTCTCCCCTGCCGTTGAAGCAGAGAGCTCTGCTGGATGTGTGTAGTATCAGTTTTTTCTTCTCCCCTGCCGTTGAAGCAGAGAACTATGCTGTATATGCATAGAAATTGAAGTAACAGGCTTATTTGGTTTGGGGTAGTAACCGCCGTAACAAGCCAGCTACTCCCCCCTTTGTGAGTGCAGATCCTTTATTCCACATTTCCTCTTGCTGTTGAAGCTAGAACGATGTTGGAGTCACAGTAAGCATGTGTACGTTTATTGAATAAGGGTATTGTCTCCAGGCAGTAGCCATCATTCTGGCGAGTCACCCACTCTTCATTGGCGGCCTCTTGACTTTATGGATCCACAGTGTTTATCCCACGCCCCTTTGAAGTCCTTCACAGTTCTGGTCTTCACCACATCCTCCGGAAGGGCATTCCAGGCATCCACCACCCTCTCCGTGAAGAAATACTTCCTAACATTGGTTCTGAATCTTCCTCCCTGGAGCTTCAAATCGTGACCCCTGGTTCTGCTGATTTTTTTCCTACGGAAAAGGTTTGTCGTTGTCTTTGGATCATTAAAACCTTTCAAGTATCTGAAAGTCTGTATCATATCGCCTCTGCTCCTCCTTTCCTCCAGGGTGTACATATTTAGATTCTTCAATCTCTCCTCGTACGTCATCCGATGAAGATCCTCCACCTTCCTGGTCGCCCTTCTCTGTACCGCTTCCATCTTGTCTTTGTCTTTTTGTAGATACGGTCTCCAGAACTGAACACAGTACTCCAGGTGAGGCCTCACCAAGGACCTGTACAAGGGAATAATCACTTCCCTTTTCTTACTCGATATTCCTCTCTCTATGCAGCCCAGCATTCTTCTGGCTTTTGCTATAGCCTTGTCGCATTGTTTCGCAGACTTCATATCATTAGACACTATCACCCCAAGGTCCCTCTCCTGCTCCGTGCACATCAGCCTTTCCCCCCCCCATCGAATACAGTTCATTCGGGTTTCCACTCCCCATATGCATGACTTTGCACTTCTTGGCATTGTATCTCAGCTGCCATATCTTCGACCACTCTTCCAGTTTCCTTAGATCCCATCTCATTCTCTCCACTCCTTCCGGCGTGTCCACTCTGTTGCAGATCTTAGTGTCATCCGCAAAAAGACAAACCTTATCTTCTATCCCGTCCGCAATGTCGCTCACAAAGATATTGAACAGGACCAGTCCCCAACACCGATCCTTGCGGTACACCACTTAAAACCGCTCTCTCTTCAGAGAAGGTTCCATTTACCATCACACATTGTCTTCTGTCCGTCTACCAATTTGCAATCCAGGTCACCACCTCGGCACTCACTCCCAAGCTTCTCGTTTTATTCACCAGTCTCCTGTGCGGAACCGTGTCAAAAGCTTTGCTGAAATCCAAGTATATGATATCGAGCGCTCTTCCTCGATCCAATTCCTTGGTTACCCAGTCAAAAAAGTCAATCAGATTTGTCTGACAGGATCTTCCCCTGGTGAATCCATGTTGCCTCTGGTCCATCAATTCTCCGGACTGTAGATAGTTCACTATTCTCTCTTTCAGCAGTGACTCCATTACTTTTCCCACCACCGAAGTGAGGCTGTAGTTGCCAGCCTCCTCCCTGTTCCCAGTCTTGTGAAGCGGGACCACCACCGCTCTTCTCCAATCACTCGGCACCACTCCCGTTTCTAGGGATCTATTGAACAGGTCACACAGCGGAGCTGCCAGAACATCTCTGAGCTCCCTCAATATCCTTGGATGAATCCCATCAGGCCCCATGGCTTTGTCCACTTTCAGGTTCTTTAGCTCTTCCCACACATTTTCTACTGTAAAAGGATTTTCATCTATTCCACTTCCCACCAGTTTTTTGTTGTGTAGAGATGGTCCTTCTCCAGGGTCTTCTTTAGTGGACACAGAGCTGAAGTATTCGTTTAATATTTCTGCCATTTCTTCGTCTTCCTCCACACATTGATCATTACCACCTTTCAATTTTACTATACCACTTTGGATCTTTCTCTTTTCGCTGATGTATCTGAAAAATGTTTTGTCACCATTTTTTATCTCCTTGGCAATCCTCTCTTCCGCTTGACTTTTTGCCAACTTGATTAATTTCTTTGTCTCCCTCAGTTGATACAAATATTCTTCTTTGAGTTCCTCCCTTTGGGATCTTTTATATGTCTTGAATGCTGTTCTTTTAGCTTTAATTTTGTCAGCCACCTCCTTTGAGAACCAGATAGGTTTCAATTTTCTTTTGCTTTTCTTTACATTTCTAACGTATAGAGCAGTTGCCTTGGTGATTGCTCCTTTTAGATTGGTCCACTGCTGATCCACATCTCTCTCGTTCTCCCATCCTTTTAGTTCTTCCTCCAGGTACTTCCCCATTTCCTCAAAGTCTGTGTTTTTGAACTGTAAAACTCGGGTCTTTGTGGTTCTTTTCCCTATTCTTTTAGTGATATTAAACCATACAGTTTGATGATCACTCCTGCTGAGGTGGGCACCCACCTGGACATCTGAGACATTATCTGCATTAGTGAGCACTAAGTCGAGTATAGCTCCTTCTCTGGTGGGTTCCAACACCATTTGTTTGAACAAGGATACTTGCATGGCATCCACTATCGCTCTGCTATTTTTAGTTTCTGCAGATGGGATTTTCCAGTCTACATCTGGCATATTAAAGTCACCCACGATCACCACTTCTCCCTTCTTACCTATCTTATGGATGTCTTCAACCAGGTCTCTGTCCAGCTCTTCCTTTTGGTTTGGAGGCCTGTAAACCACTCCAATATAAATGGACGCTCCATCATCTTTTTTTAGGTCGAGCCATAGAGCTTCTTCCTTACCCCAACTTCCTTGTAGCTCAGATGCTTGGATGTTGTTTCTGACATAAAGAGCCACACCTCCCCCTTTTCTATCCTCTCTGTCCTTCCTTAACAAGTTATAGCCTGGTATTGTTGTATCCCAATCATGAGATTCTGTGAACCATGTCTCTGTGATAGCAACAATGTCCAATTCTGCCTCAGCCATTAGGGCCTGCAGATCTGGGATTTTATTTCCCAAACTATGAGCATGTGTGGTCATAGCCTTCCAGGTACTCTCTTTAAGGTTATTGCTTTTCCTGGACTCCTTATAAGATATTAGTTGAGATTTGCTATTCACTTCACTCTCTCTTTTTGTAGTTGTGCCACTGTTGACAGAGTTATTCATCTGAATTAGATTTTTCTTTTGGTTATGGATCTTGAAATACTGCATGCATTGTGTTTTTTCTCTCATTTCTGGTAACACTTCAATGTTTTTCTCAAGAACTTCTTCAGTTTTTAATATAGAGATGGCTTGTTGTTCTTTTTGCATTTGGTACATTGTGTGTCTCCTCATCACAGGTCTAATTCTACCTGAGCCCACTGTATTCCTGGATTTTAAAGAACTTAATGACCTGTTTGAGTGGGGGGGTGTACCTGTTGGCTGCCCATCTGTCAAGAATGGGTGACTGTGGGTCCTACCTGAGCCTAATGAATCTCCTTTTCTTGACTCCTGGTTTTTTTGTGATATTGGGGAATTATGTTCTGAGTAATGCAATGTGGGTGTATTACTTTTAATTGAAGCTAATTGATCTTTAATCTCAGTCAGCTCCTTTTTCAAGGAAGAGAGTTGTGCACAAATTGGGCAAGCTCTAAGTGTCCAGATGCTTTCCCTCAGAATAAAGGCTCCACAGCAGTTACATTGGATAGTCCTCATCATGGGAATTTGTGAATTGTATTTTCTTGACTTTTACCAATGCACTAATTTATCTCGCCGCCAATGGTAATTTAGGCAGTCTTTATTAGAAAACAAGCCCCAGGGGTGGGTGGGTAGAGAGGCAGGGTGGGAGGGAGTCAAACAGTTAAAGCCTGGGACAAGCTGGGTTAAGCAGGGCACTTCTGGACGGCTCCTTGCTTTTTGGTCAATTGTTTTAAAAAACAGTCTTTATGCCCCAATTTTTTGTTTGAACAACTTATTTATGCCAGCTAATTTCAAAACAGAGAGACTTAAACAGTTTACAAGCTGGAGAGCGATTTGGTATGGGGGGGTGGGGTTTTTTTTTGGGTTTTTTTTTCTTTTTTCAACTTATGCAGCAGACAGCAAAATTAACTTACTGGAATAATATCTTACTATCAAGAACTGAAACACACACTATAATTAAAATTAAAACACAGACAGGAATTAAGAACAGAAGCTTTCTACACAAATTCTAAGCAACAGCAGAAATACTTAGCTCAGTGCAATATACACTGCCTCCAAAAGAACACACTCTAACGTGTGCACAGGACCACAATGGCTCTCCTGCTCAAGGTCTGAGACACACCCAATTCAGTTAGATTACATCACTTCTGGACGGCTCCTTGCTTTTTGGTCAATTGTTTTAAAAAACAGTCTTTATGCCCCAATTTTTTGTTTGAACAACTTATTTATGCCAGCTAATTTCAAAACAGAGAGACTTAAACAGTTTACAAGCTGGAGAGCGATTTGGTATGGGGGGGGTGGGGGTTTTTTTTGTTTTTTTTTTCTTTTTTCAACTTATGCAGCAGACAGCAAAATTAACTTACTGGAATAATATCTTACTATCAAGAACTGAAACACACACTATAATTAAAATTAAAACACAGACAGGAATTAAGAACAGAAGCTTTCTACACAAATTCTAAGCAACAGCAGAAATACTTAGCTCAATGCAATATACATTGCCTCCAAGAGAACACACTCTAACGTGTGCACAGGACCACAAGTCCTGTGCTCCACTGAGAATTAGATCTAAAATTGCTCCCTCTCTCGTCGGTTCCTGAACCAATTGCTCCATAAAGCTATAATTTCTTCCATCCAGAAACGTTATCTCTCTAGCGTGACCCGATGATACATTTACCCAGTCAATATTGGGGTAATTGAAGTCTCCCATTATTACTGCACTACCAATTTGGTTAGCTTCCCTAATTTCTCTTACCATTTCACTGTCCGTCTCACCATCTTGACCAGGTGGACGGTAGTATACCCCTATCGCTATAGTCTTCCCTGACACACAAGGGATTTCTACCCATAAAGATTCAATTTTGTATTTAGTCTCATGCAGGATGTTTATCCTGTTTGACTCTATGCCATCCCGGACATAAAGCGCCACACCTCCTTCCGAGTGCTCCTCTCTGTCATTGCGATATAATTTGTATCCCGGTATAGCACTGTCCCATTGGTTATCCTCTTTCCACCATGTCTCTGAGATGCCAATTAAGTCTATGTCATCATTCACTGCTATACATTCTAATTCTCCCATCTTACTTCTTAGACTTCTGGCATTAGAATACAAACATTTCAAAGTTTGTTTTTTGTTTGTATTTTCATTCTGCTTTTTAATTGATAGGGATAAGTTAGAATTTTTTAGCTCAGGTGAGTTTTTAGTTACAGGCACTTGGACTACTTTTCTAATTATTGGAACCTCACTGTCGGGATGCCCTAATTTTATTGCATCATTAGTATCCTTTAAAGATACCTCTCTCCGAACCATGCGCTGCTGAGCGACTGTCGGCTTTCCCCTTTGTTCTAGTTTAAAAGCTGCTCTATCTCCTTATTAAAGGTTAGCGCCAGCAGTCTGGTTCCACCCTGGTTAAGGTGGAGCCCATCCCTTCGGAAGAGACTCCCCCTTCCCCAAAAGGTTCCCCAGTTCCTAACAAAACTGAATCCCTCTTCCTTGCACCATCGTCTCATCCAGGCATTGAGACTCCGGAACTCTGCCTGCCTCTGGTGACCTGCGCGTGGAACAGGGAGCATTTCAGAGAATGCTACCCTGGAGGTTCTGGATTTAAGCTTTCTACCTAAGAGCCTAAATTTGGCTTCCAGAACCTCCCTCCCACATTTTCCTATGTCGTTGGTGCCCACATGTACCACGACAGCCGGCTCCTCCCCAGCACTGTCTAAAATCCTATCTAGGTGACGCATGAGGTCCGCCACCTTCGCACCAGGTAGGCATGTTACCAGGCGATCCTCACGCCCACCAGCCACCCAGCTATCTACATTCCTAATAATCGAATCACCAACTATGACAGCCGACTTAACCCTTCCCTCCTGGGCAGTAGGCCTTGGGGAGATATCCTCAGTGCGAAAGGTCAATGCATCACCTGGAGAGCAGGTCCTTGGCTACAGGATCATTTCCTGCTGCACCTGGTTGGTGCTCTCCCATCATGAGACCTTCTTCCTCCAAGGCAGCACCAGGGCTGCCAGTCTGAAGTTGGGACTTGACTACTATGTCCCTGAAGGTCTCATCTATATACCTCTGTGTCTGCCTCAGCTCCTCCAGGTCTGCCACTCTAGCCTCCAGAGATCGGACTCGTTCTCTGAGAGCCAGGAGCTCTTTGCATCGCATGCACATGTACAACTTCATGTTTGTTATGTCTCATTAAACCATGTCTATCTATATAGAAACAAAGAAACATAGAAATGACGGCAGAAGAAGACCAAACGGCTCATCCAGTCTGCCCAGCAAGCTTTCACACTTGTTTTTTTCTCATACTTATCTGTTACTCTTGGCCCTTATTAGTAAATTTTTGGTTCTAGTTACCTTCCACCCCCGCCATTGATGTAGAAAGCAGTGCTGGAGCTGCATCTAAGTGAAGAATCTAGCTTAATTGGTATGGGGTAGTAACTGCCGCAATACGCAAGCTACTCCCATGCTAATTTGTTTACCCAGCCTGTGCAATTCAGTCCTTGTTGGTTGTGGTCTGAATATAAATCCTCTTTTCTTTATTTACCCCTGCCGTTGAAGCAGTGAGTTGTAAGTGGATATGTATTCCAAGTGAAGTATCAGGCTTAATTGATTCGGGATAGTAACCATCGTAACACGCAAGCTGCACCCATGCTTATTTGTTTGCCTAGACTATGTAATTCAGTCTTTGTTGGTTGTTGCCAGAATATAAAGCCTCTTTTCCTCCTGCCATTGAAGCAGAGAGCTATGCTGGATATGCATTGAAAGTGAAGTATCAGTCTTTCCCTCCTGCCGTTGAAGCAGAGAGCTATGCCAGATATGCATTGAAAGTGAAGTATCAATCTTATTTGGTTTGGGGTAGTAACCGCCGCAACAAGCAAGCTACTCCCCCGCTTTTTTGTGAATGCAAATCCTTTTTTCCACATTTCCTCTTGCCGTTGAAGCATAGAGCAATGTTGGAGTCTCATTAACAGCGAGTATGTTTATTGAATAAGGGTATTAATCTCCAGGTAGTAGCTGTCATTCCCACAAGCCACCACCATGCCTCTTCTCTTCATTCACATCCTCTAGACTTTATGGATCCACAGTATTTATCCCACGCCACTTGGAAATCCTTCACGGCTTTGGTCCTCACCACTTCCTCCGGAAGGGCGTTCCAGGCATCCACCATCCTCTGCGTGAAGAAATACTTCCTGAAATTGGTTCTGAGTCTTCCTCCCTGGAGCTTCAAATTGTGACCCCTGGTTCTGCTGATTTTTTCCAACGGAAAAGGTTTGTCATTGTCTTTGGATCATTAAAACCTTTCAAGTACCTGAAAGTCTGTATCATATCACCTCTGCTCCTCCTTTCCTCCAGGGTGTACATATTTAGATTCTTCAATCTCTTCTCATAAGTCATTCGATGAAGACCCTCCACCTTTTTGGTTGCCCTTCTCTGGACCGCCTCCATCCTGTCTCTGTCCATTCGGAGATACAGTCTCCAGAACTGAGCACAGTACTCCAGGTGAGGCCTCAACAAGGACCTGTACAAGGGGATAATCGGGATAATCACTTCCCTTTTCTTACTCAATATTCCTCTCTCTATGCAGCCCAGTATTCTTCTGGCTTTGGCTATCGCCTTATCACATTGTTTTGCCGACTTCAGATCGTTAGACAATATCACCCCAAGGTCTCTCTCCTGCTCCGTGCACATCAGCCCTTCACCCCCCATCGAATACAGTTCTTTTGGATTTCCTCACCCCATATGCATGACTCTGCACTTCTCGGCATTGAATCTCAACTGCCATATCTTTGACCACTCTTCCAGCTTCCTTAAATCCCGTCTCATTCTCTCCACTCCTTCCGGCGTGTCCACTCTGTTGCAGATCTTAGTGTCATCCGCAAAAAGACAAACCTTACCTTCTATCCCATCCGCAATGTCGCTCACAAAGATATTGAACAGGACCGGTCCCGATCCTTGCGGCACTCCGCTTAACACCACTCTCTCTTCAGAGTAAGTTCCATTTACCATCATACACTGTCTTCTATCCGTCAACCAGTTTGCAATCCAGGCCACCACCTTGGCATTCACTCCTACTATGTTCTGTGATTTTATTCTTTAGAATGGTTTCTACGATATCATCTGTGATTGACATCATACTTACTGGTCTATAGTTTCCCAGATCACCCAAACCCCTTTTTAAGATCGACATAACATTGGTCACTCTCCAATCTTCAGATACATCCGATGATTTTAATGATAGTCTACAAATTATTAGTAATAGGTCTGCAATTTCATTTTTTAGTTCTTTCAGAATTCTGGGGTGTGAATTATCTGATCCAGGCAATTGCTACTCTTTAGTATGCCAGTTTGCTCTATTACATCTTCTAGGTTCACCGTGACTTGTTTCAATTCCTCTGAATCATCACCATTACCTACCATTTCTAGGATGGGTATCTCCCCAATATCCACTCAAATGCAAGGGCTTCACCTATTTATACACATAATCTATTCATATGCAAAAGGTTCAAATACATATATAATCCACTCATATATAAGAGGATTACTTACCTACATATACAATCCACTCATATACCAGGCTACAATCTATTCAGGAAGGAAGGGAGGAGACATGGCACTATATATATCTATCTTCGATTTCTTCTATCTGTGGAGGTCTGTATATTAACACTGATATATAAATAGATGTTCCATTCCCTCTTTTCAGATAGAGTGCCCACTGCAGAGTTTACAAGCTAAGGAGGAGGCACTGTATTAGTGTTAATATACAGACCTCCACAGATAGAAGAAATCGAAGATATTTAATAGAGGATATTCACAAAATTACTATGAAAGGGGAGATGCTATTGCTAGGGAATTTCAATCTGCCAAATTTGGACATCTCACCTGTGGTGTCTTCTAAAAGCAGAGAGATCCTGGATTCTCTGCAAGGAGAACTGTTCTGTCAAACTGGTAATGGAACCCACATGGGAGGGGGTTCTGGATTCATCTGACTGTCCTAAAGAAAAGGAAATTATCAGTTAAGTAGAAATTTCTCAATGATCTAACTGATAAGAGTTACTTCTCTTACTTGCAGCTGACTCACTATCTTGCCTTTCTCCCCCTGAAAGATTTAGATTCCGCTTTTGTGAAAGCCCTAGACGAGCTGTTTTGACCTAATGTGGCAAAGAAGTTGTGTCTGTCCAATTTGCAGAAGGGTATGCATAAATGAGACGAGGGACCATGTTGGGATACTTTACATGGTCATTGGATAAGCGATGGTAATTTTCATATTTCAGAAAGAACATTGTCTTCTTGTTTCAAAAGCATAAAAACTCTCATCTGCTATGTATATTAGAGAACTTCAATATAATGTTTTGAAGAAGGCAGATATTTCTCGAGCCCAAGCCTTTAAAAAAGGTTTCTTTGATGCTGACTCATGTGTACATTGTGGAACGGATGTTGGGACATTTTCACATGCTTTTTGGTCTTGCCCAAAGATTCAGTGCTTTTGATCTCAGATATCCCACAGTTCTCGAAGTGTAACTTGATATCTTATTCCAAGAACTCCTGAGGCCTTATTGTTTGAGCAGTTTCTTCCACTGTTTTTCAAGAAGCAAGGAGATCACATGTTCATATGGAAAGCAAGTGTCATTAGCAAGAGACCCATTCTTTTGAATTGGAAAAGTGAGTGGCAATGGCATAATCTGTTACATGATGATGCAAATGGAATACTTGGCTTCTAAACATACCTTTAAAGACTGGACATTCTTTTTAGCAATTTGGGGGAAATATGTTCAATCTTTGGCTCCTAGAGCAAGAAATCTGATACTTAATAGTGGTGTCTGAAATGAATATACTAGCCAAATGGATTGCACTTTTACTCTTATCTTATGTTATCTCTTTTGAGGTTGGGGTTATGGCGGAAAGGGATAGGTGAAGGGGTGGGGATTGTTAAAGGCAAGAAGGGGGAAACAAAAATATTATGATATGCAAGTTTATTGGCCTCAAGGTACTTAAGAAACAGTTCCTGGAGGAGATGTTTGTAATTGTTTCTTTTTTGCATTGAATAAAGTTCAAACATAAGAAAGGGAAAATATGATGAAAAGGCAGAGATGAAGATAGGAGATAAAGTATAAAAGGGGTTTGTGATAGAAGAGAGACATAGGGACATGGAAAGATGATACAAACAGAAAGATGGAGAAAGGGGAGTAGTAAGAGAATAACAATGTAAGACAGATGAGGTGATAGATAGACACAGGGGAAAAGGGAATGGTGATAATTTCCTTTTCTCTAGGATAGGCATGCCAATCCACACAAGTGGGTTACACACGCCAACCAGCAGATGGAGATCAACTGACTCGCTCATATAGCACTACACTGACATCAGCCTGCCAGATTCCTAGAAAAGCCAATTGTGGACAACTGAATAACACTAACTAACTTCAACACTATGCATTTCCTCCCCAACCATTTTCTTTTTTATGTTTATTTTTGTGTTTTTATTTCCAGTGAGGAAAAGTACTGGACTCAGATGAAAAGGAAATGCAATAACCATAAAGGTAAAGAAGGCACACACTTACCAGGTCCCTCAGCAACCCAGAGATCGGCATCGGCCTTCAATTTCTACTTCTGAGAAGGACAAAGGCATAACAGTATAGGCAGCCCAAGGCAGGAGTGTGGACTGCCCTGCCTATCCTAGAGGAAAGGAAATTATCAGATAAGTAGTCATTTCACCTTCCTCTGCATTCAGGCAGGCCACACAAGTGAGATGTACCAAAACTATTTCCTTATCAGGCTTCTCTCTCGCTTCTCGAACACTAACATCCAAATGATAATACTTGGAGAAGCTATGCAACGAAGACCATGTTGCACCCTCTACAGATCTCTGATGGAGATAACAACTGTAACTTCGCCCAAGACACTGCCTGTGCTCTGTTTGACTGAGCCCTAATTTGTCTGGGCAACAGCTTATCTGCATCTACATAGTTCGCCATGACCACATCCTTAACCAAACATGCCACTATGGTACGATAAACCGTTTCTCCCTTTTTTACAGCCCCATAAAGTATAAAGAGACTATCTAGTTTTCGATAATGCAACACGTCTCCCCACATCTAAAGGATGCAACCTCAGAAATTCAACTTCATCTGCCACTATCTAATGATAGGGATGACATGGACTGATTCAAATAAAAATCCAATACAACTTTGGGCAAGAAGGACAATACAGTTTTAATTTGCACCCTATCTAATGTAATCACTAGAAATGGCTCCTGACAAGAGAAAGCTTACAATTCCGAAATCCACCATGCTGAACACATAGCAACTAAGAACATTGTGTTCATGGTAAAACACAAAGGGGGCTTCCGAAGAGGACAGAATGTGGGACCTGCCCAAAAAGTCAATGCTAGATCTAAGTCCCAAAGTGGTACTGGTATTCGTAACAGCAGTCAAATATGCTTAACGCCCCTCAGAAATCTGGACACATCCAGATGTAAAGAGAGGTCTTCCTTGAACTTAACCCTTGTAGCAGGCCAAAGTTGCCAACGCATCATGAACTTAACCCTTGTAGCAGGCCAAAGTTGCCAACGCATCATGGTTCGGTATGGTTCCGTTACTGGAGGGATTTCCCCTTCCTCCAGGGAGTCTTGGTCTTCCTCCGCGGTGTCCGTGTCGCCTAAGGTTAGGCTTTTGTCCAGAGGAGGCATGTCTCTGGGAGGACGAGAAGGGCCTGGGAGGTTTGGGTCCTCTAGTGGAGGCTGTGGCTTGTCATTGGTGGCACCGATAGTGCCTGGACGAAGGTTTGCAAACCTTTAAAGAATTCCACCCAGGAAAAGGTTCTTGGGTCTATATTGAACCCAGCGGCATTCCTGGAGGGCCCCGTCTGGAGGGCCGAGCTGGGGATAGGTCCGGGGTGCTATCAGTGGATCTGAATTCCTGTACTGGCTGGGGGGGGACATCTTGCCCTGGTTCTCCCAAAGCCGTCTCGCACTGTAGGCACAGGCCAGTAGCCTCTTCATGCTGTGCAGCTCTTATGTGGCAGGCTGACAGAGGGCTTGTGCTTTGGCTTTCTTGGCCGGTAGTGCCATGGTTTGTGCGCGTAAGGGCATTCAAACCCGGTCTGTGCGTTTATATGCGCGTGCCGGGAGGCTTAGATATGCGCTCCGGGTGCGCTGAGGGTGTGCGTGCAGGCTGCGAAGATATGCGTGCAGGCCAGTCTGTGCGCTTACAGGGATACGCGTGCCGCTGTGTGCACAGCCGAACTTGTGCGCCCGGTGCTGTTGACCGTGGCGCTATGCGCCCGGCACCTATGCGCGCGCCGCTGTGCGCACGGCACCTATCCGCATGCCTGGCTCACCGCTGTACACACAGCTCAGTTAGGCAGACAGTACGGCGATCAAGAGGGGGAAATGGCGCCGGTGACACGCAATTAAGATGGCGACCTCCCCCCCCGGAGGGTCTCCACGTGGGAGGACCCTCGAGCCGGATCGGGGTCTAGCCTGGAAGGGGCTGCTCAACCCGATGGGACAGACACCAACGAGCAATCTGTGCGGCTATCCAAGCCTCGGAGACCGGAGACTTAAGAAAGTTTTCTACCTTACCTTGTCTCGGCGCTTCCCAGTCTCGAGTTGGGCGGTCTCCAGCTGCGGGGGGAGAGGGAAAATACCTTCACTGCCATGCTCGGTCTTGCACCCGCTGCCTCTCAGCCGCTCCCTCCTGGGAGCTAAGTCCACGCCGGAAACCAGCTGCCGGACTGAGGCTTACCTCTGAGGTATCTCGGAAATCACCTCAGGAATTCTCGACTGGGGGAGGGACCGTTAGGTATCACCACAGGACAGCGGGGCTCGTCTTGTAGAGGTAAGATTTTAGAATTTTCTTTCTTCTTTGGGTTTGGATTTTCTAACGCTGAGCAAGCATGTGTAGAGTCCCAAACTGCTATGGAGATGTAGAAATACTGAAGAGCAGAGCTTCCTGCAGGGGTATATGTAGTGCTGACGTCAGATTGAAATCTGACTCAGTCTCCAACTGCTATCAGGAGCACACTATACCCACTGGTCCTGAGTCCATCTGCTACATGCTAGGAAACTGGGAATCACCTGAGGACCTCAAGCAGTGCTCCAAAATCTTCTCTCTTCTATAATTTCCTTATTTTTTTTTCTTTGGTACAAGCAATCCCCAGTAGGGAGATACATGTGCACTATCTGTTGGAGGCTGAGAATACTGGCAGGCTGATTTCAGAGCAGGGATATATGCCTGTGACATCAGCAAATCAGCTTTACTCTATCTCCATCTGCTGGTAGAGATGCATAACTCATTTGAGTGGATTGGCCTGCCTGAGTGCAGAGGAACAGCTAGCTTGAGCAAGAGAGAAATTAGAGAGAAAGGCAGAGAGACACAGAAAAAGGAGGAGAAAGGGGAAAGGGGACAAAAAGGAGAGGCTAAGGAAATGAAAATAAGGAAAAATAATTAGTAAAGTAAGGAAAGAAGAGAGGCAAGACTGAGATGGAAAAGACCAAGAAAAGAATGAACAAATATTCAAAAAGCTGGAAAAAGTTTACGGTTTTGGTGATAATTGCATGGATTTTTTGCGCTGATGAATTTGGCTCAGTTTGATTTGCAAGCTCCCTGGCTCTGGCTCAGTTATCAAACTTCCAGGCTTACCTCTATCACAGAGCAAAAAGGGGAAAACAACAAAACTGACTTGGATACCACAGCGATTCTCTGCAGGCTATCAAGCCTACATAACTGACAGCTGGAATATATCCTTATTACAGCAGTATAGATCAGAATGGGCCATTGGTCCTTATCTGCCATCATCTACTATGTTACATATGTGATGGATGTAAACATGTGCCCGATTTGTGCCTCTGTCCCAGCATTAGGGTCCTTTCAGATTGATTTCCTTTTGTTTCCTTAGTACACCTTTACATTAACAGGCAAAGCTACATCTTTCAGCCTCCCCCCTTCCTACCCCATATTATTAATACATTGGAAAGCAGAAGTCACTAGGTTCTTTTGGAGACCATTTATTTAAAAAATTTACAGAATTCTTGATGTAAATCCCTAGAGCAAAGCTTTTCTTCTCATCTTCAGAGCTTATTAGTACCCTCTCTGCCATATCCTATCAAGTAAACTGCATTGCTAGGCACTTTCTAGCACTTGACCCTTTTGCAGATGGAATTAATTTCTTCTTTGAAAATCCAGTGGTGCATGCTGTTGTGCTCATTAAAGCACAAAAACTGGAGCAGAGTGAGGATTCTTCACAGTTAAAACAGGAGCATCCTGTCTAGGAGGCAGAACAAAGGAAGGATGCACAAAGTTGTTACAGTAGGCATGCCGAGAATTAACATGCAAATAAGGCAGCTGCACACACAGGCCAATGTTTCTCAGGCATCTTTTATTAAGCTTGCCAATGCTAAATGAGGGAAGGAGAAATAATCAGAATCTGCTGTTTACAATCTGTTCCAGACAGCACACACAGACCTACTAAGCACAGCCTGACTGGGAAACACATAGAGAAGCATAGCCAGAGGCTCACAGCACAACTAGTCTATACAGCTATGGTTAGATATCAAACAATGTACAACTATGCAATCTGTGGGCTCTGCGCTGATGTGTAACCTATTGGGGTAAAGTTTCAAAGTGTCTAGCTACCTAATTTTGGAAGTCAGGTGGTTAGTTCAGCCCCTTCAAAAAATTACAGGGAAGGAGCAATTAAATTTAGCTGACAGCCCCTGAAGTGTTTCTGAAATTCAGGGGATGGGTGGATGGGAGGGTTATCATTTAATTGTCTAACGCCTAATCACAGCACACAAATGGCAGAGGCCTCAACTAGATTTAGGCTCATTTTCAGCCACAGCCTTCTTGTGGCTGAAAATTTGGCCAGCCAGGTTCAACAATAAGAATATTTAACAAAGAGATCCCCTCTATCTCTAGGAAGAAACTCAGTCACACATTAGGGAGGTGGCGCTGTGAAGTTCTGTAATGTAGCACTCAGGGAGGGGCTGTCGGCTAGGGGTACAACTACACTTTAGTCTTGTAATTATCCCAAACCACATTCATACTCAGGTGTCATCTAACATTTTAAGCTTTTCACCACAGCACAAATCATCTCTTATTTATTTATTTATTTATTTATTTATTTATTTAACACTTTTAATATACCGACCTTCGTAGAACACATCAGGCCGGTTTACAAAAAACTTAGGCAGGCAGAAAATACAAAAGAAAATTCTATTTATTCAATATAAATATGTTCCTAGGGATGAACCAAGCTGTTTTGTCTTTCCTCAGAACAGCCTGCACCAGGAATGGGGTATAGAGCACAATCAATGTTCTATAATAAGAGCCCCGGGCAAGAGATAGTCATTAGTCTGGAGCTCAGTAATGAACTCAAGTGTATTTCTCACCAATTCATCAAGCAGTGTGTGAAGGAATGAATAGGTACCTGCACTCTGAAAACTGTGACTGGTTGTCATGCTAGATGTCCTGGATTAGAAGGACAAGCAAAGAAGAAATGGCAATATTTTTTCCTCTTTTTCTCCCCCTGTTCACTTAAGAAATGAGCCCTTTATTAGCCACAAATTAGTAATGAAGAGCAAACTAGGGCTTTTCTCTAGCCTTGAGAGCTGCAGGAAGTCTTTTAGCATTACATTTAGCTGAAATATATCTCATGTCACAAGAAGAGCTCCAAAAGAGACTTTGAGAAAAAGCTTGCTTGAGTGCAGAGGAAGGAGAAATTACTGCTTGCCTGATAATTTTCTCTCCTCTAAGGAGGGCAGACCAATCCCCACAAGTGGGTTATGCAGCTCTACCAACAGATGTAGACAGAGTGATAGCTGATGTCACGGACATATAAACCCTGCCCCGACATCAGCCCACCAGTATTCACTGAAAAAGCCAAACTGTGGACAAACTGATTATACTTGAACATGATTAGTAACAATCAGCCTCTCATGCTTCCAACCAATAAGGAACATTGAGTTCAGCCAAATGAGTGAACAATCACTAACCTGAGGGCTGGTTAAGCCACTTACCAGTCTTCAAATGAAGAGTAGGAATAACACTCTACAATGTCTGCACCTGAAAGGTGAACTAACGACAATATCGGCAGCCGAGGGTGGGTCAGGGTTTCGTCTGCCCTCCTTAGAGGAAAGGAAAGTATCAAGCAAGCAAGCAGTAATTTGCCCTCAAGCAGACCAATCCCCATGAGTGTGATATACCAAAGCTACACCCAAACAGGGCAGGAGGCTGCCCATGGTCCAAGTCAATATTTCCCACATGAACGCAGCGTCCTCCCGAGTTTGAACATCCAAGCGGTACTGCTTGGAAAAGGCGTGTAAGGATGACCACGTCGCCACTTGGTAAACTTGACAGGAGACAAACGAACTGCCCACAATACTGCCTAAGCTCTCTTGGAATGCGGTCTATTCTGCTTCAGCAAATAAATCTCAGTATCCACATAAGTGGCCGAGAAGAATACCTTAACCTAAGTACCGCAGCAAATGACGCTTGATGTCCAAGGTATGCAAAAGGCAATACTCACTCTCATCTCTATCCCTGTCCAAGGCGGGCAAGGAAACAGAATGATTCAATTGAAACTCCAAAACCACTTTTGAAAAAATGAAGGCATAGTCCAAAGCTGTACCGCGCCCAGAGTTTATTTATTTTATTTAAAAGGTTTTTATATACCATGTACACACAAAGTGGATCTAGGCAGTTTACAATTAAAAGAAACATACATAATAATCAAATGAGGTAAAAAATAACACACATTAAAAAAGTACTGGATACAGAATAGAAATTACAGTGTAGAGATGGGTAGTACAATTTTATGTAAATGGTTAGCATTGCGGGCTAGGAAAGGCTTCTGAGAATAAGTAAGTTTTTACAGTTTTGAAATCGTGTTTTGTGGTGAGTTGGCGGATACGATTGGGTAGGGAATTCCATAGTTTAGGTCCTGTGACTGAAAAAGCACGATTACGAGTTAAATTCAGTCTGGCAGTTTTTACTGTGGGAATTTGGAGGAAATTTTTGCCGGCAGATTGAGGATGACGGGGGGGGGGGGGGGGGGTGTTGGTAAATTTGGAGAGTGGAGCATAACCATATAGTTGAAGTACTGTTTAACAACGTATGAATTATCATTAGGATTTTATATTACATTCACTGACAAATGGGTAACCAGTGAAGTTGCATGAGTTATTGGCAATCGCAAGGGAGGACAAAAATGCTTAACTCCCTTCAAAATCCACCATTGACTCACCCCCTATAGCAGGGGTCGGGAACCCATGGCTCGCGAGCCAGATATGGCTCTTTTGATGGCTGCATCTGGCTCGCAGACAAATCTACTAAATCAGTGTGTCGCCACACTTTCCAGTCCCCCGCTGACCCAGCTGCTCCCCGGTCCTCCTCCGCCCGGGCTTAAAATGCTGTCAGCCCGGGCGGAACGCGGCAGAATAGCTGGAGTCGGCGGCACCGGCATGCTCTCTTCTTCCCCCCCCCTCCCCCCAGCGGCCCGGAAGAGGAACTGGTGAGCATCGGGTGCGTGCGCGGGAAGAAGAGACCACGCTAGTGTGGTCAGCGTCGGTACAACGAAAAGAAGAGCTTCAACCGCGGCCGATGGGACTCCTCCTCCGCGAGGGCTGAAAATGAAGGAGGTTAGCGTTGGGAGGAGGCTGCAGCTGCCGCGAGTTCCCGGGGTGGGGGTGGGGGAGAGAGAGAGTGAATGAGCGAGCAAGCATGTATGTTTGAGATCCTGTGTGTGTGAGTGAGAGATTGCATGTATGTGAATGATTGAGAGCCTGTATATGTGAAAGAGAGTATGTCTGTGATTGAGAGCCTGCCTGTGAGAGAGAGAGAGCATGAATGTAAGTTTACGATTGGGAACCTGTATGTGTAAGTTTGTGATTGAAAACCTGTTTGTGTGAAAGAGTATGTGTGTATGATTGAAATCATGTGTATGTATGATTAAGAGCCTGTGTGTATAAGTAAGAGAGAGCATGTGTGTCTGTGTGATTGAGAGCTGGTTTAGGTGATGGAGCATGTGAGTATGTGATTGAGAGCCTGTGTGTAAATGAGAGAAAGAGAGGACATGTTTGTAAGCATGTGAATGAGAGTCTGTGTGTGAGAGAAAAAGACAGCATGTATTTATGTGATTGAAAGCCTGTGTGTGTAAGCGTGAAAAGATAGACAGCATGTGTGTAAATGGGTAATTAAGAGCCTATATAAGTGAGAGAGAAAAAGCATGTGTATATGTGAGTGACTGAGAGCATGTGTGTATAGGTGTGTAATTGAGAGCCAGTTTGAGAGAGAGCGCTGGTATGTGACTGAGAGAGGAGAAAGTTCCAAGCAAACCACCCCTCCCTTCTGCTAATTCAGAACAATCTCAGGGCACCTGGATATCAAACGTTCCCAGGTATGCAGAGCAAAAAATTGTTTGTATCCTTATTATTTTTCATTACTGGGTCTTTGTGTCTGCTATTTTGAAATATTTTGTTGGTATCTGGAAATTTTTTATATGAGTTTTTAATTATTGGATATTCCACTCATCAGCTGTTTCGAAATATGTTCTTTTTGTTAGTACAGTTTTACTGCTGATGATTTTATATTTCTTGATTTGTTTTATAAGGATGGGTGATGTTTCTTTTTTCCTTTGTTACACTGCATACAGAGACTCTGGCTTGTTGCAGTTTCCAATTCAGTTTTTTCTGCATGCTTCTAGTTATGCGTTTTGATCTCTTTATTCTATGTTAGGTGAGGGTCAGCACGTGATTCAGGTGAGGTTTTCTGCTGGCGTGTAGTTTCTGTGTAGGACTCTATAGCAGCCTGACTTGGTCCGTTTTCCTAATAGGAGATGTATTGGTGTCTTAAGGCCTGGTGTAATATTTTCAGAGACTTATTGTACTTTAAAAGTGTGATCTTACATAAAATGCACACATTTACTTGTATTTAGTTTTAAACATATTATATGGCTCTCATGGAATTACATTTTAAAATATGTGGCGTTCATGGCTCTCTCAGCCAAAAAGGTTCCTGACCCCTGCCCTATAGCAAGCGAGAGCTGCCACTTTAACCTTCAAGGTATTAATGGCCAAACGTTCTGCAATCCTTCCTGTAAAAATTCCAAAATCAAAGGAATATTCACTTTAAGAACCTCGCTCCACACACCAGGCCTCGAAAACCCATTAAACTCTCACATAGGCAAGAGACATTAAAAAAAGTTCCTGGCCCTAAGCCAAGTAGAAATCAAGCAAGTGAACCATGCCTCAACAACCTAGTCCTCACCAGGGCCAAACTGTAAGAAACAAATTGACCCGTATCTTTAAGAAGAATGGGTCCCTGCCTCAAAAGAACCTTCCGAGGAGGCAGCCAGAAGGGCCTGCCCAGGAGCAGTCTCTGCAAATCGGTATACCACGGCACCCTAGGCCAATATGGAGCCACCAAAGTATGGTGTTAGCCTAACTTGCAAGTTTCTGAGCAATCCTGCCTAATCGAGGGCAGGGCGGGAAGGCATATTGCAGGCTGCCCCATAGCCACATCTGCACGAGAGCATTAGTGCTCAGCACTTTGGATCCTAGCTGCAACTGAAAAACAGCGAAAGTTTCGCATTGCCGGAAGTCACCAACAAGTCTTGCTACAGACGGCCCCAGTGCTCCACTATGAGCTGAAAGACTTCGTCTGCTAACTTATTTATTTATTTATTTATTTAAGACTTTTATATACCGGCATTAGTATGCAAACATCATACCGGTTTACATTGCAACTAAAAGACTGAAAATACAATCAACAGGGAGGGGAAGGGGGAGAGAGTAATTACAAAGTGCAGAAAGTATTGAATTAAAAAACATTAACTTTAAACGGTAACAGATAGGCTAATTACAAAAGTCTATATACAATTTAAGTACCACTTATATGAGGACTGTTCATGAAGTTAAAGGTGAGGCGGTAGATGGAGACAATTATTCTGGGTAGGCCTGTCGGAAGAGCCAAGTCTTTAGTTTCTTTCTGAACTTAGAGTAGCATGGCTCAAGTCTGAGTGTAGTCGGGAGGGAGTTCCATTGTTTGGGGCCTGCAATGGAGAGCGCGCGATCCCTTGTGGCGGAGAGGTGGGCTTTTTTGATAGGAGGTATTGATAGGGTACCTTTGTTGACAGACCGAATGGGTCAGTCAGAGCGTATGGGGCAAAAGGGTTCATCAAGCCAGTTAGAGTTGTAGGAGTAGATGGATTTGTGAATTATGGTTAAAGTTTTAAAGAGAATGCGGGATGCTATGGGGAGCCAGTGGAGGTCTTTGAGTGATGTGATCAGCTTTCCGTGAGTTTGCAATAACCCTGGCGACAGCATTTTGTAACATTTGTAAGGGTTTCGTGGTGGAGGAGGGTAGTCCGAGGAGGAGGGCATTACAGTAGTCTAGCTTTGAGGAAAGAGTAGCTTGGATGGCAGTGCAGAAGTCATGATAGCGGAGGAGGGGTCTAAGTTTCTTTAGAACACTGAGCTTGAAAAAACCTTCTTTGAGGATGGAATTGATCGGGTTTTTTTTAGATTGAGTTGTTGGTCTAGAATTACCCCAAGGTCTCTTACACAGGGTTGGGACGATATGGTGTTGAAGGCTGGGTCGTTGGAGATCAGGGGTTTAGGGGGGTGGTGTTGAGAAAGAAGGAGCAGCTCCGTTTTGGAAGAGTTTAAGGCGAGGTGGATGTTAGTGAGGAAGTCATTTATAGAGGCAAGACATGTGTTCCACAATGCAAGGGCATCAGTGAGAGAGTTGTGAATGGGGATGAGGATTTGAACATCATCTGCGTAGAGGTAGAATTTGAGGCCAAGGTCTGTGAGAAGCTGACAGAGGGGGGTGAGGTAAATATTGAATAAGGTGGAGGAGAGAGAGGAACCTTGAGGGACACCTTGGGGGGGTAGAGTGTGGATTTGGCATTTCCTATTTTGACGGCAAACTTTCTGTTGGATAAGTAGGATTTAAACCATAGCAGGGCTAGGCCTGAGATACCTATTTCGGCCAAACGGTTGATGAGGTAGTTGTGACTGATGGTATCAAAGGCGGCTGAGATGTCGAGAAGGGCAAGGAGGTAGCAGTTGCCCTGGTCCATGCCTCTGAGTATGTGATCCGTGAGGGAGAGCAGGAGTGTTTCAGTGTTGAGGAATTTGCGGAAACCGAATTGGGCAGGGTGCAGTATATTATTGTTTTCAAGGTATTCTGTGAGTTGGATGTTCACAATCTTTTCCATGATCTTGGAGATGAAGGGCAAGTTTGAGATCGGGAGGAAGTTGGAGGGGTCTTTGGGGTCTAACGAGGGTTTTTTAAGGAGGGGTTTTAACAATCGCTTGTTTGAGGGCATCTGGAACAGAGCTTGAAGAGAGAGAGGAGTTGTTAATGTCTGCGATAGGTTTGGCAATAGAGTTTGGGATAAGAGGAGGGTCCAAGATCTTACTGCTGAGTAAGAAAGCCCTCAAATATTCCTTTCCAGCAAAGTGGGAAGCGGACACGACTAGGAGATACTGCTCTGCCCAGACAATGAGCGCATCTATCTCCGATAACATCTGATGACCTCTGATTGTGCCCTGATGATGTAGGCCACAGCTGTCACATTGTCTAACATTATCCCAACCACTTGAGCCTCTAGACACTCAGCGAAACGCAAGCACGCTAGCCAAATCGCCCAGCTTCCAATCAGTTGATGCTCCACGGCCATTCCTCAGCATTCCAGCGAGCTTGCACCATCAACTCCTGACAGTGAGCCCCCAAACCAGGAAGCTCACAGCCATCATGAGTCCTAACCAATCCAGTGTCTCCAAGGAAACACCCTTCCAGAGATGAACTGCCTGAACCAGCATTGCAATTGTACATTCACTTGCAATGGTAAGAAAAGCCTCACCACATAGTTCTGCAACGGAAAACTCTAGCAGGAAAGCAATGTACATTGAAGAGACCGCATACGTGCCCACGCCCAGGAAACAACCTCCAACGTGGCTGCCATCAAACCCAGGACCCGAAGATAAGATCACACTGTCAGGTGAATTATCCTTATCAAAGTTTGAACTTGAGAGATCAACTTCTCTGACAGAAACACTCTTCCCTGCTTCATATCGAAACAAGCACAGAGATACTCCAATGTCTGAGATGGCTGTAAGTTGCTCTTGGACAAGTTCACCACCCAGCCTAGACTCTGCAGTAAGGAGATCACCTTACGAGATGTCTGATGACTTTCTTCCATGGTCTTGACTTGAACTAACCAGTCGTTCAGATTGGGGGGATCTAGGATGCCATCTTTGCGCCAGACTGTTACTAATACCATCATGATCTAGGTAGGAGAAGGTCCTGAGCAAAGTGGCCAGCCTGAAGGCAAGGCCTGAAAATGACTACAACGTCCCACAATGGCAAACTTCAGGTATCTTTGATGTTCTTGACTAATGGGAACATGCGGATATGCCTCCGTCAGAGCCAAAACTTGAGGTATCCCCCTGACTGCACCACTATTATGACAGAGCACACAGTCTCCATTCAGAAATGGGTGCCTCACAAATGACAAGTGACTCCTTCTTGGGCACGACAAAATGAATGGGATAGCAGCCCATATTTGGTGCAATTCAGGAACAGGAATTACAGCCTTCGAATATAATAGTCTTCTCAATGTAGACTCCACTGCTACCCTCTTCTGAGGGGAGTTATACAGTGAGATCATAAAAGCATCCAAGGAATGCAAAGGAACTCTAGAGTGAAGCAGTCCTGAATCACATCTAGGACCCATTGGTCCAATGTAATGTGAAACCACTTCTGAGAAAGGTGGCCACCAATCTCCTGCACCAGCAGGAGAGTCTACAAAAATTAATTAGGAAGACTGAGGAACTCCGTCTCCAGAGACCGTATCCTTACAAAACCTTCTGGGTGAAAGAACTGAGAGCTACCAAAGGAACAAGGTCTCAGAGGAAGCTCCCTGATAAAGCCAAAATTACCTGAAATCTCGAGCAGCCAGTGGCTCAAAAAGGCCATGAAGCCAGCTTCTGATTCTCTCACAAACGAGGGACCTGAGCATCCCCCCATTTATTTGCCACCTGTCCCAACTCATTGCCAAACAAAGGAGAACCCTTAAAAGTCAATTTGGTGAGAATGGACCTAGAAACAATGTCTGCCGACCAATTGCGCAGCATCAGCTGACGGCAAGCCACTATAACAAACTCCAACTCTAGCAACAGTACGAACAAGGTCACAGCCCATATCAGCTAAAAAAGTAGCCCCAGGTTTTATTACTGCATCGCCACCTCAAACCAGTCCTCTCAGACTCCTGAGAGAGACGCAGAGTTGCTTGAGCCACCAGGGAACAAGCAGCAGTGATTTGCAAATTCATTGCCATGGCCTCAAAGGCTTGCTTAAGGATAGTTTTAATCCTTTTTCCTTGAGCATCCCATAGAGCTGAACTTCCTGCAACAGATATGATAGGTTGCTTAGTGACAGAACACACAAAGGCATCCATCTTTGGGAAACACAATTGCTCTCTGGTCTGCAGATCCAAGGGATATAAACCCGACAAGCAGTGTCCTCCTTTAAAACTCGCCTCTGACGTACTCCATTCAAGGTCAATCAACTCTTGAATTTCATCCCGGAAGGGAAAGAAACATGAAGCTTTGCGGAGAGTGACCAATATGGGATCCGTTTTCTGCACACCCAAAGAGACACTCCCAGCCTGCCAAAATGTCTTCAGGGTCTGAGAAACCAGATCCAGCAACTCATCTCTATGAAAGAAACGGAGTTCTATGATTTGAAAGGAGAAACTCAAATCATCATCAGGGTCATCCTGATCCACTTCCACTCAAACATTGTCATTGATTGGTGTGCCAAGGCATTTACATGCAGTGTTGGACACAGGAGGGCCTCGACCATGCAACTCAAATTTAGGACATTGCCATAATCAGAAGAATATTGAACTACTCTATAGCACTCTTAATCTTTTATTATTGACCATACATTTTCATTAGCGATACAAATTTAACAAGTGAATGTATTGCAGACAGTATCAATGTTTTGACAAAAATGTTTATTCAGACATATTCATTAGTATCAAATTAACATACATTTCACCCCATATAAAATGAAACCCCACAAGTAATATCATGTAATACACCAATATATGCATTACCCTCCATTCATACTATATTGCACATATTCATTCATTCTTAACACCCATTCAAATTACATAAAATCCACATCATAAGGGGGAAATCCCCCAATGTAAACTTAAAAGATATCACACTATTATATTGAAAGCACTGATATTATTTTAACCATTCCTCAATGTACTTCCTAATCCTCTCGTGTTTCTCAACCTTCCAATATCTCAAGCTCCCAATTTCTCCACCTTCCCGATGAGGACCCTCGTTTCACCCTATGCAAGGCTTCCTCAGGGGAATTGTTGAACTGTTTCTGATCTCATACATTCATATAGAGCATATTCCTTCTTCCATAAATTCTTGAAACGCTCTCTATACCGATAGTGTCTGCATCATTCCAAATATCTTTTACAATTCTATAATATAATAGAAAACCACTGATTAAACATTCACAAAACTATCTCATAGTTCAATGCTAATAAATTAGGGTTTACCTACCTCTTTCAACAACACTTTATTAACCAAAGTTTTCATGCGGATACTGCCATCATGTTTAGGGTGTTACTAATACCTACCACAAATGAACAATTTTCTAAACTCAAATATACACCCCCCCCAATTCCTTATATCTAATGCATAAATTATCCATATATCATCTACTTACAATTTTATATTAAGTGGATACATTCTCATAGATATGCCACCATCATGTTCATTGTGCTGCCGACGTCTACAACAAATATACAATCCCCTCAGCTAAAATGTACCACCCTATAATTCTTCTAATCAATGAATTGCCCAAATATCTATTACTTACAATTATTCTGTTCAACCTCACCATTTTCTTCAGAATAAGACAAACTTATTCCCGACCGTTGCCACGCCACGTTTTGTTGGTGTGAAAAGATGCACCCAAACGTCTTCACGTCATCTAAAGGCGCTCCAAAAGTCTCGTATAAATCTTGCTAACTAACCAATCACAATATCGCCACACTTCTGACCACACCTCCACTGCGAGTAAATCATCTTAGTCCCCCCTCCCATAAACTCATGACGTATTGGTTCAAAAAAACCCTCAGGGAACTTTACACAACTAACTCCTATACCTACACACCCATTTTGCTTATAAGAAGTAAACTATTTTCAAATACTTCCATACCACATCACCTTGAACCCTATTAGAAAGGCTACTCATTTCAACCAATCCTCTGAATTTTCTTCTATATACAGGATTATCTTCTCCTTACTCATATATAAAAGAGGTAACAAAATATATATCTGTCTAATGTTTTCACAAGGATACATCATGCTTAACTTCCTGTTACCAATATGTTAGAATCTGCTCCTCCAGAGGGGAGGAGTTAGCAATCTGTAGAATCTGCTCCTCCAGAGGGGAGAAGTTAGCAATCTGATAGGATCTGCTGCTGGATACTCCTATAAGGGGAGGAGATAACAATCTAATGTACTTTTGCTAGCGGGTTGGCAATCTGTAGCAAATCTGCAAAGGAGTAGCAATCTGTTGAGGGATATGCTATGCGGATGGAAGGAGCTAGCAGATGAGAATAGCTGTCTGATAGAATCCTCTCCTCAAAGGGAAGGAGTAGCAATCTGTAGTGAACTGCCTCCTATGGGTCTGCTAAGGAATGGCAATATGTTATGATGTAGACTGCAGAGTTGGTAATCTGAACCAGCGGAGTATTGGCGATGGTGCTCAGCTGGACAGAAGGTAATTAGGTGAATCCTTGGGCCGATGGCAGATGACAGCGCCCCCAGGAGGAAGTCCCGAGAGGGACCACCGGCTAAGCTGGAGTATGGAGACAGACACAGATAGTTCTTTTATTAGATAAGTAGAATAACCACCAGAGGTGGCAGTAGTGAGCTGGTATGCCCAGCAGGGCTGAAGTCCCTCAGATACTGGAACTGCGATTCCAAGGTTGCTGAGCTGCAAAGAGACTGTAAATAGTGAATAGACAGGATATGCAGTTATACATAGCCAGTACTAGATGATAACTCACATAAGGTCTTGAGATAGCTCAGTAGCTGGAAAGGGTTAGGCCCTCGAGGAGCGAGTACCTGGTTCCACGGACAGCTCTGAGAGAGCGGTGGTCACTCACAATAATCTGTATCTGGAGTAGCTTCTTAATCAATAGAGAATCTTCAGAGTGTTCAGGAACATAGGCCCTCGAGGAGTGAGTGCCGGTTCCTATATACTATCTGAAATAGTAACTCACAATGTCTGTACCTGCGATAGCTTCTGGGCAAGGAGAATCTTCAGAGTGTTCAGGAACATAGGCCCTCGAGGAGCGAGTACCAGTTCCTATCTGTAGTCTGAAATAATAACTCACAATGTCCGTCTCTTGCGATCGCTTCCAGGCAATGGAGAGCCTTCAGAGGGTTTAGGAACATGGGTCCTCGAGGAGCGAGTAGCGGTTCCTTTCTGTATCTGAAATAGAGAAAGAGAATGAGGCCCCCGAGGAGCGGGTACCCCTGGTAGGTCTGGAGAGGCAATGTTGCAAGAGTGAAGCGGGTTCGGAGGAATCCCACAAACAATCTTTTGAGTGCAAAGTAGTCTTGGACAGCTGAAGCTAGTCCAATCGGAATCCTTGCTAACTCGATCTGTTAGCAAAAGTAAAGAACTTTTATGTTGGAAGCGGATGACGTCAATACAGGGGGACGCCCCTGAGGTTCGCGCCCTTGCTGGTACTTACTTCGGAACGCGCGGCCTACGTCATCAGGAACATAGCGGATCCGCAGCGTCGAGCCAGACTGGGGACGCAGGGGAGAAGCGGCATGGAGATGCCGCGGCATCAAGCCGTCCATCAGGCACGGAGGGAGTTGCCACACAGGAAGAGAGGGTGGAGCGAGGGCGAAAGCAGGCACGAACGCAACACTTCCATAGAATGCATACCATACTATTTCATCATTAAGCCCATGTGGTGAAACTGTGTTCCACACATAAATGTACTTTTGTTCTATCTGCCTCAATATAATGTTTTCCTCTCCTGGATACTTAAAAAGTACATTGTTGTATTACAAAAAAATCTCAATTCTTCTACCTGATGGTTGGCCTCTTGCCAATGAGAAACCAAAGGGGATCCTGTTTTGCCCACCCTTAATCTACTTTTATGTTCTATAATCCTAACTTTGATTTTCCATTTAGAATGTCCAACATATATCAGATTGCAGGGGCATATAACAGTATGTATAACCCCAGCCGAATGACATGTGAAAAGCCCCCCTGAGGAAGTCCTGTATAGGGTGAAAAGAGGGTCCTCGTCGGGAAGGTGGAGAAATTGGGAGCTTGAGATATCGGAAGGTTGAGAAACACGGGAGGATTAGGAAGTACATTGAGGAATGGTTAGAATAATATCAGTGCTTTCAATATAATAGTGTGATATCTTTTTAGTTTGCATTGGGGGATTTCCCCTTATGATGTGGATTTTATGTAATTTGAATGGGTGTTAAGTATGAATGAGTGTGTGTGTGCAATATAGTATGAATGGAGGGTAATGCATATATTGGTGTATTACACGATATTACTTGTGGGGTTTAATATGTCATTTTATATGGGGTGAAAGTATGTTAATTTGATACTAATGAATGTCTGTATAAACATTTTTGTCAAAACATTGATACTGTCTGCAATATATTCACGTGTTGAATTGTATCGCTAATGAAAATATATGGTCAATAATAAAAGGTTAAGAGTATATCGTCTACTTACAATTTTATATTAAGTGGATACATCCTCATAGATATGCCACCATCATGTTCATTGCACTGCCGACATCTACAACAAATATACAATCCCATCAGCTAAAATGTACCACCCTATAATTCTTCTAATCCACCAGAAAACAGTACCTGGCAACTCTACATACACCCTCACCCAAACACACAAAACTTAAGACCACCAAAAACCGCACCCTCTCCATTGCTGGTCCACTGCTTTGGAATTCCATGCCTGACAGTCTTCGCCTAGAAATATGCTCAAAGAAATTTAAGCTGCATCTCAAGACCTGGCTATTTAAACAAGCCTACTCCTGCTGAGTGCTACTTCTCCCCCCCTCCCAGGGCAATCAACACGTCCACTATTTAGTGTATAGTTTCTAATCCCCCCCCCCCTCCCCATAAAGCATACTCTTCTTTGCTCCAGGTTTGTATATAAATTGTTGCCAATATAGCCAGTTCTTTTCTCTGAACACAAGTTTCTTTTTCGGTTCATTTTGACTTCAATTTCAATTGCTTGTAAATAATGTTGCAGTTTATCTTGTTGTTAGTTGAACTTTTTCCCTCCCCTCCCCCCCTTACCGTCCTTCTTACCTTGATTGCTTTAAGTTTTGTTTCTCAAATCATTGTTTATTGTAAAGACTGATGCTAATTTATGTTTTTCTTGTAAACCAATGGGATGTTCCCAACGACCGTCGGTATATAAAAATGCTTAAATAAATAAATAAACAAATAAATAAATAAGAGTGCTATAGAGTTGTTCAATATTCCTCTGATTATGGTAATGTGTATATGATATTTTTTCAGATGGACTGCACATTTTTGTTACTCCGATTTAGGAGGCATTACCATCTCTGCAAGATGCCCCTAAGAACATAAGATTTGCCATACTGGGTCAGACCAAGGGTCCATCAAGCCCAGTATCCTGTCTCCAACAGTGGCCAATCCAAGTCACAAGTACCTGGCAAGTACCTAAACATTAGATAGATTGCAAGCTATTATTGCTTATTAATTATCCTCATAGCAGTTTATGGATTTATCCTCTAGGAAGTTATCCAAAAAAGAACCCTCATCGACTTGCTTCAAATGAGCCACTTTCTAACTTCATGGAACGCCTCCCCAGTCCTTCCACCATCCGAGAGAGCAAATAACCGATCTATATTAACCTCCGCAGGGTCAGTGCACAGGGTGTCTCCGCTCTTT
Organism: Rhinatrema bivittatum; assembly: GCF_901001135.1. NCBI lineage: Eukaryota > Metazoa > Chordata > Amphibia > Gymnophiona > Rhinatrematidae > Rhinatrema > Rhinatrema bivittatum. Next base: position 39,208,310 of record NC_042621.1, read on the forward strand.
GGCCCTGCCGGCCTGGCCTCCGGCAGCAGCGCGCAGTGTCTATCCATTCTTCGGCCCCGCCGGCCTGGCCTCCGGCAGTGGCGCACAGCATCTCTCCATTCTTCGGCCTAGCCTCTGGCGGTGGCGCTCAGCGTCTCTCCATTCTTCGGCCTGGCCTCCGGCGGTGGCAAGCAGCATCTCTCCATTCTTCGGCCTGGCCTCCAGCGGTGGCGCGCAATGTCTCTCCACTCTTCAGCCCCGACCCTGGAGAGAAGGGAAGCACAATCGGGGCAGTGGGACACCAGGAGCCACAACACACCTGCCAGTGCTTGGCGACACACCAGTTGAGAACCGCTGCTTTAGAGTATACATGTTTACATTTTTTAGTCTATCCTCATGTACTTTATAAAAGGAAGACCACTGACCATTTTACTAGTCACCCTCTGGACCAACTCCAACCAGTTTATATCATTTTGAAGATGCAGTCTACAGAATTTAACACAGTATTCCAAATGAGATCTCACCAGGATCTATAAGATGCAATATAACCTCCCTTTTTCTACTGTTTGTTCCTCTCTTATGCAGCCAAGCATCTTTTTGGCTTTTGCCATCGCTTTATCCACCTGTTTGTCCACCTTAAGCTCATCAGATAATATAACTCCCCGATCCTGCTCTTTTTTTATGCTTAGAAGAGTTTCATCTCCAATACAGTACCTCTCTCTTGTTTTATTTATAATCTAAATGCATTAATCTGCATTTTTTAGCATTAAATTTTAGCTGCCAGACCCTAGACCATTCTGGGATTCCAGTATAGTTTGATATCAGAGGTTCAAAAATCTATGAAACCATGAAGTAATCATATTTATCAGCCCCTCCTGATGGTTCCCAGTCCCATTTGTTATAGCATATGAAGTTGAAGGAAACATTCCATAGACTGAAAAGGAGTAGAGGAGTGGGCCTAGTGGTTGGAGCAGGCACCTACAAAACCAGGGAAACCAGCATTCAAATCCCACTGCTGCTCCTTGTGACCTTGGACAAGTCACTTTACCATCCACTGCCTTAGGTACAAACTCATACTGTAAGCCATCTAGGGATAGGGAAATATCTACTGTACCTGAATGTAATCAATTTTGAAGTGCCAAAAAACAGACTGTAAATAAATAAATAAAAAGTTCAAGGACAATAGGTCATCATAAGAAACTGAAGGGAAAGTGAAACAAAAGGAATGTGAGAAAATACTTTCTCTGAAAGTTCTGGACTCCTGGAACAGACTTCCAGTGGAGATTATAGACAGTAAAATAGTAGTAGAATTCAAGTATTTATTTATTTATTATTTTTATATACCAACATTCGATCTGAGATATCACATCAGTTTACATTCAGGTACTGTAGGTATTTCTCTATCCCCAGAGGGCTTACATTCTAAGTTTTGTACCTGAGGCAATGGAGGGTAAAGTGACTCGCCCATGGTCACAAGGAGCGACAGCAGGACTCGAACCCTGGGGTCTCCTGGTTTGTAGCCCACTGCTCTAACCACTAGGCTATTCCTCCTCCATGGGATAGGCACAAAAGGACCTATGTGATACAGGTAGGGAGAAGACTATAGATCAAGCAAGATCTGTGACAGCAAAGTAAACAGGTAGATGAGTGAATTGGATAGACAAATGGTTTTATGTTTCTTTCCAAATGGTCAGGGAGCAATTAAATTAAGTGCTGAAGCAATACCTTTGATGGTTCTGCAACTATTATCAGAACACTGGCTGATGCCAGTGATCTTTTATATGCCAAAAATGCCATGTACTAATTAACTCAACATAGGTAAGTAGAACATACCACACTATTAAGTGTGCATTTGCTAAAGTCTAAATTGCATCTGATGTTTCTGCATTTACATGTGTATATATATTAATTTTAACAAGTACCAGTTTTGCGTGCATAGCATGCTATTTAGTGCGCTTTCTAAGCTTTAGTGCATAGGCGCTTATGTCTCTTCCTTTCTGGACTGCATCTCCAGATACTAACCGTGACTTGTCTGACTAGTGTTAGCACTGTGTCCTTTCATCCTGGCTGTACCTGACAGACAGAACTTACCTCCAGCCTGGATGTTTCCTGGCTCTAGACAGCATTTCTTAGTTAGGCATATAATTGCAGCTCAACAGAAATTCTTCTACAATCTGAGGATAGAGAAATACCTACAGTACCTGAATGTAAACCGATGTGATATCTCAGATCGAATGTCTGTATATAAAAAAAAATAATAATAATAATGGATCCTATAATACAAGGCTTTGACTCTAATGAATCATACTGCCTAGTGCTGATCGATTTAACTGCACGCTTTGACACAGTTGACCATAGCCTGCTTTGCCATCCACTGAGAAACATTGGGATTGAAGGAAATGTACCAAGTTGGTTCACCTCATTCCTCGCAGATAGATCTTTCCAGGTAAAACTAGAAAGTCACATATTCAACTCATTCCAATGCACAACAGGTGTTCTGCAGGGTTCAGCGCTTTCAGCAACCCTATTTAATATTATATGCTACCTTTGTGCAAACTACTAACAGATCTTGGATTTAACTTCTTTCTATATGCAGATGATCTGCAATTCTATATCCCTCTGTCAGATTAATTTCAGAAAACTGCTTCACTCTTCTCTGAATATATGAACACAATAAAAGAAAACTTGCACAATTGAAACTTTCGTTGAACCCTAAAAAAACTGAAATAATTTGGTTAAGCCGAAATCTACCCCGCCAGGTTTTGATCTTGGAAATCACCAATTAATCTCAGCAGCTCAAGCACACCCAGACACTTAACGCAGCCTAGATTCTCGCTTCCGCCAAGCATACCCAGACACTTAACGCAGCCTAGATTCTCGCGTTCTTGCGTAATATACAATAGAGTTTTCAATCAAATCAACGCTTCCACATGTTACCCCATTAAGATAATATGCTTTATTGTATATACTGTGCTTATTACCTTGCATTTTTTTTTATTTATTTTTTTTTTCCTGTTTTAATGCATTACTTTTACCTTTATTTTAGCTCATGTTCAAATCTACCATACCCACTGTTATTTATCGCTATAATCAAAAGTTTTTCCTTCTCTTGTAACTATCTCTATACCATGTTCCAGTTGTACGCTGTTATTATAGTTTTATAGTTATATGTAAAGCCTGTTGTCTTATAGTTATATGTAAAGCCCCTTCCGTTTGGGCATCTCACTGTTTTATGTAAACCGGAGTGATTTGTATCTGATACAAGAACTTCGGTATATAAAAATTAAAAATAAATAAATAAATAAATCTAAGAGTTCAGATCGATGAAAATTTAACTATGAAAGCCCACATTAGCAAACTGATCAAATCTGGTTTCTACAAACTGCGAATCCTGAGCCGACTGAAACCTCTACTAAGCACTGTAGATTTCAGAACAGTATTGCAAGCTCTAATATTCTCAAACTTGGATTATTGTAATTCCCTACTTCTAGGACTTCTAGCTAGCCACTTAAAACCACTACAAGTACTGCAAAATGCCGCAGCCAGACTACTGACTGGAGCAAGGAAATTCGACCACATCACTCCAACTCTAATAGCATTGCACTGGCTCCCTGTCCAATCAAGAATATTAAAATAATAATAATATTCGACAACATTGGTACGAGCAACAATGTGATTGGAACAACAACATTTCCACACAAACAGATCTGAGAATAAAGGCCTTCTTGAAATACTGGAAATAGACAGAAATACTTAAGGATTCACCAGTGTATAATTGAACACAATAGAAAACTAGCTGGTGTGATATAATGTATATAAATAACCGCAGTCTATGCTTTAATTTTGATCTTTATAGTAACTTTTATTTATAGAGGAAAAGACCAACACTGGTACTTTTCTGAACAATTAATCAGAATTTCTGCCAGTTGTTGCAATCATGGGTCAAAAACCTCTAATCAACGTTTTAACACTAGCAGTCGTCACTCAATACTCGCTTTGTCCATCGAGGTACCCCTATACCTTATATCACCATGTGTTACCCTTTTTCTTGCGTCACATTAAACCATGCTGAAACTGATGTTGGTTGAATAAGGCCGCAGCTTTTATTTATACATCATATCATAAAACCTTCCTGGGTACCCGGGCCAGTAATCCATGTCCATCGCTGCCCGCCATAGGAACCAAGCAAGGCAGCATTAATCCTTGGCCCCCCGCCTTGTCCTCCAGCAAGGGGGCCCTGCCCATCGGCACTTTCTACGCCGTCACCTTTTGCGCTTCCCCAGCGCTAATCGGCTACCCAGCCGTCTTGCGATACCGCCGGCACCACTTGCCATAGGCCCCAACCGGCCCGGATTACCGCCCTCCCGCCAAGCTGCGACAATGTCCCCCAAACATTATACCAGGGTTAAATAATTAACTAACATAGGTTTTCTACCTATTACCTACATATACTTGTAACAACTTGTAACTGCACATATCATCATTTTAACAACTCGACTGCTCCTGTATTTATCATCTTCATCATGTAGGGTGGGTGGGTGGGTTTTCGCCAGGAGGAATCTGAAAAGGATCGCGCCCCCCCCCCCCGGGTGTCGCAGCCCTTTAAAGATCCTACGAGATCATCATCCCTTGCCATCGTTGCCTCCTCTTCGCGTCATAGCCCTGGGGCGGGGCTATGATGCTGGGCTTGTTTTGCCTCGTGGAGAGGCTGAGGGGGGCGCCCGCACTCGCGGGGGGAGTGCGCGCCAGCGCCCCCCCTTTCTCTCCATACACGCGTGGGGATGGCGCTTAGGTTAAGGGTGGGCTCCTTTTAGGTGAGTCCCACCTATTTCTTCTTTTATTGAAAATCAATTTTTCTTTATTTTGTGAATTCATATAAAATAACTTTGTATTTTGAAACCGCAATGACCAGCGATGGTTAAAATAGTTTCATAAAAAATTTTTTCAAAGGAGAATTAAAATTTAAAGAACAATTATTCTCCAGAAGCAAGTCTTGATACTTAAAGAATACAATTAAGTTATTTTATATAAATTCACAAACGAAAGAAAAATAGATTTTCAATAAAAGAAAAACGTTGATTAGAGGTTTTTGACCCATGATTGCAACAACTGGCAGAAATTCTGATTAATTGTTCAGAAAATTACCAGTGCTGAGGTCTTTTCCTCTATAAATAAAAATTACTATAAAGATCAAAATTAAAGCAGAGGCTGCTTACTATAAAGATCAAAATTAAAGCACAGACAGCTAGTTTTCTATTATTTTCTTCTTGAAATCCTGACCATACTCAAACTCGAGACAGAGTGATATCAATTGCTGGCCCAAAACTCTGGAACTCTGTGCCAGAGAATCTTCGTTCATCAACAGTCATTAAGAAATTTAAGAAAGACCTGAAAACTTGGGTAATCGATTGTGCCTACTTTTTGTCTGGTACATCCAATTCACCATGACTTTGAAGACCAAAATATGTCCTGAACTTTATCCCTTACCCTTATCCCTCCCTATAATCTGGCACACCCAACTCCCCTGGACTGTGATGACCAAATATGTTCCGAACTTTACCTCATTACTTTCAACCCTCCCCTAATCTGCTCTGTATGTGTCTATGTTTAAAGTAATCCCCTAGTTTTAGAGTGTTTTCCCAGTTTTAGACTGTTTTCTTGGTTTTCTCCAGTATGTATGCCTTCCTCTGCAACTCACTGTCTGTGAGTGTTAAACCTGCACACCAGAGTGAACTAATGGTTATCACATGGAATGACAGTATATAAAATACTCAAAATAAAATAGTACCTGCATATGCAGTTCTTCCGCTTCTGTCAATCGCTCTTGTACAGTCATTCTGAAGCAAGAGAAAAACAGTCATCAGCAGCAGCCCCAGGAACACGGAAGAGGAGAGTGTAATCCATCAGATCAAAGGAGAAGAGCTGGATCAAGCCCCATACTTGCATCATTCATTTTGTTAAAATAGTTTTGGTACTATACTGGGCTGTGATGAGCCATATGATTACTGAAGAAGATATGCACCTACATATTCCTCCTTAGAGTAAAAGTCAAAACAATGCTTGTGTCACAAAGGAAGACATATCTGCTTGCCCTTACCATTCCCTCATCTTCCCATAAATCTTTCAATCTGTTTCCTTCCTCCTCATTGTTGCATCCACACACACATTGCCTATCCCAAATTCTTAATACATGTTTCTATAAAGTTGCCAGTGCATACAGAATACCTGTTCGCTTTCTGAGCCCTGTATAACCACATATATTATCTCTTCTCTGTAGTTACTACATGACACCACTCATGTTACCAAGTCCCTAATTTCTCAGTACCCCACCCACACAAAAACCTAAAAGCATGGAAAAAGCACAGAGGGTCTCTACAGAAGAAAAAGGGATTTTTAAAGTGTGAATAGGTAGACTAGATGGGCTTCGAGCTCCACAGCCCCAGCTTCCAGAAGCCCCTCACCCTTTGAGGTAGAAGAGGACCAGAAGTGCACGCCGGTGGGTGCGCAGATCTCAATCCTCTCAATCCTTTGAGTGAAAATCAACGCTCAACCCTTGATTTTTATGCAAGAGACACTTTCTCAGTAAAAATAAGTCAGGTTCTTAAAGTTCTCTAATTCCAACTCCCTTAGCAACTTAACCTTAACTAGGAATTCAACAAAATTAAGATGAAGGCAGCAGTCCAGCAGCAAGAGGGGGGCTTTCCAGACTTTTGCATCGAGTATGACATGTATGATTTTTTTACCCGCCAGTGAGAGACTGCATGTGTGCACCCAGTAAAAAGAGCTCCTGGCTCTCAGAGAACGAGTCGAATCTCTGGAGGCTAGAATGGCAGACCTAGAGGAGCTGAGGCAGACAGAGAGGTAAATTGATGAGACCTTCAGGGACACAGTAGCCTTTCTGATCCAAGACAGCCCCGGTGCTCTCTTGGATCAGAAATGTCTACCAGTTGGACAGTATCACCCTGGCACAGCAGGAAGTGATCTTGTAGCAAGGACCTGCTCTCCAGGTGATGCACTGTCCTCTCTCACTGAGGACAAGTCTCCCAGGGCTACTGCCCAAGAGGGAAGGGTTAGGTCAGCAGTCATAGTTGGTGATTCGATTATTAGAAATGTAGATAGCTGCGTGACTGGTGGACATGAAGACCGCCTGGTAACTTGCCTGCCTGGTGCGAAGGTGGCCGACCTCACGCGACAAATAGATAGGATTATAGACAGTGCTGGGGAGGAGCCAGCTGTCATGGTACATGAGGGCACCATCGACATAGGAAAATGTGGGAAGGAGGTTCTGGAAGCCAAATTTAGGATTTTAGGTAGAAAGTTGAAATCCAGAACCTCCAGGGTGGCATTCTCTGAAATACTCCCTGTTCCACATGCAAGTCCCCAGAGGCAGGCAGAGCTCCAGAGTCTCAACACGTGGATGAGACAATGGTGCAGGAAAGAGGGATTCCGTTTTGTAAGGAACTGGCCAATCTTTTGTGGAAAGGGGAGACTTTTCTGAAAGGATGGGCTCCACCTTAACCAGAATGCAACCAGGCTGCTAACACTAACTTTCAAAAAGGAGATACAGCAGCTTTTAAACTAGAACAAGGAGGAAATCAGACAGTCACTCAGCAGTGTATGGTTCAGAGGAACATATCTTTGAAGGATACTAATGAAACAGGAGAGTTAGGGCATGTCAGCAGAGAGGTTCCAATAAAAGCAAAAGTAGTCCATGTGCCTATAAGTAAAGAATCACCTGAGCTAAAGAATTCTAAATTATCCATATCAACTGAAAAGCAGGTTGTTAATCCAAGAAAAAATGCACTTTGAAATGCTGAATGCCAATGCCAGAAGTCTAAGTAGTAAGATGGGAGAGTTAGAATGTATCGCAGTGAATGATGACATAGACATAAATGGAATCTCAGAGACCTGGTGGAAGGAGGATAACCAATGGGACAGTGCTATATCAGGCTACAAATTATATCACAATGATAGCGAAGATCAACTTGGTGGGAGTGTAGCACTTTATGTCCAGGAGGGTATACAGTCCAACAGGATAAAGATCATACAAGAGAATAAATGCTCAGTAGAATCTATATGGGTAGAAATCCCATGTGTGTTGGGTAAAAGTATAGTGATAGGAGTATACTAATTTCCACCTGTCCAAAATGATAAGACAGATGAAAAAATGCTAAGAGAGATCAGGGAAGCTAACAAATTTGGAAGTGAAACATAGAAACATAGAAACATAGAAATGACGGCAGAAGAAGACCAAATGGCCCATCCAGTCTGCCCAGCAAGCTTCCCTCATTTCTTCTCCCATACTTATCTGTTTCTCTTAGCTCTTGGTTCTAATTCCCTTCCACCCCCGCCATTAATGTAGAGAGCGGTGATGGAGCTGCATCCAAGTGAAATATCTAGCTTGATTAGTTAGAGGTAGTAGGGGTAGTAACCGCCGCAATAAGCAAGCTACACCCATGCTTATTTGTTTTTACCCAGATTATATTATACAGCCCTTATTGGTTGTTTATCTTCTCCCCTGCCGTTGAAGCAGGGAGCTATGCTGGATATGCGTGAGGTATCAGTTTTTTTCTTCTCCCCTGCCGTTGAAGCAGAGAGCTATGCTGGATATGCATCGAAAGTGAAGTATCAGGCACATTTGGTTTGGGGTAGTAACCGCCGTAACAAGCCAGCTACTCCCCGCTTTGTGAGTGTGAATCCTTTTTTCTTCTCCCCTGCCGTTGAAGTTATGCTGGATATGCGTGAAGTATCAGTTTTTCTTTTCCCCTGCCGTTGAAGCAGAGAGCTATGCTGGAAATTTGTGATGTATCAGTCTTTCTCCCATGCCGTTGAAGCAGAGAGCCATGCTGGATATGCGTCGAGAGTGAAGTATCAGGTACATTTGGTTTGGGGTAGTAACCGCCGTAACAAGCCAGCTACTCCCCGCTTTGTGAGTGCGAACCCTTTTTTCTTCTCCCCTGCCGTTTAAGCAGAGAGCTCTGCTGGATGTGTGAAGTAACAGTTTTTCTTTTCCCCTGCTGTTGAAGCAGAGAACTATGCTGGATATGCATTGAAGTGAAGTATAAGAATGGAGTGATCAAGCTAGTTGAAAGGCATCAGGAATAGAGGAAGGTGGAGGTAGTAATTTGGATATTTGGTTTGGGGTAGTAACCGCCGTAACAAGCCAGCTACTCCCGTCTTTGTGAGTGCAAATCCTTTTTTCCACATTTCCTCTTGCTGTTGAAGCTTAGAGTGATGTTGGAGTCACAGTAACCATGTGTATGTTTATTGAATAAGGGTATTGTCTATTGTCTCCAGGCAGTAGCCATCATTCTGGCGAGTCACCCACTCTTCATTGGCGGCCTCTTGACTTTATGGATCCACAGTGTTTATCCCACGCCCCTTTGAAGTCCTTCACAGTTCTGGTCTTCACCACTTCCTCCGGAAGGGCATTCCAGGCATCCACCACCCTCTCCGTGAAGAAATACTTCCTGACATTGGTTCTGAATCTTCCTCCCTGGAGCTTCAAATCGTGACCCCTGGTTCTGCTGATTTTTTTCTTATGGTAAAGGAATAATGGGAGATTTCAATTACCCAAATATTGACTGCTAGACATGCTAGAAACATAAAATTCCTGGATGGAATAAACGACTACTTCATGGAGTCATTAGTTCAAGAACCAACGAGAGAGGGAGCTATTTTAGATTTAATTTTTAGTGAAACACAGGATTTGGTGAGAGAGGTAATGGTGGTGGGGCCACTTGCAATAGTGATAACATGATCAAATTTGAACTAATGACTGAAAGGGGGACAATATGTATATCTACAGCTCTATCACTAAATTTTCAAAAGGGAAATTTTGATAAAATAATGAAAATAGAAAAAAAAACTTAAAGGTGCAGCTGCAAAACTTAAAAGTGTACAACAGGGGGAGACCAAGATGGCCGCGCTCTAGAGTGCACAATGAGATGCTCTCTCCGTGAATACCTCTGTTTTTTCTCTCTTTTCCACTTTCTGTAATGCCACATACTAAGAGAAAAGTAAGATTAAGGCCTTGGTTGCTGGGAGATGCCATACCACCCATTGGCCCAACTCGAAGGCCTCAGTTGTTGGGGAATCCCATCCAGCTCGGTGGCCCAACTAGTGGAGGCACTACATCTTCCAGGGGACTGTGTCCTGCCCGGCAGCCAAAATGGAATGGAGCAGGCACCACAGCTGCAGGAGGATCGCATACTGTCTGGTGGCCCAACTAAAGAAGGCCCCACGGTGGCAGGGAATCACATCCTGCCCACCTGCTATACATGGAGAGCAAGTATATGAGTGTTTCTGTATAAGCATGTGTGCCTGAGAGAAAGTGTGTGTATGCATAAAGCAGAGTTGCTTACCTATAACACATGTTCTTCGAAAACAACAGGATTTTAGTCCTTACACAAAAGTGACATCATCAGTTGGAGCCCCGATGCTCAGAACTTTGACTAGGCACACTGAGCATGCCCAGCATGCCCTATACCATGCATCTATGCAGGTCCCTGTTCAGTCTTATAATATAGAATTAACTAAGAGAAACCCAACTCCGCAGGATGGTGGGCGGGTTTTGTGAGGACTAACATCCTGCTGTCCTCGGAGAATACCTGTTAGAGGTAAGCAACTCTGCTTTCTCTGAGGACAAGCAGGATGGTAGTCCTCACACATGGGTAAATATCTAGCTACAGGCTGCTCCCCAACACAAAAGGTGACAAACAGACACCTAACCAGGTGCCAACGGGCACAATACTGGTGCTGTTGGTAACAGAGGTGAAGACAGCCTGAACCCAAACAATGAGCCCTAGACTGGGAGAATTGGTTCTATACCTCAAACAAGTTCCGAAGGACCTACTGCTGCGGCCATCCCTATCCAGACAGTAATGTGATGTGAATGTGTGGAAAGAACTCCACATCACAGCCTTGCAGATCTCCTCCATGGAAACTGCTTGCAAGGGGGCCACTGATGCTGCCATGGCTCTGAAAGAATGAGCCTTGACATGACCCCCAAGATACAGTGCCGCCTGGGCAAAACAGAAGGAGTTGCAATCTGCTAGCCAATTGGATATTGTTTGGCAACTATTGTGTCAGTTGGTCTTCGACAGCTTCGCCCGCCTACCTCTCTCTACTTGCGGCTCCTCCCGCTCACCTTGGACTGATGGCCACCGCAGCGTCTGCTTGCCAACCTCTCCGGTGTTCCCGGACCGGCTATGGTGCTGCCTCCCGCCATTCTCCTTCAAGGTACCTCTTGGGCGTGCGCACGCATGCCGCCCTCATCTTTATTTCCATGTTGGCGCGAACCTCAGGGGCGTCCCCCTGTTCTGATGTCACGACTCCAGGGTATATCTGCCTACTACATTTGCTAGCTTGTCGAGTTAGCAACGAAACTTGTATGGATGGGATTCACTCTCCGTTCCTAAACTACTCTGCCACTCCAGCTCTCTACTGGAACTCTTACTACCCTTCGGGGTCACTAATGGGGTACCCGCTCCTCGGGGCCTCTCTGCTTCTTTCAGGTGCTATCAGGAAACCGGTACTCGCTCCTCGAGAGTCCATGTTCCCTATGTCGCTGCCTGCAACTTCTACCTTCTACTTGGAAGAACTAACTACAGTCACCATCTGTGAGTACAGAAAACCCCTCTCTCTACAGTACTGCTTCGCCGGAATCAGGTACTCGCTCCTCAAGGGCCTGCCCTCTGCTCCGGTGCCAGACCTCTCGTCTAGTGGAATCTCTGCTACTGCTAGTGAGTACAACGCTACTGAGTCTCTCTGCTCTAAGGGATCAGGTACTCGCTCCTCGAGGGTCTGCTCTCCCTGTCTCGGAGATCTCCTATTCTACTTGGGACTCTGAATGCTAATTCTATTGTGTGCTCATAACTCTGTCTCTTTTTCCACTACAGCACTGCCAACAGAGGATCCGCTGTTCCAGCGTCCTGTGAGAGACGCGCCCAGCCGGGCTCTACAACCACTACTCACTACTGCCACCTCTGGTAGTTCCATATACTGTTTAATAAAAGATTCATTCTGTGTTTGTCTGTCTGGAGTTTAGCCTGACACTGTGGTCCCTCACGGGACTGCCCCCCGTGGGCGTGGTCAGCTGCCACAGTGTCCAAGGATCCACCCAAACACCAATAACAGCAACAACAACGCCCAACCTATTCTTATCAAAAGAAACAAAAAGTTGGGTGGACTATCTATGGGCTTCTGTTCGCTTGCAGTCCAAACTGTGCAGTGTTCATTCGCTGTGGTGCAATTAGGGCCTGGGAAGATAACTGGCAGGACGATTGACTGGTTAAGAAGGAAATCCATCACCACCTTAGACAGGAATTTAGAGTGCGTACACAAGACCACCCTCTAGTGATAAAATTTAGTATAAGGTGCATAAGTCACTAAGGCCGGGAGCTTACTGACCCTGCATGCTGAAGTGACCGCCAAAAAAATATAAACTTCGAGGTCAGAAACTTCATGTCACAGAGGAACAAAAGGAGCTTTCAACAACTGAGCTAACACCACATTAAGGTCCCAATTCTCAGCAGGAGGCCTTACAGGAGGCTTCAACTGAAGCAGGCCCTGCATGAATCATACAACTATAGGCTATACAGAGAAAGGCATACAGTCTACACCATAGTGGTATACGCTAGCTGCACACAGATGAACTCAAATGGAATTGGTTTTCAATCCAGCCTCTGATAGGTGTAGACTAATTAAGCAGTTTTTGTGTGGAACAGGAAAACAGATATAGGGCCTTCTGCTCACACCACATGGAAAACCTCCTCCACTTCAGTCTGTAGGACTTTCTAGGAGAAGACTTTCTAGAAGCCACCAAGACCTGACACACATCTTTTGAAAGATCAAGTAGCTGCAGAATGAACCTCTCAACATCCAAGCTGTGAGCAACAGGGCCTGGAGGATGGGATGTTGCAGCCTGCCCCGATTTTGCATGATGAGATCCGGGGAAGTCCCCAGACTGATCAGTTCCAGATGGACAACTCCCGCAGGACTGGAAACCAGACCTGTCTTGGTCAATGAGGGGCTTTATAAGAATCATATTCCCTCTGTCCTCACAAAGCTTCAATAGAGTCTTCGCCACTAAGAGAATCACAGGATAAGCTTACAGAAGACCCTTGCCCCAATGTCAGGCAAGGGCATCCGAGTTTGGTTTGCTGTCTGACCTATAGAGGGAGCAGAACCAAAGCATCTTCTTGTTGCAAGGGGATGCAAACAGATCTACATCTGGGCTACCCTAGAGGAGGAATATCCAATTCTCTACCCCCTGGTCCAGGGACCACTCATGGGTTTGAAGGCTCGATTCAGCCTGTCATCTACCACGTTCTCCATCCCAGCAAAGTACATGGCCTTGAGCACCATCCCATGGGACAGGACCCATGATCAGATCAGAACCGCTTCCTGACGCAGGAGGTATGATCCCGTGCCTCGCTGCTTACTGACAAACAACATGGCTACCTGGTTGTCGGTCTGGATCAGGACAACTCTATTGAACAGTTGATCTCTGAAAGCCCATAGCCTGATCACCCGAAGCTCCAGGAAGTTGATTTGACAAGAGCGTTCCCGAGTGGACCAAAGACCCTGGGTGCTGAGCCCATCTACGAACTCCCCCACCCCAGAGTAGAGGCATCTGTGGTTAGGACAATTTGAGTGGAGAGACTTTCAAATGAGATCGCCTGTTCCAGATTGTAAAGTCCACCCCCCCCCCCTCCTCCACCAGGACAATGAGTCTGGGAGAGACCTGGTGACTTGGATGCCATCCTGGAGGCACTGAATGCCCTGATACCACTGTGACCTCAGGGTCCATTGGGCTCTACACATATGTAAACGTGCCAAGAAAGTAACATGGACGATTGGGGGCATATGGCCCAACAGCCTCAACATGTGCCAGGCCAACACCTGCTGGCTCTGAATCTCTGCCAGAATAGTTGTCATGGCCATGGCCCTCTGACAGGGCAGAAAGGTCTTGGCTTGAGCCATGTTTGGCAGAGCTCCTATGAAGTCCAATTGAGGTGATGGGCTCAGATCGGACATTAGGGAGTTGAGAATGTACCCTAGTGACTCCAACACCCAAATGGTAAAGAGCCTCTGGCTGAGACGTGCTCTTGACCAGCCAATCATCCAGATACAGGAAGACATTCATTCCCAGTCTGCAGAGGTGCGCCGCCACCACGGCCAGGCATTTTGTGAAGACCTGTGGGGCAAACATGAATCCGAATGGCAACACCTGGTACTGGAAATGCTGTGTTCTCACCACAAATCGGAGATACTTCCTTTGATATGGGACAATCTCGATATGAGTGTATGTGTCCTTTAGGTCAAGAGAGCATAGCCAGTCCCCTTTTTGCAAAAGGGAGATCAAGGTGCCCAGGAAAACCATACTTGAACTTTTTTCTTTTTAGAAACTTGTTCAAGGCCCTTAGGTCTAGAACGTAACTGAATCCTCCTGTTCTCTTTCCAATCAGAAATTACCTGAAGTAGAATCCCCGCCCTCTTTGCCTTGGTGGTACAGGCTCGACCACTCTGGTCTTTAGGAGGGAGAAGAGCTCCACTTGTAGCACCTCCTGATGCATTACCGGCCCCCAATATGGGCAGGGATAGCAATTTGGCGGGACACCCAATATATTACAATGGTAGCCTTGGCAGACTATGGACAGAACAAACTGGTCCAAGGTTGCACTGAGTCACTGGTTCACAAAGACCTGCAGCCTGCCCCTGACCGGAGGGTCCATCATCCTGGGTACGGGCAACTGGTTTACACTCTCTGCAGTCCAGTCAAAACCCTGTCCCCAGAGTTGAATGAGGAGCTGGCTGGGGGTTTGAGGGCTCTCTGCTGCCTGGAACAGCCGTTGAGCCCAGATGCTGTTGATGGCAGCAAGGAGGCGGAGGATAGTATTTCCTTGGCCCCTTTCTTGATGGCCTCCTGGATGAGGAGGACGGGTCCACAGTACTGGCAGAAAGTTGTTGGAGGGTCTCATGGTGGTCCAGAAGCTGAGCTACAGCATCCCTCACCCTATCTCTGAAGAGATTCTCTCCAGTACATGGCACATCAGCGAGTCATTTCTGTACCTCCAGTTGGAGATCTGAAGCTAGCAGCCATGCCATTCTGCGGATGCCAATTCCCACTGCAGAGACTCTCAATGCAGTTTTGAAAACATCATTGGTCGCACAGACCTTAGTGTTTTCCACACTTCAGACCCTTGTGCAACAACGAGATGAGGGTGTCTTACTGCTGGGGAGGCAGCTGCTCAGCCAACCCTGCACCTGCTTCCAGATGTTCTGCAAGTACTGGCTCATGTAGAGTTGGTGGGCAGCGAGGTGGGCATTAAGCATGGTGCCTTGGAACACCTTCCTCCCTAGAGCATTCATTGCTCTGTGATCCTTCCCCAGGGGCATCAAGGAATGGGTCCAAGCGTGCTTTGCCCTCTTAAGAGCGGATTCAACTACCACTGACTGGTGAGGCAGCTGACGCTTATCAAATCCATAAACCTTCTAGATGAGGTAGACCCCTTCTGCCGCCTTGTTAACTGGAGGCAACTCCTTAAAGATCTCATGTACCGTGACCTCCACAATCTGCTCAGGAGGCTCCATGAACTGGAGGATCTCAAGCACTTTGTGCCTGGCATCCTCCTCTGTCAAAAGTTTGAAATAGGATGTGGAGCTTCTCCAGAAGCGGTACGAGGAAGGGCAGCACTGGGTCTGGTGCCATCAGTGCCACAGGACCAAGGCCCTGCAGTGCCCGCTCTAGCACCAGCTGGACTCGGCGCTCCAACAACTCTTCAAATGGTGCTGATGCCAACACGACTGGGAGGAAAGAAGGATGGCCAGATCTTCTTCGGACCCATGAGGGGGATAGGTGACTGGCACCAGGTCTGGTAGAGACAGTCGCGGACCCATGGCACCAATAAAGTATGGGCTCTCCTCACCACGAGATTGCTTTAGGGCATCGCAGCAAAAGCCAGTGCATCCTGTGCCCGGCACTGTATATCAACAGGAACTGGTGTCGATGCTTCTTAGGATTCCCTTGATGCTCAACCCAGTCTTTCCCCAGGGCCAAGGTTATAGATGACAAACCCTGCTTCCATGGCCCAAAGGAGATAGACAACAATCAGTATCTAGCCCTCCTATCCGCAGACAGCATCAATGGAACCAACAGTCCCACCAATATCAATGGCATGGTGTCCATAGGTGCAGCTCCAAGGTCCCTCGATGCCAATGTCGATGGATTGGACTTCCTCAACCTGAAGAACTGATCCATCTTGCCAAGTCAAAGTAGATGTCCCTTCGGGGTATCTGGTGGCATAAGCAGCAACCCCGGATGTCATGTGATGCCCCCATGTAGAGGATACATACTTCATGAGGATCAGTGATAGACATAGCCCTCAGATGTGACCATGATGGGACGAAACAAAAGGGCAGCAAAGTCAAAAGCAATGGTGGCAGGCACCGAGGCACTGTCACCATCGAGGGAACTGACCGCAAAAGAAAAAACTTACCCAACATGCCAAAAACCTGACTAGAGACACTACGGGAAGGCACCGAGAAGGACCTAGCGATGGAATCAAAAGAAATAAAAAAGGCAAAAATGCAAAGAGCAAAAAAGCTTTCCACAAGACTAAAAACAGCCAATGTGAGCTCAATCACACCACAAGGCTTACAGCTCCACGGAAAAGAAAAGACTGAAGAGGGACCCCACATGTATACATGGTATAGGGCATGCTGGACATGCTCAGTGTGCCTAGTCAAAGTTCTAGAAACTTTGACATAAGTTTTCTACATTGAGGCTCCATCTGATGATGTCACCCATGTGTGAGGGCAACCATCCTGCTTGTCCTCAGAGAAGCATGTGGTACACAAAACTCAAGTCTTACATTACTCATACTAATATCCTCTGAACAGAAATATTTTTATGCCATATTTGCTAGGTCTACTCGTACTCTATTATATGCCAATGTTAATTGTTATTTTTAAGAAAGGCTTTTCATAAATCATTTAAAAATGTATACAGTTGGTAATGTCTTACAATAATGTAAAAAATGTCACTAGATGATATAAAAAACTATCTCAAACCGGCGATGTCTTTGAACACTACTGTAATGTTTATCAAACATTCAGTGATATAACAGAGGTGCAGTGCAAGGAGGACATATAGACACAGTCATTAAGAAATAACTTTCCAAAATCAAGTGTTCACACCATCTATATGGCCATCATAATAGGCACTCCCGGAATAAAATACCTTCTTTTGACTTATGTATAATCATCAGCCGATAGTAAACATCAACTTTTAGCTTTTTTTTTTTTTTTTAGAATTAATTTTTACTTATGCACATAGCAGAATTGCTTACCTGTAACAGGTGTTCTCCAGGACAGAAGGATGTTAGTGCTCACACATGGGTAACATCTTCAGATGGAGCCCATCCATGCGTGCTCCCTCTTCAGTTTTATAACAGAGTTTGCGAAAAATAAAATAACAAACCGAGAGAAACCCAACTCTGCGGGGTGGCGGGCAGGTTTCGTGAGGTCTAACATCCTGCTGTCCTTGGAGAATACCTGTTACAGGTAAGCAACTCTGTTTTCTCCAAGGACAAGCAGGAAGGTAGTCCTCACACATGGGTGATTATCTAGCTCCAGGCCGCTCCCAACATGTGCAGCAGAGAATAGGTGCCAATGTGCACAACAACTAGAGCTACAATAACCAGAGGAGCAGGCCTACACCCAAGGATAGGGCCCACGGAGGAAGAGTTGGGTTTTCATGGCTGAAAGAGATTATGGAGGACGGACTGTCCAAAACGAATGACCCACAGGCCATCCTTATCCAGACAATACTAGGCAAACGTGTGGATGGAACTCCAGGTCGCCACTCTGCAAATCTCATGAATGGGGACTGCACTCAAGTGAAACACCAAGATTGACATGGCTCACACGGAATGAGCCTTGACATGACCTTCAAGCTGTAAGACCGCCTGAGCATAGCAGAAGGAAATACAGTCCAGAAGCCAATGGGATATGGTCTGCTTAGATACAGCAACCCCCAATCTGTTTTTGTTGAAGGAGACAAAAAGCTGAGTGGATAAGCGATGAGGCGCCATCCGTTCCATGTAAAAGGCCAGAACCCTTTTACAATCCAGAGTGTGGAGAACCCGTTCACCCTGATGAGCATGCATCTTGGAAAAAATGAAGGCAGCACAATTCACTGATTGAGATGGAACTCCATGACCACCTTAGGAAGGAACTTTGGGTGCATACGCAAGACCACCTTATCATGACAAAATTTTGTATAAGGGGCGTATGACACCAGAGCTTGCAGCTCACTTACCCTGCACGCTGAAGTAACTGCAACCAAGATGATGACCTCCCAGGATAGGTACTTCAGGTCACAGGACCGCAGTGCCTCAAAGGGAGCCTTCATGAGCTGAGACAGGATGATGCTGAGGTCCCAGGAGACCACTGGCGGCCAAGTCGAGGGCTTAAATTGTAACAAGCCCTTCATGAACTGCCCCATAAGTGGATGGGAGGAAATGAAGCACCATCCCTACCCTGACGGTATGCCCCAATGGCACTAAGGTGAACCCTCACTGACATGGTCTGAAGAGAGGTGCAACAGGTAGTCCAAAAGCTTCGGTGGGGAACAAGAGAAGGGATCCAGACCGTGTCCCACACATCAAGCCAAAAACCACTTCCACATGAGATTGTAGGATTTTCTCGTGGATGGTTTCCTGGACTCCAAAAGGATGCGCGATACATCCTCCGAAAGGCCCAAAGCCTGGACAGTCACCCAATCAACATCCAAGCCATGAGAGACAGGGCTTGGAGGTTGGGGTGGCAGAGCCTGCCCTAGTCTTGAGAGATTAGGTCCGGAGCAGTTCCCAACCAGATCAGGGAGCACGAGGCCAGTTCCCGTAGAAGTGGGAACCAGACCTGACAAGGCCAAAACGCTGCGATCAGAATCATGGTACCCTTTCCTATTGGAGCTTTTGGACTGCTTTTGAGATGAATGGAAGGCGAGGGTAAGCGTATAGCAGGCCAGTGCCCCAGTGAAGCGAAAAGGCATCTGACACCAATCCTCTGCTCATCCACACAAGCGAAAGCAGTTCGTTAGCCCTTGATTGAGGGGCCACTCGTAAGGCCTAAAGACCTGGCTCAAGGAGTCCGCAAGTAAGTTGTCCACCCCAGGGAGGTACACTGCCCAGAGGAGAATGCCGTTCTCAATGGCCCATGCCTAGATCTCGACTGCTTCCTGACAGAGGGTGTACGATGCTGTTCCTCCCTGCTTGTTCAGATATTACATGGCAACCTGACTGTCGGTCTGAACAAGGACCACTTTTGTTGGGCAGTTGCTCTCTGAAAACATGCAGGGCGTACCGGATTGCCCATAATTCCAGGAAGGTGATCTGGGACTGTGTCTCCTGCAAGGACCAAAGACTCTGAGCCTGCAACATGGGCTCCCCAACCCAGATGGGACGCATCCTTGGTGAAGACAATTTGGGGCTGCGTGTTCCAGAAAAGCATCCCCTTTTCCAGATTTGACAGGGTTGCCCACCATGCGAGGGATTGCCGAAGGGGAGTGGTGATCAGGACACAAAGCCATAGATCCTGGGTGGCTTGACACCACTGGAAGCATAACGGCCACTGAGCCCTGCGCATATTCGAGCAAATGGCGTAACGTGCACCATCGCTGCCATATGAGCCAGCAGGTGGAGAAACTGACGCGCTGAGAGATGGGAGCAACTGGAGAGTACCCGGTGAGAGCAGCGAGGCTCTCCGCCTTGTCATGTGGTAGAAAAGCCTTCTTCTGGACAATGTCCAGCCAGGCCCCGATGAAGTCCAGTTGTAACGACGGCTGAAGATGGGATTTCGGATAGTTGATCAGAAAACCCAGAAATTCCAAAACTCGTATTGTGACTCACAAGACACTCTGCCCCTCTGCCTGGAGTCACTCTTGATAAACCAATCATCGAGGTAAGGGAAGACATGAACCCCTCGCCTCTGAAGATAGGCCCCGACCACCACCAGGCATTTGGTGAAAACATGGGGCGCAGATGCAAGGCTGAAGGGCAGCACCCGGTACTGATAGGGGTTCCCTTCTATCAGGAAGCACAGGTACTGTCAATCCGCCAGAGAAATGGTGGAATTACGGCTCCCAAACCCCGGAGGGGTGAGGGTTGCCTCGGTGTCTGCGAGACAGGAGTGGACGGTGCCACTTCTGGTCGAGACTTCTTTGGCGGAGGCTCAGACAGTGCGGAGGCCGATGACATCGGTTCCTCGACGGGCCGAGACTTATGACGTCGATGGCGATGTTTGTCCTTCCGATCCCCTCGATGATCAGGGGAAGGGACAGGAGTCGATGGCCGTGAAGTCGTCAATGGCGGACGGTCACCAGAGGGCTGTCGATGATGATGAGACTTCGACGGTGCCGGTTCCGATGACGTCGATGCAATCGATGGCGTTGGGGTACGAGCATGGAAAAGGAGTCCCATCTTCTCCATTCTGGCTTTGCGACCTTTTGGTGTCATTAGGGCACATTTGGTGCAAGTCAGGACATCATGCTCGCTTCCTAAGCACAAAACATAGACTCTATGTGGGTCTGTGATTGACATAGTTCGGGTACAATCCGGACACCGATGGAACCCAGACGCCATGGCCATAGGCCAAAAATTTAGCCGCGGGACTGTCGACTGCCAACGGGCCTCGAGGGCCAAACTCGACGGTAGTCGACCAAACGACGGCAAAAACTTACCGAAGTTCCGCGGAGTGAAAAATTTGAAGAAGGGAGACCCCTGAGGGGCAAATTTTCTTCAGAAATTTAATTGAAGAATTCCTTTCAGGAACGTGGTTAAGAGCTCTTTGACCGCGTGGCTACTGCTGCGCGGAAAAAAGAAGACTGAAGGGAGACCCCTGCTGGCTGCAGGGTTGGTGCCGTACTGGGCATGCCCAGTAGGGGCCAGTCAAAGTTCCTGAAACTTTGACAGAAGTTTTCCGTGGTTGGGCTCCATCCTCGATGTCACCCATTTGTGAGGACAACCATCCTGTTTGTCCTGTGAGAAAAGATGTTTTCTCCTTCAGTGCCTGTGATATGCTATTTTATCTCAACTAACTTACTAGATTAGACTAGATAGACTATATAGTATTTTTCTGCCATCATGTTTCCATATTACTGACTCACCTGACCATGCCATAAGTTCTTTCACTTAGTCCTGGGGGAATTCTGACCTACTGCAGAGTGCAGAATTACCTTCCTGCGCAGCTGTGCAGATTCTGCGCAGAATTTGGCAGGCCATCCCATTTGCAGCAAACATGGAGCAGGCTCACTTATGGCATGCCAGAGCCTGCTCCTTCTTCACCGCAAGTGGAACAGTTTCCGCTCATGGCAAGCCTGGGATTCCTTCATCTTTGCCGCAAGAGGGACAGCCTCCGCTCACGGCGAAGATGGAATAGGCCCTGGCATACTGCGAGCAGAGGCCTTCCCACTCATGGCAAAGATGAAGCAGGACCCGGTGAGAGTAAGCCTGCGTATGTATGTGTAAGACTGCAAAGCCTGGGGAGTGAGAGACAGCGCATATGTGAGGATGCGTGGATGTAGATGCCAGAAAAAGGGAGCTCATGCGAGTTGATTGTGAAGGAGTGTGTATGTGTGTGTGAGAGATTGGGTGCTGGTGCATGTGAAAAAGTGATTATGTATATGTGAGGGTGGTTATTTGTTTGAGATGGAGCCTGTGTGAAGGGGGGTGAGTGAGAAAGGGAGCCAGTGTGCAGGGGGGTGTGAGAGAGAGACACATAGTTAGCCTATGTGAGAGTGTATGCGTGAGAGAGAAAAGGAACCAGTGTAGGGGGTGTAGAAGAGAGAGAGAGGAAGCCTTTATGAAGGGATGAGAGAGAGAGAGAGTGTGTGTGTGTGTGTGTATGAGCGAGAGAGAGAGAGACTGTATGAGGGGATGAGTATGTGTTTGTGCATGAGAGAGAGGGAGCCTGTGTGAGGGGATATATGGTTTGCAAGAGAGAGGGAGCCTGTATGAGAGGTGTGTATGTGAACTAGAGAGAAGGACTGTGTGTGTGTGTGTGTGTATATGTGTGTGTAAGAGAGAAAGAGAGGAACAGAGGGAGCCTGTGTGAGAGGCAGTACTGAGAAGACAGAGTGGAAGGGATTGAGCCTAGAGGGGGAGGGGAGAGATAGTGGCAGATGGAAGAGATGAGGCCTGAGAGGGCAAAGTGAAAGGAGACTGGCTAGGAAAGTAGGATGGAAGAGATACTCTTACAGTGAACTTCTTGGGAAATTCTGCTCAAAATATTTAAATCTTTAAGTAGTAACTTGCTTCTGTATTACATTTTAAATTAATTACTTAAAGACTGTCATGGGGAGATCACGTGATGCAGTGAAGGGATCAGACATGTCTTCCCTTCTCGGCTTCCCCTCGCTGCTCATCTGACCCCATCTATCTCCTTTGAGGACTTGTAACGCTCTAATTTACCTCTCTCAACTGTCGGGCAACTACCAGAGTTTATCCTCGGCTTTTGACATGACCTCTCGCTTGCAAAAGGGTAAGGAAAAATAACGAGAGTGGGGCCGCCCGACTGATCTTCCCACCGAAGATGCCGACAAGGCCCCCGATGCGGCAATGACACCCGCACTGGCCAAGATAAAATCCGCAATACAAGAAATTATCCGTCCGGAACTGCTGGTTATCTCAGCCAAGCTTACTGAGTTATCTGCATCGCTGGCGGCATACGATTCGTGAGTTGCAGACACAGAGCAACATGTATCACATTTGCAAGATGGCCACCAGTCCATGCTTTTGGACCTCTCTACCATTAAAGCTTCCTTAGCCATAACAGCTCATTTGGGGGGACAAGATGGCTTCCTGACTGAGGCACGAACCAGAGCAGCTCCTTACCTTTCTGCTAGAAAGTGTTTCCTCTATTTTAGATGCCGCCGAAACGGAAAGGGAAAGTGAGGGTATTCCCCTCTATTCCCACTCAACTTTCAGAGCAGGCTCTGATAACGACCTTTCTGTCTCAGGAAGCTGTTAATTTCAGGGAGGTGTTTCCCGCTGCGAACGTGCCTGGGGGAGAGGCAGCTTCGCCTGGGACGGAGGTTTCCCTCAGTCCCCCGATGTTTGACCGCCAGCACACAGAGGAACTTCGACCCCTGAAGCCCTGCAGGAGTCGCAGACTGATGATGTCAGCGGCACAAGTCTGCAGACGGCTTCGTTAGAGGGAGCAATTCAACCAGGAAGCAGAGAGGAATCTGCGGGGGAAGAAGCTACAATTCTCGCTGGTTCTACAGTTTCAACTCACTCTGGAATTAACCCCTTAACACCTGGGGAACAACCTGAGGTTCCAGCAAGACCGGCTGTCGTAACTCTTGAATCCCTGTGGGAGCTGACTGCTGGTTTATCGATGGCTGTTAAGGAATGCAATAGAAAGTTGGACTCATTTATGTTGCAAGTGAATCAAAAAATAGTAATGCAAGATAATACCCTATCATCGATTCAGACAGTGGTTGCTAAAGCAGAAACAGACATTTCACATATAAAAAATTTCAATGTGGCAACCATAAAAGATAGAGCAGCTCTTTCTCGTCGATTGGAAATGATTGAGAGTTGGAACCGTCGCCTGAATTTGAAGCTATTAAACTTTCCACGAGTAATGGGAGAACTACCGATTGTTACCTTTAAAAGATACCTTGCTGAGACATTGGAATTGACTGAACCGCATTTTCCTTTGATTAATAAGGTTTATTTCTTGCCTCCTAATAATGCTTTAAATCGTAGAAATGAGTCGGCTGTTCCCCCTATTGATTTTCAAAATTTAACCACATTTTTGGAATCTTCTGCCATAAAAATAATAGATTTTTCTACATTGATAGTTTCCTTAATAACAGAACAAGATATAAGTAAATTAATGTCTTCTTATTTTAAACACTTAAATTCTGTTTTTCATGGCAGTAAGGTCCAAATGTTTCCTGACATATCTAAGATTACTCAGGAGAGACAAAAAGGTTTTTTGTCTATGAGACAGGAGGCTATATCTTTGGGGGCCACATTTGTTTTAAGGTATCCCTGTAAGTGTATTCTAAAGAGAGGGGGTGATTCCTTTATATTCTTTTTCCCCTGAACAACTGAGAATTTATTTGGATTCTTTTCCAGAACAAGAAGCACCATAGGGACTCAGGATAGTAAGGAAGAAACAGCTTTATTAGCAGGATAAGCTTGATTTTTGTTACATTTCCTAAAATACTCCTTTTAATTTCTGTCCCCCAATGCTCATAATGTACTGAGATTTGGTTAACCCATTAGATGATTGCTGAATAGTAATTATTTTCTGCTTAGTAAAAGTTGTTTCCAATGTGGATTAACATGTTTCCTAAATGCTTTAAAATACTGAATGTATTAGAAAAGTTATAAATAAAGAATTAAAAAAAAAAAAAAAAGCTTCCTTAGCCAAACACTCAGAGCAGCTTGAGGACCTGGAAAACAGGTCCCGCTGCTCAAATCTGCGTTTTGTAGGTTTGCCTGAAACTTTGGAAGAAACCAAGTTGGCGGGTTTTTTGGAAGACTGGTTGCCGCGATCTTTGGGCCTCTCTCATACCTTGGGCCCGCTCCGCATCGAGCGTGCCCATTGGCTGGGGCAACTTCGACCATCTGCAGATCGTCCTCGTGTAGTCATTGCAAAGGTGCTTAATTTCTCTCACAAAGCCGCGATCATGGCTGCTGTTCGTGCGGGCAAATCGCTCCAATATCATAATCACAAGGTCCTGATCTTTCAGGACTTCTCGGCGGCCGTGGTGCAACAGAGAAGAAAAATGGCGCCGCTTTGCTCTAAGTTATATGCGCTGGGGGAAAAAGCAGTCCTGATATATCCGGCTCGCATTCGAATGATTACCGCTGCTGGCCCGCATTGGTTTGCCGACGCAGAATCGGCGCAAGCATATATCTCCGAGAGAGAGAGAGATCAAATCCAGCAGTCGGAGACGTGCTGATCGTGTTGGCAGACCAGACTACTGCAGTTTGTCAGCAGTGTAGCTGTCCTGAGTAAACGTCAAGTTGCAGTTTGGCGAGTTGTGTGAGTTTTGGCCTTTCTGCTGGCATTTTCTCTTGTTCATGCCTTCTTTTTGGTGCCTTCTGATGTGCGTCCTGCATGCTCTTTTTTGACCGGCTTCAACGACTCTGTGTGCCCTTTTGGTTCGGATTCCGCTTTTCTCAGGCCTATCGTGGCTGTGTTCAGACCACCCCAGTTTCGTCAGCGTGGTTTGCTGTCTCCTACAAGCCTTATGGTACTATTTACCACAGTCTGTGTGAGGGAGTTTATTTCTTCTCCTCTCCTTGGATATGCTCCCATTGGACGTCCACTGGCCCTGATTTCCTGTGAGCTTGCATTCGTTTACTCATCTGCTAGCCTGATCGGGGGTTTTTTTTTATTGTGGGGCTTCCTCTACTCAGACTACCCTAGGATTTAGTACATCGCGAGTTCCACCTCCATAGATGCTGGAGTCAGGCCGGCCGCAGTGGTAAACTGCCTGAACATTCCTTGTGCTTCCAGGCTACTATGTACAATCTCTCAATTTTGGGTTTTTTTTTCTCTATGTATATGGGTTCTGATTTTTGTAGTCCCGTAATCATAGTGCAAGTTCCTCTGTTCACCATTTCTGCCTACCATACCTTGGGGGGTGGGACGACCGGTTTGCTTTGCAGTGATCTCTGCGAGTCCTTGGAGACTCTGTTTATAATTGGGTATCAGGTAATGAGTTCTGAGGGGTTTCAGGGGGGTTGGGGGGGAAGGGGGGAATATTTCTCCTATGGCTTCTCATTGGGTTCTTCTTATGTGTATTGGCTATTTCATCTGTATATTTTATGCTATGCTATCACACATCTGGAGTGGGGACCTCGGCTGGGAGGGTCCCTGCTTGTCAAATGGTTTAAATATTTACTGGTTCGTTTTAAATTAGAGATTGTCAGGAATGACTAGGTGTGGCTTCCAACTGTTCTCTTGGAATGTCTGTGGCATTAATTCGCCAATAAAGCGGAAAAAAATTCTATCAGTTTTAAAAAATCAATCTGCCACGGTGGCCAACTTGCAGGAAACACACCTCACTGATCTGGAACACCAAAAATTGCGCTCGACTTGGTTGGGGGAGGTTTATTATGCCTCGGCTAGTCAGCGCTCTGCTGGTGTGGCTATATTGATTCATAAAAGCCGCCCACTCCAGATGAAACAAGAAATTAAAGACCCTTTAGGTAGATATATTATGCTGGTTGCAGAGCTGTTTCAAATTCCGGTGGTGCTATTTAATTTATATGCTCCCAATAATCCCAATCTTGAGTTCTTTCAAGTCATATATAGGCAGCTGGTCCCTTATATGGATTATGCTCTCCTTTTGGGAGGAGATTTCAACAGCCTACAAGATCCCCAGTTGTATAGGACGGGAGCCTCTACTGCCACACAAGCTGGATCGAGTGGGAGGGGCATTGGCTTTTTGGAATGCTCCTTGCATTTGATGAATCCCTGGCGCACGCTTAACCCTACTGCCCGAGACTTTACTCATATCTCCTGCGCACACGCCTCACAGTCCCGGATTGACTATTTTCTAATTAGCACCAGCATATTTCCTAAGGTTGATTCGGCAGAAATAGGTGAGGTGATGATCTCTGATCATGCCCAGATTTGGCTAGATCTTGATTGGATTCCACAATCCCCGTCCTCTCGTTCCTGGCGATACCCTTACTTTCTAATTGATGATCCCCAACTACAGGAATACTTACAGGAGAAGTGGGAGATGTATGTACATATGAATCAGGAACATATGGATGATCCTATCTTGTTTTGGCAGACTACCAAAGCAGTTCTTCGAGGGGAGATTATTGCATATGTTGTGCGCCGCTGGACCCTGCTGAACCAACAAATCCTCACATTGGGTAACCATTTGGCACGAGCTCGGGCAACTCTTTCCAAGGCCACTACTCCCGTGAATAGGATGCAGTATTTTTCTGCCCAGAGCGCCCTTACCGTAGCTTTACACCAACATGCAAAAAAAAGTATTTTATATTATAAGTACCGCCTCTTTCAATATGCTAATAAACCTGGTCGGATGTTGGCGAATCTTCTTCGTTCCCATCAGACATCGCCCCGGGTCACGGCGCTCCGTGTTCCTGGGGGAGGGATTGCTCGGGACACCCCCACTATACTCTCTATTTTCAGGGACTACTATGTGAACTTATATTCAGCGACTAATGTGGCTACATCGGAGAGGGTTGAATTTTGTCAGCAACATTCCCTGCCGACGCTAACCAAAGAGCAAATGGCTTTTTTAAATGCTCCAAACTCGGAAGATGAGGTCCGCTTAGTTATTAAACAAGCTAAACGTTGTAAGACGCCGGGACCTGATGGCTTCACGGCTGAATTTTATAAAAGCTTAGTTACCTCAGTTTTGTCGCCGCTAACTCGTACCTTTAATGCCTTAATAGAAGCCGCACATTTCCCAGAGCGGGAAAACCTGGCCCATATTACGTTAATTGTGAAACCGGGAAAAGATCCTATGTGTCCAGAATCTACCATCCAATCTCACTCCTTAACGTGGATCATAAATTCTTGTCTAAAATCTTAGCCAACCGTTTTGATTTACTGCCTCTTCTTATTAAAGCGGATCAAGTCAGTTTTGTAAGGAACGGTATGGGCTTCGCAATATTCGGAGGGTAATGGCCGCTATGGCACTATGCCAGCAAGTAGGTAAACCTTACCTCATGATTAGTTTTGACGCCGAAAAGGCCTTTGACCACGTGGAGTGGGATTACTTGTTTTATATATTGCGCTCCATAGGTATTACGGGATTTTTCTATAATGAGATACAACTTCTCTACAGTTCCCCAATGGCGGTTTTGGTGGCTAATGCCTCTCACTCTGAGTCCTTTTGCATTTCCCGCCGCACCTGTCAGGGATGTCCTTTGTCACCCTTGTTGTTCCTCTTGCAGTTGGAGCCGCCTTTGCTGGCTATTCAGGCGAATCAGGGAATACGGGGTGTGCATTTTTGTGAGGAAACTTTTAAGTATGCTGCTTTTGCGGATGACATTTTTGTCTTTCTCAACTATACTGGTTCATCCTTGCCGACCCTCCTGCGGCTTTTTGAGGATTTTGGGCATTTATCGGGTCTTAAACTCAATGTTGGGAAGTCGGAGGCTTTGGCCTATCCGAATTCCCTATGTACTAGTTGGGGGAGCTCGTTCCCCTTGAAATGGGTAAATGGTCATTTTAAATATTTGGGGATTTATCTCTCGCATCAACTACATGGGATATATGATTTGAATGTCCTACCTTTTCTTCGTTCCTCTGTGAAGCATTTAACTACGTGGCGCTCGCTCCCGTTGTTCTTGCTGGGACGAGTGAATTTATATATGATGATTCTTCTACCCAAATTGCTTTATTTAATTCAAAACTTGCCTTTGGTGCTTAAACGGCGGGATCAATGGGCCCTGGAACGGGAATATGCTCCTTTTTATGGGGGGGGGAGGGGGGAAGAAGGCTCGCATTCAGTTCCATTATCTGCAGGGGCGATGGGGACGGGGGGTTTGAACCTTCCGAATTTGAAGTTATATAATGTGGCCTGGAATCTTCGAGTGGCCCGGGATTGGTTGCTGGGAGAATTGTGTTATGTGAATCTGGCGACTGAACAAACTTTACTGGGATGTTTGGACACCCGATATGATCTTCAAACCACTACTCTGACACATAGTGTCTCGCCATTGCTGGCCCGCTTGCTGTCCCCGATTTGCTGGGCATGGCGACAGGTTACTCACATGCTCTCTCTCCCATCACAATGCGCCTTTTCCCTTCCCATTCGTGGTAATGCAGATTTTCAGCCTGGCTCTCATCAGCGGGCTTTCAGGAGTGGTCTTCTAGCGGGATCATATATCATCTGGGAAATGTGATGGCTGCGGAGGGTTGTTTGTTGCCTTTTGTCTCCATCGCTGCGCAATATAAGTTAGCGAAGTCACATGTGTTTTCTTACCTATAACTGCGACATTACTTTAATACCCTGCTCCCTGATTCCAAATCGCCCCAGCATTTTTAAACTAGGGCTGCACTTTTTGCTATTAATAAGACCCAAAGCCCTCCTTTGGCCCATTATTATAAAAACAGTTCACTGCTGCTTTGGATGAAGGGATGTTTGAGCTGCTGGCTTCATGCTGGAATAGGGGATGCTGCAAACTTGGTCACCAGCGAGCAACTTCAAAGAGGCTTCTGTTCTATCTCCCAAGTGGCCATAAATATATATCTCCGGGAATTGCAATTTAAATGTTTGTGGCTCGCCAACGTCCCTCCGGTCAGGGCAGCTCACTATGCAGTAGGTGCCTCTGCTTGTTGCGAGAAATGTAACCGAGAAAAGGGCACCCTACTTCATATGTTTTGGGGCTGTTATATTATACGGCGATTTTGGGGCCGTCTGTTGCAATATTTATCTGGCTTATTATCAACTACTTTGGCTTTGGGACCGCAACTAGTCCTTTTTGGCTTCATCCTCCCTTGCAGGTCCGACAACGGGGGCCTCATATGTTTCTGTGTAAGGCCTTATGTGTGGGGGAAAAAATCATCCATTTGCAATGGCACTCACCAGATCCTCCCTCTTATTGGACCTGGTGCAACCAACTCTATGACTTGATGCAGCTGGAGGCGACGTTGGCAAGAACTTCACCTTTCCATAAACGGAAATTTTTACATATCTGGGGGCGTTACATTCAAACATTGCCGCACCGTCCACGTAGTTTAATTTTAAATTAATTTAATTCCTGACATGCTGGTTATATGCAGAGAATAATGTCTATTAAGTTAGATAGCACTATATATGTTTTTTTTAATCTATTTAAGCCATGGGAGAGAAAGAGGGGGAGTGGGGGGGGGGAGGAGGGTGGAAATTGGGGTTGGGCACTCATTCTAAGGAGGGGATTGTTCTGAAACAAAAATGAGTGATTTTATGGCTTTCCTTGGTTACAAAGAGACCTGTTACCTTTTTTCTTCTATTTGTTTTCTTTGCTTGCTGTTGTTTATCTCAATAAAAACCGTTTTTACATTAAAAAAAAAAGACTGTCATGTATATTGTGTTATTTTGATTAATATAAAGTATGCAGAATTTTGTGCACAGAATTTTAAAATTTTTTGCGCAGAATGCCCCAGGTGTATTTCACCTTCCTCTGTACTACTCCAATGCAAACATCAGAAGCCTAGATTTAACGCCCATCCAGTGGGTTACTTCATAGAACTGTCAGTGTTTCTAAAGTAAAGACCTCCCAATAAAGTTGTGAAAAATACAAGGTTAGATCACGAACCAAGACCATCACATTTCTGAGATAAAAATTAGCCTCGTGGGGCTACAGCTTTCCAGGGGCTAGTGAAGCCTGCTCCTCTCCACTTTCCCAACAGTATGAGGACTGTCTAGGGTCCAGGATACATGAAGCAACAGGCTGTTCCAATGCACTGGCTGTTCTTTTCTCACTGGATGTGGGGATTTGCTTTCTGGTCCCTCTTGCCAAAAGCCAAAGCTAGGCAGAAACACTAAAACTCAGGGCTTCAAGCATTTCAAAAGGGTCCTGAGCTAATATTTATTTTTCCCACAGATCTTAAAGTCCTCTCTCCTCCACCTCCAGCAATACTGAATCAAGGGAAGCAGCAATGGCAGTCAGTGAGTGCAGAGCATGAGGATCAACATGCCCTCACCTCCCACCCCAGGTTTCCTGCTAGAAAGGAAATCCTGCAATGGAGCAGGGCCTGTGAGCACATGCTGGCTCACAAGCTTTATGCTGTCTGACTGTTGCCACAGTTCACTTGTCAAAAGTTTCTCCTGCTTCAGCTGACTGGTCAGGTAAGTCTGCTGAGGTAGGAGAGGAGTTGTGTGAGGATCTTCAATCAAGCTGGACGGTGGGAGTGGAAGATGGGAAAGAGTATAGTCTTACAGATTGCATTTCCTTAGACTATCATTGTCAGCCTTTAAAATGTGGTTTTATATATTTATGGTATGAATTTTGAAAATACCTCTAAAAGTTATGTCAGATCTCTATGAAATAAAAAAAAAGTAAAAATTAAGTAAAAGCAGCAGACAAGTAGAACAGAGAAAGATGTGCTGTCTCTCACTTTGTAAATTATGGGATACAATTCTAGACATACATTGGCACTCAAATTATTACAGCTCATTTGCATATTTCAGGCAAAAGCATTATGCAAATGTAACCTGATTTGAATAATGGATTCCTCTCATCGCTTCACTTGTTTCATGCTTTCAAAAAGAAATAAAATAAAAGCTGTAATAGGTGAAAGCACTGCAAGCTTTCCTGCACACTTTGCTTTTTATGCAAATATCACAGACTTGGGGTAGAAACCTAAAACAAAGCAGATTCACACGGTAAATTTTGCTTTTATCAGATGGAGATCTTTCAATACCAGCAAAGCACAGATGCCAGTTAGGAAGGCAGAATGTTAAAAACGAAAAAGGCTCTGAGAGCAGACTGAGAACTGCCTGAACCCACTCCACACCATCTGAAATGATTTCAGAACACATTTGAGAGATAAAGCAAATGATAATTATGTAATCAAATGTAGCATGCCAGCACAGCAATTTTGGTTTCTTAATGTGTTATAATAAAACTCATGGGTGCTATTGTGAACGGGCTGGCATACAGCTTTCCATATGCTCTTAAGAAAGGAGGTTGAGTGGATAGGGGGAGGAATGTGCTTATATTATTTGTCACAAAATATAATCACAACATATTGTTAAAGTTCTGACAACAACTGGCTTCCATCGTTTATATTCCAATGAGCAGTCAACCGTATTTCAGCACTGGCTAGGTTTGTTTTCCCTGGTCCCTTTATACCAGTGTAAAATTTAGTCATGCCAAGCCGCTGGGAAAAGTTAACTGTAATTCTTCATTTTATGAAATCAATTAACCCATGTGTTAATTAACATCAAGTCAATGGGAGAGAGAGAGGGAGAGGGAGAGGGAGGAGGAGGAGGAGAAGGGGAGGGAGGAAATAGGAAACTGCAAAGGCAGATGGCAGAAGTGTTGGCACATTGCCACTCATTCAGAAGCAACGCCAGAGTTCTGTACAATCACTGCAGTGGGTACGTTATCAGGGCCCTGTATGCGGGGCTGACAGAGATCAGTCAGACCCTAGGAGCGAACGGCAAGCAACGACAGACGGCAGCGATGCCAGGACGGAAGCCTATGCACTCGCAGAAATGGATCCAAAGGGGCTTTAAGGGAGAACATCACTGTTGAGGAGGAATCAGTTTAAGCTTAATCACATTTTGGAAAGGAGAAGGTGTTTCTTGTTTCATCATTTTGCCTGCTGCAATGGAGTAAGCACAAATTCTTGTGCACATGAAAGACAATGGCTGTTGCTGCCACCGCCGCCATCTCACTGCTGCTCCTTTCCAAGCCATGCCCACAGTCCTGGAGCCATGGCACAGAAGAAAAAAAGACAGAAGAAATGCAAAAATTGACTCGAGACTGTACCAAGTGCAATATGGCATATGTCGAAACAGATGGCGTTTGTCTCAAGGATTTCCTTCTCAAGCTGTTAGCTTGTTTTGCCATTCAAGTTTGATCATAAGTCACAACAAAAACAGAAAAACTATCCGAAAAGGGATGGAATAAAGGAAGGAAAGAGGAATGGTCTGGGAAGTCACCCAGCTATGAATGGATGCCATCCCTGCTGCCACTCGCCATGACGGAAGGATGCCAATTCTGCAGCAGCTCGGGACAGCCAGAGAGAGCAGAGCAGAAGAGACTGCAAGGAGCTTTTAGAAGGCAGGATTCCAGCTGCACGCAGATTACGCTGGGTGAGGAGAGAGAACCTAAGACTGGAGTATGTACTATACAGAGATAATATCCACTTGTATATAGTGAGCAATCTATATGGATTTATATACAAACATATGTATGTACACACACACACACACAAATACATATGTTTGTGTGTGTGTTTTACTCTTTACTTTCGATATATAACTAAACACATAGATGGATAAGCAAATTTATCCCTGTATATTATCTAGTTGGTCATATATACATTTTATATATACACACACACACACACACATGCATACCTAGAATTGTAACCACAAACATTTAATTTTATACATATTTCGTTGTTTTGTTAGACAGACAGAGGTGTCTATAAATACAGCCCACTTCTGGCCCAGGTATTGAGCAGCAGAACAGCAGCAGCAGGCAGTGAAAGATTTATCTGCATTCACTGCTATCACCAGGGAGATGAATGGGGCCGAGCTGAAGCTTTTTCTCCACATCCACTATAGGAGAGGAGGAGGGAGGAATGCCACGCAGATATGCACAAACTTGGAAGGTGCTACTTGTAAAACCTTGCTGGAGAGGAGAGCAGACGGGGCTGGAAATCGGAATCCCCACTGCCACATTCTCTCCTTTTTATTTATTTTTTTTTTTTTAGGACTTTGGAGATGGATGATTACTTACTTTGTCTGTTTCACTGCATATCCTGAGTGGTGTTCTGTGGGCACCAAGCACTGAGCCAGGGACTGGCGCTGGAAATAAAAAAGGGGAGATATGAAAATCACATCATGCCAAGGGAATGTTAATTGCTGTATTTAGTTTTGCAACACACATACAAAGTGTTTTTCTGGTTTGATTTTTTCAGGAAGAACTGGCATGTGCCTCCTCCATCCAGAATATTCACATCAGGTGGGATTTACAGCCCAGCTGCGGAATTGAAATCAATGGCACGGGCATCTTTTGGGCATATTTTTTTTTTTTAATGAAGTGTTTTTGCTGCTAATGAGGAAAAATCATTTGCCTAATGATCTCTGAGACATTACAACAAAAAGAAGGCTTTTCCGTTAATTGTCCTTGTGCAATGTTATGTATGGATTACAAAAAACAAGAGAGTAAAAGCACAGCACAAAGGGGTAAATGAGTATGTGAGTGGGAGAACCTTGGGAGATGGGTGGCATGCTCCTGCATCACTCTCCTCTCTGCCAACTGCTATCCCCATATCTGTGCCTGAATGCATATAAAGCAAAAATTATTAAAAACTGTAGCGCGATTACTAATCATCCTACAGTAGAATGGGCTTCCGGAGGTTTCATTTGCATATCATTAAAGCGCTTTAGAATGGGTGTTCAGAGTCTGACCAGGAGATGTGCGGTCGAAGGAAGGAAGGAAAAAACCTAGCTCCTATAATTCTTATCTTCAAAACCAAGGGCTCACTCATCTGGCTTCCACTTATTCTAAAACTTATTAGTATTTGGGAACCTTTAAAGTTGGATACAATCTTGGATTCTTATCATTCCAGCACAGTGGAACAATTAACAGAGCACGAGAAAGCCAGTGTGTGCCAGCGAGGATCATCACCGGCATTGGTATGGGATTAGAGGTTCACTGGGGAACGCACCATTGGCAGATCTTGGGCTTAACCTCCGTTAAAACACAGTGCATACAGAAGGGAGTCGAGACATGGATAAAGTGTGCGGAGTGTATCTATCCACCTGCAGACAGGAAAATGAAGGCTCCTGGAATGAATGCATCAATTAACGTTTCGTTTTCTGCTTGGACCGCTCTGATAACGTGATTAATCAATTATTTGGCAGCTGAGATCTAATGGAAGCAGGAACTGGGCACTGAGTGGCAGGAGGTGAGGGAGGGAGCTGAAACAAGAAAGTACAGTGGTTTCATTGTGGTTCTTATACATGCACAACATATTAATTAAGGTCTTTGTAACTCCCTCAATGAACTAATTCATCCTTAGGAGCCCAGCAGTTGGCGAGACCCTCTATCTGCGTTGGTTTTGTTTTCACTTTCTCTCACTGTTGTTGTTAGCTTTTCTCAGTGTAGGGAGGGTGAAAGCACCTTCCCTCCTTCCTCAGGAAAGAAATGTAAGCAAGAAAAATGAATTTCCCCCAACCCTTACCTACGATTCCAAAATTGTAAGAAGATACAATTCTAGAGATCAATTGTCTGCATAGCTACAACAATGGAAATTTGATGCTGTTTTATATCGAAATTGCCATTATGTCCATCTGCCAGCCCATCATGCCCACATTCCTCATACATTTTTCTGGGATTGCAATGTAGGTTTCCCAGTTCAAATGGTAAAAGCAGGGTAGACAGGATCAAAAAGTTGCAGCAAATTCCTGTGCTCTCTCTCCATCTCCTTGTGCTGTGTTACATGCAGATGTCGCTGTTGTTCTTTATAAATTCATAATAATATGCAAAAACATAACAATTTCATTTGATCACAAAGCCTCCATGAGATACTAAGGACGAGGCAAAAGAAAATATGTGGGGTCTGTATGAAGGAATGTCCACATAAATTATTTTTATTTAAATCAGCTGGACAGGAGGTCAAAGCCAGCACAGGAAATATATGCATAATATTAATCTGCATAAAGAGTTCT
The DNA here is from genome assembly GCF_901001135.1 of Rhinatrema bivittatum. NCBI lineage: Eukaryota > Metazoa > Chordata > Amphibia > Gymnophiona > Rhinatrematidae > Rhinatrema > Rhinatrema bivittatum. The sequence goes on from NC_042621.1 coordinate 39,243,705, forward strand.
GGATGTGGTAAAGAAAGGAAACCTCGCTGTGCGTTCATCCTTACATAGCTGTTCAAATGTGATCATTAGCTGATTGAATGAAACATAGAAGGAAAACGCAAAACAAAATATCAATGTAGAATATTTTCTGTATCCTAACACTATAAAATATGTAAACTAATAAAGAAAGAGCAAAGTGCTAATACAGCAAGCTAGAGAAGGGGGGACTCAGGTGCCAGTAATTAGAGCTGCTGTATAATTAGGGACCTTCCTTTTCAGTTTTAATTTTATTTTTCCTAGGAATTTATTAGCGTTTATTATAACCAAGAAAAACAGATCTAGGCATCATAGTGAACAATATATTGAAATCGGCTCAGTGTGCTGCAGTGGTCAAAAATGAAAACAAAATGCTAGGAATTATTAGGAAAGGAATGGTGAATGAGATGGAGCATGTCATAATGCCTCTGTATCGCTCAATGGTTAGACTGCACCTTGAATACTATGTGCAATTCTGGTCACTGCATCTCAAAAAATATATATTCGTGTATAAAACAAGGGCAGTTTTGGGGCCAAAATATTAAGAAATTTGCTATGATCCATGGATATATCAAGGGTCAAACATAAGGGCTTTATGAAATCCCCCCCCCCCCCCAATGGCTATCCCCAGTCCGTTCACTCCTCCCGCCCCCCCCAGCTATCCACAACGGAAGCAGCAAGAAAGAGGCTGGTGGCAGTAGGACAGCTTCTCCCCCTGCACCCCCTCCCGATCCCTTAACTCACCCGCTGCTATCCTAAAACAGCAGGAAGACGATGGGAGTTGCAGCTGCTCGGGCATGTCCTCCCTCCTCCCCTGCCAGTGCCTGATTGGCACGCTTAGAGCCACATGGTTCAAAGTGTAACTCCGGGACCCTGTGGGAGAGGAGGGAGGACGCACCTGAGCAGCTGCAATTCCCTTTGTCCTCCTGCTGTTTTAGGATAGCAGCAGGTGAGTTAAGCAAGAGGACAAAGGGAATTGCAGCTGCTCAGGTGCGTCCTCCCTCCTCTCCCAAAAGGGAGAGAGTGAACGGACCAGAGATAGCCATTAGAATAGAATATTTACCATCGTGGAGGAAGAGGAGGAAACTAGCATTGGCCCATGGATAAGGCAACCCTGTTTTTTTAAGATGATTTTTAAGACTTTCATTTCTCGACTTTTACATGAGAATATATGGTAGAAGGACTGGAGAACATACAGAAAAAGACAACCAAAATGATAATGGCTCCCCTATGAAGAAACGCTAATGAGGTTAGGGCTGCTCAACTTGGAGAAGAATCTGCTTAGGGGGGATATGATGGAGGTCTACAAAATCATGAGAGGACTAGAACAGGTAAATGTGAATCGGTTGTTTATTCTTTCAGATACTATAAGGGGGCAGTCCATGAAATTAGCAAGTAGCACATTTAAAACAAACTGGAGAAAATTGGTTTTTTACTCAATGCACAATTAAGCTCTGGAATTTGTTGCCAGGCGATGTGGTTAAGGCAGTTAGCTTAGATGGGTTTAAAAAAAGAGTTTGGACAAATTCCTAAAGGAGAAGACCATAATTGATATTAGTCAAGTTGACTTGGGGAATAGCCAGCCACTGCTTGTTGCTGGTATTAGAAGAAAGGGATCTACTTAATATTTGGGTACTTGCCAGGTACTTCTAACCTAGATTGGCCACTGATGGAAACAGGATGCTGGGCTTGATGGAACCTTGATCTGACCCAGTATGGCATGTTCTTATGTTCTTAACAGGAGAAAATTATTGAGGGGAAAAAAGGAGTCTTTTTTTTTCTTCAATTAACTGTCTGCTGTTTGGTTGATTATAATAAACACTGATAAATTTGCAGAGACAAAAAAAAAAAAATGAAAACGAAGGTCCCTAGTTATATTGATAGGAGGCTCAGAGTATTCCTAAGAAGGGTATAGAACTTGGGGAGAAGAGGGAGCGTGACAGAGAAAGTATCCATACCAGGGTGTATAATTCAGGAAAAGGGAGGCAAACACTACTGTGAATAATGCAGAAAGGGGATTAGAGAAAAGGCATATAACAAATAATGTTAATTTTATTACACACCTAATATAGATAACTCTCAAGGCATGCTACAACACTAATAAAAGTAAAACAATTATCCTAAAAGTGCAACACATTGTACAAATATGTACAGAACACACAATAAAATAAACTGAAATAAAACTACATACAAATATTCAGTAGCAGCATGCCAGATCCTTAATTCTTTAAGAACTATAATAAATAAACCTTTATAACTGAGCCTTTATAACTGAGGCCAGGGCCTCCATATTTCATCAAATTATTAATAGAAAACACATCAAGAAAACTAGGCTAACCATATCTAAGTTACCAATTCAGAGATGTTATTCCAGCCCAATATAAGGAAAAGAGAATGATAGCAAGTCCGAAGTGGAACCAAAGTGTGCATAACAGACACAGTGCTTAGGAGATTTTTAACACTCCCCTTCTGAAGCAATTTTAGTCTCCGTGGATTTTACATTTCTGATTTTGGGGTTTTTTCTTACATTCAGAATTATACTGTATGGCTTTTTACTTGAGCTCTTAGTAAAAACTGGAATAATCCAAACTACAAGCAATGAAAGTCAAATTATTCTGTGGGAGAGCACAGAGAGGGGTGATGGCAGTTCTTGAAAGTGTAATAAGGGGGAAGGAGATATCTATTGCAAGGTGTATAACGCACAGGGGGCAGAAGTCAGAATCAGGGTACGAAAGACAGAACAGAATCAGCACGTATAAGAATATTATGTATTTCTGCATTTAATAGGCACACTTAACCATGATAACTCATTGAGGTCTACAGAGATAGAAGATAAGTAATCCATATTAATAGAACTGGTGGCCAAAATACTAAATAAAAAGATAATCAAAACAAGCTTGAAAAGTAGGTCTTTAACCTTGATTTATAAGAGGGGGTTGTCTGGATACATTATGGAAGGGGGCCCATGCCACAAAGTGTAAGAACATAAGAGTGACTATGCCAACTTGTGTAATACAGGGATGAGGGTGTTTTGCCAAAGCATGTAATACATCTAGAGCAGGGATGGGGAACTCCATCCTTGAGGGCCGCAAACAGGCCAGGTTTTCAGAATATCCGCAATGAATATGCATGAGAAAGATCTGCATGCACTGCCTCCACTGGATGAAAATCTTTCTCATGCGTGCTCATTGTGGATTTCCTGAAAACCAGGCCTGTTTGCGGCCCTCGAGGACTGGAGTTCACCATCCCTGCTCTAGAGGGAAGGATTTCAGTGCTAGGGGGTGTATTTTTTTATTTTTTCATCTAAAAAATGTACAAAAGATATTACATGAAGTGCCTCAGTGTTTAATACAGAGCAAGGAAGATATGCAGCATAGACAGAAGTGTGAGGGTAAGCAAGGTACAGTAAGGGGAATGCCAGTGTCAAACTCTATATAACAGAGTCAGTGCCAAATTGTCTAATGCAGAGAGAGAAAGCTCCCCATATGAGGGGACAATATTTTTGTAAAAAGCTAGCATTTGATTCACATACTTGTGATCCTCACTCCTCTTTTGCACATGCCTGAACACAGCAAAATCCCATTCTCCTGATGTGTTCTTCCACTGTCCATATTCTATATGTCAGTTATATTATAAAGAACAGTGTGGTGTGTGTGTGTGAAAGTAATTCAATGAACATACGTACAGATACATATACATACATTCATATATATCTGATGAATATACATTGTGACCCATTTGAAGTCTTCACTGAAAATGCAGACTAATGGCATGAAGAAGTGAATAAGCCTGTGAAGTTTAATTTTCTATCTTAAATATAAGCATGTTCAGTTGACCAAAAATTTATCGGATTCTGCGCATTAGAATAATCTATAGTTTTATCCAAAAAGGGTGACTGCTTTTTCTATTTACCCTCCTGGTAATCAATATAGCAGGAAGGAGGCAATGCAGGAAAGATGTGATGAAATGGACAAGCCATCATAAAACCTGGTGAATAGAGGCTCTTCTTGAGCAGCCATCAGGACTTGCACCTCTCTTAGGTGCATGCAGCAGACCTCAGATATGGAATCTGAAGAATGATCCAAGACTGACTTCAGATAATCTGAAACTCATGGGCTACACCTTGACAGATTTGTAATGAGACTAGGTATTTCAAGTTCAGGAAATGAGCTAAGGCATTGTTATTTACTGTAGCATTTGAATAGATTTTTAGGACAATTGAGGGGCATATGATTACAATGATGAGGGGAGTTCATTGGGGACTGGTTAATTAAGGGTGTATTGTGGTTTTAGTTCATGGTAGGAATTATACTGGGATTGTGGAGTTTTTATGGTGCACAATTGTTTTTTTTATTTGTTTCGTTATTAGATTATAATATGCTTTGATGCTACACAGAATTGTGAACTATCAAAATTTAATAATAAATAAATCCTTTATGTAGAAAGGGAATTAGATGCAACCTACTAATAAGCAATACGCACAAATGGAGTCACAGACACCAGGGAAAGCAAGTGGAAGGAAAACAGGCAACACAATGTAAACAGCTGAAACACTGGAATAGTAAACTTCCCTAAAAGTCAGAAAAATCTATTCCACAAGCAATCAGATATGATGTATTATCCTACCATCAAGACCTATACATATAGGACAAATCTTATTTTCCAAGTTTCCAGCAATATCCAACATTTTGTTGCTATGTTTTATATTTTCATATATTTTACAATAGCTGGTATTAGGGAAACACAAATATCTGCTGCTATTCACCCACGGGAAGCTGAAAACTGGAGGGGGACCACACAAGAACAGATCTCACAGAGCAGTTGGTTCTCAACTGAGTCCCTGGCGCACAGTCTGATTTTTCAGGATATCCATAATGAATATGTATGCTAGATTTACATACAATAGAGAAAATGCATGTAAATCAGTCTCATTCATATTCATTATGGATATCCTGAAAACCAGACTGGCTGTGCCCTAAGGACTGGGCTGAAAACTCCTGACAGAGAACAGAAAGAATAGTCGAGTTTGCCAAGATCAGAGGTTCTCAGTCAGTGCTGCATATGGTCTGGCTTTTAGCATTATCAACTCCAATTAAAGGGAAACACCAGTATCTCGTTAAAATGAAAACTAACTGGCTTTTAGCACTGCCATAATATTCTTCAGATGCATCTGCATGCATATGGTTTAATAATAAGGCAAATTTGCAAACAACTAGTACAGGGGTGGCCTACAATGTAGGCAGTGCATGAAAATCTATCTCCTAAAAACCTGGCCTGTTTAAGGCTCTCAAGAACACAAGACCTGTTTGCAGCCCTCAGGACTGAGAGCTCAGGCCCAAGTTAAATTGTCAGAAAGAAATGCTACGATAGAAATCTTACTAGTAAAAACTGTAGCTAATGTTTTTAGAATCTGATGTCCTATGGGGCTTCTTCATTTATAAGTCCTGAATTTAAACCTTTTTGGCTACATTGAGCATCTTTTAAGATATTAAGTATTCCAGATCTGAAATTACTTGCAGGCTAACATAACAGGAACCATTCCCTTTTCACACTTCTTTAAAGGAAAATGGCTTGTAAGCCTAATACAAATTAGAACATAAGAAATTGCCATGCTGGGTCAGACCAAGGGTCCATCAAGCCCAGCATCCTGTTTCCAACAGAGGCCAAACCAGGTCACAAGAACCTGGCAAGTACCCAAACACCAAGAAGATCCCATGCTACTGATGCAATTAATAGCAGTGGCTATTGGCTAAGTAAACTTGATTAATAGCAGTTAATGGACTTATCCTGCAAGAACATATCCAAACCTTTTTTGAACCCAGCTACACTAACTGCACTAACCACATCCTCTGGCAACAAATTCCAGAGCTTAGTTGTGCGTTGAGTGAAAAAGAATTTTCTCTGATTAGTCTTAAATGTGCTACTTGCTAACTTCATGGAATGCCCCCTGGTCTTTCTATTATCTGAAAGTGTAAATAACCGATTCATATCTAGTCGTTCAAGAACTCTCATGATATTAAAGACCTCTATCATATCCCCCCTCAGTCGTCTCTTCTCCAAGCTGAACAGCCCCAACTTCTTCAGCCTTTCCTCTTAGGGGAGCTGTTCCATCCCCTTTATCACTTTGGTTGCCCTTCTCTGTACCTTCTCCATCGCAACTATATCTTTTTTGAGATGCGACAACCAGAATTGCACACAGTATTCAAGGTGCAGTCTCACCACGGAGCGATACGGAGGCATTATGACATTTTCCGTTTCATTAACCATTCCCTTCCTAATTATTCCTAACATTGTTTGCTTTTTTGACTGCTGCAGCACACTGAGCTGACGATTTTAATGTATTATCCACTATGATGCCTAGATCTTTTTCCTGGGTAGTAGCTCCTAATATGGAACATAACATCGGGTAACTACAGCAAGGGTTATTTTTCCCTATATGCACTTGTCCACATTAAATTTCATCTGCCATTTGGATGCTCAATCTTCCAGTCTTGCAAGGTCCTCATGTCATTTATCACAACCCGCTTGTGATTTAACTACTCTGAATAATTTTGTATCATCTGCAAATTTGATAACCTCACTCATCGTATTCCTTTCCAGATCATATATATATATATATATATATATATATATATATATATATATATATATTGAAAAGCACCAGTCCAAGTACAGATCCCTGAGGCACTCCACTGTTTACCCTTTTCCACTGAGAAAATTGACCATTTAATCCTACTCTCTGTTTCCTGTCTTTTAACCAGTTTGTAATCCACGAAAGGACATCACCTCCTATTCCATGACTTTTTAGTTTTCTTAGAAGCCTCTCATGAGGGACTTTGTCAAATGCCTTCTGAAAATCCAAATACTCTACATCTACTGGTTCACCTTTATCCACATATTAACTCCATCAAAAAAGTGAAGCAGATTTGTGAGGCAAGACTTCCCTTGGGTAAATCCATGTTGACTGTCTTCCATTAAGCCATGTCTTTCTATATGCTCTTCGATTTTGAACTTTAGAATAGTTTCCACTATTTTTCCTGGCACTGAAGTCAGTCTCACTGGCCTATAGTTTCCTGGATCACCCCTGGAGCCCTTTTTAAATATTGGGGTTACATTGGCAACTCTCCAGTCTACAGGTACAATGGATAATTTTAATGATAGGCTACAAATTTTAACTAATAGATCAGAAATTTCATTTTTTAGTTCCTTCAGTACCCAGGATGCATACCATCCGGTCCAGGTGATTTGCTACTCTTTAGTTTGTCAATCTTCGCATGCTTTCCGTTATGAAACACTTCCTGTTCCAGGCCGTGGGGGCGGGAAAAAGAAAGGGCTATACTGCTAAGGTTACCAGCTTCCACTAACAATGCGGCCATTCCTGCCCGGACGGAACAGCAGCAGTGTTAGTGGAAGAATATGTGCGTCTCGCTACGATGAAGGGACGTGTGCCTGGGGCAGCGAGACACCGGGACGCTGAGACACACCTGCCGCTGCTTGGCAACACAAAGGTTTAGAAAGCAGAGTTGCTTACCTACAACAGGTGTTCTCCTAGGACAGCAGGATGCTAGTCCTGACACATGGGTGACATCATCGGATGGAGTCCATAACAGAAAACTTATGTCAAAATTTCTAGAAATGTGATTGGGTACACTGAGCATGCCCAGCATGCCCTATACCTCACGTCCACGTGGGGTCCCTCTTCAGTCTCGTAACATAGAATTATGATAAAAATAAAATAATAAACAATAGGAGAAACCTAGCTCCGCAGGATGGTGGGTGGGTATCATGAGGATTAAAACATGCTGTCCTAGGAGAACACCTGTTACAGGAAAGCAACTCTGCTTTCTCCTAGGACAAGCAGGATGGTAGTTCTCACACATGGGTGAATCCCTAGCTACAGGCTACTGCCCAACACAAAATGGGTTGATAAAGCAACAAGGAAGGCTATCTAATCAAGCCATGGAGGCAACAAGTTGAGAATTAGAAGCCAAAATGTCCAAATTTTTTGATTCTTTATTGTAGATTTAAATATCTTTAAAATAGCCTGACTCAGGCCAAGTTTCACCTTCTTACAATGGGGCTGCATCAGGGGCTCAACTTGATCAATTAAAAATTCTTGATTATTTAAATAGAGTGTATATGAGAGTCATCAGATGGTCTCTGAAGCGTAGTGTCAAATATTGTGCTGTGGTCAGTTAACAATATTGCCGTGGTAGGTATACCAAACAGAGGCAATCAATTCAAACAGCAAAGGTAATTGTAAATGTTGTCATAGAATCTCTTAACTTTTTTTATGCATCTCAAAGCAGTGATTCTGCAGGCAGCTCCAACTAGGTACCAATGGGCACAACCAACATAGTGCTGTTGGTATCAGAGGGAGAGATAGCCTGAAGCCAAACAATGGGTCCTAGACAGGGAGAGTTGGGTTCTACATTTCAAAGATATTCTGGAGGACAGACTGGCCGAACCTACTGTCACGTTGGCCATCCCTTTCCATACAGTAGTGTGATGCGAATGTGTGGAGTGAACTCTACATCACAGCCTTGCAGATCTCCACCACGGGAACTGCTCGCAAGTGGGCCACTGACGTTGCCATGGCTGTGACAGAACGAGCCTTGACATGACCCCCAAGATGCAGTCCCGCCTGGGCATAACAGAAAAAGATGCAATCTGCTGGACAATTGGATAGTGACAGTTTGGCAATAGCAACTCCTAATCTATTTGTCAAAAAAAATGAAACGTTCGGTGGACTATCTATGGGATTCTGTCCGCTGCAGGTGGCACAGGTAGAAGGCTAAGGTTTTCTTGCAATCCAAAGTGTCTAGTGCTTGCTCACCTTGGTGTGAATGGGGCCTGGGAAAGAATGTTGGCAGCATGATTGACTGGTTAAGATGGAAGTCCATCACCACCTTAGGCAGGAAATTAGGGTATGTGTGCAAGACCACCCTATCATGATAAAACTTGATATAAGGTGGATAAGTCACTAAGGCTTGGAGCTCGCTGACCCTGTGCACTGAAGTGACCATCATCAAAAATACGACATTCCAGGTCAGGTACTTCAGGTCACAGGAGCACAGCAGCTCAAAAGGAGATTTCATCAGCTGAGCTAGTATGACGCTGAGGTTCCAAGACACAGCAGGAGGCCTCAGGGAAGGCTTCAACTGAAGCAGGTCCTGCATGAAGCGTACAACTATAGGCTGTACAGAGATGGGCATACCATCTACACCTTGGTGTTATGCTCCAACTGCACAGATGAACTCTAACGGATTTGGTTTTTAGGTCAGTCTCCGATAGGTGTAGAAGCTAATCAAGCAATTTTTGTGTGCGGCAGAAGAAAAGATCTAGGGCCTTCTGCTCCACCACACAGAAAACTTACTTCACGCCATAGAACATCCTAATGGAAGGCTTTCAAGAAGCTACAAGGACCTGAGACACATCTTCGGAAACATCCAGTACCTGCAGAATCAGCCTCTCAATATCCAGGCTGTGAGAGATAGGGCCTAGATGTTGGGATGCCGCAACCTGCCCTGATCCTGCGTGATGAGATCTGGGCAAGTCCCCAGAACTGATCAGTTTCTGGAAGCACAACTTCCAGAGGAGTGGAAACCAGATCTGTCTCTGCCATTGAGGGACTATGATGATCATAGTCCCTCAGTCCTCTCGAAGTTTCAGGAGATTCTTTGTTACTAGATGAAACTGAGGATACGCGTACAAAAGACTCTTGCCCCAATGGCGAGCAAAGGCGTCCGAGGCTAGTTCATTATCTGACCTGTACAGGGAGCAGAACTGAGTCACCTTTCTGTTATAGGGGGATGCAAACAAGTCCACATCAGAGTTCCCCCAGATGCGGAAGAGCCGATTCGCCACCCTCTGGTCCAGCAACCATTCATGAGGTCTGAAGGCATGACTGCTATCATGTCCTCCGTTCCAGCCAGAAACATGGTCTACAGCACCATCTCATGGGACAGAGCCCAGGACCAGATCTGGACCACTTCCTGACACAGGAGGTACTATCCTGTGTCTCCCTGCTTGTTAACATACCACATTGCTACTTGGTTGTCTGTCGGGACCAGGACAACTTTGTTGGGCAGACAATTTCTGAAAGCTCATAGTGTGTACCTGATTGCCCGGAGCTCCAGGAAGTTGATTTGATATTGTGCTTCCTGGGTGGACCACAGACCCTGGATGCGGAGCCCGTCTACATGAGCACTCCACCCCAGGGCGGATGCATATGTGGTAAGGACAATTTGGGTAGGGGGAGTTTTGAAAGATACTCCCTGCTCCAAATTTTGGAGAACCCGCCACCAGGACAAAGACTCCCGGAGAGATAAAGTGATGCGGATGCGACCCTGGAGGTCCTGGGTGGCCTGGCATCACTGTGACCTCAAGGTCCATTGGGCTGTGCGCATGTATAAATATGCCAAGGGAGTAACATGGATGGTTGCGGTCATGTGGCCCATCAGCCTCAACATGTGCTGAGCTGATACCTGCTGACTCTGTTGAATCACCTCCGCTATGGACGCCAAAGTGATCACCCTGGAGTGCAGCAGGAAGGCTTTTGCCTGAGCCATGTCTAGCAGGGCTCCTATGAAGTCCAATTGAGGTGGCGGTCTGAGATGAGACTTTGGGTAATTAATGACGAACCCTAGTGACTCCAACATCAGATGGTCAAGTGCAAGAACCGATCTGCACCCACCTCAGCGGTGCTCTTGACCAGCCAATTGTCCAAATAGGGGAAAACATGCACTCCCATTTGAAGATAGATTACTAATTAGGTTTTGTAATCATTTACAAAACCTAATTAGTAATCTATCTTTTGTCAAAGACAGCAAAGAACACAGTCTGCGGAGATGCGCCCCCACTAAGGCCAGGCACTTTGTAAAGACCCATGGGACTGACACTAGCCCAAAAGCAACATTCTGTACTGGAAGTGCTGTTTTCCCACTACAAATATGAGATACCTCCTGTGACTTGGGATTATCTCAATGTGGGTGTACGCGTCCTTTATCAGGGTGCCCAGGGAAACCATCTTGAACATTTCTCTTTTTAGAAACCTGTTCAAGGCCCTCAGGTCTAGGATGGGACAGAGCCCCCCTGTTCTCTTTGGAACCAGGAAGTACTGGGAGTAGAATCCCTGCCCCCTTTGCCTTGGTGGGACAGGTTCGACCGCTCTGGTCATTAAGAGGGCAGAAAGCTCCCTTAACAGTACTCCTGATGCACTAGTGGTCCCCAAAATGGGCACGGAGGAGAATTTGGTGGGACACCCAATACAATTAATCAGTACCCTTGACAGACGATGGACAGAACCCACTGGTCCAAGGTTATACTGGGCGACCGATTAGTGAAGAACGGTAGCCGCAGGGATTCCAGCATCTGGGGCACGGATGGCTGGCTTATGCTTCCTAAGATCCAGTCAAACCCCCCCCCAGGAATTGGCTGGGGTGCTGTTTGGGGCTTCTGAGCTCGTTACTGCCTGAGACAGCCTCAGGAGCTGTCTCCTTTGTGGATAGGCGAGAGGGGCCAGAGGATAGTTCTTCCTTTGACAATAGAAAGATTTCCTCTAACCTTGTCTCACAAACCTCCTGGCTGAAGAGGGTGGGTCCAAAGTGCTGGTGAAGAGATGCTGGAGGATCTCATGGTGATCCCGCAACTGGGCCACCACATCCCTCACCTTATCTCTGAAGAGATTCTCTCCAGTACATGGCAGGTCAGCGAGTTTTTCTTGCACCTCCAGTCGGAAATTTGAAGCCCACAGCCATGGCATCATGCAGGCGCCGATTCCCACTGCAGACACTCTCGCTGATGTTTTGAAAACATTGTAGGTGGAACGCACCTCGTGTTTTCCGCACTCCAGATCACTCGACCGCCTCCAGCAGCGGTTCCAACAGGGAAAGCACAAGTGTCTGTGCCACCGGCTCGATGCCCGCAGAGCCCAATCAACCACCAGCTGGACTCTGCACTCCAACTCCTCCTCAAAAGCTGCCAATGCTAAAATGGTCTGGGAGACAAGAGGGGTGGCCAGGTCCTCCTTGGAGCCCCGAGGTGGATAGGCGACTGATGCTAGGACCGGCAGAGACCACTGAGAACCCCCGGCATCTATAGAGGATAGGCACTCCTTGCCGCAGGGTCGCTTCAAGGGCATCACAGCAAGCACCAGTGCCGACCCAAGCCCTGCACCGTGCATCGAAGGTGACCAGTACAGATGCTTCCTTGGCTTCCCTCAGTACTCAGCTCTGGGGAAAGATCAGGCTGAGTCAAAGACGAGGAACCAGATGTCTTTGACCTGGAAGAGACCGCTCCCCGGCATACCTATCCACCTGGCGGCATCAACAGAGCAGACCGCCCTGCTGATACTGATGGCTTGGTTTCTATCGGTGTGGCTCCACGGTCCTTCGGTGTCAATGCCACCGATTGTGATTTTCTCGCCCTGAAGAGCTTCTCCATTGTCTCAAAGTGAGCGCGACGTCCCTTCGAGGTCATTTGGTTGCATTTGGTGTGGGTCCGTAATGGACATAGTCCTCGGGCACCGAGGACATCAACAAAAACCTGACGAGGCCATGATGATACAAACTGAAGGGGCGAAAAATGACAATGGATGTTGCACAGAGGCACCGCCACCATGGGGAAACGTAAGTGAAAGAAAACTTACCGAACCACCAAAAAGCTTGATTAGAATACAGGGGAACCAAGAGGGAAAAATCAAAAAATGATCAGTGGATACTTTTTTTTAGGAAACTAACTCAAGCTCAGTAACTGTGAGGTAAAATCTCTGTGGGAAAAAAGTGACTGAAGAGGAACCCCACGTGGATGTGAGGTATAGGGCATGCTCAATGTACCCAAAGTTCTAGAAACTCTGACATATGTTTTCTGTGCCAGGCTCCATCTGATGATGTCACCCATGTGTGAGGACTACTATCCTGCTTGTCCTAGGAGAACTGCTGCTCTATATATTTATAAGGATCTGTCTCTCTCTTTCTTTTTTTTTTTTATTTAGTTTTATATATTCTGCTTTTTACACTTTTTCAACACTTCAAAGCAGATTACATTCAGGTACTGTAGGTATTTCCCTATCCCCAGAGGGCTTACAAACTAAGTTTGCACCTGAGGCACAAGGTCACAAGGAATGACAGTGCACCTTGAACCCTGGTCTCTTGGTTCGTAGCCCACTGCTCTAACCACTAGGCTACTCCTCTCAATCACACCTGCACAACACACTCTCTACTTACATATATGCTATCGATCACACACATGCTCTCTCTCTCTATCTGGCTTGCTCTCACTCGTGCACCACAGCATAAATGGTAGGTTAAGTAGCCTCCTCCTACAGCACCCACAGCCCAAGAATGAAAAATCCTATCGGTTACGAGGGCTAACTCTGTTTTCTCCTGTCGCTGATTGCAGGCTGTGCTTCATTTTGGGCTGGGCCCACGATTTTGCTATTACTTTATGCAGCAGTCTTCTGTTCTTCCCGCGCACCCCACTGTTTATCCAGTTCTGGGCTGTGGGGATGGGAAGAAGATAGGGCCATGCTGCTGATGTTACCAGCTTCCACTAACACTACTGCCCGGACTGTTTTTGCCCAGATGGAATGGCAGCAGTGCTAGTGTAAGAACTTGTGCGCCTCGCCGTGATGAAGGAGATGGAAGCGCATCCAAGGCAGCAACTCACCGGTTGAGAATCGCTGCTCTATACAGTTATAAGGAACTGTGTCTCTCTCAATCACACATACGTTTTCTCAATCACATCTGCACAAACACGCTCTCTTACGTACATACATGCTTTCACTCCTTCTGGCTCACTCTCACGAACAAAATCCTCACTTCCCCAAGCACAAATGGCAGCTTAAGTAGCCTCCTCATCCAGCCCCCACAGCCCAAGACAATGGAAACCTCATCAGTTGCGGGGGCTAACTCTGCTTTTTCCTGTCTCTGATTGCCACATGTGCTTCCTTGTGGGCCAAGCTCACACTTCTGATGCTACTTTATGCAGCATGGTCTTCTCTTCTTCCCATGCGCCACCCTGTACATCACTTCCTGTTCCAGGCCATGGAGGCGGGAAAAAGTAAGAGCCATGTAGCTGTTACCAGCTTCCACTAATACTGTCGTCTTTCCTGCCTGAACGGAATGGCAGCAGTGTTAGTGGAAGAATATGTGCGTCTCGTCATGATGAAGGAGAGAGAAGCCGTGGCACACAAGTTGAGAATCTCTGCTCTATATAGTTGTAAAGACATTGCTAGGAAACCATGGTTGACTATCAATATATACTGATTTCTTTAACAAAGTTTAGGGGAGAATGTACAATTGGACAATTTAATCTAACAAACAGTAGCTCCCTATCTCAGATAAATGAATACTGCTATCTAGGCACAGGACTCCACTGGTCCCCTACAAGGGAGAATGTGCCTCACAAGGTGGGATGTGAGTGGAGCAACCCGGTGTGAGTAACGTGGGATGAAATGTCTATAGAAGTTTGCGAAACCCAGAAATCGCTGGAGGACTTTGAGCCCCGTGGGTTGAGGCCACTTGGTGATGGCCGCCACTTTATCTGGGTCCATGCGGAAGCCGGTGGACAAAATGATATATCCTAGGAAGGGCAAGGACTCGGCCTCAAAAGTGCACTTCTCCATCTTAGCGTAGAGATGATTCTCTCGGAGGACTTGAAGAACTTGTTTCACGTGACGACGATGGGAGTTCAAATCCTTAGAGAAAATAAGCACGTCGTCCAGATAGACAATGACATGCGAGATAAGCATGTCACGCAGAACCTCATTCATAAGGTGTTGGAAGACGGCTGGAGCATTGCAGAGTCCGAAGAGCATTACTAGATACTCGTAATGCCCATCCCTGGTATTGAAGGCCGTCTTCCATTCGTACCCGGGACGGATACGAACAAGGTTGTAGGCCCCCCTGAGGTCCAATTTGGTGAAAACACGGGCACCCTGTAGACGGTCCAAAAGTTCTGGGATCAACGGGAGTGGGTATCGATCCCGTTTGGTGATGGCGTTCAAGCCACGATAGTCAATGCATGGCCTGAGAGAGCCATCCTTCTTGGCCACGAAGAAGAAGCCGGCACCAGCAGGCGAGCGAGAGGGCCGAATGAACCCTTTGGCCAGGTTCTCCGTCACGTACTGCGACATGGCCTTTGTCTCTGGTAAGGATAGAGGGTACACACGGCCTCGAGGAGGAGTGGTGCCTGGCAATAAATCAATGGGACAGTCAAACGGCCGGTGTTGCGGAAGGAGCTCTGCCATTTCTTTGGAAAAAACATCCTCAAAGTCCTGGTATGGCTCGGGTAACAGATGGGAGGAGCAGATGTGCAAGGGTTTTGGTGGATGCGGAAGCTGTAAACAATGTTCAAAGCAGACTGGACCCCAACGAACCAGTTGAAAATCATCCCATTGTATTATGGGCGAATGCTGCTGGAGCCAGGGTAGTCCCAAAACCAAAGGGTGCACAGCTTGCTCCAAGACAAGCAGGGAGATCTCCTCAGAGTGAAACAATCCGGTTTGTAATGTTACAGGGGCCGTGGAGCAGGTAATGACCCCAGGGAGTAGAGTACCTCGGATTGAGGAAATCCGTAGCGGCGGGACCTTTTGTACAGTTGGAAGAGCCAGCTGAGTCACCAGATCGGCCACAATAAAATTCCCTTCAGCACCGGAGTCTATGAAGGCACGGATCTGGAGTTCCCCTCCAGGGTACTTCAGTGTTACAGGCAATGTGCACAGAGAAGCTGATCCAGTAGCGCCTAGGTGTAGCTCCTCGGTGTAGCCTAGGCAGGAGCGTTTCCCGGACGTTCCGGGCAAGTAGAGAGAAAGTGCCCCTTGCCTCCACAATAGAGGCAGAGACCTAGCGTGCGACGTCTCCTCTTTTCTTCTGGGGTTAATGGAGACCTACCCAATTGCATGGGTTCCCCACCAGGCACAGTGATAGGAGGAGCCCTGGAGACCAGGGTTCTGGAAGAGGTAGACGGCTGTGGAGGTGGCCTACGGCCCGAGCGGGTCTCTTTGTCTCGCTGTTGAAGGCGGCAATCCACCCTACCCGCTACGTCTATCAGATCATTGAAGTCCCCTGGAAGGTCCCGTCCTGCCAGCTCATCCTTGATACGGCCGGCTAGCCCTTCAAGAAAGATCCCCTTCAGACAATCATCTTGCCAACCGACCTCCATGGCTAGCGTACGAAATTCGATGACGTAATCAGCCACCGGGCGTGTTCCTTGCCTGAGGTGCAAGAGTTCCGAGGCTGCAGTGGTTTGGCGTGCAGGGTCATCAAAGGCCAGCCGAAAATTAAGAAGGAAGTCCTCCAGGTTCTGTAGCATGGGGTCCTGGCGTTCCCACATAGGTGAAGCCCAGTCAAGGGCCTTGCCATCCAGCAGTGAGAAAATGAACGCCACTTTGACTGCGTCCGAAGGAAACTGTGCAGGCAGGAGTGTAAAGCGTACTTGGCACTGATTTAAAAACCCTCGGCAGGACTTGCTGTCCCCGGCATACCGGGTGGGTGTGGGTAACTGCGTTACTGAGGCGGTAGAGGAAGCAGGTGCCGGAGGCGACACCCGAGCTGAACCCTCTAGGCGGGAGACCAATTGTTCCACGGTGGCAGAGAGGGTGTCAATGCAGTGCTGTTGCTGCTGGAGGCGTTGAGCCATTCTTGGAATGGCCCGCAGGCTAGGGGCTCCCGCCGAGTCCATGGCCTTGCAAACTGTTGCAGTTTGATACTGCAGGCGAAGAGTGGACCCTTGGGCCGACCTACCTCGAGTGATAGGGTAGGCCGGGAGGCGGAGCCAGAGGCTCGAGGTGTTCACCCGGGAACCAGGAACCCCCAAGGAGGAGCCCGTAGGGTTCTGGTTCCTTGGGACTTGGGCAATAGAGAGAGTCCAGTGACAGGGGTGAGAGCAAGGAAGTCCAAAGGTACTTGGTAGGCAGGAGACCGGATACTGAGGCAGGCGGAGGATAGTAACAGAGTCTCTGTGGCCAGCGGGAACAGGAGCAGGCATAGCCTGAAACAAAGTCTGTGACAAGCAGGAGCTGGCGCACGCTGTAACCTGGAATGGGTTCCGTAGCAAGCAGGAACTGGAGCAAGCTGAAGACTGAAGCAGGACCAGAGACGAGCCAAGATCAGTGGCAGGCAGCAGGCTGGGCAAACAGGAACAGGCCAAGATCAGGGCAGGCGGCAGGCAAAGCGTAGTCAGGAATAAACCAGGGTCAGAGGCAGGCAGCAGGCAAAGCGTAGTCAGGAACAAACCAGGGTCAGAGGCAGGCAGCAGGCAAAGCGTAGTCAAGGCAATCCAAGATCAGCGACAGGAACTCAGTGAAGACGATGCGCAACTCAGAACTACAAGGCAGTAGTGAACCTCGTTGCAAGGCGATGAGACGGCGTCCGGGCGCCGGTTATATCGCCATGGGTGCGTGATGTCATCATCGCAGGCGGGGCTCGACTTCCGGGTGCTGGACACACAAAGTGAGCGTGCGCGCGAGGCCGCGGCGAAACAGGCAGGAAATGGCGGACGCCACGTGGAGCCATCGGCGTCTTAGGATCCTGGGGTCGCGGAGCGCAGCGTCTCCAGCCGCGAAGGTAGGCACTGGTCAGGCACAAGGGAGAGGAAGCGGTGCAGACCGCAACATGGGATACATTGAAAATAACTAAAGTATGCAGTGGGATATTTCCTAGGCATCCCTCATCGAGTGTGCTCAGTGTTGAGAAAAACACATATAGATCATAGGTGTGGCTATGTGTGAGGGGCAGTAATTGTAGACTCATGTAGTTGCCTGGTCCCATTTTGGAAGATAAGGGGTTAGAAAGTAAGTTGAGACCTCAGTTCCTATTTTCCTCTATTTTTCTATATTGGGGAGCTGATGTGTGTTTGTGGGAACAGGGTTTGGAAACTAAACAGAGCCCAGTTGGAGATTTTTGCTGAGAGAGAAGGCATTTTACATGAACTAAGCCAGTTTCCATACCTGGTACTCTTTGGAGGCCCCAATTGTCTATGGGAGATTGGAGGAGATGACAACACAATACTTTTATTAAACGGAACCACAAGTCCAAAGGATTAAAGAAGGAGATAAACGGGCCAATACAGAAAAAACCTGCGGGAGAGCCGGCGAGCGCCCGCAATTCAGTATTGGCCCATATGCAAATGAGGGCCCGCAGTAAAAGGAGGCGCTAGGGACACTAGCGCGTCCCTAGTGCCTCCTTTTTGACAGAAGCGGCAGCTGTCAGCAGGTTTGACAGTCTACGCTCAATTTTACTGGCATCGGTTCTCGAACCCGCTGACAACCACAGGTTCGGAAAATGGACGCCAGCTAAATTGAGCGCCCATCTTCCAACCCGCGGGCCGTGGGCAGATTTACAATTTTTTTTATTTTATTTTTTATTTTTGGGCCTCCAACTTAATATAGCTATGATATTAAGTCTGAGGGTGTACAGAAAAGCAGTTTTTTCTGTTTTTCTGTAAACTTTCCCGGTGCCGGTCAAAATTAACTCCTGCCTGTATCGCGCGGGAATGACTAATAGACCCAGCAACATGCATTTGCAAGTTGCGGGCGCTATTAGTTTCGGGGGGGTTGCCCGCGCGTTTTCCACACGCTATTACCCCTTACTGTATAAGGGGTAAAAATAGCGCGTGGAAAACGCGCGGCCAAACGGGGGCTAACAGTGCGCTCAGCCTGAGCGCACTTTACTCATCGGCCCGTATGAGAGAATAAAGCAGATCTCCACCTAAGGAAGAATGGGTATCAGAGATTTTCCTAAAGAAGGGATTCTAGGACCATTTACTAATAGAAGTCATTTCTCTAATAAAGGAAAAGAAAGAACTAGCAAAGAGTTTAAGGTAATTGTGTCAGGTGCAGAAAGGACTAAACCTGCAGCACCAGTTCAAGGCTGGGACACCTTGCAGCAGAGCTACAAAGGCTGCTGGCTTGCCAAGGAATCCTCATATTTATTCTCTGTATTAGAATGGGCTAGACATATCGCTGTAAGCTCCCATTGGATTAGTACTGTGTTCCAAATTGAGGGCTGAAAATAAGGCACCCCAGCTTGACACACCTTTTCTGGTTAAGCAGTCATCTTAGAGTTTGCTTTGGGAAACCGCTGTCAACCCTCCTGGTTTCTGCTCTGCAACTGAGTCATGTGTCCTATCTAGTAAGCACTAGCAGCCACCTGCATCCAAGAGCCCAACCAGTGGAAACAGTGGCTGCAACAAGCTGAAGAGCTCCTGCTCTACCTTCATCAATACCCAACCACTCTGAAGCACATTTTTGTCTAAGCTAGTACCTTCCTGTACTTACCAGATCAAGTCCATAAGAGTTTGGACCAGCCCAAAACAAAGGCAAGGTTAAGATGGAGCAGAGTGTTTCAAGTTTTACAGGCCCAACTCATTACCTTTCAGCAAAAGGTGGTCCTGCCCAGTTAACCCTTTTTTTTAGAACCACATAGACTACTTCCCAAAAAGATGAATGACACAGTATACATAAAAAAGCAGTAATATAATGTAAAACACAAACAAAACAAAACCTCCAAAAATTCTTCATTAAACAATTTACCTTCTTCTGAGTTCTTAGCTCAAATCAACAATAGCATAAGACTCAATGAATAAATGTGCTTTCAACAGTCTGCAAAAGATTTTTATGTTTGCCATTGCCATTTCATGGGGCTGTCAGGACAGTGAATTACACAAATGTGGTTCTACTAAAGAGAAGGCTTTTACAAGTTTCAGTATATTCTAGTTGCCTTGATCATGTCCTCTGGCAAGATTCCACAGCTTGTGTACCAAGTGAAAAAATACTGTCTGAGATGTATTTTGAGTCTGCTGGTTGTTAATTTCATGGAGTGTCCCCTTGTTTTAATTTTATAATAACCATCCTTTATTTACTCGTTCCACCTCAGTCATGATTTTATAAACTTCTACCATGTCCCATCTCAGCTATCTCTTTTCCAAGCTAAAGTGCCCTAGCCTGCATAGTTTCTCATCATAGGAGAGATGTTCCATCCCCTTTATCATTTTTGTCACCCTCTTCTTTTTATAGTTATGTCTTTCTTGAGATGGGGTGACCAGATGTTCACACATACTCAAGGTGCAGTCACATCATGACTCTATACAGAAACAATATTATGTTTTCCATTTTATTCTCTGTTCCTTTTTGGATCATTTCTAACCTTCTATTTGTATTTCCGATCACTGCTGCACACTGAGCCAATGATTTCAATGTATTGTCAACAAGGACACCAAGGTCCTTTTCCAGGATCATGACTCCCAATACAAAACCCAGCATCATGTACGTGTAGTTGAGATTATTATTCCCTATGGGCATCATTTTACACTTTTCCACATTAAATTTCATCTGCCATTTTCACCTGCTGAAGTTCCTTGCCATCCGCTGCTGTCTTAACAATTTTCAATAATCTTGTGTGATCTGATCACCTCATTCATTATTTCTTTTACACATCATTTATGAAAGTATTAAAATAGCTTAGGTCTCAGTAGTGATTCCTGTACTATACACTCTTTCTTTATTTGGAAAATCAACCATTAAGTCCTACCCTCCTTTTGTTTCCTTTTAACAAGTTACGAATCCACAAAAAATCACTGCCTCCTATCCCATAATACTGTAATTTTCTCTCTCATGAGAGACTTTCACAAATGCTATCTAAAAATCCCAATACAGTATAACAGCAAGCTTCCCTTTATCTGAATGTTTACAGCTTCAAAAAAAAAAATCTAAAAGATTGTTAAGGCAAGTCTTTTGCTTCTTAAAACCATGTTGACTCTTCCCCATTAAGACATGTATATCTATATGGAAAATTATTTTGTTTTTAAGAATAGCTTCTACTATATTGCATGGTGCAGACATCAGGGTCACCTGTCTACTTTCCCCAATCACCCCTGGGGCAATTTTTACAAATCAGTATCACACTGACTACCTTCCGGCCTTCAGGAATCATGGCTGTTTTAAAGGATGGGTTACAGATTACTAATAAACGTTTAGTAATTTCATGTTTTAGTTCTTTCAGAAGTCTGGGGTGGATGCCATCTGGTCCCAGTGATTTGTTACACTTTCTTTATTAATCTGATCTATTACATCCTCCACTGTCACAGATATTTGTTTTAGATGCTTAGAATCTCCACCATTAAAGAATACTTCAGGTGTGGGTATGTTCTCAACATCTTCCTCCTCAAAGAATATGGCAAAGATTTAATTCATTTTTTCTGCCTTTTCCTTTTTGACATGGTCAGGCAAGCTGGAATTCAGAATCACCCCTGAAGAAGCAGCATAGGACTGCAAGGCAAGACTAGGCCTGCTCTTCTGCCTAACCAGCCCCCTCCAGCACAAGTTGAGCCCTTGGGTTCTGGAGGTTGGTAGGTCTTGTCTTCTGGAGAACATGACAATAAGGAGCTGGATACAGGCAGGACTGGAAGCTGTGCTGGTACTGTGAGCAGATAGGAGCTGGAACACAGTACAGGTTGGGAGCTGGAGACCAGGCTGGAGTTGCAGGAAAGGTCTGGGCCAGAGGCAAGGGTAAGGCCTGGGAAAGCATACAAGGCACTGGACTGAACAGGGCAAGACAAGGACAGGACTGGACAGGATTAGACAGGCAACAAGAAAGCCCAAACAGAGCATAGGACAGGCTAGGCAAACTTAGAAGGCTCGAAGGACACAAGGTAGAGCAGGAAAACACAAGAGAGCACAGAGAATGGTGGGTGGGCCTGAAAGGCCACAGAGCAAGGCCAGGAAGCCTAGAAGGGCCCAAAGTGAGGCAGGTAGGCCTGGGAAGCCTCAGGCTTGGAAGAAGTCCATCAAGCCAATTATCCTGTTTCCAACAGTGGCCAGTCTAGGTCACAAGTACCTGGCAGGATGCCAAGGGGTAGAATAGATTCCATGCTGCTTATCCCAGGGATAAAAAGTGGGTTTCTGCAACTCTACTTTAATAATGTTTTATGGACGTTTCCTCCAGGAACTTGTCCAAATATTTTCTTAAATGCAGCTACACTAATAGTTTTCACCATATCCTCTGGCAACAAATCACAGAGCTTAATTTGTGTTGAATAAAAAAATATTTTCTTTTATTAGTTTTAAATGTATCACCAGTAACTTCATTGTGTGTCCCCTAATCCTTGTACTATTTGAAAGAGTAAAATACCAATTAATATTTACTTGTTCCACTCTACTCATTATTTTATAGACCTCTAGCATATCTCCCCCTCAGCCATCTCTTCTCCAGGCTAAATAGTCCTAACCTCTTTAGCCTTTCCTCATGGGGGCAATTGTTCTATCCCCTTTATTATTTTTGTTGCCCTTCTCTGTACCTTTTCTAATTCTGCTATATGTCTTTTGAGATGCAGCGAGCAGAACTGCACATAATCCTCCAGGTAAGGCCTCACCATGAAACAATACAGAAGCATGATGACATTCTCCATTTTCTTCTCCATACCTTTCTTATTGAAATTAATGTGCCTAAACTTGAGGCTTCTAATCCTAAGCGTATTGATCTGCATAAGTGCAGGCACCCAGCACTAGAAATCAGAATTAAACATCTACATTTGTGCCCCCACCCTGTCCCTGACCCCTTTTAAGGCACTGAGCACAGGAAAAACTTTAAATAGAAAAGTCAATGTGCCTAACTCTTACACTGAGGTGACTAGGTCTTTTGAATATTAGAATATGAAAGGGATCTCAAAAAGGTAATATGTTGACTGCCTTTCTTGCTGCTTTTAAAAAGACAATACTGTTCTCTCTACTGGAGGCTGTGGCACCAAACCCTATTTACGATACAAGCATCCAAACACTCAGTAACCTCACAGGACTCTTATCCTTACACTACTTATCTACTCTTGTACATTAACCCAAATTCCTGCATTCCTAACCACCAAGCATGCTCACACACCAGTACACCTATGAAAGATAACAAAGAACACTAAACTTAAAGAAGATAAAATCATTTTCTTGAAAATCATATGTAAGAATTTTGAGTGACCCTTATGGGTGGGATCCCCCTAGAATGAAGATGCAAAGTTCCTAGAATCACTTCCTTGGAAGATAGGAGGGTCTCCTCCTCTTCTGAACCATCCTCTCCCTCCACTAGTTGGTTCTGTTGCCAGGGGAAGAGTATGCCATGGTGGAGTGGAAAAAAAAATAGAAGAGTCAGAAAGAATACAGCAAAGATGATACAGAGCCCAACTCATAAAAAGCAAGACAGAATGCAATACATGCAGTTCCACCTCCAAAGGGGCCATCTCCTTCCCAGAGAGTGCATGCACCCACTGGTGACAAACCTGAAGTGGAGGAATCAAGCCCTTTCGAAATGATGCAGAGACCATCATTTATCGCACACTTTTCTAGCAAAAGAGTTCAAAGCATATTGCAGTACAATTTTTGAGTGTACATTAATTTGGAAATCGTAGCCATTTACAAACTGCAGTTTATTACCAAAATGTTCAGATGAAAGAAGGATTCTAAATTCAGATCAGCAAATAACTAATTATAAATTACAGGCATTTTTTGGGAGGCAATTAACAGCAGGTAGAGGTAACCATTATATATATATAAACACATGTAAGCAAAGAACTGGCAGGACTGAGCCAACTAAGTAACTAATGAGACCAGATTATGGTAGAGAAAATGCATGGAGGGTGTCACGATTGCAGGTATGTCTTTGGGCTGGCAGGGATGGATGGACATTTATAAAGAAGGTATAGCATTATCACAGGAAGGAAGAGATTTAAAGTCCTGGGAGATAAAGTGGAGTGTTTGTTAGCAAGGATGACATATAATCACTCTGGAGGGTGCTTAGTATGGTGCAGTGATCATTGCAGAGTGTGAAGGCCCCTAATTATTACTGCGTGCCAAAGGATGATTGGAAGAGCCATGTGTGGCGCCTCCTATGATCAGCCCCTAGATGGCCCTAGGTCCCTGTTTAGAAACATCTCTGTTTGTCTTCCATTCCCTTCAGCCCTGCCCAACCTGGAGGGCTGGGATTGGTTACCTGTGCCTGTTTAGTGAAGCCATTTTAATATTCAGTGTAGTCAATTTTATGTAGCCTCAGTGCACTGGGGATGTCTCTTTTCTATTCCCTGGTGAGGCCTCCCAGTCTTATGTTCTTGTTTTTGATGAGAACTCTCATTGTATACTCCCTGCCAGAGGATCCCTCTACTATTAGTTATAGTGAGATATATTTTAGGGCCGAATCCCTTTTGGGACTCTCATTCAGAGGTCTGAAGATCCCCTCTACTCGTTAGGTGGGCAAGACCAATGACAGCATCTTATGAATGAAGTTTTGATGGCTGAATATATATATCCAGATTTTTGCAATATGAAAGTATTTTGGAAATCGATTGTGGGGAGGTTTTTTGACTCACCCCTACCAATAGGGATCCAGGGCTTGGAAGCCTGTTTCCCACATTTTAAAGATTTTTCCTGCAAGGACCAAAACCAAGAAGTAAGGGCCAAGATGTATGGCGTTCCCCAACCCATGGGACCAAGACAGGCTGAGTGTCTGTGAATAAAATGGATTCAGGTATGACTTCTTCCTTTGAGGGGCCCCCCTCCATTAGGATTTCTGTTTGGCCATTGGGAAAGCCTTGTGAGCTTTAAAATCACCATTGGAAGATTTACCCAGATACCTGAGATAAAAGACACCTACACAGAAAAGAAAAAAAAAACACCTTTGTACATCTATCAGCTGTAACTTCACCATTAAAGAAAAATGGACATTAATTTAATGGTTAAAGAGTCAGTAAACATTTAATTTAATACCCAGTGTCTTGTCCTGCCTAGTTGTCCAGCATCTCACCCCTTTTGGATCAACAGCACACACAGAAAGGAAGCGAGAGCCACAAGCGATAGCTTCCCTCCACAGAAAGATTCCACCCTTGAGAAAGAGAGAGAGAGATAGTAAAATAATGGGAGAATTGCTAGCCAGAGTAGCCCTGAAGCATAAATAGGTTTGTGTGCCCTTGGGACCTCACCCCCAAGCAAGGGTTAGACATGGTTTTAGTAGCTTTCTGAAGGCTAACGGGTCTTGGGCTTGTCTGACTTTCGGTGACAGTACATTCCAGAGGGTTGGTATAATATCTTGGAAAGTCTTCTTCCTGGTGCTTACAAGGCATAGATTCTCAAGGATAGGGACAACCAGGTGGGTTTGTGACAGTGAGAGGAGAGGGTGGGAGAGCAGGTAGGGAGTGAGATGGTTGCTGAGGTATAGAGGCACATTACTG
This sequence comes from Rhinatrema bivittatum, assembly GCF_901001135.1. Classification (NCBI taxonomy): domain Eukaryota; kingdom Metazoa; phylum Chordata; class Amphibia; order Gymnophiona; family Rhinatrematidae; genus Rhinatrema; species Rhinatrema bivittatum. The sequence goes on from NC_042621.1 coordinate 39,268,923, forward strand.
CAAGGGCCTTGTAGACTAGAGTTAAAATTTTAAATTTCGAATGGTTGCCCAGGATCGATGCCTAAACTGGACGCAGAAGGAAGAATGCCCAAATGTGCACACAAACGAGAAGGGACACACCCAGACACGGAAGCACACTGACAGTCTGCAGCAAAAAGCTCATGAAAGTACCCCATGGCCTACCACACGCCAAAACGGAAGAAGCCTGGAAGCGGGGCCTAGCCAAATGGCTACTCAACCTGCTGTGCCTGAACTTTCTTCACCTCACATAACTCCCTAGAGACGTGAGCGGGACAGCCAAACGCCGAGGAAACAGACCCTTCAACTGCTATCTTCCCGTCACTGACTTTTTTTTTTTTAATGTTAAAACTTTTACCTGTTTATTGCTAGACACTGGGACACTAAGCAACGCTTGTTCAGGGGATAACACAATGTTTTGCTTGAATATTTGATGCAATATATTAGACACCAATTCCCAAAATCGCTGTACCCTAGGACAGCTCCACCACATATGAAAAAAGGTTCCAGTGTCTCCGCATCCCTTCCAGCAATTCGCTGCCCCCGCAATTTAGCTTTCTACAATTTGTATGGAGTACAAGCATCGTAATCAGCCCAAACATCTGGCCATTTGGCAGCCTTACAGGACATGGAAGACAAATACAAAGTCACAAAACGATTAAGGTTTTCCAAGGTGTGGGCCTTTATTGTTGATATACAGTATATATAGGGTGGTTATCATATTTCTGCCCAAAGGTTGTTGCAATTTATCATTCCAGTGTGACGCCATCACGATGGAGCATATAGTGATTAGTCTCATGATCTATATTAAGTAATACTGTTGACATCTTTATGAATATACTTTGTTTTCCCTCCCAGAACTCATGTATATCGGTATAATTAATACCATTTTGATGTTCAGTTGGTTGTTGATATGTATACTTTTCAGAATGGTCAATAAAATGTAATTGATTAAAAAAAAAACAAACCTTTTACCTGAGCTCAGCCCTCTCTGGCTGAGAGCAGGAACGTGTCCCGGCTGCAGGGGGAGAGGGCTAAAGCCTTCATCATCGAGCCTCTCTTGCACTGCAACCGCTAATTGGAATTTAGGTCCTCGCCAGATAAGGCTACTGGATTGAGGCACTCTACTGAGGGAGGGACCATACGGTATCACCTCAGGAGGCAAGCGGTGCTCTAGACATTTCCTTTCCAACTTCCTCCTTTATTTGTTTTTTAAAACTCACAGGCAATCCTCCGAAGGGAAATGCATATCCACCTTCTGCTGGAGACAGAGAATTCTGGTGGGCTGTCGGGGCAGGACTATATAGCCGTGAGTAGCCGTGACATCAGCTTTTGCTCTGTCTCCGTCTGCTGGCAGAGGTGCATAACCCACTCGTTGGGATTGACCTACCCAAATGTAAAGAAAATAGTTGGTAGTGGAGGGGAAAGGAGACAGAGCAGAACCTAATAATGGATCCTCTATATAATCCAAGGATCAATTTTGGGTCCATTTTACTATCCTATTTAAAGTTTTAATACAGTATGAACAGCAGTCAAATAGTAGACATTTGAAAAAACTCAATATTTTATGCTATTTGCCTCCTGGTGGCCAAAACATTTGTGATGTGAGTGGACAATAAATTCTATTAAATACATAAATAAATAAAACACCTAGGAATGAGTTAACTCCAAAATAATTTGGAAGAGATTTGATATCAATATGCCAATTTTTACTGAAGATATAAAGTTTTGCTGAGTTGTAAACATTATTTACAACACAATTCTTAAAAGAAATAAGAACATCTTATGGGAATGGGTAAACCAATAGTAGAGGTGTTTCGATACAGACATATGAACTGTGATATAAGACGGCCACAAAAATGAATATAAATTGTAGTATAGGGATCTCTGCCACCTACCCATGCAGTTTGGGAGCAAAATGGTGTTCCTAGTCAGGTTAGAAGTATGGGAGCCAGCCCAATGAGATTTCTAGTCATGTTATGTACATAAGAGCCAGCCACATAAAATTCTTAGCTAGGTTAAGGGTTTGGGTGCACCATCATGTTACGGCTATGGCTGCTGTGCAACCTCCTCACCACCAGGGGTCCCTCTAGAGCTGGCTCTCCTGACAGGCCCAGTCCATCTCCCTTGTTCACTCTATGTTCTGGGCTTCCCTTTATAACCCTGCCTGACAGTTCCCTCGGTGCTTTGGCATCGAGCTTGCCTGGGCTCCCTGCTCTAGCCTTCCTTGCTTGCTGTGCGTGTGGTCCTTGGACCCTGCTTTGCTTTGCCTAGCCTTGCGCGGCCTTCGGGCCTTCTTCCTTGCCTTGTGCTGTGTGTGCCTTCGGGCCTTCTACCCTGCTTTGCCTTACCTTGTGCTGTGTATGGTCTTCGGGCCTTCCGCCCTGCCCTGCCTTGCCTTGCTTACTGCGCGTGCGGTCCTTCGGGCCCTCTGCTCTGCCGTGTGTGTGTGTGTGAGGCCTTCGGGCCCTCTACCCTGTGTCCGTGTGTGGCCTACGGGCCCTCTGCCCTGCCGTGTGTGTGTGTGAGGCCTTTGGGCTCTCTGCCCTGTGTCCATGGGTGGCCTGCAGGCCCTCTGCTCTGCCGTGTGTGGCCTTCGGGCCCTCTGCCCTGCCGTGTGTGTGTGTGAGGCCTTTGGGCTCTCTGCCCTGTGTCCATGTGTGGCCTACGGGCCCTCTGCTCTGCCGTGTGTGGCCTTCGGGCCCTCTGCCCTGTGTCCGTGTGTGGCCTACGGGCCCTCTGTCCTGCCGTGTGTGTGTGTGTGTGAGGCCTTCGGGCTCTCTGCCCTGTGATCGTGTGTGGCCTTCGGGCTCTCTGCTCTGCCGTACATGTGTGTGTGTGGCCTTCGGGCTCTTTGTCTTACTACTAGGTACCCTGACCCAGCCTGGACTCTGACACTGCTACCTGCCCTGACCCAGCCTGGACCCAGACACTGCTACCTGCCGCCTGCCCTGACCCAGCCTGGACCCAGACACTGCTACCTGCCGCCTGCCCTGACCCAGCCTGGACCCAGATACTGTTTCCCGCCATCCCTGTCTCTCTCCACCTGGAGCCACCCTTCTGGGTGGTGTTCACAACACCTGAACACAGCCCGAGCGTAACACATCATGCAATTCCTAGCCACTCTAGGAAAATAGGAGTCATTCCTATCAGCTATCTAGACAAGCTAATAGTATTGAAGCTAGCACTATATGATTCTTAGTCATATTAGCAGCATGTTAAGCTAACTGCCCAAATCCAGTCAGGCTAGGAAAATAAGGACCTGCTGTTTAACTTCTTCAGAAATGCAACAGAATTACTCAGAATTCTGGGAGCAGGCGTCAACAGCCAGAAAAATGGATCTTTAGTCCTCCACAACCACGATAAAAGGATAGCGGCTTCTATAGGCATCTTGGAAAAAAATGAACAGTGGCCTCAATCCATAGTTTATGGATTTCTTTAATAGATGCTTGATTATATTTGAAAACAAAATCAAATCTCTATTATGGTGTATTCCTTTAATATGTACTAGTATGTTTGATGATTCTTAATCATACTTTTAATTCTTCACATCTTGTCTAAGCAATTATTATTCATAACCTTACCAAGATCCTTATTTTTATTACATCCAGAATGCTGCTGCAGGATCACATCATTCCAGTCCTCAGAAGAATGGCTCTCCATTTCTTTTAGTGTATTATTCAAAATGGTCATACTCAGTTTCAAAATCCTTCAGTAACTAGCTCACCCTAATCCTATTTTAATTCATGATCTCTCTAATCCCTCTACTCTTCTGCTATCTTCTGTCTGTCCCAACATACAGCTTAGTCACACATCTCATTCAAGCTGCTCCTTCTTAACCTCACCAATTCTCTCTTTTACAAATTCACTCTCAAGCCTCACCCTGTCTCTCTTGCCTCTGAGTGCTTATTTTAACTTGATCTTTTTCACCATGTTGAACTGACTTCAGCAAAAATGAAAACCATGTTCATTTGGCTCTTTCAAGAGCTTATCACTTCTGCAACATATCCAAAAAGAAATATGAAGTGCCACATTTGGGAGAGAGGTTTGTCAGTTGGTTCTGGCAATTATTTTTTCTGGAAAAAAAATAGTTTCAAGTATTCGTGTAAATAGATTTGTTTAACATATTGCTATTTAAGAAAATTTAAAATTGTTTTATACAACAAGACTGAAAAGAGGTGAGAGGCACACAACCATCAATTCACATCACAGAAGAAGCTTCTTAAACAATTAAATATTTATAGAATATAAATCAAACTAGGCAATCATTTGCAGATAGTTTGCTGGGAAGTACATATCAATGAACTGGTCAGTGACTGATAAAGCAGGAAGAATGAAAATGCTTTGAAAAATTACTAAAGTGATCCATGAATAAAGTAGTATGGCTGCTATGAGTTCACCTAAATATGTAGAAGAAAAAGCTCAAGAAATAAGTTGTTGGTAATACATTTTTGCTGGTTTAATTTAATACATTTGTGACCATGGAACTCCAACCTGTAGGAATCAGATTCATCAAATGCAAGCGGAGGTAGAGCTTAAGTGCCCACTTTTAGTGTGCCAACAATAAGCCCATCTGTCAGAGGACACAGGATGCAGGTTATGTTCCAAGTACAGTTTAGAAAGCAAGAAGATTCCTGAGTGTTGCAGGCATACAATATGTTACATACAGCCTATGAAATCAGAATTATTTAGGGGCCGATGTAATAAATCCGCTAAAATAAGTTAGATTTTAGCAAGGATTTGAATGTGGGCATTAAAAATATATTAATATTTAATATATTCACTCCACTGTCAGCTGTCAGTGAAAGGACCAATCCCCTTGGAGAAGGCTATCCTTTCAAAATTCTAAAAGGGAATTGGGTCTTTTACTAACATGTGACAGGGGAGGGACAAAACAAACATTGGTTACAGGGGTGGTATTCATAGGCAGGCATTAATATCAATATGCCTGCCTATGAATATCAGTATGCCTGCCTATGAATATCAGTATGCCATTAATATCAATATGCCTTAAATTTCCTTGTACATATTAAAATTGATCTAGTACATATGGCAAAGAGTTCAGATAATTAAGACAAAATGATAGTTTTTACATAACCCCCCCTCCAAAAAAAGGGTGGATTCCAAATGTCCCTTGGAGTGCCTCCTCCCCCGGATCCCAATTATAAGGAAGGTTTAAGGCATCTGGATCAAGCTCTGGAACAGGATCAGAGTCCAGTTAGAGCAGAGTGCCTGAAGCAGAGTCAGAATCCAGCTGGAGCAAAGTCAGTGCCTGACTAGAGTGGGTCCTCTAAAGCAAGACCGGAGATAGCTGCTGACTGTAGCAGGTCCTCTGAAGCAGGACTGGGAAACAGCTGTTGGCTGGACCGTATCCTCTGAAGCAGGATCAGAAACAGGTGCTGGTGCTACTGGCTGGACCAGATTTGGAGCAGGCTGTACAGTGACTGCTACTAATGCTGACACTGGATCCGAAGCTGGCTGTGAAGCAGCTGATGTTGGAACCCGATCCAAAGCTGGTAACAGAGGCAGCTACTACTACTGCTGCTACTTCTGGCTGGACCAGATTTTCTGAAGCTGGGCCTGGATTAGGTTTATAGCCAGTAACTATCTCACTCCCTTTTAGGAGACAGAAGCAGAACTTAAACCTGGGATACCAGGGCCTCTACGGGAGCAGATTCTTTTGTAGTGAAGCTTGACCCAGCATGGAATCTGGAATTGAATTCTCTGGAACCACTGTCTGGGCTGAGGGCTGCGGCTGAATGTGGAACAGCTGGCTGTAACAACGGTACTGGCACCAGGCTGGAATGGGCAGGCTGAAATACAGGCATTGAACCAAGACTGGAATTGGCTTCAGCAGGGGCAATAACACCCATGTTGTTTAAAAAGGACCTGTGTGTCACACATAGATTTCAATATTTTTCTATGGTCCTTGCGTAGCAGAGGTATCCTGCCTTGAAATTATTTCAAGACAGGCTAAGAAGTCATGTGAAGCATTTACTGGATTATTTGGAGATGGGAGCCTGTGCTGCTGAGACAGGCTTCTTGAGAACTAGGGCAGACTTGACTGGAGCTGGAGTACAGGATTTGGTGAGAGAGGTAACTGTGGTAGGGTCGCTTGGCAATAGTGATCATAATATGATCAAATTCGAATTAATGACTGGAAGGGGAAAGTAAGTAAATCCACGGCTCTCATGCTAAACTTTCAAAAGGGAAACTTTGATAAAATGAGAAAAATTGTTAGAAAAAAACTGAAAGGAGCAGCTACAAAGGTAAAAATTGTGTGCAAGAGGCGTGGTCATTGTTAAAAAATACCATCCTAGAAGCACAGTCCAGATGTATTCCACACATTAAAAAAGGTGGAAAGAAGGCAAAACGATTACTGGCATGGTTAAAAGGGGAGGTGAAAGAAGCTATTTTAGCCAAAAGATCTTCATTCAAAAATTGGAATAAGGATCCAACAGAAGAAAATAGCATAATGCATAAGCATTGGCAAGCTTTGGGGCAGATTTTCAAAGGGGTACACCTGTAAGATACGTGCGTAACCCCTGAAAAGCTGCCCCTTCCACCCCCTGCGCGCGCCGAGCTTATGTTGCATAGGCTCGGCGGTGCGCGCAAGCCCCAGGACGCGTGTAAGTCCCGGGGCTTTCCTGGGGGGGCATGTCGCGGCCGGCACATCATCTGGGGGTGTTCCGGCCCGGGGGCATTTCGGGGGCGTGGCCAAGGCCTCCGAAACTGCTCCAGGGCTGGAGAATTGCGCACCGGCAGGCGTAACTTTTATAATAAAGGTAGGGGGGCTTTAGATAGGGCTGGGGGGTGGGTTAGGGAGAGGAAGGTGGGGAGAGGCGGAAGGAAAGTTCCCTCCGAGGCCGCTCCGATTTTGCAGCGGCCTCGGAGGGAACGAAGGCAGGCTGCGTAGCTCGGTGCGTGCAGGCTGCCGATTTTGCGCAGCTTTGCGTGCACCGACCCCGGATTTTAAAAGATACGCACGTATCTATTAAAATCCGGCGTACTCTTGTTTGCGCCGGGTGCGCGAACAAAAGTACACGCACGCGTACTTTTTTAAAATCTGTCCCTAAATGTAAGATATTGATAAGACAGGTTAAGAGAGAATTTGAAAAGAAGTTGGCCGTGGAGACAAAAACTCACAGTAAAATCTTTTTTAAATATATCCGAAGCAGAAAGCCTGTGAGGGAGTCAGTTGGACCGTAAGATGATCGAGGGGTTAAAGGGGCACTTAGAGAAGATAAGGCCATCGCGGAAAGATTAAATAATTTCTTTTCTTCTGTGTTTACTGAAGAGGATGTTGGGGAGCTACCCGTACTGGAGAAGGTTTTCATGGGTAGTGATTCAGATGGACTGATCCAAATCACAGTGAACCCAGAAGATGTGGTAGGCCCGATTGACAAACTGAAGAGTAGTAAATCACCTGGACTGGATGGTATATATTTATTTATCTATTTATTTATTTATTATTTATTTAAAACTTTTATATACTGGCGTTAGTGGAGACATCACACTGGTTCACATATTAACAGCAGCAGAGAAAAATTACATTGTAACAGGGCAATGGAACTGGGGGGGGGGGGGCGAAAGATAAGCATAGAAGGATAGAGAACATGCCGCAGAGGCAGTAAACAAGGGATTACAACAGTTTACAGTATTAGTGGTATTATATACATATGAGACTTGGGTATTATATACCCCAGAGTTCTGAAAGAACTCAAAAATGAAATTTCAGACCTATTAGTAAAAATTTGTAACCTATCATTAAAATCATCCATTGTACCTGAAGACTGGAGGATAGCTAATGTAACCCCGATATTTAAAAAGGGCTCCAGGGGCGATCTGGGAAACTACAGACTGGTTAACCTGACTTCAGTGCCAGGAAAAATAGTGGAAAGTGTTCTAAACATCAAAATTAAAGATTAATTTAAGAGTACAGTATTCTCGTATGGATATCCTATTATTCATATAAATAGAACTTTCAATCCACAATCCAAATAGCGTATATTATTTGAATCATGTAACCGAAACTCTATTGGCACCTACTAGTTAATTTATAATCCTAACCAGACTTATTTATGTGCCTATCTGTAAACCGTTGTGATGGTATACTACTAAACGACGGTATAGAAAAGTTTTAAAATAAATAAAATAAATAAAATCACAGAACATATAGAAGACATGGTTTAATGGAACAAAGTCAGCATGGCTTTACCCAAGGCAAGTCTTGCCTCACAAATCTGCTTCACTTTTTTGAAGGAATTAATAAACATGTGGATAAAGGTGAACCGGTAGATGTAGTGTACTTGGATTTTCAGAAGGCGTTTGACAAAGTTCCTCATGAGAGGCTTCTAGGAAAAGTAAAAAGTCATGGGATAGGTGGCAATGTCCTTTCAAGGATTACAAGCTGGCTAAAAGACAGGAAACAGAGAGTAGGATTAAATGGATAATTTTCTCAGTGGAAGGGAGTTGGCAGTGGAGGACCTCAGGGATCTGTATTGGGACCCTTAGTTTTCAATATATTTATAAATGAACTGGCAAGAAATACGAGTGAGGTAATCAAATTTGCAGATGATACAAAATTGTTCAGAATAGTTAAATCACAAGCAGATTGTGATAAATTGCAGGAAGACCTTGTGAGGCAGGAAAATTGGCCATCAAAATGGCAGATGAAATTTAATGTGGATAATCCAAGGTAATGCATATAGGGAAAAATAACCCATGCAATAGTTACACAATGTTAGGATCCATATTAGGTGCTACCAAACAAGAAAGAGATCTAGGCGTCATAGTGGATAACACATTGAAATCATCGGTTCACTGTGCTGCGACAGTCAAAAAAGCAAACAATGTTGAGAATTATTAGAAAGGGAATGGTGAATGAAACGGAAAATGTCATAATGCCTCTGTATCGCTCCATGGTGAGACCTTACCTTGAATACTGTGTATAATTCTGGTCGCCGCATCTCAAAAAAAGATATAATTGCGATGGAGAAGGTACAGAGAAGGGCGACCAAAATGATAAGGGGAATGGAACAGCTCCCCTATGAGGAAAGACTAAAGAGGTTAGGACTTTTCAGCTTGGAGAAGAGACGGCTGAGGGGGGATATGATAGAGGTGTTTAAAATCATGAGAGGTCTAGAATGGGTAGATGTGAATCGGTTATTTATTCTTTCAGATAACAGAAAGACTAGGGGGCACTCCATGAAGTTAGCATGTGGCACATTTAAAACTAATCGGAGAAAGTTCTTTTTCACTCAACGCACAATTAAACTCTGGAATTTGTTGCCAGAGGATGTGGTTAGTGCAGTTAGTATAGCTGTGTTTAAAAAAGGATTGGATAAGTTCTTGGAGATGAAGTCCATTACCTGCTATTGATTGAGTTGACTTAGAAAATAGTCACTGCTATTACTAGCAACGGTAACATGGAATAGACTTAGTTTTGGGGTACATGCCAGGTTCTTATGGCCTGGACTGGCCACTGTTGGAAACAGGATGCTGGGCTTGATGGACTCTTGGTCTGACCCAGTATGGCATGTTCTTATGTTCTTTCCTGGTGCTAGGGCAGATGTCATTAATGCAGGGCTGGAAACAACTGCTTCTAGTGCGGATGCAAAATCCAAATTCAAGGCCTGGCACGCAATCTGTTTATTGTAAATTGTATATTTCTAACCAGGCACTTCTTGCAATCCTAAAAATGAGTTGTAAGCACCGGTGGAGCCAGAGCCGGATTCAAACTGTTTTTCCCTACACTGGCACTTCTTGAAGACCAACAAAGGAGCTGTTAGTTCTGGGATCAGTGTTTGGAGAGCAGGTTTCAAAGCATAATAATTAATACAAATTACTTTAGATGGTTTTCTCATAGACGAGCACTCCCACAGTCCCAGGAGGGAGCTGCAGGAACTACTGAGGCTGGTGCTTAGGCATTAACACTACTGGCTGCATAAGGGCTGAGAGTCCAGTTTCCAGGTTTTGAACCAGAAACACTAGTTTCTCCCCAAGGCAACAGAGGCTGGCATATACCTAGAAAGCTGTAGGCCTGGGTCTTAAAAATTTAAGCCAGGCTTGAGGGAAAGCAGAGTTGCTTACCTGTAACAGGTGTTCTCCAAGGAAAGCAGGATGTTAGTCTTCACACATGGGTGACATCAGATGGAGCCCGGCATGAATATACTGAGCATGCCCAGCATGACCCTCTTTAGTCTTATAACAGAGTTCGCGAAAAAATAAACCGAAAGAAACCCAGTTCTGCGGGGGGACGGGTAGGTTTTGTGAGGACTAACATCCTGCTGTCTTTGGAGAACACCTGTTACAGGTAAGCAACTCTACTTTCTCCAAGGACCTGCAGAATGGTAGTCCTCACATATGGATGATTATATAGCTACTAGCTGCTCCCAACTTGTGCAGCACAGGACAGGTGCCAACGTGCACAACAACTAGAGCTCCTAGAACCAGGGGAGCAAGCTTACACCAAGGAAAGGTTCCAAGGCAGGAATAGTTGGGTTTTTCATGGCTGAAAGATTACAGAGATCCAACTGACCAAAATGACTGTCATGTCGTCCATCCTGTCTAGACAATAAAGAGAGGCGAACTTGTGAAGGGAACTCCGGGTCGCTGCCCTGCATATCTCATGAATGGGGACGGCACACAAGTGAGCCACCGAAACTAACATGGCTCGAATGGAATGAGCCTTGATGTGACTGTCAAGTTGCAGGCCAGCTTGAGCGTAGCAAAAGAAGATACAGTCCACAAGCCAGTGGGATAAGGTTTGCTTATCCCACTGGCTTGCGGGATAAGCAACTCCCAACCTGTTTTTGTCGAGGATACAAAAAGCTGAGAAGACAGGTGATGAGGTGCCGTCCTTTCCAGGTAAAAAGCCAAAGCACTTTTGCAATCCAGAATATGCAGTGCCCGTTCACCCTGATGAGCACGCGCCTTGGAAAAAAGAAAGGCAGCACAATGGATTGATTGAGATGGAATTCCATGACCACCTTAGGGAGGAACTTCAGGTGCATACACAAGACCACCTTATCATGAAAAAATTTTATATAAGGGAGGTATGTCACCAGAGCCTACATCTCACTGACCCTGCATGCTGAAGTAACCGCTACCAAGAAGATGACCTTCCAGGATAGGTACTTCAGAGCACAAGACCGTAAGGGTTCAAATGGAGCCTTCATGAGCTGGGACAGGACTACATTGAGGTCCCAGGAGATCGCTGGAGGCCGAGGAGGAGGCTTAAGTTGCAACAAGCCTCGCATGAACCGCCCCACAAGCAGATGAGTGGAAATGGAAGTACCATCTTTCCTCTGATGGTAGGCCCTGATGGCGCTAAGGTGAACTCCACCAAAGTGGTCTGCAGACTAGACTCAGAGGTGCAACAGGTAGTCCAAAAGCTTTGGTGGGGAACAAGAGAAGGGATCCAGACTGTGCCCCACACACCAAGCTGAAAACCTCTGCCACTTGAGATTGTAAAATCTTCTCGAGGAGCGTTTCCTGGACTCCAAGAGGACGCAAGACAAGCCTTCCGAAAGGCCCAGTGCCTGTATGGTCACCTGGTCAACATCCAAGCTGTTAGAGACAGGGCTTGGAGGTTGGAGTGATGAAGCCTGCCCCAATCCTGAGAGATTAGGTCCGGAGCAGTGCCCAACCGGATCAGAGGGCACAAGGCTAACTCCTGTAGAAACGGGAAGCAGATCTGGCGAGGTCAAAAGAGTACCACTAGGATCATAGTGCTGGAGCTCTTGGACTGTCTTTGAGATCAGAGCATACAGCAGACCAGTGCCCAAATACGTGAAAAAGGCATCCGACACTGGTCCCCCATTTGTTCGACCCAGAGAGCAGAATCTATCCACCTTCTTGTTCTTTGGGGAGAAGAACAGATCTATATCCGGAATCCCTCAGACAAAAGATGTGGTCCGCTACTTCTTGGATAAGGGACCATTTGTGTGGCTGGAAGGCCCAACTGCCACGACGTTGTCCGTTCCGGGGAGATACCCGGCCTGGAGGAAGATGCCATTCTCGAGGGTCCATGACCAGATCTGAACTGCCTACTGGCAGAGGAGATACAATACCATCCCTCCCTGTTTGCTCAGATTCCACATCGCCACTTGATTGTCGGTTTGGACCAGGACCACCTTGTTGCATAGGTGTTCCCTGAACACCTTCAGGGTATAATAGATTGCCCGTAACTCCAGGAAATTTATCTGAGAATGCTTCTCCTGCAGGGTCCAAAGACCTTGCGTGTGAAGATCTGCAACGTGTGGCCCCACAACAGATGCACGATGCATCTTTGGTGAGGATGATTTGGGGCTGTGGACCCCAGGAGGGCATCCCTCGCTCCAGATTGGAAAGGGTCTGCCACCATACCAGGGACTGCCGGAGGGGAGTATGATCAGGATCGAGCCCGAAGATCCTGGGTGGTTTGACACCACTGAGAACGTAACGTCCACTGTGCTCTGCGCATGTGAAGCTGGGTGAACGAAGTGACATAGGGTTTCTGACCTGCCCCGAGGCAGAAAAGCCTTTTTCTGGACAGTATCCAGCCTGGCCCCAATGAAGTCCAGTTGCAGTGATGGCTAGAGATGTGATTTTGGGTAGTTGATCAGAAATCCCATATTTTCCAATGCGCGTATAGTGGACTGAAGGGAACACACGATCCCTGTCTTGACTTGCTCTTGACTAGCCAATCATTAAGGTAAGGGAAGACATGTATTCCTCGCCTTCGAAGATAGGCTCCCACTATCACCAGACACTTGGTGAACCCACATGGTGCCGACACAAGTCCGAAAGGCAGCACACGGTACTGGTAGTGTTCTTCCTCTACCAGGAACCGCAGATAGCTCCGATTCTCCAGAGAAATGGGGATATGGGCATATGCATCTTTGACATAGAGGGAGCAAAGCCAGTCCCTGGCTTTGAGGAGAGTGATTAAAGATCCAATGAGACCATCTTGAACTTTTCTCAGACAAGAAACCGGTTTAATGCCCCCAGGTCCAGAATGGGATGAAGGCCATCAGTTTTCTTGGGAATCAGGAAATACTTGGAGCAGAACCCGTCCCCCCGGTGACCTCTCAAGCCATTAAAAGGGCAGAGAACTCTCCTTGAAGTATTTGCTGATTCTCTCCACCTCTCCACCACAGATGAGGCAGGGAACAGGGTGGAAGTCGTTGGAAATGCAATCTGTACCCTTGCCTTACGATGGACAGGACCCAGCGATCTGAGGTGACTGACATCCATTGTTCTGCAAATAGCTGTAGGCAGCCCCCCACTGGGGACTCGGCACTCTGGGTTAGGATTGACTGACTCAAACCCCCTGGCCACCAGTCAAAATCCCGTGATGGGGTTTTGCAGTGGGGCCCAGAGTCGGCCGGGGCGGTATGAGGTTGTCATGCCAGTGCCCAGAGTCGGCCGGGGCGGTATGAGGTTGTCGTGCCAGTGCCCGCTAGAGGCCGGTGAGTAGTATTTGCATGGCCAGTAAGAGAGCCATCTCGGATATTGCCTTGGCGGCTTTTGCTGGAGGGCTGAGTGTCCGAAGTGCTGACTGACAACTGCTGAAGGGTTTCATGATGGTCATTCAACTAGGCAATCGCCTCTTCAATCTTTTATCCAAACAGATTCTCCCCTGTACAGGGCAGATCTGCTAGACAGTCCTGAACCTTGGGGTGCAGGTCGGAAGCATGGAGCCAAGCCATGCGACGGGCTCTGATGCCTGCCATGGCAACCCTCATAGCAGTTTCAAACACATCATACACTGAGCAAACTTCATGTTTATCATATTCCAGGCCCTGCAGAACTATTTTCTGGAAGTCCTTCTGAAACTGCTGTGGAAGGCATTCCCCCAACTCCTGGGCTTGTTTCCAGAGGTTTCTGGAGTACTGCCCCATATAGAGTTGATAGCAAGCAATTCTAGCCACCAACATAGAGTCCTGGAATATCCAGCACCCGAGAGCATCAACAGCTCTGTGCTCCCGGCCCGGAAAGGGCCGAGGCATGAGTCCAAGCTTCTTCGCCTTCTTTAAGGCCAATTCTGGTGAGGCAGCTCATGGCACTCAAACCCAGTGGTAGGCTGGACTAGATAGACTGCATCCATCTTCCGGTTCATGGGAGGAATGGAAATGGAGTGCTCCCAGAGTCGGACGACTAACTCTTTGAAGATGTCGTGAACTGGAGCCACCACCACTTCTTTAGGAGCATCAAGGAATTTCAGGATCTTTAACATCTTGTGTCGAGAATCTTGTCCTATCAAAAGCTGGAAAGGCAGCAACTCTGCCACTGCTTTAACAAAACCAGCAAAAGAAAGGTTCTCTGGAAGGGATTTCCACTGCTACTCCAGTGGAGAGGGTTCCAAAGGCAAGTCCTCCGAATCTTCAGTGGAGGAAAACGATGCCTCTCCTTCCCATGGATCATAGGGGGTTTCCCCCTCGCCTTGAACATCCAGAGACGCGAGGGGTGGAGGTCCCAATCACACCCTGGGCCGCGAGCTAGAGGGCACCGGCTGAACAGAGGATGGAACCAACGGCACCAGTGGAATCGTGGGCGTCAACAGATTCATCGGTCTGTGGAGCACTGGCGGCATCGGTGGCACTGAGGGCATCTGGCCTGATGGACCCGGGAATGCCAGAGGCAGTCAAGGTGCTGTGTATGACCAAGGCGCCATCGACCCCGATGGACCTTCCCCATCCGAAGGGGTTTGAGGCACCAGAGCTGGCTGTGTCAGCAAGAAGCCAAGCAGCAGGTCCAGCCGCTCCAAGACAGGCATAAGCACCAGTGGAGTTGGCTCCTAGGGCAGAGACAGTACCGGAGGCTTGATGCCCTGCAGGGCCCGGACGACTGCCAATCGCATGCACTTCTCCAGCTCCTCCTCAAAAGCAGCCGAAGATATAACTGCTTGGGGATGGGGAGGCAGAGGCATTGGGTTGACCTCAGAGATACGGGGGGGGGGGGGGACGACCCGATCTCTCCACCGGCATCAGTGGGGACCTCCACGAGTCCTCGAGAGGACCAGAGGGCAGTGCCTTCTCTGCACAAGACCTGCTTAGGGGTAGGTACAGACGCAGTCGATGCCTTCCCATGGTCTGACTTCGAAGAAGACTGATGTCTGGGTTTCCTCGACTTTTCTGGTGCTCACTGTGGTTCTTCCCTGGAACTGCCCGGGAAAAACCCGACCGGGATTGAGAAGAAATTGACCTCACTCAGTTCCCCCTACCCTTACCTCGGCATGAGAGATGAGACTGAGGGGGTCAATGTCGAGACTCCCTGCCCGAGTGTTGTGGAAGTCCCGGATGCTGTTGACTGATCTGACTTCTTAGAGCCAAAAGCTTTTCCATTTTGTCTAATTGCACCCAATGACGCTTGGAGGTCATCTGGATACAAAGATCGCTACCATGGATGTCATGTGATGCCCCCAGGCAGAGGACACAAACCACGCGGGGGTCTATGATGACATGGCCCTGGAGCACTGGGGGCACCGGCGAAAGCTGGAAGATGCCATATCAAAAAGAACGTGGCCACCAGGAGCCAACACAGTCGGTAATCGACAACAAGGTACCAGAAAAACTTACCAAAGAGGAACCTCGAAAAAGTGGAGGAACCCGGCAGAATGTGGGAAGAACAAAAAACAAATGTGATTTCTCGCAAAAACTGCAAGCTCCATGACCACGAGACTTCAGCTTTGTGGAAAAAGAGAGACTGAAGTGGGATCCCCGCGTGGACGCATGGTTAGTGTCATGCTGGGCATGCTCATTGCATCTGTCAAAGTTTCTAGAAATTTTGACAAAAGTTTTCCATGCCAGGCTCCATCTGATGTCAACCTTGTGTGAGGATTACCATCCTACTTGTCCTTGGAGAATTTATAAAGCCACTCCTGTGGGGTTCGTCTGGATTCATCTTGATGTCAGGGCTTGGTGTGCCGGTATTACTAGTTGCTTACTTTCTGAAACTAGATGTAATGAGATTGCCTGTTTCTTTAAACAGGAAATCCAGAATTTGACCTCCGGCCTTACTAGCTCCAATGTCCAACCAATTAACCTTACATCAAGGGATCTACCGAAATGGTGTACCTTTGAGGAGACCTCTTCCATTAAGATTGAATCCCTTATTAAGAAACTAAACCCCGCCGTACATCCTCTGGATAGTATTCCTATCTCCACCCTGAAATTCATCGCTCACACAATTTCATTACCCATTTCTTCATTGAACAACCTTTGTCTTTCAGAAGGAAATGCCCCTGAACCCCATAAAGGTGTAATAATCAAATCAATCCTCAAAAAACATCATTTAATCCCAACCGACCTCAATAATTACAGACCTATCTCTAACTTTCCTTTCGTATCCAAATTATTAGAAAAATTGGTGGAAAAATAATTAACTAAACACCTTGAGAACAACAATATCTTATACCCCCCTCTCAGTATGGATTTAGGAAGCATCTCAGCACAGAAACCTTACTACTCGCCCTGATACCATGCTTAGAGGTTTCGATAATGGTCAAAGTTACCTGCTGATCCTATTAGATTTGTCCACTGCCTCTGATACGGTCAACCATGCCTTCCTAATTGACAGACTTTTCTGAAATCAGTTTATCCAATATTACTCTACAATGGTTCTCATCGTATCTCACCAACCGTGCATTTCAAGCTAAAATTAAAAATTCTACCTCTGATAAAATAAACTTAAGACTAGAGTCCCTCAAGGCTCATCCTTATCAGCCAACCTATTCAATATATACATGTTACCACTCTGTCATCTATTAGCTGGCCTTGGCCTTACGCATAACATTTATGATGACATTCAGTTTTTAATCCCAATTCATCATACAATTGAAAGCACACTTAAAATGACATCTATGTATTTATAAGTCATCAGAAAATTATTAATCCATATGAAATTGATTCTTAAAGTCAATACAACTGAAATCATATTCCTAGACAGAAAATCATCTTTCACCAAACTGCCAGCATTAAAACTAGAAGACCAACAAACTGAAATCAAGCTTGTAGCTCATGCCCAAGACCTTGGTATAATCATAGACAGTGAACTTAACCTTAAAAAACACATCTCTACCAAAATCAGAGCTGGATTATATCAAGCTTTTGACTTTAAGACGACTAAAACCACTTTTAACAACATGATTTCAGAACTGTTTTATAATTACTCATCTTCTCTAATACAGACTACTAATCTTACAGAACGCAGCTGCCAGAATCCTGACAGGAAAAAAGAAATTTGATCATGTAACGCCCATCTTAATATTCCTCCATTGGCTTCCAATCAAATACCGGATCGAATTCAAGATATGTTTATTACACAAAGTTATTTACAGTGAACAGACAGAATGGCTAAATGTTGCCATTCGCCTACATATTCCTCAACAAAACCTTAGGTCTGCAAGCAAAGGTTTATTAGCTATTCCCTCAGTCAGATCAGCTCACCTCAGCCAGGTCAGAGAAGAGCTATATCACTCTCTAGCCTGAAAATTTGGAACTCTCTTCCATACGAATTACGCTTACAACCCGATTAAATCTTTTTGAAATAATTTTAAAAGACATGGCTGTTCTCGATGGCTTACCAAGACACAGATTAACTTTTATGGAATTCACTGCGGAGTATTTACTGCATATGAGCTCTTTGGATTAGGGGAGTGTTCTACCTACGAGGCCTTTTTTCTTTCTGATTTATTTTTTGTTTTATCTTTATCTTTTATATTGCATTAATTATGTTCCAATTACATAAATTGTAATTTCTGATTTTGTGTATTTTATGTAGTTATTTATTCTTTTATCTCAATCTTTTATATTGCACTAACTATATACCTGTCATGGAAATTTTAATTTCTGATTTTATGTATTGTTTTAATCTTTTATAATAAGCAAACAGTTGTGATGGTATTTCCAAACAACAGTATATAAAACTAGTATATAAAACTAATGGCCTAGAGCAGCTGGCAGGCTGGATACAGAGAGAGGGCAGGCTGGAATATTTACCTGTACCAACCACCTTCCTCCTAGGGTTCTGGTGGCTAGCAGGACTTTGATGATCCAAGGGCAGGGACTTAAGGGTACCCACAAGAGCAGGGCTAAATGCAGGAATACACATACAGAACAAGGTGCCCACAAGAGACTGATAAATACAAACAAACAAGGCCAGAACAAGTAACAAGAATCACACAGAGCAAGAAGGCCTCCTAAGGAGAAAGCCAAAATACAAGGCATGAACAACAAGGGAGCAAAACAAGATGAGGCAGGCTTAAAAAGGTATGGCAGTACTGAGTCATGGATAGCCTTCAAGGAGACACTTGTGCAATTCAGTGCATAGCCCACTGAGAGCCCTTGCAGGCAGGAGGGCCGTACTGCAGCCAGGATCCCACTTAGGAGGGGAGAAAGGACTTACCAAGCTGATCTGACCTGCCTGAGTAGGGTTCTGTGGACTCCTCTTACCAAAGGAACTTTTCCTGCCTCTGACCAAGCATTAAATTTCCTGCTGTAAAAGGTGTGCTAGGCAGTGGCCTCACTAGCATGCTTGCTTGCATTGCAGACTAATAGCTAATAAGGCTTATTACCCTGCAATTAGCATGAGCCGCACTAATATCACAGGATTTTTTTTCATTGTCAATGGCTTTATTCCATGTCCAGGTAAGGTTAGCACCAAAAACCCCATGTTAAAATTCAAGTAAAATTCTGCAGCTTATTTCAATCGGCCCCTTAGTGAGCTTTGTGATTATCTAAGTGAACAGCAACGCCAACAGTGTGTTACACAGTACAAGTAACCTGAAAAGTACTGATGTGCCTTGGTCAGACCACCTCTACTGAAGTGCCTTCCCTTATAGAAACATAATTAAACTCACTTTTCAAAATGTGTTTCAGTTAGAGATGTTAATATGCTACAGAACTGATATCATCTTGCCCTTCTCTTACAGCAGTGAAAGAATTTCACAACCTGATAAATTAACCCAACAAAAAAAACCAATCTGCCATTTCCCAAGAGAAAAGCATTCAGGACACCCCATGCTCAC
Source organism: Rhinatrema bivittatum (assembly GCF_901001135.1). NCBI lineage: Eukaryota > Metazoa > Chordata > Amphibia > Gymnophiona > Rhinatrematidae > Rhinatrema > Rhinatrema bivittatum. Next base: position 39,287,953 of record NC_042621.1, read on the forward strand.
ACAGGGAAAGAGAGAAGCAAATTTAAAATGATGTCTGAAATTTCCCACAAAGGCAGATTTTAACCTAGTGGATAAGGAACTTAAGAAAATCTCAGATAAAGAGTTTTTTGTTTTTTTTTACTTTGTACTATATGAAGATCATCATAGTACTTCAGTTAAACTCATCTGACAAGACAATGACTGCAGAAGGACATACTCTGCTTGATATTAGAACTGCAGAAGAGGCATTTCATACCTACCAACTATTATGCCGGTGGCAAATGTTTGCTCATTTAAAATTAGTAACATAGTAGATAATGGCAGAAAATGACCCAATTGGCCCATCAAGTCAGACCTTTTCTTGTCTAACTTGCTGAGAATATATCCCAATTACCTCCTATGGAAGCTGGACCGTTTGTAGGAGATTGCTCCTTATTTAAATCAGATTTTTACCTTTCTCAGCTTCTCCATCATCTTAGATAGAAGAGCATACAAATTTCAATACTTAATCGAACCCAAGCCCTCCCAATCTCCATGTCTTATCACCAAGCTTTAGAATAATCTAAAACAGTGTTTCCCAACCCTCTTCTGGAAGCACACCTAACCAATTGGGTTTTCAGGATATCCATCGTGAATATACATGAGATACAGTTATGCTCAAAAGTTTACTTACCCCTGCCAGAATTTGTAAGGTATGTAGCATTTTAAGAAAACATGAGTGATCAGACAAAATACATCTATTTTAAATATTTCAAATTAAACTATTTTATGCATCACAGAATGGCACAAACAATAGCAATAAGAGAAAAATAATAAAATGGTCCTGGCTGCCCAGAATCTGCTAGATACTTTGGAAGGCCTGATTAGCCCAGCCGTGTGGCTAGAGCAGAGGCTTCAGGAACGGGCAAAAAAGAGAGGCTCAGCTCACCGCACCTTCCGCCTTGCCCCAAATTTCCAGTATCCTTTAGCCTCTCACACTCATCCGGAGCTGGAACCTGCAGAATTGGAAGCCATGCAGGTGGATCGCTTCAAACTGTCAGCAAAAGAGAAGCAGAGATGCTGTAACCTAAACATGTTTATCCTATTCTGCATCTGGGCATTTCACAAGTCACAGGAAATTCCAAGGACTAGGTCTGGTGGGAGAGGCCACCCTAGGTCATCCCTGCACCTCTCCACAACTGCTAATCCCAGTACGTCTATCTCTTGGGGACATTCTTGTCAATGCTTTCACATTTCTGGATACTGGCACAGGGAGCAGCTTTAACCAAGAGGCTCTGGTCAAACACTACCACATTCTGACGGTTCCCCTGGACACCCTGCCCCTGATGTGGTTAGTGCAATTAGTATAGCTGTGTTTAAAAAAGGATTGGATAAGTTCTTGGAGGAGAAGTCCATTACCTGCTATTAATTGAGTTGACTTAGAAAATAGCCACTGCTATTACTGGCAATGGTAACATGGAATAGACTTAGTTTTTGGTTACTTGCCAGGTTCTTGTGGCCTGGATTGGCCACTGTTGGAAACAGGATGCTGGGCTTGATGGACCCTTGGTCTGACCCATTATGGCATGTTCTTATGTTCTCCTCCGTTTTCAAAGAAGCCTTACCTGGACATGTTACAAGAGCCACAGTACCACTGATCATGCATCCTGCATGGAGAACAAATCAGCCTCTATGTATTGCCCAAGGCTATCAATGCAAATATTTTGGGCCCACCATGGTTCATGTTATATCAGCCCCACATTGCAAATTGCTAGATGGAGTACTAGCTGTCACGAACAATTGCTTGCCAAAGTCGTGTCTGTGGCTCCAACAGTTACCTTGGAGCTTGCAGGTCTGCCACCACAGTATACCAAAGTTTGCTGATGTCTTCAGCAAATAGCAGGTGCAGGTCCTGCCACCTCATCACTCCTACGATTATGCCATAGACTTAGTCTCCGGCAAGGTTCCACCCAGAGGCAGAGTATACCCGCTTTCTGTTTCAGAAACAGAGGCAAATATTTACCAAGCTGGGTCTTCGGGGGGGGGGGGGGGGGGGGGGATATACATCCTGATCTGAATCCGATAGGGCAATAATTGAAAAAAAACATGTTTTAACACTTGTGACAGACATTATGAATACCTAGTGATACCTTTCAGTCTTCTAATTTATGGTAAACTAGATCTTCCTGGACCTTCTCTATCCCCATGTGGTAGTTTACCTGGATCATATTCTAGTCTTCTAAAAGTCATGGTCAGAGCACTGACATCATGTGAAACAAGTCCTCCAGAGACTCCATTAACACCACCTCTATGCCAAGTTAGAGAAGTGTGCCTTCGAACAGGAAGAAATTCCCTTCATGGGTTATATTATCTCTCATCAAGACCTCCGTATGAACCCAGCTAAATTAAAAGCCAAACTGGAATGGCCCTGGCCCGTGGGCTTTAAGATTCTGCAGTGCTTCCTGGGGTTCACGAATTACTATGGGCAATTTATCCATGATTACACCTCCCTGGCAGCCCCACTCAGAGTCCTAACTTAAAAGGGCTTGGACACCAAGAAATGGACCACAGACGCTATCCAAGCTTTTGAATGTCTCAAGGAGGAGTTCATTCTTGATCAGTGCCTATACCACCCAAATCGTCCAAGCCATTCATCCTGGAGGTAGATGCGTCTACCCTCGGGATAGGCAGTGTCCTCCTAAAGCATAACATAATGGTATGCTCGTGACCTGCTCCTACTTTTCAAAGAAATTCTCTGTTAGAGAAGAATTGAACCATTGGAGATTAAGCTAGCCTTGGAAGAAAAGAGACATCTGCTGGAAGGTGCCAAGCACCCAGAAATTATCTATACGGTTCACAAGAACCTAGAGCATCTAGTGCAAATGTAATTGAAGCCCCATCAAGCCAGCTTGTCATGATTTATTAATCGGTTTGACTTCGAGTTAGGGTACCATCCCACTGAAAAGAAACGAGAATCTAATGCCTTCTCACATTCCTTTAATACCGAGGACTCTCTGGAACCCTCACGGCATATCATCGACCTTATGAAGATTGTGGTTCCCTAGCACCTATAACAGGTGGTTTTTCAGTGGGCTTATGAATCCCGCTTGGCGGGGCACCCAGGTAATCCCCGAACCTTGGAATTAATCGTCCAACACTACTGGTAGCCTCAGATGAAGACCAACGTGAAATGTTATTTAGAGTCTTGCCCCTTGAGTGTAATGAATAAGAATATGCGAACACAAACTTGGGGGTTGTTATGGCCACTGCCAGCCCCCAAGGAACCCTGGACCCATTTGGTCACTGACCTTCCCCTCTCTGGTGGCAACACCACCATATTGGTGGTAGTGGATAGATTTTCTAAGATGGCTCATTTCACATCTCTTCCAGACCTCCCATCAGTACCTGAATTGGCTAAATTCTTTGTCCAACACATCTTCCATCTGCATGGACTACCTCTTCACATCCTCTCAGACCGGGGAGTTCAGTTCGCAGTCCGCTACAGGAAAGGCTTGTGCAGGAAGGTTAGAATTCACCTTAGCTTACCACTCCCCGAGCAATGGACAAACCGAGCAAGTAAATCAGATTTTCAAGGCTTTTCTATGAGCCTACTAAAACCAACGGCAGGATAACTGGGCCTCCCTCCTCCCACTAGCCAAATTCTTCAATAATAACCACATGAACAGTTCCACAGGGTCACCACCCTTCCACATCACGTTCGGGCATCATCCCTATTTGCCCAGACCTGTTCTGATCTCTGACCCTTACCCAGCAGCCAACCTGTTGGGACAGGAACTTCAGGAACTGTGACGGAAAACACACCGTCTAGTAGTGCAAGCGGTAGAGCGTTTTAAAAAACATGCAACACCGCCCAGTGCCTCAACTTCGCCTGGGAAATTTAGTTTGGCTCAGCATTGAAAATCTATGATTGAAGATGCCTTCTCTAAAGTTTGCACTGCGATTCATGGGTCCATTACCCATTGAATGATAACTGGGCCTCCATAATCAGGAAAAAAAACAAGTGGCTCTTCGCAAAGATACCAAAATGGGACTTTTCTTTGGCTCAGACATGGAATCAGGGCCCAGAACTCCGAGCATTTTCAATGTCTGGGAAATCAGGGCCAGCAATTCATCTCTATTAAAGAACCGCAACATAATCCTATACTTCTAATCCCAGAGGAATTTTCCCATCCTCCAGAGTCAGGATGTGCCTCATCATCAGTGCCTGCCGAATTCCTGTCAGGAACACTTGCAGCTTGAGGAGTTCTTGGGCGCTTAAACGTAGTACCAGAAGAGAGGCCACCGTTTGAGGCACTGTTTGGGATGCTGAAGTGCTGAATCAGATTCTTTGGGCACCGAATCATTGAATCGGATTCTTTGGAGCACTGAAGCACTGATTTAGGTTCTCTGGGGTCCTAAAGCACTAAATTAGATTCTTTGGGTCACCAAAGCACTGAATCGAGTTCTCTGGGGCACTGAATCTCTGAGTTGGGTTCTCTGGGGTGTTAAAGTGCTGAATCAGGTTATCTGGGGCACTGAACTGCTGAATTGGGGTTTTACTGCTCTTGAATCATAGGGCTAGAGCTTCTCTGGCACTCACCCACTGGATTACTGTCTCTTAAAGGCTGAGGGGCTAGATCAGAATCTGTCTGGTGCTGGATGGCCCTGCTGGCATCCATCTGGTGCTGGATAACTGTATCAGCATCGCTGCAAGACTGAACGGCTGGCACTGGGCCTCTCCGAGGCTGGGCTGTGGGCTCAGAATCTTGCTGGAGCTGGCCTGCTTGCTTGGAATCTGAGGCTGAGTTGGTGGTCCAGAGCTTCCTTGAGGCTGAACTGCTGATGCAGGACTTCTCTGAGGCTGTACCGCTGGCTCAGAGTCTCTCGGGCAGCTGGGCTAGAGTGTCTTGGGCGCCGGGAGGCTGGGCCAGAGTCTCTTGGGTGCCGGCTAGCTGAAGCAACATCTCTTTGCAGAGGCTGGCTGGATACAGCGTCTCTCTGGTGCTGGCTGGCTGGAATGGTGCTCTTTGGTCCTGCTGGCTGGAACAGCATCTCTCTGGTGCTGGATCACTAGAACAGCCGGGCTTAGCTTTTGGAGCAGATTGATTGGAATGGCCAGGTCGGATGACTCCTGGAGCGGGTTGGCTGGAACTGTCGAGCCAGATCTCCTGAAACGGATTGGCTGGAATGGAACCCCTGATGTTCCGAATTGGGCCTCTCCTGGAGTTGATAAAATGGACTCATCCTGGAGTTGAGGCACAGCTGAGACCAGTAGAACTTCGCATGGAATTTGCATTCCTTCAGATTGGGAAGATAAGAGAGGATGTGCAGAAGGCATTAATTGTGTTTCTCATTGCATAATGACTGAACAGAGGCACAGGACTTCCCGCCACCGCTGCAGTTCTGTCTCCAAGTGACAGCAATCTAGAGTGGGTTCTGTGTAGCAGGATTGGAGTTAGTGTCTGAGCCTTGAATAATCAGGAGGAATCCTGAGAAGGCAGGTATGGGAAAGGTACACACTACTTTCCTGTGAGTCAGAGCTGATCTCATTAGCAGTTTGCTGCTTGTAGCTGAAGACAGCTTTGCTCTGTGGTCAGCATCAATTATCTCTCCGTCTCAAAACGTCTGCATACCAAGGCAATGGTTCAGGAGCAGGATTACTCAGTATGTCACTGGCTCTTGATTATCCTGGTTGGATCCAGAAGCCAATTTTGCCTTGGCAGGTAAAGTTTTAACATTTTCCTGGCAACTATGGCCAAGATTTTCAAAGAGGCTGTCCTGGGAATTTCATGAGAGGCAGCTTTCCTGCCTCTCATGGAACTATTGTTTTCAGAGACTCTAGGCTGGATCTAGAAGCCGATTTTTGCTTTTACACGTAAGAGTTTAAACTTTGCTTGGCTAAAATTACTTGTGTTTGGGTGTGCTATAGTTTTCAAGGGAGCTGAGTTGGTTGCAGAACAAATTGTACAGGCTCTGTCAGGAGGCATATACCCATGAAGGTATTTACATTCACACCAGGTGGGGTTGAGGGAACCACATCCCATACAGCTGGAAATACATTGCACTTTCAATAAGCTGAGGTATGCAGTGTAATCGTGTCGTCAGAAGTGGCATCTGGCTGGTGTGCAGCACAGGTGCTATGGATGTTGATGGATGCAGATTTTATAGACTGTACAATCCCACAATTCAAAATTAGAAAAATTATAAGCAATGTGTTCTAGATAATGCGAAGGAGTCCAAATTTGTCAGGCAGGACAAACATAATGAAGTATAGAACCTGGGAAGGCTTGAATTACTGGAGCAGGAACACCATTGCTAATTTCAGTAAAAGAACAATTAAAATCTGTTTCAGACTCACTGGGTTGGCAGGAAGCCCTGCACCCACTCCTGTGGGGGTTGTTTGGCCTCTTCATTCTGTCATAGACTGGCAGGCTGAAGTCAGGGAGCAGCTCCATAGGACTGGTACAGGACTGAAAGGCTGGGCTGGTATTGATGTTCTGCCTAGCCAGCCACCTCCCGAGGTTGAACCCTTGGATTCTGGGGGCCATTAGGGCTTGTCTCCTGCTGAACATCATGGCACTGGTGCAGAGTGGGAGCTCTGTACAGGCTGGGAGCTGGGGTCAGGCACAGACTGGGGGCTGGAGGTCAAGAGCAAAGACTGGGAAATAGACAACGGACTGGACTGTGCAGTGCGAGACAGATCAAGGACTGGACTAGACAGAACAGGCAATATTAGACAGGGACAACCCAACAGGGCTGAAGGCTAGCTAGGAGAATCTGGCAGGCCCGGAGGCTGTAAGGTAAGGCAGAAAAGCCTAAGAGGGCACAGACCATGGCAAGTAGGCCTGGGAGGCCACAGAACGAGGCCAGAAGGCCTGGAAGGGCCTAAAGCAGGAGGCAAAGAGAGGCCACAAGGCAAGGTAGGAGGCCTGGGTAGACCACAAGGCAAGGCAAGAGGCATGAGTACGTCACATATCAGAAAAACCAGACAAGGCAGAAAGCCTAGATAGGTATCAAGGCAGAATAACAAGATGAAAGGCTGGACAGGTCAAAAAGCTGAGCTGACTCAATAAAGAGGGGCTGAGCTACTTCACAGGCTGGATTAAGTAGAGCTGAGGCTTGGGTGTTAGGAGGGAATTGGCAAGGTAGTGAGCAAGATTTGCTGAGGACCCCTGGTAGAGGGAAGACTGCGTAGCAGGCTGAACCTTGCCACGGGGAGAGTGCGCCACAATAAAACCATGACACACTGTGAGTCTGTGGTTATGAGAAACGTTTTCTCTCTGTTTATATAGTACTTTGGGTTACAAAATGTATATGTGATGTCTGTCTAGGATACCTGATAATTCAGGATATATATATAAAAGCACTGGATCTCTGCATCACTGTGTGTTTCTGAACCATTTTGGGACACATTTGTTATAATGGGATTGGAAGCAATAAGATTAATTAAATTTGTATTCTGCCTTTCTGACACCAACACAAGGCATATAAAACTGTTGAATGCATTTGCTTTGGTAAAACAAATTTAAAAACCCTGTGAATTTGAGAACATGAGGAAGAGGAGTTTTCTGTAAGGAACATGGGGTACAGCTTTAGAGGGGACACTGTCATTCTTCAGGAGGATAAAATTGAATTTCTCTGATAAGGAATTTCAGAAGTAGCTCATTTTGTTCAGTCAGTAGCCAAATAATCATGTGCGCTTTAATAATCTTTATTTGACAGGAGTCAGTTTCCAGGGTAACGGACTGTAAGCAGAACAGCTCCCTGCTGATCACAAAAGAAAATCTGCAGGAAGAATATCTGGCCGTCGCTTTCCCTTTGCACTGTAATGATGACTTGTATTTCCCATGCATCAGTTTAATAACCTCATTTAGGGTTTTATTCCCCCATACAATCTCTCTCATCTCCCCCTTTCTTTGTGTCAGTCTGAGCTCTGATAATGGCAGGCACATGGAATAGTGAAGCCCAGTGGGCCAAACAAAATAGAAAATGTAATATATTTAGCATTTTTATGTAATTACTTTTTTATTGCTATTTCTCTTCCTGACTCAATCACTGCTTCACATCAGTCTTTCACTGCAGCAGTCTGTTTGCAATTTTGCCGATGACAAAGGCATTAGTTGGGGTGGGAGATTACCAAGTAACTGCATTGGTTTTTGTTAACTGACTGCTTCTGAACTTACAGATTCTGGAGAGAATCAGAGAGTAGTCACAGTTCCTGGAAAACAGTTTAATTTTAGACAATAAAGTAAGAGTGCCTTTGGGTATAGGAAATATAAGAAATGGAAATCTTGGTAACAGCTTGCAGAAATGAGAAACATAATGGAGGTTTGTTTAAGAAACATTCAAAAAGCACTGTGGCTTGGTAGCCCAGTGGCAATACAGTCTGTCTTTAAGACACTTTTACCCTGGTGCATAAGGGATGGGACTCATTTATATTCCTTCCAAAGGGTTATCCTTTTTGCAGGTTGTAGTGTCCTTTCCAGCTCCTATGCAATGTCACGTATGAAGACATTGAACATAACTGACTCAGGACTGATCAGTGTGGCATCTTGGAAATCGCCATCCTCTTTGATGTGAACTCCTCTGTTTGCTACCACCCTCTCTGGTCTATCATTTAACCAGTTTCTAATGCAGTTTCCCACTTTAAGACCCGCCTGTGATTGATTATGAATTTCCTATGTGAAATCTAACTGCACCACTTTCAATGCTGTCCCCTGATCTAATTCTCTGATCACCTAGTCAAGAAAATCAATCAGATTTGTTTGATACAATCTTACCTGGGATCCTGTAATCCACTGGATTTAAGCTGCTCTGCTAACCTTTCCTTTAATGGTGATGCTATTAATTCTCTCACCACTGAGAATAAATAAATCCTAATCATGCTATAGTTACCAGCCATCTCCCTGCTCCCATTTTGGAGACAGATTGTTTTCTTTTACCTAATTCTTTGAACCATTCCTGTCTGCAGTTAGTGATTGAACTGTGCTACATATGATGCTCCAGCACCTCTACAAACTCTTTCCTAGAATAAATCTGGTCTGGCTTTGTTGTCCTGTCAGCCTTCAGTTTTGAAAGTTCTTACCTAACGCTGTCTCCTAGTAATGGACTGGAGTCTGCTTTTCTTCCATTTTGGCATTTATCTCTAGTTCTATTACTACCTCCAAATTAAGGCTAAGGGCTCTAAATTCCATACTACTATCCAGTCAAAATTGGATTCAGGATTTCAACTCCGGCCAGAGAGCATAAGTGTTATAGTACAGAGTCTAGAGTACCTGTTAATTGTGGGGAAGCTAAGGATTTTTGCAAACATTTGGACTATAGTTATTTCCACTGACCTGGGTTCTTAGTATTGCTTATATTGCATTCACCCTGACAGCTGCTGTTGTGAAGAGCCCCTTCTTTGTAGCTGGGATGCCGCTGACCTACACCAACACTGCTGAGGATGCCAAGGATTGCTGTTCCCTAGGCATGTGTGTGCACCTGTCCTTCCGTTTGATGGTTCCGCAGCAGGAAACTGGCTGAGTCGCGTGGCAATGATGTCTGCACGTGTGGGTATTTAAATCTTTTCCCTGCTCCCAGCTGGTGCCTCAACAACAGGTCCTCCTGCCTAGCAGTGCATATTGCTTCTCCTGTGCCTTGTCTTCCTCCTAGTTACCTTGCCTCCTTGTTGTGCCTTTGCTGTCTTCCCTTGTTGTCTTGCCTCGGTTGCCCTGTCTCTTTTGTTTTGCCTTGGTCCTCTGTGTCTCGTCTCCACCCTGACCCTGTCTGTCTCGGACTGAATGCTGGTACTGACCTCTGCCTTGGATCTGGATTCCTCTTTTGCCTACCGCCTGCCACTGACCATTGCTTTGGACCTGGACTACACTCTTCTCACTGCCTGTCCCAACCCTTGGCCTGTACCTGGTGATTCTCTGATTGTTGCCTGCCTTTGTCTTTGCCCTGTGGGACCATTGCCTAAGTCCTGCTGTCCCCTGGAACCCAAGGGTTCAACCTGCAGGGAGCGGGACTGGTACAGGTTAAGCTCCAGCTCCTTCCCAGCCCAAGGGACATCTGCCAGCTGTTGGCATGGGCCTAGTGGATTTGCCTATTAGGCTGCACCAATCATGCCACAGCACGAGTCCACTTCCCTTACAGCTATTAAGGATTACAGCTATTCATTTTTGGATGCTTCTCTGAGCTGATCTTCATAAAGCTTTAGGGACTTAATCTACCAGGGATTGCTGAGCTATGAAATCTTAATTTTTATCGGCCTATGCAATCAAAACTGTCTCATTAGAAGGGAAAGAGTAGAAAATATATTTCCCAGTATTTACTAGTACCCAAAGCGACTGGTTAATTTAGATGCATCCCACACAGTAGGAAACTGAATCCTCTGTGAGGATGAAGGGTACACTAAGATGAGGGAGAAAAGGATGTGCAACCCCTCTCCCAAGGGAGGGGAAGGGAGGGGGGTATTAAAGAGCATGCTACCATTTAAGTGAACTGCAATAGAGAAAAAAAAAAGACATTGTAGCTACGTAACATGATCTACCAGCCCAGGAAACCTAGAATGATATTGAAAAGGTTGCCAGACCCCTTACTCTGATGGTGCTTAAATGACATTTCAATAGATAAGTCAGAGACTCAGGTAGGGAATTACAGCTATTCATTTTCGGATGCTTCTCTGAGCTGTTGGTAACTTGCAGTGAAATATCACTTTAAATCAAAGGATAGCAAAATCCTAAATTACAGAACTACGAATGGAAAAGTCTTACATTGGCAAATTCTGAATAAGAGAGGGATTTATGAGAGAAATGTACTGAAAAACAGTCCTTGGAAACAAGCAGATTCTCACCCTGACTAACAAGGGGAATCAGACCCTTGGGTACCTAGTCCTTAGACAACAGAGAAAAAGACCAGGTAGGATGGAAGGGTGTGCACATATTCTCTTTCCATAGTCCTGCCTGGATTTTGGCCTTTTGGCTGAGAGAAGGTGATCTATCCAGGCTGCATAACTGAATGACTGGCCATGAACTTAGCGGGTCTAAAATCACTGAAAGGTAAGATTGCTGAGGGCCTGAATCACTGCATGTTAAACAAGCCATGAATGTAGTAGAGCCGTAAACCCAAGCCAGGGAAAACCCTCCTACCGAGGAAGAACCGAAGGACAGCGGCAGATCCATAAGTGGAGTTGGGTCTCCCACGAGGAAGGGATCACAGTGGTGCCTCCAAAAATATATGTAACCTCCTCTTGACCGTTTACTTCATGGGGCGTTCCTGGGTCTGGGACTGACTCTGTCGGTCCTTACATTCTCGCCTGATGCCTCCACCTGGGGAAGAAGGCGTTAATGGGCGAGATTTTCTTGCCTTCACCCCAGGACTGTGAACAAGGCTTGGCAGTATGTACAAATATATACAGGTTAATTAGACTAAGTATATATTTCTACATGACTATGTACATTGCTAATAGGATATCAAACAGCACACTTATCTACTCGTGGTTAGTAGTCTCAGGCCATGCAACTATGTATATTTTTACAAGATAGCAAGAACATTTAATATTTGGCAATTTGGGTTTGTTGGCCCCCACAGTATACCACTATATAGAATAGAAGGATCCTCTTGTGTTCCTGCTTAATTAAATAGCATTATTATTCTCCCCATTTTATCCCAAGTCTCACCCATGTGAAAAGATGCAACTGGGCTGTGGGCAGTGCTGGTCTGGGGTGTCCGTCTGTGCCATTTCCGCTCCGCTGAAAGGTTTGTAACCTCTTTGGAAGACTCAACTCCACCTCCCTGTCCAACACTGGGGTCCCCACCCTCCTGCGGGACCCAACCACCCCTGGTCTGCCGCTGGGGTCCACATCCTCCTGGACGACCCGCCTCCGCCTCCAGGAATGCTGTTGGGGTCCACGCCCTACTGGGGGACACAATCCTGCCTCCCGGTCTGCCACTGGGGTCCATGCCCTCCTGGATGACCTTACTCCACCTTCCGGAATGCTGCTGAGGTCCACATCCTTTTGGAATGCTGATGGGGTCTACGCCCTTCTGGGGGACCTAACTCTGCCTATGGGTGTGCTGCTGGGATCCCTTTCCTTGTGGTGGACTCGGGGTCACCTCTGTCTGCCACTGGGGTCCATCCTCTCCTGGGGGACTGCACGATCTTCCACTGAGGTCCCCTTCCTCCTGAGGAACCGTTCGATCTGCCTGTGTTACAGAGACAAGGAAAGAGGGATCCCTAACTAGGCAATATTTTGCTTTGTAAACTTTCTATAGCAGTGGATAAAACTTTGTGTAGCATTGAATCAAAACTGTGTAACAATGATACATATAAGGGAATTATTGATTAAATTTGGTTTTAACATTTCATTCTGTAGTGTGTTTTCTCTTCATATTTTATCTATTCTTTCTTTTCTTATCTATTTTGTTGCCTTTCATTCTTTTCTCTTCAGAATCATTACTTTGACTTATTTCTGTTTCTGTCTTTCTCTTCCTTTTTCTCCTCTTTAATACTCCAGTCTTTTCACCCTTACCCCATTGCTTCTACCACCACTTTTGTTTCCTCTTGTCTTTTCACCCCCACAATGACATTCTTTCTTCTGCAGCTTCTCCCCCCCCCCCTTCCTCTGCAGCCTTCTCTTCCCTCTACATGCCCCTCCTCTGCAGTGTCCATTTTCTCTGCAGGCCTCTGGAAGAACTGCTCTTCTCACAATCACACTCTGCAGTTCAGATAATCTTCTGTCTCCCATGTAGGGATCAGGATCATAAAGGACGTTTGCATTGCAAAAACCAGGTACTGGGAAAACATTTCCCTTCCCCTGAGAGGCATCCTGCAGGGTGTGTAGAGGGAGCATAGAGAGAAACCCAAGAAGAAGGGATCCTTAAAATGAGAGGGAGGGGTCCTTGAGAGGGATAGCAGTATACACAAAGTGGGGTCCTTGAGAGGGGAAGTAAACATGGTCAAAAGTATGTTCCCTAGGAGAGGCGCAAAAGGGCACAAAGTGAAATCCTTCAAGTAAAACAGCAATGTATGAAAAATTAATTTTTTTGCTTAGTGACATACCTCTGATCCATTTAACTCCTCTAGTGGCAAAATTATTACGCGTTTGTTAGACTTAGCACCTAATTTCTTTTTTTTTTTTTTAATATAAGGCTGTTTTAGTCTTGGAAAATCAGAACTATATGTCCATGCATTTAGTGTGATAAACCATAATTGTATCAGCTTATTTAAAAATAATGGAGCCAGCTGACGTATCTTTATGTATTTTGTGAATATCTGTTTCTGTTTAATTTTCTCTTTCCAGCATGTAATATATATATTTGTATGTTTCGGTCCTTGTCCTCGGAGTACAGTGTGTTAAGTCTGTTGGCTATTTCACTCTGATCTGTATCCCTTAACCCCTGCAGAATTGATGTTTTGTGATTATTTATGGGTTTCATAAAGACAGATTAAAAACAAAAGGAAAAACAGACAAACCTAGGATGGATTTTAGCCCTCCTCCTCCTCCTTCCAACTCTTACAGAGGAGTTTAATTTTAAATGATAGATGTGTAAATTAGAGACCGGCAAGAAAATCCAATTTAGTGAGGAGTTTTAAAAATTCCATAATAAACAGAGAGTGAAATGTCTGATTTAATGCAGGGCGCGAATAGCTGCTATTATGGGCTATTAGCAAATCGGGGCTGAGAGTGAAGCTTTATCACTGACTGAGTGCAGGCTGTGCTGCCTTCCACTGCTCTGATTGATTTGTAGCCGCTTGTCATAATGACACTGGGAAGCAATGAATGGAAGATGGACTTTTGATAGGATCGAAGAGGTAGAAGGCAAGGGGGAGCAAATTCTTCAAGTTTTCGATCTCTTTCATGATGAGATTTTTTTTTTTTTTTGTTTTAAGAGCTTTCACATTTCAATAAAAATGCAAAATTTGTTTTTCAGATGGGTTTTGTTAAATTTGGTCTGAAGAAACAATACATAGGTTCTAAAATATTTGGCAAATGAAAGGATTTTTGTACTGCATTGGAAATGCTTATAAATATACTAGTATATTTGTTCGTATGTAACATAGTTCCAGGTACTGCATAATCTTTGCCTTCTCCATTGCAGCAGATACCAGAAATGTGATAGAATCATGCAATATACCTTTTTAATCATCATTCAAAATGGAATTAAACAATATATAATTAATAGTTGGAGTGCCTATCATTAGCTTGCAAAATGGCTTTAAAACGAGCGAACTAGCTGCTTTTTTTTCTGCTTGTTGCTGCAATTATCAATAATTTGTTTTGCATTCTTGAGACAATTTTAGCAGTTGAGCATCACCAAATTCTGTAAAACACTTGTTGGCAGTCTTACCCCATGTCCTCTGATCCCAGCTTTTGCTTCATCCTAATTTTTCGGCAATCCACTTTTTTGAAATAAAGGTTGCTCCAGCATTTCGCACCTCATGAAATGCAGTACTTAATACAGTCAATCTGATGCTGTTTTTTGCTATTGTATGTTTTGGCCATAATGAATTTAAGGTAATGTATAAGGTACTGATAAATTCCAAGTTGAATGGCCTACAAAATGGTATAAAAATTATATTGGTGGGATAATCCATTGGGGCGCTGGGGGTGGGGGGGAGGCAAAACTTATGCAACACATGGTAGATAAGGTCTCTTTGTTTAGCTCTATCAGCTGTTTTAAGTAAGCTGTCTGTGCCATGGACAACTGCTCCTGAAATGATTGTGAGCTCAGTATACTTCAGGTTCGACATCTGGACCAAACTCTCCTTCTTGCACCACTTTGCACTCCTGTGCAATCTAATTCTTAAGGAGCTTTACATGGTAGATTTGAGTTTTCTTTCGTTTATCTGGCTGAGCTATTTTATAATCCATGGGTCCTGATTTCTCCAAATCTTCACAGGGTCCTTGCTAGCTGGCTAACTGCTTGCTTTCCGAAGATGGGAGGAGGACAAAGACACTGTCCCCTGGCTGGAATACTCGTTGGATCATGGGACAATTCTAAGCTTGGGCTTGGGAATTCTGAGCCTTTTCCAGACATAGGTGGGCTCCTCCCCAGCCTTTTTTTTTTTTTTTATTAGTGATCCTGTAATCAGAGCATGTAGTCAATGAGGTTCTGCTTGGGCTTCATTTCGTCCTCCCAAGTCTCACGAGCTATGTCCAAGATTCCTCTTGGTCTTCTCCCATATAGTAGCTTAAAATGGGAAAACCCTATCGAGCACGTAGGGTAGCAATTCATCCTAGTTCTTACTGTCTTCATCTACAAATTTCCTCAATAATTGTTTGAGTGTCTGATTGAAGCGCTTGACCAGGCTATTGGTCTGTGAGTGATACACCCAGCTATGCAGTGTTTACCTTAAGCAAGGCGCAGAGTTGTTTCATTACTTTGCAGACGAACAGGGTTCATTGATCCTTCAGGATCTCCTTGGGTAGACCAAGTTGTGAAAAAACCTCTATTAAGGTGGTCGCCACTGTCTGGGTCTTCATATTCCGTAGCAGGACTCCCTCTGAATATCTTGTGCCATAGTCCAAAATGATGAGGATGAACTTACTTCCTTGAGTGTATCTCTCTATTGGCTCTTCAAGATCCATGCCCACACTTTTAAAAGTGGTTTCAATTATGGGCATTGTTATGAGAGGTGCCGCCTGGCAGGCTTTGTGAGTTGATAGGTAGGGCGGGACCGGCAATACATCTGGACCTGTTCATGTAGGCTCGGCCAATAGAATTGTACCAATATATTTTTCTGGGTTTTTTCCTCTCCCAGGTGACCCCCTAGAAAGTGACTATGGGCTAGTTGCATAACCTTCTGAAGGTAGTGTTTGGGAACTAGGAGTTGTTCTATTACTTCCCCTTTCACACTTCCCTTGTGACTCTGTAAAGTAAATCACCTTTCGTCACTAAATAAGGAGGAACAGATTCTCTAAGCTGTGTTCCAGGGACTTCCTTTCTGTCTACCCTCTGTATATGTTCCTGGGCCCTCTTAAAGGATTCATCCCCCCTCTGGGGCCTCCTGAAACTCCCCGGGTCACCCCTGTTTTCCCACACAAAGGAGCCCAGTAAGACATTCTGGGTGGGTGATAGTCCTTCCCCCTGGCTCTAACCTCTCTTCCTTGGGTGGCTCTAAATTAGCATATGTGTATTTATCCTGTCATTGCTGTCTTCAGGATTTAGGAGTCTTTTATGAAAGAGATCTGGGTCATCCAAGGGGAAAAGTTCTGTCAAGTTCAACACTTCATGGTTGTGACTTGACAAACCCAATGTGAGCTGGTTCCAGAGGCTCTTGAAGTTTGGACAGTCGCGTCCTATTACCACAGGGATAGGGTGGCTAAGGAAGGACTCCCACCTCAATTGTATCTTGGCTGGTTGGGGTCTTCAATTGTACCTAGCTTTTGGATACCGTCTATGCTCCCTGTGGATGCATGCCAAGGTCTCTACTCTGTCGTCAATTTGGATTCACTTCCTGTCTTCTCCGAATGAGTGTTTTTACACTCTCAGAGTCCACTAATGCTTGGGGTGGAAAGCCATCTAGTTCGATATCTACGAAATTACAACAGTGTGGGGTCACTGCATTAATGTCAATCAGCTCCTGTCCCCTGTGGGGACAGTCTCTGGCAAAATGACCCCTTTTTCCACAGCTGGAACATGGCTGTCCAGCTGAGGTCTCAGGTGAGGTGAGAAGTCCAGCCAGACCTGTGCTACGGATGGGTCTAGATGTCTGCATCTTAGTATTCCACCATCTTTATCTTGGTCGAGGGGCTTTTCCTGGAATAGTGTGGACTCTGGCATGGTCTGGGCCTGATACTAGGTCTCCTCTACTTCCAGGGCCTTCTCGACTGTAAGGCTTGGTTATCAGCCAACCCACTGCTGCATGGGCGGTTTGAGGCTGTCTAAGAACTGTTCCAGCAGGACCACTTTGCCTACCTCCACCCCAGTTTTCCCTTTTGGTACAGCCACTTCTAGGTGACATCTTTAAGCCTGTGGAATAGCTTCCTTGGGTTTTCTCCAGCCTGCAGAATTCCCTGCCGAAATCGCTATTGGTAGGATTCTAGGATTAGTCCTGCTATCTCTAGAATGGCTGCTTTGTCTTCCTGGTAGGTGGCCCTCTGGATTGGCTGTTTGGAAGGCATCTTGACTACTCCCTGTGAGTAGATTCCCCAGATGGGTAGCCCACGTGTCCTCTGACCAGCCTACCAGCTGGGCTGTGCATTCAAACTTTTCCAGGAATCCACCGAGATCTTCTCCAGGGGTCATCTTAAGTAGTGTCAGTGACATGGGAAATGGACTAGTTACTGTGGTTTGCACAGCTTGGGCTAACTGTGTTAGCACCATTTGCTGCTGCACCACCTGCTCTCGCAATGCCTGCTGTTGATCAATTTGTGTTGCAGGGCGTTCTGTAATTGTTGCTACCCTGTAGCAAGGACCTGGTTCACCTGCTGCAGCTTCCCTGCTTACTGAGCTGCCTTCAAACTACATACCTCTCCAGGGAAAGGGGAGGGGGAAAAAAGACAAAAAAATGTGCTGGCCTGTCCAGCCCTTACTCACTGATTGACACCTGACTACACAGGTGGGACTAGCCCCCTTGTCTTGTTGTGCAAAGGAGGGGTAAGTGGAACTGGGAGGCCCCAGGAAAAAAAGAATAAAAACTCTGCAGGGTTTTTTTTTCTTCTTCTGCTGCGGCTATAGGCTCTTGCCTGTGCTTCCCACTTAGGCAAAATAATTTCACTGCCGCCCACCATATGTGGTAACTCGAGCAGTAGTAGCTTGGAAACAGCTAGAGGAAAAAGGAGGCAGACTCTGGCTGTTTCTTAAGTGCAGTTTATTTACAGTGGAAAACAAACTCAAAACAACTAGTGCAGCACACCTTAATCTTCAGAATTCAAAGCAATTAGTGTAGTTCACCTTAACTTCAGGTATTACTCAGACCATTAAACATAACAGGTCCTGGCATATGGTATGTCTGTCCCTGCTTCCTGGGGTCTGACTAACCCTTCCAGGCCCCGAGTTCTTAAACTTTGGTGAAGGGCACCTCTCTTCACCCAGGATTCCCTGTGTGTCTGAATTTTAAGTGGGACTGAGCGAGACAGCTGTGACCGTTCTTTTAAGATAGTCTGAAGGAGTTTTCTTTAGACTCCCTCACACCATTGCATTTGTATATTTTGTTTTGTTTTGGTTGGTTGTTTTAGTTTAACTTTCATCTCTTTGTGTTTTATAGATTTACCATTTGGTTTAATTTTTTATTTCTATCAGTTATTTAGCTAGTTTAGTTTTGACTTGTGTTTTACATATATATTTCTGGCTTTCTACTATCTTTTCAATTACTAACAAGTTATGTCAATTATAAATTGTTTTTACTGAACATCACTTTGATGTGCTACAGTAATAAATAGAAACATGATAGCTGAAAAAGACCATGGCCCATCCAGTCTTCCTATCCATCCTGTTAATTTAGCATTATAATTCTCATCTTTCTTAGAGATCCCCCTGTAATAATCCTATACCTTCTTGGATTCAGATACTGTTTTTGTCTCCACCACTTCCACTGGGAGGCTGTTCCACACATCCACCACTCTCTGTCTGTTAGGATTTGTGAGTTAGTGGGCCCTTGGGCCGAGGTGAGAGGTGGTATCGCCCACGGGGAGGAGCCCCATTGGGCCTCACCATCGGGAGGCGAGGTCTGTAGCAACAGGTGACACAGCCTAGGGAGTATAGAGAGAGCAGGAGTCTGGGGTGTGGATACGAATGCCAGAATAGGTCCTCCTAGTGGCGAAGTGCAGAGCAGGCCCCGAGGAGCGGGGAATGCAAGGCAGGGTATGGAGGAGTGCAGAGAGAGCGACCCCAGGGGGCGGAACCACGGAGTGAGTCAGCATGGGAGGAATGACGTAGACTTACCCGAGGAGCGGGGAAACCTAGGGGTCTCTGGCAATGCACGTGGACACTACCCCGAAGAGCGGGGGAGTGCGAGCACAGTCTGAGGTAAAAGCAGGACGCTACCCCGGGGAGCGAGGCATAGTCAATGAAGTACTCAAGGCGCTACCTGGAGGAGCGGGGGCACAGCACAATCACTGGAGTACACAATGCGCTGCCCCGAGGAGCACAGCATAGTCACAGACGTAAGGCAATGGCCCAGCAGAGCGGGGTACACCAATGCTGAGTCTCCATGAAGCAGAGTAGTAAAGCAATGGCCCGCAAAGCGGGGTACACCAATGTTGAGTCTCCACGAGTAGAATAGTTCGAAAAGCAACTCCAAGGAGCGGGGGAGCTGGCAGGCAGCATCCGAGGCGCAGGGCCCTCCGAGGAGCGGATAGCCAGAGACAGGAACAAGGCCCCCGAGGAGTGGGTACCCGAGAGTGTCTCACGCCAGGAGGTGCAGGATACAGGAACAAACGTCCGAGGAGAGATCAGCAGGATTCAGCAAGGAAGGAACTTGTTGCCAAGTCGATTAGAGCCAGGCCCCGGTGGAGCATAAGAGTCCAGGGCTAGTGATGTCATCAGGAGGAGACGCCTCTGAGGTTCCCGCCCTGGCGTCCTTAAAAGGCGGGCCATGTAGCACGCGCTTAGGAAGGCACGGAGGAGACATGGTGGTTGGCGGCATTCTTGCCGCCCTGGGGGGTCCTGGAATGGGGCAATATGCGCCACAGCTGCGAGCCGCAGCCGCGAGTTCCCCCAAGGAAGAGAGGGTGGCAGCACACGAAGTGAGTAAGAGCGGTCGCAGCCATCTGCGACTGACGGTCATAACACTCTGTAAAGAAAACATTGCCTAAGATTACTCCTGAGTCTATCCCCTTTCAACCTCATCTCCTGACCACTTGTTCTAGAGCCTCCTTTCCATTGAAAAAGGCTCAGCTCCTGTGCATGAAACCTTTGGGATATTTGAATGTACCTGTCGTATCTTCCCTATCTTGCCTTTCTTCTAGGATGTACATATTTAGATCTTTGTCTCTCTCCATA
This sequence comes from Rhinatrema bivittatum, assembly GCF_901001135.1. Taxonomy (NCBI): domain Eukaryota; kingdom Metazoa; phylum Chordata; class Amphibia; order Gymnophiona; family Rhinatrematidae; genus Rhinatrema; species Rhinatrema bivittatum. Next base: position 39,307,843 of record NC_042621.1, read on the forward strand.
TACTTTAGAACAACGACCACTATCCATTTTAGAAGCCACCCTCTGGACTGACTTCATCCTGTTTATATACTTTTGAAGGTGTGGTCTCTCTAATAACTCAGTATTCCAAGAGAGTTCTCACCAGGAACCTATACAGGGGCAATATCACCTCCCTGTTTCTGCTGACCATTCCTCTCCCTATGCAGCCAAGCATCTTTCTTGCTTTTACCACTTTATCCACCTGTTTGGCCACCTTAAGATCATCAGATACAATTACCCCCAGATCTTGCTCTTTCTTTGAGCTTAGAAGAATTTCACCTCCAATACTGTACCTTTCCCTTTGGGTTTTGGATGTTAAATGCATTACTTTGCAGTTTTTTAGTATTAAATCTTAGCTGCCAGACCTTAGACCATTCCTCGAGCTTTACTAGATCCTTCCTCATGTTTTCCACTCCTTCCTGACTGTCCACCCTGTTACAGATTTTGGTATCATCAGCAAAATGACAAACCTTTACTGACAACCCTTCTGTTAAGTCTCTCACAAAAATGTTGAAAAGAAGCGGTCCAAGGACCAATCCCTGAGGCAGACCACTAGTAACAACTAGGGATGTGAATCGTTTTTTGACTATTTAAAATATCGTCCGATATTTTTTTTAATCGTCATTAATCGTTAAAGAGTGCGATACAAGGCACAGCCGAAAAGTTACAAGTTATATATAAACCGATACGATGTGCAAACGGTTGTCGGTATATAAAAAACTCTAAATAAATAAATAAATACAATAGAAATTCCACCGATTTGTCGTGAAAAAATTGTTAATCGGGTTCGTGCACACCAACGGGAGTTAGGACACAACCTAAAAACCCACCCCGACCCTTTAAAACCGTTCCCTTAGCCTCCACCACCCTCCCGACCCCCCCCCCAAAAAAAGTTTTAAAATTACCTGGTGGTCCAGTGGGCCCCCGGAGCCGTCCAGTGCTCCTACCATGTGACAGGGGCCGGCCAATGACACGGTTACCCTGTCACATGGTAAGGGCAAAGGGCCATCGGCGCCAATTTTATTAGTGGCAGCCGACGGCCCGAGAGCGGGAGATCACTCCCGGGGCCCACTGGACCACCAGGTAATTTTAAAACATTTTTTGGGGGGTCGGGAGGGTGGTGGAGGCTAAGGGAGCGGTTTTTAAAGGGTCGGGGTGGGTTTTTTGTTTATTGGATCGGGCACGGCCGATTTAAAAAAAAAACAAAAAATGATCAGGCCAGACGAAAGAAAATGCACGATTTGAACCGGAACCGAACAGATTCCGATTCACATCTCTAGTAACAACCCCTTCCTCAGAGAAAACTCCATTTATCATTACCGTTTTTGATGCCTCCCACTCAGCCAGTTTCTAACCTAGTCAGTCATTCTAGGATCCATGCCAAGGGTGACATGGATCTTAGAATGTGTCAAAGGCTTTGCTGAAATCCAAGTACACTATGTCTAGCACTCTTCCTTGATCCAACTCTCTAGTCACTTAATCAAAGAAATTGATCAAATTTGTCAGACAAGATTTACCTCTGGTAAACCATGCTATCTCGGATCTTGCAGTCCATTGGATTCCAAAAGTTGCACTGTCCTATGTTTTAACAGTGATTCCATTAATTTCCTCACCACAGAGTTCAGACTAACTGATGTATAGTTTCCAGCCTCCTCCTTACTTCCACTTTTATGAATAGGAACCACATCTGCCAGTCTCTAGTCCTACTCCCAACTCTAAAGAAGCATTGAAAAGGTCTGCCAGCGGGGCTGCTAGGACATCTCTTAGTACTGTCGGATGTATCCCATCTTGCCCCATTGCCTTAGCTCCTGACAAATACACTGTTCTGAAAACTGATTGAGTTTTACCTTGCTTTAAATCTTATTTGTGTTTGTTTTATGTGGTCCTTCTCCAGGCTCTTCCACATTAAACAGAAAATCTGTTCAGCATTTTGCTTTTTTCCCATTAATCTCTATATTTTTCTCCCCTTCACCTTTGAGTTTCACAATGCCACTTTTGCACTTCCTTCTGTCACTAACACCTCTTAAAAAGCAAACAAACAAAAAAAAAAACAAAACCCAAAGTCTAAATCAGCTAAAAACCCTCACGATAAATCATATAATAAATTTCAATTGGAATCAGGAAACCAAAATCTCTTCAGAGAGATACTTATCTCAGCACTATCGTTTGAAAGCTTGAAAAACATGTCATATACTCAAACAAGGTGCTTTTCTGAAAAATCCCAACACGGGATATTTTGCCATTCATCAGAGTTCCCTCTGATGAAGGTATGAATGGTGAAACATGGCCATGCTGGGATTTTTCAGCAAAGCACCTCATTTGAGTATTAGACAAGGTTTTCAGGTAGTAGTGCTGAGATAAGTACCTCTCTGAAGTGATTTTGATATTAAGATAAATTGTTCTTTATTGAAATATTTACATATAATATTTTGAAAATAGGTGGTAAATTACTTGCAGTGATATTTATACTTTCTCTTAGGACAAGCAGGATGATAGTCCTCACATGTGGGATACAGCCAGCATGTATTTACCCACGGGAAGTCTTGTCTCACAAATCTCCAACATTTTTATGAAGGGGTGAATAAACATGTAGACAAAGGTGAACCAGAAGATGTGGTGTATTTGGATTTTCAGAAGACATTCGACAAAGTCCCTCATGAGAGGCTTCTAAGAAAACTAAAAAGTCATAGGATAAGAGGAGATATCCTTTTGTGGATTGCAAATGGTCCTTTTTCACAGTGGAAAAAGGTAAATAGTGGAAATCCTCAGGGATCTGTACTAGGACTAGTGCTTTTTAACATTTTTATAAATGATCTGGAAAGGGGTATGATGAGTGAGGTGCTTAAATTTGCGGATGACACAAAATTATGCAAAGTAGTTAAATCTCAAGCGGATTGTGATAAATTGCAGGAGGACCTTGTGAGATTGGAAGATTTGCGTCCAAATGGCAGATGAAATTTAATGTGGACAAAGGCAAGGTGATGTATATAGGGAAAAATAATCCTTGTGGTAGTTTCCCGATATTGGGTTCCACATTAGGAGTTACTACCCAGAAAAGAGATCTAGGTGTTGAAATTGTCGGCTCAGTGTGCTGTGGCAATTAAAAAAGCAAACAGAATGCTGAGATTACTTACCTGATAATCTCCTTTTCCTTAGTGTAGACAGATGGACTCAGAACAAGTGGGTATAGTGTGCTCGTGCTAGCAGTTGGAGACGGATCTGACGTCAGCACGGGTACATATACCCCCACAGGAAGCGAAGCAACTCAGTAATCTTCCTTGCAAAAGCTGTTATGGATATATGTGTACTGACCGATCAATGAATTAGTGAAACAGGATTCCCCTGACCGACTGATAGTAGCTGGAGACCGCCAGCGCTTCCAACCGGAAGGCGTCGACACCTGGTAGAGTGGACGCTCTTATGTAAGAAACTGACATGGCTTACCTTGAATTGGTGAAACCCATGTACACTGGCAGCCGGGCGGGATGCTGAGTCCATCTGTCTACACTAAGGAAAAGGAGATTATCAGGTAAGTAATCTCAGCATTTCCTAGCGTGTAGCCAGATGGACTCAGAACAAGTGGGATGTACAAAAGCTTTACTCCCGGACTGGGCGGGAGGCTGCCTGAGGACCGCGTAGGACTGCCCTCGCAAATGCTGTGTCCTCCCTGGCCTGGACATCCAGACGGTAAAATCTGGAAAAGGTACGGAGGGAGGACCATGTCGCCGCCTTACATATTTCTGCAGGCGACAGCATCCTCGATTCTGCCCAAGATGCTGCTTGTGCTCTGGTAGAATGAGCCTTGACCTGTAAAGGTGGTGACTTTCCGGCCTCTAATTGGGCCACTCTGATAACTTCTTTGATCCAACGGGCTATGGTAGGCCGAGAGGCCGCTTCCCCTTGCTTCTTTCCGCTATGAAGGACGAACAGATGGTCCGTCTTTCTTACTGCTTCTGTCTGTTCCAGGTATCTGGGTAGCAATCTGCCGATGTCGAGATGGCGTAGCAAACGCCCTTCTTCTGATTTCTTCAAGCCCGCCGTGGTTGGCAAAGATATGGTTTGGTTGAGGTGAAATTGTGAGACCACTTTAGGTAAAAAGGAGGGAACCGTGCAAAGATGGATAGCCTCAGGAGTGATTCTAAGAAAGGGATCACGGCAGGACAGCGCTTGTAGCTCTGAGATGCGGCGTGCGGAACACACTGCCAGCAAGAACACCATCTTCAAAGTTAGCGAACGGAAAGACAGGCCCCGAAGGGGTCTGAAGGTGGATCCTGCGAGGAAATCCAAAACTATGTTGAGGTTCCACAGGGGCACTGGCCACTTCAGTGGCGGACGAATGTGCTTGACTCCTTTTAGGAAGCGGGAAACATCTGGGTGCGTGGCAATGGTCTTGCCATCCCTCCTGGGACCGTAGCAAGACAGCGCAGCCACCTGAACCTTGATGGAGCTTAGGGAGAGACCCTTCTGAGAGTAACCTCTTTTCTTCAGTCTAGCCCTCTCAATGGCCAAACCGTAAGAGAGAATTGAGCCGGATCCTCGTGGAGAATGGGACCTTGACGAAGCAGGTCCCGGAGAGGAGGCAGGGGAAGGGGTTCCCCTGCCAGTAGTCTTCTCATGTCCGCGTACCAGGGTCTTCTGGGCCAGTCTGGTGCCACTAAAAGAACTTGTGAAGCAGGGCGCCCAGCAGGGGCCACGGAGGAAAGGCGTATAGCAGAGTCCCTGGAGGCCATGGCTGAAACAGGGCGTCGATCCCGTGAGAGAACGGATCTCGCTTGCGGCTGAAGTATCTGGGTACTTGAGCATTGGACCTGTCCGCTAATAGGTCCATGTCCGGAATCCCCCACTGATCCACGATCATCTGGAAGGCTGTGGGGGACAGCTGCCACTCTCCCGGATTTAGGCTTTCCCTGCTGAGGTAGTCGGCCGTGGTGTTGTCTCTTCCGGCAATGTGGACGGCGGAGATGTCCTGAAGATTCACCTCTGCCCAAGCCATCAGCGGGGCTATCTCTAGGGACACCTGTTGGGTTCTGGTTCCGCCTTGTCGATTGATGTATGCCACCGTGGTGGCGTTGTCGGACATCACTCTGACTGCTCTGTTCCTCAGTCTGTGGGCAAATCGCAGGCATGCGAATCGGACTGCCCGTGCCTCTAGACGGTTGATGTTCCACCCCAACTCTTCTCTGTTCCACCGCCCTTGGGCGGTAAGCTCTTCGCAGTGTGCTCCCCATCCGCTCAGGCTGGCATCTGTGGTGAGCAGAGTACACGTGGGGGAGGACATCTTCGACCCCCTGCTCGTGTGGTCGGACTGCAACCACCACCGTAGCTGGGTCCGCAGTCTGGCTGGTAGAGGGAGATAAACGGAGTAATTCCGAAAGCGAGGGCTCCATCGAGAGAGGAGGGAGTGTTGTAACGGTCTCATATGGGCCCTTGCCCATGGTACCACTTCCAGGGTGGATGCCATGAGACCGAGAACCTGCAGGTAATCCCAGGCTATGGGCCGGCTGGCTCCCATCAGGAACCGTAGACGGGTCTGGAGCTTTAACCGTCTCTTGGTGGGTAGGCTGACTTTGTCTGCCTGGGTGTCGAACCGGACTCCCAGGTATTCCAGTGATTGGGAAGGCTGTAGGCAACTCTTGCTTAGGTTTACTACACATCCCAGGCTTTCCAGAAGGGCGATCACTCTGTTGGTTGCCCGATGGCTCTCCTCTCGTGATTTCGCTCTGATCAGCCAATCGTCTAGGTAGGGATGGACAAGGATTCCTTCCCGTCTGAGCGCCGCTGCTACTGCTACGATCACCTTGGTGAAGGTCCGCGGTGCCGTGGCTAACCCGAAGGGCAAAGCCCGGAATTGGAAGTGTTGTCCCAGAACCTTGAAGTGTAGGTATCGCTGATGATCCCGATGGATCGGCATATGCAGGTAGGCTTCTGACAAGTCTAAGGCCGTGAGGAATTCCCCTGGCTGTACTGCGGTCTTGACTGAGCACAGAGTTTCCATGCGAAACCTCAGGACCCTTAAGTATCGGTTGACTGACTTGAGGTCCAATACGGGCCGGAAAGTGCCCTCTTTCTTGGGTACCATGAAATAAATGGAATAGTGCCCAGAATCCATTTCCCATGCAGGTACTGGGATTATGGCTTTCAAGGACAGGAGCCTCGCCAGGGTAGCTTCCAATGCTGCCTTCTTGTGGCTTGGACACGGAGATTCCACAAACCTGTCCGGAGGGATGTGATGGAAGTCCAAATAATACCCCTCTCGGATGATGGCGAGGACCCACTGGTCCGACGTAATCTCGACCCATCTGGGGTAGAAGAGGGTTAACCTGCCCCCTATGGCTTCGGCCCCCGGATGGATCGGCTGATTTTCATTGTGGGGTGCAGCCAGGACCCGAACCCGAGCCGGCTCCCCTCTTGTGCTGCTTGGTCCGAAAGGACTGGTTCCTGGCCTGAGGACGAGGTGCCTGATAGCGACCCCTATAGGGAGTGAAGCGTTGGGAGCTTCTACCCTCTGGAGGGCCTCGGAAAGGTGCGCTGGTTCCTCTTGGACCTGTCTTCTGGCAGTCGAGGTACTGGAGAGGCGCCCCATGTGCTGGCCAGTTTATCTAGGTCACTGCCGAACAGAAGTGACCCCTTGAACGGTATTCTAGTGAGACGTGTCTTAGAAGGGGCGTCGGCTGACCAGTTCCGTATCCAGAGCTGCCTCCAGGCTGCCACTGAGGATGAGACCCCCTTGGCTGTCATACGGACTAGGTCAGAGGCGGCATCCGTAAGGAACGAGAGAGCTGACTCCATGTCAGCTGCCGGAGCATTGTTCCTGACCTGTGACAAACAGGAACGCGTTACCACTGTGCAGCAAGTTGCGATTCGCAGAGACAGAGCTGCCACCTCAAAGGTTTGTTTCAGGATGGCGTCCAGGCGTCTGTCATGAGCCTCCTTGAGGGCCGCCACCCCCCTCTACTGGAATGGTAGTGCGCTTGACCACAGCGCTAACCAAGGCGTCCACCTGAGGGCACGCCAGCATATCCTTGATTGCCGGGTCCAGGGGGTACATGCCGGACAGGGCCCGACCCCCTTTGAATGAGGCCTCCAGTGCATTCCACTCTAAATTGATCGGCTGTTGCGCCGCTTGTAGGAAGGGGAAATGGCGGGCTGTGGGACTAAGACCCTCCAGCAGGGGGTTCTGCGTGGATGCCTCCATAGTACTGGGGCCTGGAATAGCCAACTCCGTCAGGCACTGAGAAACCAGATCTTCCTTGGGAAAGAACCGCCTCATAGTTCGGTATGGCTCTATCCCCAAGGGAAGTTCCCCCTCCTCGGGGGGGTCGGACTCGTCCTCCGAGACATCAGGGTCCTCATGAGCCGGACTGTCCGGAGGCGGGTGCCCTCGATAAGGGCGAGAAGGTCCAGGGGCAGGGTCAGCTGAAGCGACAGCAGGGCCTGGACGGGAAGCTGACTGCATCTGAAAATAGAAAGTAGATTTGGAAAACACGCTCAGAGAGCGTGCAGGAGCTCCAAACTGCTTTGGAGACGGAAATTACTGAGTTGCTTCACTTCCTGTGGGGGTATATGTACCCGTGCTGACGTCAGATCCGTCTCCAACTGCTAGCACGAGCACACTATACCCACTTGTTCTGAGTCCATCTGGCTACACGCTAGGAAATGTAGGAATTATTACGAAGGGAATGGTGAATAAAATGGTGGATGTCATAATGTCTCTGTATTACTCCATGGTGAGACCACATTTTGAATAGTGTGTGCAGTTCTGGTTGCCACATCTCAAAAAAGATATAGTTGCACTGGAGAAAGTACAGAGAAGGGTGACTAAAATGATAAAGGGCATGGAATGGCTCCCCTATGAAGAAAGGTGAGAAGAAACAGCTGAGGGGAGCTATGATAGAGGTCTACAAAATCATGAAACGACTTGAACGGGTAAATGTGAATCAGTTATTTACTCTCAAATAATACAATGACTAGGGGGCACTCCATGAAGTTAGCAAGTAGCTCATTTAAAACAAATCAGAGAAAATTATTTTTCACTCAATGCATAATTAAGCTCTGGAATTCATTGCCAGAGAATGTGGTTACAGCAGTTAGTGTAGCTTGGTTTAAAAAAAGGTTTGGATAAGTTCCTAGAGCAGAAGTCCATAAACCGCTATTAATCAATAAGGATTAGTAGCTTGGGATCTATTCATTGAAGGCCTGATTTTTAAACCACCCCCCCCCCTCCCTGCGCATAAAAAACAAGGGTTATGCGCACAAGAGCCAGGCCTCTATTAAGGGGCAGTCCCAGGGGCGGGGAGGGGCGGGGCGGTCCAGGGGTAGAGCAGGGCGGAGCAGAGTTGGATGCTGCTAGTACAGAGGCCATTTGTCGCTGTGCCGGGGGATCGCAAGCTGGCGTAAGTTCAGAAATAAAGATATCTATTAAATGTACGGCCTTCAAAGAGGTCGGGAAGGATAGGGGAAGAGGGAAGGAGGGTAGGTGGGGGGGGACGGACTTCCCTCCTAGTCCGCTTCTTAATTGGAGCGGACTGGGAGGGAACTAGCAGAGGCCTGATCTCGTCGCCGCATGTAATCTTGCCAAATCTCCCCCCTGCATGTGCCGGCCTGGATTTTATAACATGTGCGCGCCGGCACGCATGTTATAAAATCGCGTGTGCATATTTTTAAAAAATCTACCCTTAAATGTTTGGGTACTTGCGACTTGGTTGGCCACTGTTGGACACAGGACACTGGGCTTGACATACCCTTGGTCTGACCCAGTATGGCATATCTTACGTTCTTATGCCCTTAATAGGGGACTAGAATGACTGAATGAGTTAAAAACTGGCTGTGTGGCAGGTAATAAAGGATAGTAGTAAATGGAGTTTTCTCTGAGGAGGGGGGGGTGTTAGTAGGGATTATAACTGGACTGGTTATTTTCAATATTTCATGAGCAACATAGAGGAAGGATTGTCAGGAAAAGTTTCTTTTTGCCGATTATACCAAAAGTACCAAGGTGGACGGCCAAGAAGTTGTGGAAAATCTGAGGAGGGAACTAGCAAACCTCAAGAAATGGTCTATGGTCTGGCTGCTAATGCTACAAAATGCACAGTAAAACAATTACAATGCAAAAGAAACAAGGAAGAGGTATAGTATTGGAGGTGAAATTCTTCTAAGCACAAATGAAGGGGGCAGGACGTGGGGGTGATTGTATATGATGATCTTAAAGTGGCCAAACAGGTAGATAAAGCAACAGCAAAAGCTAGAAAGACTGTTGGCTGCATAGGAAGAAGAATGGTTAGCAGAACAAGGAAGATGATATTGCCCCTGTTCCTTGGTGAGACCTCATTTGGAATACTGTATACAATTCTGGAGACTGCAACTTCAAAAGGATATAAACAGGATGGAGTCAGTCTAGAGGGTGGTGACTAAAATGACCAGAGGCCTTCATTCTAAAGCATATAGGGATAGAAGATCTAACCAGGCACACCCTAAAGAAAAGGAGAGATAGGGGAGATATGATAGAGAATTAAATATCTCAAAGGTTTCCATGCATAGGAGGCAAACCTCTTTCAATAGAAAGGAGGATTTAAACAAGGGGTCATGGGATGAGGGTGAAAGGCGGTAGACTCATGAGTAATCCTAGAAAAGATTTCTTTACAGAGAGTCTAGTGGATGAATTGAATGGCCTCCCACTGAAGATGAGAGAGAGAAAAATCAGTATGAGTTCAAGAAAGCATGGGATAAATACATGGGATCGCTAAGGAAGTGATGAGAATTATAAAGCTAAATTAAATTAGGCAGAAGGGCAGATTAGATGGGCTATACAGTCTTTTTCTGCCTTCATGTTTCTATGTTTTCTAATTTAAGATTTATAATGGGTACAGAATAGAACTAGGACAGTTCATATTATTTATTTATTTATTAGTAAGCTTTTATATACCGAAGTTTAGCTAGAGGCCTTCACTCCGGTTTACAGGTAAAACAACGAATTACAAGTGAAAACACAACTGGTATAACCAACATAACTGGTAAAACAACAGGTAAGGAAAGGTTATGACAATGGATGTAAATTGGTTATATCTAACAGCTTATATAGCAACAGATTGGGTATATCGTCAGTTGTAGAGAATTTAACTATCCGTAATAGTAGGAGGTGGAGTTTATGGTGAGAGTGATTAGCCGATCCCGTCTTTGAAGGCTTGTCTAAGGAGCCAGGTTTTGAGTGATTTTTTAAATATTTTAGTGTTGTTTTGTAATCTTAGGTGTTCCGGTAGTTAGTTCCAGAGGTGAGGTCCTGTTATTGAAATGGCTCTGTTTCTTACAGTGGTAAGTTTGGTGGTTGAGACTGATGGTATGTCTAGTTGTAATTTGTTTGTTGCTCTCGTATTGTGTTGAGAGATGTGTTTCTCAATAAAGCAAAATTGCTTACCTTGTAATAGGTGTTATCCCAGGACAGCAGGATGTAGTCCTCACATATGGGTGACGTCATTCACGGAGCCCTTAAGCGGGAAAAACTTCTGGCAAGTTTCTAGAAGCTTTTAACTGGCTGCCTGAGGCTACTGAGCATGCCCGGCATGTCATGATATTCCCTGCCACAGGGGTCTCACTCCAGTCTTATATGTAGCAATAAGCGTTAGCAAAAATAAATTAATAAAGTCTGAGGCCCAACTCCGCGGGGTGGCGGGTGGGTTTCGTGAGGACTACATCCTGCTGTCCTGGGATAACACCTATTACAAGGTAAGCAATTTTGCTTTATCCCAGGACAAGCAGGATGCTAGTCCTCACATATGGGTGATTAGCAAGCTAGAGGCTGAGTCATTGTCCATGCAGTTAGCAGTCATGCATGTTTGAGGAAATGATGCAGCCGAAGATCACAGCAGGCTGGATGTAGAAGGAGTTGGGATTAAACTGGAAACAAGTTCTTTAAGACAGATTGTCCATAGGCTGAATCCTGTCGTCCTTCCTTGTCCAAACAGTAATGAGCTGCAAAGGTGTGAAGGGAACTCCATGTTGCTGCTTTACAAATGTCAATGATTGGCACTGAACGAAAATGTGCTACTGAGGTTGACATTGCTCTTACTGAATGTGCCTCTACTCGCCCTTGGAGAGGAAGGCCTGCTTTTTTATGGCAAAATTGTATGCAGTCTGCTAACCAATTGGATAGAGTATGCTTTCCCACTGCTTTACCTGGCTTATTAGGGTCATAAGAGACAAAAAGCTGAATGGATTTTCTGAGGGACGTAGTGCGATTCAAATAAAAAGACAATGCACGTTTACAGTCCAAAGTGTGTAGAGCTCTTTCGCCTTGGTGAGAGTGAGGCCTTGGAAAGAATGTGGGTAAAACTATTGTTTGATTTAAGTGGAATTCCGTAACTACCTTAGGAAGGAATTTTGGATGTGTTCGGAGAACCACTCTGTCATGGAGAAACTTTGTATAAGGTTCATATGTGACAAGTGGAAACACTGAGAAACACTGAGAGGAGAGGATCACCTTGCTGGTGGCTGAAAGGAATCAGTAAGTTTTTGCTTGGGACATTGACATTGACTTTTTTAAAAGTATTGGGGCAAAGTTAACTATTTGGGAATATTATTTAGTGTGTTTGTGCCTTTAATAGTCAGGCAGTGAATACACAAGTTAGACTGTTTGTATTTTTAGTCAGTCAATAAGGAGCAGTAGGTTGGCAGTGAATAAACAAGTTAGACTGTTTGTATTTAGTCAGTCAATAAGGTAGCAGTAGGTAGTGTGTTTATTTTTTAAAAGTCTGCCTGACTATTAAAGTGTCCTCCAGACTTTTAAAGAGCTAAGTGTTTTATTTAATAATAACTGAGTGCATTGTATTGAAAAACAAAAAAAAAAAACCCCCACAAAAAAGTAGCCAGAAGCTAGAAATAAGCTAGGAGCAGTATATATCAAAGTAAAAAAGTTGAATAGTTCAGCTCAGTTACTCACCTTGGAAAGGTGTTGAGGTAGTGTGATTAGGTTTGAATAGGGAACAACATTTGTTAATCAAGGGAGCTGTGAGTCACTCAGGCTGACTAACTAAAGTTAGACTGTTTGTAATTCCCAACCCTCCCACCCCTTGCCCACCCACCCCAAGCTCATCCCTTAATTTATAGGCAGGTGCCACTTGCACAAAAAAAAAAAACCCATCAACAAAAACTTTATTGAGAATTCGATCAGACCCCAGTAGGCCACTACCAGACATATAGTGAATTCACTAATACATTTAAAGGAACTTAGACACATTCCTACTCCCATAGCAACCTAAAACTTAACTAGGAACTGATCAAAATTGAGATGAAGGCAGCAGTCCAGCAGCAAGAGGGGGGCTTCCCAGTCTTTTGCATCGAGTGTCACATGTATGATTTTTTACCCACCGGTGAGAAGTTGTACATGTGCATGCGATGCAAAGAGCTCCTGGCTCTCAGAGAACGAGTCCGATCTCTGGAGGCTAGAGTGGCAGACCTGGAGGAGCTGAGGGAGACAGAGAGGTATATAGATGAGATCTTCAGGGACATAGTAGTCCAGTCCCAACTTCAGACTGGCAGCCCTGGTGCTGCCTTGGAGGAAGAAGGTCTCATAATGGGAGAGCACCAACCAGCTGTAGCAGGAAAGGATCCTGTAGCAAGGACCTGCTCTCTAGGTGATGCTTTGTCCTTTCGCACTGAGGATATCTCCCCAAGGCCTACTGCCCAGGAGGGAAGGGTTAGGTCGGCCGTCATAGTTGGTGATTCGATTATTAGGAATGTAGATAGCTGGGTGGCGGGTGGGCGTGAGGATCGCCTGGTAACATGCCTACCTGGTGCGAAGGTGGCGGACCTCACGCGTCACCTAGATAGGATTTTAGACAGTGCTGGGGAGGAGCCGGCTGTCGTGGTACACGTGGGCACCAAAGACATAGGAAAATGTGGGAGGGAGGTTCTGGAAGCTAAATTTAGGCTCTTAGGTAGAAAGATTAAATCCAGAACCTCCAGGGTAGCATTCTCTGAAATGCTCCCTGTTCCACGCGCAGGTCACCAGAGGCAGGCAGAGCTCCGGAGTCTCAATGCGTGGATGAGATGATGGTGCAAGGAAGAGGGATTCAGTTTTGTTAGGAACTGGGGAACCTTTTGGGGAAGGGGGAATCTCTTCCGAAGGGATGGGCTCCACCTTAACCAGGGTGGAACCAGACTGCTGGCGCTAACCTTTAAAAAGGAGATAGAGCAGCTTTTAAACTAGAACAAAGGGGAAAGCAGACAGTCGCTCAGCAGCGCATGGTTCGGAGAGATGTATCTTTAAAGGATACTAATGATGCATTAGAATTAGGGCATCCCGACAGTGAGGTTCCAATAATTAGAAAAGTAGTCCAAGTGCCTGTAACTAAAAACTCACCTGAGCTAAAAAATTCTAACTTATCCCTATCAATTAAAAAGCAGAATAAAAATACAAACAAAAAACAAACTTTGAAATGTTTGTATGCTAATGCCAGAAATCTAAGAAGTAAGATGGGAGAATTAGAATGTATAGCAGTAAATGATCACATAGACTTAATTGGCATCTCAGAGACATGGTGGAAAGAGGATAACCAATGGGACAGTGCTATACCGGGGTACAAATTATATCGCAATGACAGAGAGGAGCAGTCGGGAGGAGGTGTGGCGCTTTATGTCCGGGATGGCATAGAGTCCAACAGGATAAACATCCTGCATGAGACTAAATACAAAATTGAATCTTTATGGGTAGAAATCCCTTGTGTATCAGGGAAGACTACAGTGATAGGGGTATACTACTGTCCACCTGGTCAAGATGGTGAGATGGACAGTGAAATGCTAAGAGAAATTAGGGAAGCTAACCAAATTGGTAGTGCAGTAATAATGGGAGACTTCAATTACCCCAATATAGACTGGGTAAATGTATCATCGGGTCACGCTAGAGAGATAATGTTCCTGGATGGAATAAATGATAGCTTTATGGAGCAATTGGTTCAGGAACCGACGAGAGAGGAAGCAATTTTAGATCTAATTCTCAGTGGAGCACAGGACTTGGTGAGAGAGGTAACGGTGGTGGGGCCACTTGGCAATAGTGATCATAATATGATCAAATTTGATTTAATGACTGGAAAAGGAACAGTGTGCAAATCCAAGGCTCTCGTGCTAAACTTTCAAAAGGGAAACTTTGATAAAATGAGAAAAATTGTTAGAAAAAAACTGAAAGGAGCAGCTACAAAAGTAAAAAATGTCCAAGAGGCGTGGTCATTGTTAAAAAATATCATTCTAGAAGCACAGTCCAGATGTATTCCACACATTAAGAAAGGTGGAAAGAAGGCAAAACGATTACCGGCATGGTTAAAAGGGGAGGTGAAAGAAGCTATTTTAGCCAAAAGATCTTCATTCAAAAATTGGAAGAAGGATCCAACAGAAGAAAATAGGATAAAGCATAAACATTGGCAAGTTAAATGTAAGAATTGATAAGACAGGCTAAGAGAGAATTTGAAAAGAAGTTGGCTGTAGAGGCAAAAACTCACAGTAAAAACTTTTTAAATATATCCGAAGCAGAAAGCCTATGAGGGAGTCAGTTGGACCGTTAGATGATCGAGGGGTTAAAGGGGCACTTAGAGAAGATAAGGCCATCGCGGAAAGATTAAATGATTTCTTTGCTTCGGTGTTTACTGAAGAGGATGTTGGGAAGGTACCCGTAATGGAGAAGGTTTTCATGGGTAATGATTCAGATGGACTGAATCAAATCACGGTGAACCTAGAAGATGTGGTAGGCCTGATTGACAAACTGAAGAGTAGTAAATCACCTGGACCGGATGGTATACACCCCAGAGTTCTGAAGGAACTAAAAAATGAAATTTCAGACCTATTAGTAAAGATTTGTAACTTATCATTAAAATCATCCATTGTACCTGAAGACTGGAGGATAGCAAATGTAACCCCAATATTTAAAAAGGGCTCCAGGGGCGATCCGGGAAACTACAGACCGGTTAGCCTGACTTCAGTGCCAGGAAAAATAGTGGAAAGTGTTCTAAACATCAAAATCACAGAACATATAGAAAGACATGGTTTAATGGAACAAAGTCAGCATGGCTTTACCCAGGGCAAGTCTTGCCTCACAAATCTGCTTCACTTTTTTGAAGGAGTTAATAAACATGTGGATAAAGGTGAACCGGTAGATATAGTATACTTGGATTTTCAGAAGGCGTTTGACAAAGTTCCTCATGAGAGGCTTCTAGGAAAAGTAAAAAGTCATGGGATAGGTGGCGATGTCCTTTCGTGGATTGCAAACTGGCTAAAAGACAGGAAACAGAGAGTAGGATTAAATGGGCAATTTTCTCAGTGGAAGGGAATGGACAGTGGAGTGCCTCAGGGATCTGTATTGGGACCCTTACTGTTCAATATATTTATAAATGATCTGGAAAGAAATACGACGAGTGAGATAATCAAATTTGCAGATGACACAAAATTGTTCAGAGTAGTTAAATCACAAGCAGACTGGAAAATTGGGCATCCAAATGACAGATGAAATTTAATGTGGATAAGTGCAAAGTGATGCATATAGGGAAAAATAACCCATGCTATAATTACACGATGTTGGGTTCCATATTAGGTGCTACAACCCAAGAAAGAGATCTAGGTGTCATAGTGGATAACACATTGAAATCGTCGGTTCAGTGTGCTGCGGCAGTCAAAAAAGCAAACAGAATGTTGGGAATTATTAGAAAAGGAATGATGAATAAAACGGAAAATGTCATAATGCCTCTGTATCGCTCCATGGTGAGACCGCACCTTGAATACTGTGTACAATTCTGGTCGCCGCATCTCAAAAAAGATATAATTGCGATGGAGAAGGTACAGAGAAGGGCTACCAAAATGATAAGGGGAATGGAACAACTCCCCTATGAGGAAAGACTAAAGAGGTTAGGACTTTTCAGCTTGGAGAAGAGACGACTGAGGGGGGATATGATAGAGGTGTTTAAAATCATGAGAGGTCTTGAACGGGTAGATGTGAATCGGTTATTTACTCTTTCGGATAGTAGAAAGACTAGGGGACACTCCATGAAGTTAGCATGGGGCACATTTAAAACTAATCGGAGAAAGTTCTTTTTTACTCAACGCACAATTAAACTCTGGAATTTGTTGCCAGAGAATGTGGTTCGTGCAGTTAGTATAGCTGTGTTTAAAAAAGGATTGGATAAGTTCTTGGAGGAGAAGTCCATTACCTGCTATTAAGTTCACTTAGAGAATAGCCACTGCCATTAGCAATGGTTACATGGAATAGACTTAGTTTTTGGGTACTTGCCAGGTTCTTATGGCCTGGATTGGCCACTGTTGGAAACAGGATGCTGGGCTTGATGGACCCTTGGTCTGACCCAGTATGGCATTTTCTTATGTTCTTATGTTCTTATAAGTGCTTGTAACTCACTAACCCTCCTAGCTGATGTGATGGCTATGAGGAAAATAGTTTTCCATGTGAGAAATTTAAGTTCACAGGAATCTATGGGTTCGAAAGGAGAACACATTAATCCTGTTAACACCAGATTCAGGTCCCATTGTGTAGCTGGAGGCCGAATTGGTGGTTTAAGGTGAGTTAGACCTCTCATAAACCTACTGACGAGAGGTTGTGTGGATATAGGTGCATCTCCTATCTTGTTATGATAAGCTGAGATTGCGCTCAAATGTACTCTGATTGATGAGGTCTGAAGACCAGAGTCTGCAAGATGGTACAAATAGTCTAAAAGAGAAGTTGTGGGGCAAGTAAAAGGATCAATATTGCTTTGCTTGCACCAGCAAGTAAACTGTTTCCATTTGAAAGAATAATTCTTTCTCGTGGAAGATTTTCGTGAGGCTATAAGCACTTGAGCAACATTGGTTGAAAGATTGAGTGGTTGTAAGATCAAGCTTTCAACATCCATGCCGTCAGGGATAGGGATTGAAGGTTGGGGTGGCGCAACCGACCCTGATCCTGAGTGATGAGATTGGGAGCTACTCCCAGGCGTATTGGATCCCTGACTGACAGATCTAGCAGTGTGGGAAACCATACTTGGCGAGGCCAATATGGGGCTATGAGGATCATGGATCCCCTGTCCTGTTGTAGCTTCACCAGTGTCTTGGTGATGAGCGGTATTGGAGGATAAGCATATAGTAGGCCTGCGTTCCAAGGGCGAGCAAAGGCGTCCTTGGCTGGTTGGTTCTTCTGTGTGCGCAGAAAACAGAAGTTGTCCACCTTGTGGTTCAGATGCGACGCAAAAAGGTCTGTTGATGGTTGTCCCCAACGATGGAAGATTCTGTTCGCAACAGAGGGATTTAGAGACCATTCGTGTGGTTGGAACTGGCGACTGAGTCGATCTGCTAGGACATTTTGGATCCCTGCTAGGTAAGTGGCCTGTAGGGACATTGAGTGGTTCAAGGCCCAGTCCTAAATTTGTGCAGCTTCCTGACAGAGGAGATACGAGCCCGTACCTCCCTGTTTGTTGATGTACCACATGGCTACAAGTATTGTCTGTCTGGATCAGTACGGTTTTGTGTGAAAGGCAGTCCTTGAACGCATGCAGTGCATACCGGATTGCTCGAAGTTCCAGAAAATTGATTTGATATGTGGTTTCGAGTTTTGTCCAAGTTCCTTGAGTCTGAAGAGAGTTTACATGGGCTCCCCATCCCAAGGTGGACGCATCTGTAGTTAATGTTATTTGAGGGATCGATTTTTGAAAGGGTAGGCCCTTGCGTAAATTGTCCTTGATTGTCCACCAGTGTAGCGAGGAGCGTAGTTGGTGGGTTACTTGGATTCGATAATGTAGTGGTTGAATGGCTTGGATCCACTGTGATCGAAGAGTCCATTGGGTTAATCTCATGGCAAGTCTGGCCATAGGAGTGACGTGAACCGTTGAAGCCATGTGGCCTAGTAAGATGAGAAACTGATGCGCTGTCACTTGTGGTTGTGTGGACATAGAGTACGCCAACTGGGCCAGAGATTGTGCACGGTCTGCTGGAAGAAAAGCTCGTGCAAGGTTTGTGTCCAATTCTGCTCCTATGTATTGGAGGAGATGAGACGGTTGCAGGTGGGATTTTTGATAATTGATGAGAAAACCCAGTCTGTGAAGTAACTGTATTGTGTAATGTAGAGAAGTTAGTGCTCCTTGTTGCGACTGACTTTTTATTAGCCAATCATCTAGGTAAGGGAAGACATGAACACCTTGTTTGTGCAAATGTCCTGCTATTACTGCTAGGCATTTGGTGAATACTCTGGGAGCTGAGGCGAGGCCGAATGGTAAGACTCTGTACTGGAAATGCTGGTGTCCCACCTTGAATCTTAGGTACTTGCGATGAGGTGGGAATATAGGTATGTGAGTATATGCATCTTGGAGATCCAGAGAACAAAGCCAATCCCCCCTTTGTATGAGTGGAAGCATGGTCCTAAGGATACCATTCTGAATTTTTCTTTCCTTAGAAATTTGTTGAGATTTCTGAGATCTAGAATGGGACGAAGGCCTCCGGTTTTCTTTGGAATGAGGAAATACCGGGAATAGAATCCTCTTCCCTTCTGAGAGTGTGGTACGTGTTCCACAGCTTTTGCTTTCAGAAGAGTAGATAATTCTGTTTGTAATTGAGGAATGTGTTCGAGATAGGAGTTTTGTGGTGGAAACTCCTGAGGGGGAGATGTGAAGTCTAGGTGGTAACCCTGATGAACTATGGATAAGACCCACTGATCTGTGGTAATGCTTTCCCATTCGTTGTAAAATAGGGAAATCCTTCCCCCTACTGGTAATTCTGGATAAGGGTTTGGTTGGCTCTGCTCTCTGGGATGGCTTTCAAAAACCAGAGGTGGAAGCTGTTTGGGGCGGAGGCTGCGGCCTTGCAGCTCGTTGCTGTCTTTGCTGAGGACGTTGTTGAGGTCTTGTAGACCGTGATCTAGAGGCCTGAGGGTAATATCTCCTTGGCCTGTAGAAAGGACGTCTTGTGTCTCTACGTGGCGGCTTGCGGGTAGGGTGAGGTGCAGTTTCATGTGACAAAGTGGAGAGCTGCTTTAATGTTTCAGAGTGTTCTCTAAGCTGTGCCACAGCGTCTTGCACTTTTGTGCCGAACAAATTATCACCTTGGCAAGGCAAGTCTACTAGTTTGTCCTGTACTTCCGGACGTAAGTCCGAAGCCTTCAGCCAGGCCCATCTTCGTGCACTAATGCCAGATGCTGCAGTTCTGGAAGAAGTCTCAAAAGCATCATACGCCGCTCGTACCTCGTGTTTTCCAGCATCTAGACCCTTTTGCACAATTTGTTGTGCTGCCTCTTGTTGTTGTTGAGGCAGGGATGGGAGAAATTCCTCTATCTGTTTCCAGAGATTTCTTTGATGCTGCGTCATATACAGCTGATACGCAGCAATCTTGGAATTCAGCATGGCTCCCTGGTAAATCTTTCTTCCCATAAGGTCTAGGAATCTGTTGTCTTTCCCTGGAGGAATAGAGGCGTGCGTCCTGGATCTGCGTGATTTCTTTTGAGCAGATTCTACGACTAATGAGTTGTGTGGCAGTTGTGGTTTTTCAAAACCTGGGGCTGCTTGAACTAAATACGTGGAGTCCACTCTCCTGTTTACGCCAGGTGTTGTACACGGGTGTTCCCAAATTCTTTGTTGAAGGTGCAGCAGCACTTCATGCACTGGGATAGCCAAGTTATGTTTTGGGGGATCTACAAATTGTAGAATCTCCAGTGTCTGTTGTCTTTCATCTTTTTCAGCTTGGAGCTGAAAAGGGATGGATTCTGACATTTCCTGGATGAACGAGGAAAACGATAAGTCCTCAGGAGGGGATTGTTTCTTAGCCTGAGGCGGAGTACCTTCTGATAAAAAATCTTCTGAAGAATGCTCCGATTGTGTATCCGACCATGTGTCTGTTGGGGGCTGGTATTGATGATGTTCCAGCCTTCTAGATGGTGACACCCCAGATGGGCCTTGTAAAGGATCTTGATTGTCAGGTGAACCATCACTGACTTCACTTTCCTCTTCAGGCTGTGTAGGCAAGGATGCTAAAAGGTCCTGATACCTTTTTGTAAGTATGGCATGCAACCTTTTTTCAGAAGAAACTTCTGGAGCATGCATGGAAGTGTGCTTAGATTTTCCTGATGCCTTCTTTCCTTGTACAGGAGCTCTGGACAGAGCTAGGGTGTAATGAGGTGTTAACTGCGAAGTAGCTGGCATTGATGAAGTTAGGAAAGAAAACATCGAAATGGGAATCATTGAGGAGATGGGCCTGGAAGCCATTGTGGACATCGAGGTTTGTAAAATATTCGATTCCATCGATGGCTCCGGCATTTGGATCGACGATGAGGCTGCTGATATCGGCTGAGTAGCGGGCATCGCTGAAGAACAGCTCGGCACATCTATCAGCATAGACAGGGTTGTTAATGCAGACGCTGTAGCCGGCATCGGCATCGAGATCGATGATGGCACCGGCATCGAGATTGAGGACGGCATCGACTCGATAGTCGGCATCAACTGGCCCATCGGCATCGGCCCGGTGGCCGGCATCGACTGAGAAGTCAGCATCGACCCGGTGGTCGGCATCGACCCTAGGGTCGGCATCGGCGATGACGCCGGTATCTTCTCCTTAAGGGCATCAGTGACAATTTGCTTAATCAAAGCGGTTAAGTTTGTCACAGAAGTCGATGGCATCGATTCCCCTGTGGGTGTTATGGAGGTCGATGATAGCTTCCGTTGTTTAGGTACCGGTTCCTCTGGCGGTCGCAATGGAGGAATTGAATGGTGCCTACGGTGTTTATGTGCGAACCTCAGATACAGATTTTGACGATGCCACGGATGGTGTTGGCGAAGAAGCATCCCCCGAACCCTCCGGGATCCTTTTCTTTATCAATATCTTTTTCGATATGCCCACCGGTGAGGATTTAGTCAAAGTCGTGGGCGACGGCGACGTCTGGATTTGAAAAATCTGAGCCATCTTTTCATGGTGAAGTTTCCTACCTTTCACCGTCATTTCTTGGCATTGGGCACAAGAGGCGATGTCATGGTCTCCACCCAAACAGCGAACGCACTCGACGTGCGGGTCCGTGATCGACATAGTCCGGTTGCAGGCCAGACATTTTTTGAATCCTGAAGTTTTCTCCGTCGACATCCGTCGAATTCGGACTCCCTTTTAGCGAAAAAGTATATGGTGTTTGTCACCAGCCGGCCACCAGCCAGTGACAAACCGAGTGAGACCCGTAAGGGGCAAAAAAATGGAAAATGAACTTTATCGTTGTGAGGTAACTCACAGGGCTCCTATAACCCGCGATGCAGCTAGCAGTACGGAAAAAAGAAGACTGGAGTGAGACCCCTGTGGCAGGGAATATCATGACATGCCGGGCATGCTCAGTAGCCTCAGGCAGCCAGTTAAAAGCTTCTAGAAACTTGCCAGAAGTTTTTCCTGCTTAAGGGCTCCATGAATGACGTCACCCATATGTGAGGACTAGCATCCTGCTTGTCCTGGGATAATGGTGTTTAGGCATGTGCTTTCACTGTTGTGTATTTATTGTGGATAATGGTTAGAGTTTTATATTCGATTCTCTTTTCTACAGGTAACCAGTGTAAACTTTTTAGCACAGGAGTGATGTGGTCAGTTCTTTTGTGACTGGTGAGGATTCAGGCTGAGGTATTCTGTAGCAATTGGAGTGGTCATGTGGTAGCTTTGGGTAGGCCTATCAGGAGTGAGTTGCAATAGTCGAAGCTAGTGAATATAAGTGATTGTAGAATGGTTCTGAATTCAGGGTGATACAGTAGTGGTTTTAGGTGTTTGAGGATTAGTAATTTGTGGAAGCCTTCTTTGATTTTCATTGCGATGTGTTTTTTGTAGTTAAGCTCTGGGTCTAACCATATTACAACCCAACATGCAAAAAAATATTTTCAAATTCTGGTGTCACCTCAGTAACAGCAAAAAAACCTCCTCCACCCAAACACTTTATAATGTAACACAATCCCCTGGGGGAAGAAAAAAAACAGAACTTTGCCATACCCATAACAGCACTAACTCTTAGTATTCAAACAGCAATCTTTTCTATGAAAGGCAGCAATGCAAATATTACTCTAGATCCCAGAACACTAATATACTACCTACTTAGCAAACAACCGGCAGACTGCTACAAATTCCTATAGAGAAACTACACACTAGCAGAAATACTGCACCTTTGTCACACAGGCACAACACAAACAGACCTAATACAGAATAAGAGACTACAAATTAAAAACAGAAACATACCACAAAACTAAAATGGAAAACCCAAGAAACCAGACTCTGAACAGTTGAATACTGAAGAAAAAGCAAAATACAAATATATAAGAAATGCACACTCCCAAAGATAGCATATTCCAATCGCTGAAAGTCAAAATAATATATATATATATATTTATTTTTTTTTTTTTTTTTTTTTTTTTTTTTTACCTTTGTTGTCTTTTTTTCTCTAATCAGTTGGTTCCAGTCTCTTTTTTTCCCCTTGTCTGTCTTTTTCCAATTCCTTTTTCAGGGTTTCTTATCTGTTTCTTCTCTCTCTTCCTACCTTCTTTTCTTCCTTCCTCAAACACACACACAGGCTCTCTCTCATATACATTCAGGCTAGCATACACACACACACGTTCCTATTCCCACATATACAGGCTCCTGGTCTCACATGCTCTCTTTCTCAATGCAGGCTTCCATTCCCTCCTACACAAAAAAGCTCTAATTCTTACATGTTCTTTCACTCCCATACAAGACTCTCACTTGCAGGCTGCCACTCCCACATGCTCTCTCTCACACACAAACACACACAGGGTCTCCACGCCCCCATGCTCTCTCTCACAAACAGATGTACACACACATAAGCTTCTCACTCCCATACTCTCTCTCACGCACACACAAGTTTTTTTGATAGCTCCTTGGTGCTCATGGTTAGGTCATTACTTTGAAATGTACTACCAAGCAGAGATAACCAACAAGAACTGATTTATCCTGTCAAGTGAATTGTACAAAAAAAAGAAAAAAAAAAAAAAAAAAACCACTTTTTGCTACAGTATTTATTTTTTAGTTCAATCGCTAGTATTTCTACTGAGTTGCTTGCAGAGGTTACTCGGTATTTGTTGATCTAAAGTTTAATCCTAGGTATACCTTTTTATTGCTACATTAAACTGAGTCCTGCTGCCATTCTAACTCGTAAAGCTGCAAACTACTTTGGTCACATGCTACTTCTAATGAACTGAAAAACTGCCTTGGGTGAATTTTCATATTAAAAAAAGGTAGATAATAAATCCAAATAAAAAAAATAAATTTAACACAGGTGAGCCAACTCACTTGGTGTGTGTTTTTGAAAGTGATTGGTTACACCAGGGCTTTAAGTATTTAGGGGTGCTAAAGAAGTGTAAGGTGGGGTGAACACTTATCCAGCCAAGCTATCCCATGTTTTTTATTTTTATTTCATTTTCTATGGAATTCTGAAATATATTTTTCACTTGGCAGTTGTGGCTAGGATGTGTAGATACAAGGAAATTCCAGGCAACAAGGCAAGAAAAGGTAATCATATTAAACCAGGTCTCATATCCATCAGAAACCTTCCATCTCCCTCAAAGCATAACAGATGGAAACTGGCTCCATTTTTTTCAGGACAGGTTGAAATCTGTTCTGGTTTTACGCCACAGGATACAGGGAATTATAGTTCTGATTTCCTATTGTATTCCCTAAGAAATTCAAAACTACAAGTCTATATACACAGAGGAGTAGAACCAGGACCATATCAGCCTGTTGGCAACCCTAAAAGAATATATTCATATTGTGCTTGGTTTTGTTGTGTATTGTATCGTTCAACACATAATGGTGAACAATGGAGGTGGTTACTACCCTTAACAGAAGGCATGGGGATTACTACTCAACCAATTAGCCTTGACAATTTTGATGCAACTGCAACATTGCTCTCCGCTTCGACAGCAGGGGGAAAAGGGGAATTGGATTCAGACAACAATCGAGGGCCCTGACTTTTATGATCTGGGGAGCCAATATTTATTGGGATAATCTGCATGGAGTGGCAGTTACTACTCTTAACAAAAAGCTTGGGATTACTACCCTTAACCAATAAGCATGATGCTTTTGACACAACTGCAACGTCGCCCTCCGTTTTGACGGCGGGGGGTGGGGGGGGGGGGGCGGTGGAAGAATGGCTTACTGATACGCAGAAATAAAGGAAAAAGCACAGTACTGCTTCTATGGCCAAGTAAAAATGTTGGTAGCAGAATTTATTTTTTTTAAGGGGTTATCATAAGACTTACTGCACAGAGCAACAGTTGCTACCTTTGAGAGAAACATGGGGGTAGCCTTGTTGAGCGGACTGGATGTACCATTTGGTCCTTTTCTGCCATCATTACTATGTTACTATATATGAATTTTAAAAAAGGATCAAGATCTCTCATCTAGGCAGACCTCATCTAGGAAAGCAAGCACACATTGGTGCAATGAAATTCATTCTCAACTTACAGTTTTGTGATGGCTAAATGAATGAAATAAAAATACTATTCTGTACTTGAAAACCTATTTCTCATCAGTCTGTAGGGTCAAATAAAAGTGATTAGCTATTCAAATCATAGCATTGCTATTCATGAAGCGAAAACGATTGAAAATTCAGTTGCAGATCCTGCTAATTTCACCATTTCTAGTTAAGCCAGTAAAATTGCATTCATTATTGCCCAGGCTCATTAACATTCGATTTATAGATACTAATACTTATAATGCATGCTTCACTTGCCCAAACTTGAAGAAAAATTGTTTCAATTAACTTTCATGGATCATGAATCCTACTGGCTGGATATTTTTAGACATTCCAAACAATGCTAGTGCATAACTGGGACTCTGATGTAAGGTCACTCGAACAAACATTTATGGAAATACAACTAAAGTTTTGACCAGGTGAGTTAGGCAAAAAGAAGGCACCATCTGTATGCATCAAAAGATGAAATTTAGGCTTAACTGCTAATTTACTTTCCTTGAGTACTGCCAGAGCAGTCCAGACACCTGGGTATATGCTCCTCTACCAACAAATGGAGACAGAACAGGTTTGCTGATGTCACTATATATAGGGTCCTGTGCTGACATCATCAGAAGCTAACACTCCCCACACCATCAGAGGATTTCCCAAAGGATAAATACCACTGAACCACCCCAAGCTTTGGGAACCCAGTCAACTAAACCAGCCCAAACAGGGCTATAAAACCTAACCATAACAAATCTGAAATATTTTAAGGAAAAAGAAAGAGAAGAATTCTTGTATACCAAGAGGAGTGGAAGAATAGCAATAGGTCTTGGATTGGTCTACAAGATTCAAAGAAACGAAGTTAGCAAGTAAGACTAAATTTCACCTTCCTCTTCATCTAGTCAAATCAGTGCAGGCACAAGATGTACCCAAGCTATCCCTCCAACTGGGTGGAAAATTGCTAACCCTGAGAATAAGATCATTCAGAATGCCACCCTACAAATCTCCAACAGAGAAACCAACCAGAGATCTGCCCACAATAAGGCCTGTGTTCTAGACAAATGTGTTCGCAGTCCTTTGGGAAGAGGAACACCCTTAACAATATAGGCTGAGCTGATCACTTCCTTTAACCACTGGGCTATAGAAGACTTTGATGCCGCTTCCCCTTTTTGCTGCCAATTGAAAAAGGACAAACAAGTGATCTCACCTTCTAATATTGCAGAAGAACCCTGCAAACATCCAACCTGTGGAGCTCCTCATAAGCCACTGGAAACAATTCCCTTCTAAAGGAGGGAAGAAAAATAGTCAGATAAAATTGAGATACCACCTTAGGAAGAAAAACATATGGCACCATGCAGATTGAAAATGCCTCATCTAATTTTCAGAAACAGCTTTTTACATGAAAGGGCCTGCAATTCAGAGATTTACCTCACTGAACAGACAGCCTCTAGAAAAACTAACTAAATAATCAGATCCTTTAATGATTCCCTCAAGTGACAACAGGAAAAGAGATAAAGGCTCTTAAATTCAGATCCCAAGAAAGCACAGCCTCATTTCTGGGCAGATGAATATGCTTCATCCCCTGAAGAAGCAAGAGATATACGGATGGCCGACAAAAGAGAAACTTAAATGTCCCTTTTAACAGGCGACATCTGCAACTTGTACCCTGATGGAATTGAATGCTAGTCCTGTCTTCAGGCTTTCTTGTAAAAAGGCTGAAATTGAAGCAACCAACACCTTGTAGGGATTTACCCCCTTCCCTGGGCTATCCAACCCTGACAGCCAGACAGACTGGCATAGGTCTGGACTGTTACCCAGGAAGTAGACTCCAAGTCTATTCCCAACTCCAGATTCTTCACCATTAACCACTAGCCACAAAACACCTCCAGCCTTCTAGTCTTCCAGCATTCATCACACTCAGCCTCCTGCAGTCATCCAGCCTCCTGCAGTCATCACACTCAGCCTCCTGCAGTCATCACACTCAGCCTCCTGCAGTCATCCAGTCTCCAGCATTCATCCAGCCTTCCAGCAATCATCCAGTCTTCCTGCAGTCATCACACCCAGCCTTCTACAATCATCCATCTAGCCTCTGCCAGCACCCATCTAGCACCCATCTAGCCTCCTCTAGCACTCATCCTTCCTCCAAGAATTCAACCCCATCCTACCCATCATAACAAGATCACAACACAACACAATGACTATGGGCCTCCCAATCCCTATTCTTCACCACAGTCTCATCACTAGAAAAGCAACGATACTCCAACCTTGCACCACCAAGACCCTTATCCCAATCATGATTTCACCTTTCACACAACTCCTAGGCCTCGCCCTATTTTCACTTACACTATTCAATGCTCAATCCCTCACCAATAAAGCACTGATTCTCAACGACTATCTTCTAGACGCAAAACCAGACATCTGTGCCATAACAGAAACATGGCTTAAACCAACAGATACAGTCCTAATAAATCAACTCCCCATCCAGCTCTACAACTTCTTTTCCCTTCCCCAGCAAAAGAAAAGAGGCGGGGGCCTCCTTCTAGCAACCAAAAAAGAGCTCAGATTCGCCCAACTCCCAGCAATATCGGAATCTAAACTAGAAATAGGCCTCTTTAAAGCAAACCAATTCCAAATCCTCCTCGTTTATGCCCCTCCAGGACTTCTTGAATCAGATCCCTCCTCCATTGTAGAAATTATCGCAAAATATTTGAACCTAGATGCACCTGCTATGATCCTAGGAGATTTCAACCTCCACGTCGACAATACCATACTTACATCTAGCTGTGAGGCTCTTCTCACCACGCTTTCATTTATGGGCTTCAAACAGATCATCAATAAGCCCACCCACAAAGCGGGTCATACGCTGGACCTTTTGTTCATAAACTCTGGCATAACACTCATCCCCACTTTATGCACTCAGGTCCCCTGGTCGGATCACTCAATAATCTCAACCTCCTTCAAAGTGACAGAAATCCGCAACATCCATCCTACTCAATCCTCGTTTCTCTACAGAAAATCCTGCTCCTCCGAAGACCTCAGCAGCCAATTGGCTAAAGAACTCACACACATCAACCTGACAGACCCCAACACTGCCCTACTTTCCTGGAGCAACATTACAGAGTCAGTGGCAAATAAATTATGTCCAATTTCATCAAAAAAACTTAATCCCAACGCCCCAAAAAGACAACCTTGGTTTACCAAAGACCTTCGAAAACTCAAACAATCCCTCAGAAAGAAAGAAAGCGAATGGCGCAAAACACCTTGTCCAAGCACACTATCCATATACAAAGTTGCTCTCCACCACTACAGGAACTCTACCTTAAGAGCTAAAAGGGATTTCTACGCCCACAAGATCCACAACATTATCTTCGACCCTAAAGCTTTATTCTCATACGTATCCGAACTAACACAAACCAACGCCCCAACAATCCCCATCGATCAAGCACAATCCAAAGCAGATGATCTGGCGCTTTGCTTCCAAAACAAAATATCCAACCTTTTAACTCTGCTGCCCCATGGCCCACCTCCTACTATCAGCCACTCTTGTCAAACAAACAAAAACATATTTCTTGAAGCATTCGAACCCACTACTGCTTCAGAGATCCACTCTCTCTTAAAGAAATTGAAACCTTCCTCCCATCCATCTGACCAAATCCCCTCAAAACTTCTCCTGCTAATACCAGACACCATATCCAACACCCTGGCCGATATTATAAACTGTTCTTTAGCTCAGGGAATCTACCCAGATGCCCTAAAACTAGCATCTATCAAACCCCTTCTAAAGAAACCAAATTTGGACCCAAACGACAACAACAACTTCCGCCCTATTTCCAATCTTCCTTTTATTGCCAAGATATTGGAAAAATTAGTCAACTCGCAACTTTCCGATTATCTGGAAGATCATAAAATACTGCTCCCCATACAATATGGTTTCCGCAAGGCATTAAGTACCGAATCTCTCCTCATTTCGCTGACAGACCATATCATTCATGGGCCTGGACAAAGGTCAATCCTTTTTACTAATTCTCCTAGACTTGTCTGCGGCGTTTGACACCGTCAACCACTCCATCCTCCTTAACCGACTGGCGGACATCGGAATAACAGGAACATCTCCTGGTTCAAAACCTTCCTTTCTAATAGAGGGTACAAAGTCAAAATAAACAATAAAGAATCCCCTCGATGCAATTCCTCACTCGGAGTTCCTCAAGGCTCCTCTCTCTCCCCCACCCTCTTCAACATCTACTTACTTCCTCTTTGCCAGCTGCTAACTAACCTTCAACTAAAACACTTTCTTTATGCAGACGACATGCAAATATTGATCCCCATCAAAGAATCAATTACAAAAACTCTCGAATACTGGGAATCCTGTCGACAAGAAATTAACCTCCTCCTCTCCAGTTTAAACCTGATTTTAAATTCGGCGAAAACCGAACTACTCCTCATTTCCCCGGAAAACAATAACTCCACACAAAATACACCACCAAACATCTTTGTCTCCCAAGCTAGGGACCTAGGAGTCTTAATTGATAACCACCTAAATTTAAAAACATTCATCAACCGTACCACCAAGGATGGCTTCTACAAATTACAGGTATTGAAAAGAATAAAACCTCTTCTTCACTTTCAAGACTTCAGAACTGTCCTACAAGCCATAATTTTCTCCAGGATAGACTACTGCAATTCTATCTTGCTAGGTCTCCCTTCTTCTTCCATAAAACCACTCCAGATGCTGCAAAACGCTACTGCCAGGATTTTAACAAACACCAGAAGAAGAGATCACATCTCCCCCATTCTCAAAAAATTACACTGGCTCCCAATTCACTTCAGAATCCTCCACAAGACCATCACCATCATCCATAAAACTATCTACTCCCAAGCCCCACTCAACCTTCAAATCCCGCTCAGACTACACTCCTCGTCAGGACCAATCAGAGAAGCATACAGAGGATCCCTACACGTTCCACAAACAAAAGTTACACACCAAACATTCAGAGAACGGGCCTTTTCCACCGCTGAGGTCAGGGGGGGATGGAATGCCATCCCCCCTGACCTCAGACAGGAATCTTGCTTACCAACATTCAGAAAAAGGCTAAAGACATGGTTTTTTAGGCAAGCCTTTCCTGATCACAACTGACGATCACAACTGACTCTCATAACTTTCTCACCAGACAGACTACAACCACTTGTAAATTTCCCGTCAACACTATGTAAATAATTTATTCCTTTCATTGTTACTGCCTAAATTATTCCTGCTACTCTTCTTCTTCTCCAAGTTCCTACCTCCCTTGTTTTATTGTAACTTTCTTCTCTACCTCTCAACACCTGTTTATCGTTCAATGTTATCACTCCCCTGTTTCCTGTAAACCAGCATGATATGATTTTATCATGAATGCAGGTATAAAAAAGCTTTAAATAAATAAATAAATAGCCTAGGCTAGACCTGATCTCCACCAGAAGGAGACTTGCCAAGTTGTTTGTTATCACTGCCATCCACCGCGAATCCTGAGACTGAGGGAACCAGCAGAATAGAAGAGACCTTTGTAAAGGGTCCATGTGTCTCCTTGCCCAAGGCATCAGTTCTAAAGCTGCTACAATGGAACCCTGAACTTGAAGATAGCCCCAAACCCTGGGATATTACACCTGAATCCTGTCCATTGTCATGTTCACTTGACCCTCCTTTGTGTTGAAATGGGCTCCAAGTACTCCAAGATCTGGGAAGGCTCCAGTTTGGCCTTGGCAAAATTCACCACCCAGCCCAATTCTTGCAACAGCCCTACACTCTGGTGATGGAGCTGCAAATTTCTGTCACTGACTTTGTCCACATAAGCAAATTGCCCAGATACAGATGCACCAAAGCATATTACCAGCATAGCACCAGTGCTGCCACTACCATTTTGAAAAGTTCTTGAGACCGTAGCCAGCCCAAAAGGCAATGCTTGGAATTGGAAATTACTGCCTAATACTGTAAAGCATAAAAATCTTATGATGCCCTTTGATATGAATGTGCAGATGAGCCTCCAACAAATCCAGGGATGTCAGGAAATCCCCTTGTCTCACTGCCAGCATGACTATCCTCAGGGTCTCCATTTGGAAATGAGGATCTCTCAGCACTCTGTTGACTTGCTTAAATTACAAAATCAGATAAAATATGCCTTTTTTCTTGGGAACTGTGATGAAGTATACCGACAATTCCCTCATTCTACCTTAAGGAGCCCAGTTCAAGCTTTTAACACAGGCCTTCTTAAGGCAGAAGGCCACAAGGGATTCTGGGTGAAGGAAGGTTGCCTTCACCCTATCATAAGAGACCAGGCCTAGAGAACTTGAGGGGTCCCAGTGGGGCTGGTAGGACCTTGCATTAATCTATAAGTAGTATGTCTACTTGATATATGTGCCTGACGCAAGGTGAGCTATTAGTTTGATCTTTTGTAACTATGAAGCACCGCAAATAATTACACCAGCATTAAGTTAGCCATGCCTTGTGGTGTTCCTTGACTTTTCCTGAGGCCATTGTCTGTCTGAATATGCTACAGGAACCATGAAATAAATGGAATATCTTCTTTGCTCCCTCATCTGCCAGAAATTGTCCAGGGTAGTCAAAATCAACACCCTCTTTAGAAGAGAACTAGCGACCATTGGAGGACTCCATAAAGGCATCTGAAATAAGACGGGAAAATTGCAAGATGCATGCATCTCTCATGATGTTCAGGATCCACCAATCTGATCCAATGTATAAATAGGGAGGAGGAATAGCCTAGTGGTTAGAGCAGTGGGCTACGAACCACGAGACCAGGGTTCAAGTACTGCTGTTGCTCCTTGTGACCTTGGGCAAGTCACTTTACCCTCCATTGCCTCAGGTACAAAACTTAGATTGTAAGCCCTCTGGGGATAGGGACTCAACTACAGTACCTGAATGTAAACCGATGAGATATCTCAGATCAAATGTCAGTATATAAAAATAAATAAATATAGCATGAACAACTAAAGAGTGGATTCAAGGGCAGATTTTTTTTAAAAACACAGTGAGCTATAGCTTTTATTTCACATATTATCCCGAAAAAGAATAAAAGATTGTAAATAACATATTAAGACAGAAAGACAGTCCTACAAATAAAACTTACAGAGGAAGCAATGGAACCCCAAAGTAGGCATGACTTGTATAGGTGCTGTGAAATGAAAGAATCAGAATTGAAATGGAATTCCTCTTAGTAATAAAAACTAATTTGTAGAGATTCAGTACCAAACTATAAAGACAACAAAGAAAGCAGGCAAGAAAATGTGTTTCCAGTATTTACGCATTTCCTTGTTTGAACTTTAATATAATATTTGTATGTGAGTTACTAGCTCTTTCATGCAGGTACCTCAACTGCCAAGAACTGAACCAACCAATTGGTGAACAGTTAGTATTAGATTTACAATAATCAGTTTAATTCCAAGCAGGGAATTGATTTGAGTTTAAAGGTCCTTTCTACAGTAAACAGTAAAGGTATTTTTGGGGGGGGGGGGGGTTTACTTATGTTATAAAGTGAGTGAGTATTTCACAGCAACCTGGAGGCTCTCGTGACCCCACTTCTGAGGCTGTCACTAGTATTCAATAAAAGGCTTATAGGCATATTTTTAAATTTGCAGCAGGAAAGCTTTTCTATGTCAAGACAGTAATTCTTTAACAGCATTGATCAAAATGTCATTCTTTTACGGGTGTACAATACTTTTTAATAGAACACAACAAGCCATTAAGGCTCTACACCTCCATAGTGCAGACAGCTTACTGGAAAAATGGGAAGACTGGCCAAGTCGGTCACTAGCAATATGTGGCTGTAATAATGAGACAGGGATATTTCTCCTAAAAGTAAAGCTTTCTTCCCACTACCGAAATGCAAAAAAAAAGACACTCACTCTCACTGGGTTCAGGTACTGGAATATTTCTAAGAAATAAAGCATTCTAAAATTTAATGCCCCCCATCTACAACAAAATATCAATGGAAGCTGCTACTTTCTTTTTGTTGCCTTTTTAAGCCAGAGAAGTGAGAGCTGAATTGTTTACAAACCAGATGGTTTCTTACAGACTACATTCAATAACTGATATCTTTACAGCTCTGGACATTCTATCAAGCTTCTCTTTTCTTTTTGGACTTGGTAGCTTCCTTCTCCTTTTTGCTTTCAGCTCAGTCAGAACCAGGGGTGGGATCTGGCAGAATGAGCCTTCATTCTCAACTACCTCTATTTTATATTTCCTCTCATCACAGTGACAGGGCTCCTTCTTGAACCTTGCAATTTGGCCACTATGCATCACTGTTGTACGATGACTATAACTCCCTCCCCTAAAGGAACTGCATCCCCACCTCCAACTTCCAGAGAGTAGATCTGAGCCCAAAATGAAGCGCATGTCCTTTACTCTGAGCAACGAAATCAAACTTTTTTTTTTTTTTTTTAATCACTCACCTTGAGCACATTCTCGTGCTTATCATCCATAGCATGCAATCCACTTAGACGCTCCTGGTACAATTTGAGGAAGTCACCAAACAGTTTCTCCATTTCCAAGGATTGATTTTGACATGTGGCACTCTCTCTATCACTCCCTTTAAGGTCCATGGCTAAAAGAAAATACAGTACAAACATTCACAGCAAAACAAAGCACAGCATACTACAATAATGAGTTCTGA
Organism: Rhinatrema bivittatum; assembly: GCF_901001135.1. Classification (NCBI taxonomy): domain Eukaryota; kingdom Metazoa; phylum Chordata; class Amphibia; order Gymnophiona; family Rhinatrematidae; genus Rhinatrema; species Rhinatrema bivittatum. The sequence continues at coordinate 39,340,948 of NC_042621.1, forward strand.
AGCTACAGCCCCAATCGTTTGCACCAGACCTAGTCACAGTCCAGAATAAACCACAACTTGATATGACATGGGTGGGAGCAGAGCAGAGGTAGAAGGACAGTTTCTGAATTCCTGGGCACACAGGTTTGTAGAGAAAACTGCTCCATGCCCAAGAGGTTCATCAGGGTGAGAGATACTATATTCTGAGTGAAAGGTGGAAGCGTGGAGGTAAATGCTGTGTCCCCCAGAGTAGAAGGAGGTATTGAAAAGAGAAACTGCATAAAATAGGGGTGGAGGTGAGATGAAAGATGTTCTGTGCCTAATTATGGGGGGAAGGGAAAAATTTGGAGAGAGAACATAAGAACTGCCATACTGGGTCAGATCAAATCCAGGCCAGGCCAATCCACGTCTCAAGCACCTGGAAGGATCCCAAATAGTAGACAGATTCCTAGGATTAGTGGGAAGGTGTTGGGGTAGATATGCCCCATGGCTAAAAGTAGAGTGAGGTACTTAGGGATAGATGTACCACACGCTAAGGCAGAAGGTTAAGTTATATATTAGCTGATAATTTTCTTTCCTCGACTCCTGCTAGACCAGTCGTAGCTCTAGAGATTTCTCCTCTCTGCATCTAGTGGAGACAGAAGACACACCTCACTGGCTTCTTACATGACATTACGTCCACTATAAGGGAGGCGTGCCTCGAGGCAGCTGCCAGTAGCCTTCTGCCAAAGCTGATACTTGCCCGGCTGCCTAATTCTACTGATAAGTACTAACAAAAGAGATGAGAATTTTGACTGGAGAGGATTTATTCAACTCTCCAAACCATGGTGTCCAAGCCACTATGAGTAAGGGCTTAAAAAAAAAAAAAAAAGGTTTTGAGTGGTGCTCCTGGCTCCTCTTTCTCAAACCCCAATATAACTAAAATATCCCAATTGCAAACAATTTAATTTTATGTACAACTTTTTTTTTATGCTTCACGTACCTGAACTGAAACTTGGCAATGGGGGAGAAGTAGGTAAAAGAAATAAAGAATAGTAAAAAGGAACCATGGGGTAGGACTGGGATGGAACGAGAAGAGTCTCTCACTCTTACCTGTTGAATGCTCGCTCGCTCTTCACAGGAGGGAATCGGACTGGTCCAGCAGAAATCAAGGAAAGAAAATTATCAACTAAGATATTTTACCTTCCTTATCCTCCTGCTAGACCAGTTGTAAGAGCAAGTTTGCTTACTGTAAACTGTGTTTTCCTTGGATAGCAGGATGAATTAGACATGACTTTGGGAACATCCTCTAGTCCTCTAGGTGGTGGAGCTTTCTCAAAGCACACAGAGCTGTGCTCTATGTGCCCGTGTGGGATTATCTCCCATGTGACTCCCATCCTGCCTCAATCTGTTATCCAAGCTCTGGACAGAGTCCAGTAGGAGACTGTCTGGAGAGGCGAGCAGGAATTACATGGCTAATTCATTCTGCTATCTATGGAAAACACCGTTTACAGTAAGCAAACTTGCTCTTTTCCTCAGATAAGCAGGCTGAATTAACCATGACTTTGGGGGGTCCCAAGCTGGAAGGTTGGAGTGTTGGCACCCCCTGGGGGCAGTGTACCGCCTCTTCCAGTTTCCAATGACGTGATCAACCTGACCTGTGGTCGCGGACAGTGTCTCACTTGTCCTTGACTGAGGATGAGTCAATCCTCTCTACCCTATGCAGCCACCTGCTGATCAGCAGTGGTGCAAAGTGTAAGGCATGCAACAATAGTCACATGGCAGCTAGCGAATGTCCATGATGAACGCATCCCTCGTAATGCGATGGAAGCCGCAATTGCTCTGTCTTGGTGGCCTCAGAACAGCATCAGAATGCTTTATTTTTGTTGGAGCAAGACAAGATGCACTAGGACCCGAAGCCCGGGCACTTCATCTTGAAGGACGCCCCAGTTGGGAATGCTAGACTCCGAGTGCATGCAGCAGTCACAGTAGGTTGGGCAGATTTGGGATCCAATGTGTGAAGTCGCCTTCTGAGTCTGCCTTAAGCGACTCCGGGAGACGGTTGGTACAATTATCGCCTAAGACTGAGAGCCAAGATAACCCCAGGAAGGGCGAGGACTCGTTCATAGTGCTGCCCTGTCGCAGCGAGATTTGAGGTACAATGAAGCAGTGGATAAGTGCCAGTCATTCACTGACCCTCTTTCCTGAACTGAGGGCGACCCGGGCGGACTTCCTCCTGGTACAATATCCCTCGTGACAGCTGCCCGACGATGCACATAGTAGAAACCTGGGTTGAGTCAGGCTAAGGCTAGAGTTTCATGGGACCACTCTTATTGACTGCTGGCATAGCCGGAGGATCCTTCGGTAATCTGGAGTTCAACGCTAGGTATGACACCAGGGAGCCATCCTGAGGAAATGATAAGCTGCGATGGTGCTGACGTGCCCTGTCTGATGCCATTGCCCTTCTTGCTCGCAAGGGGGAGAAAATCTTCTACATGCTTCCTGGATAGCAGAGAAGGTTCGATCCATGTTCTCCACTCCACCTTGCATGTTTGGCACAATTACCATGGTAGTCCTTCCATGCAGGGTACTTACTGGAAGAGCCCCCCTATGCCGTGCTTCCAGATCGGTAGGTTCAAGTATGTTGATGTGTCCTTAAACCTCTCCAATGTTGGGTGCTAGCTGGAGCGCATCGGGTGGAGGAAAATCACCCTTCCTGACAGCAGGTTTCATGTATGTCCCAATGGGGGGGATGAACCAGGCAAGCATCCCACGGTCTCCGTGGACCATCGAGGTCCAGAGTGTGATACCGATCCCATTCGAACTTTGTCTCAGAGTGGTCCTCATTGTATGCGGGATACGAGGAAATTATACGGTAGTCTCTTCATCTCTGGGAAGAGGGAAGCATCTTGTACTAGGCAAAGCCCATGTGGGCAGACGGGGGTGCTTAGATTCCCTATTGCTTTTGGTGACCAAGGTGTACTAGGGCGGTCCCCCGCCTGACTAGTTAATCTGCCACTGTGTGGCTAGATTCCCATTCTCAGGAGTAAGGTGTCTCCACATCCGTCTGCTGTGGAATCCCTGCACAGGCTGTGGCTCCTGTCTACTGCCAGACGAGTCCCGCTTCTCGGTGGCCATCTGCAGAGTCGATCATCCTCTGGCCATCCGTGCGGCCATAATTACCGCCCTCACCAGAATCGCTTGGGTTTGAATCCAATGTGTATGGGGGCCCCTGTCTTTGTTGGAGGCGTGGTACATCCGTTGGCGGATGGCTCCTCCTTTGGGCCGCCGTGGAGAGTGACTAGCACCAGAGTTGCCACCTCTTACACTTGTCATATGTTGATCTGGCCTGGTGAGGGGGCAGGCATTGCATCCCCGTGTTACCCACCTCGATTATTTGTGGGTGACGCCACTATCATTTTCCGACTGGTTGACACTTGCTGCTGGGCACTGTGTCCTGCCACTAATCCAGCCACAGACCACGGTCCTTGGATTTGGGTAGTCACATTTTGTTTTCCTTTATGCCAACTGCTGCCCAGGGCCGCCAAAGAAATTTGCCGAATTTGGCGCTTCATTTTCCCGGTCTGTAACAGATTGTTACAGCCCTAAGTCATCCCTTTCTCCAATGAGTTGAAGGGTTTGGGCCCCATGTGACTGATAGCGAGACCAGCTTCCTCAGCGCTGTGGCAGAATCACTGGCACCCCAGTTGCAACTAACACTGCTTCGTCGATATCCGAAGCAGTTGTAGTAAGCCATGAACCTCCACCCTGGGGTCAGGCAATCTCAATCGACATGACAAATGCACTGGACAGGAGAAATATATTCTTCCTTCTTAGGCAAGAGGATGGTTCAATCCCATGCGTGTAAGCAAGATGGACTGACAGCCTCACCACTCTGTCATCCAGATCAGAGAAGTATTCGGTCAGAGAGTTTTGAGCATAGATTCGCACAGGAAGAGTTTCTCGAAGGGGCCTATATCTTCAGTGATTCACCTCAGGTCCATGACTTAGCCATCCTTGGCTTACTTTCCTGCCTTGTGGCCTTCCAGGCCTCCCTGCCTTGCTTAGTGGCCTCCTGGGCCTCCCCTGCCCTACTTTGCAGCCTTCAAGGTTCATATATCCCAGCCTTGTGCCTTGTTTGGGCCTTCTTGTTTATTGATGCTTGTTCTAATCCTGCCCATTCCAGTCCTTGTTCTGACCAGTCCAATCCCTACCTTGTCTTGTCCAGCCCTAGCCTAGTCCTTGATTCCAGCCCATGTCTCCAGTAATGTCTCCAGGCACTTGCCTGTCTCCAGTACCAGCCTTCTCTCCAGCTCCCAGCTGATGCCTTGTTCCAGCTAAGTCCTGCCAGCCACCAGAACCCAATGGCTCAATATGTGGGGCAGGTTGCTGATACATGCAGAAGACATTGCTCTGCCCAGAAGTCCTGTGCTGCCCCTGTTGGGGTTTCCCAGTCCTATCCGGACTTCCAGTCATCACAGCATGAAGAGGCCAAACCATCCCCCACAGGAGTGGGTACAAGACTCCCTGCCAGCCTGGCGAGCACAGAAAAAAAAGTTTTATACCTCTGCTGTAACCTGTGCCAGTGTTGGAGCTCACCATCATTTCTTGTATGTACCAATTCAGCCTGGTAGCGGTGAGTATAGTGCAAAATTGTGAACCCTGTGTATGCAGAGGCTTGCTTTAGTTATGATATAATCAAACTTCAGCTCCTGACAGCATGAGATTTGCCTCTGAAAGTTTCCAGCCCAGCTCCCCTGAAAACTACAGCACACCCACGCACATTTAAAACCAGCCAAAGCATTTTAAACCAGTACCTGCAAAGGTAAATTCTGCTTCTAAATTAAGTATTTATTTTCTTCTGCCCCATGTCAAATTGCAGTTTCAAAGCCAGTTCCTGTGACTCAGACACCAGTCAGGCAGACTGCTGAATAATCCAGGTCTGTAGGGGTTTCAGAATCCACCCTCCAGTTTGCAATTCACAGCACAGTTTGAAGATTGTTAAGTCATCAGCTGTTTCTAGCCCAGCTCCTTGGCATCCACACACTTTCAGCTTAACACTGATCTCTCCCAAATAAGCTGCATATCCAGTTATGAGAAGAACTGCTTGGTCCAAAACAAGGGTAGCTTGTGCCTTTCCAGTTAATGCAACTCTATTTTTACCCCTGGCCCTGCTGTAAATGTCTCAGCCAAGATGAAAATAATGCCAGATTCCAAGGCAGGTTTTGAATACCTCCCTTTCACACAGAGATCTGCACCTGAGTATACCTTGCTAAGTAAAATCTAAAACCTGTCTCTGCTTGCCAAAAAGGAGGTTGACCGTGAACCTGCTACACAGAATCCATTCCAGGCTGCTCTTCCATCTCATCCAAAGATTCAGACCAAACTTCTTCCTGCAGCACCTCCTTCTGGATATGGCAACAGTACATCCTGGAACTCCAGCTCTTGCGATCCAGGCCAGAAATTCAGTTCAGACTGCTGTTACCACAAAATCTAAAGTTCTGTCTACAGACAAGTCAAGTACCTTGGTTCAGCCATCGAGAGACGTGGTAACTGATGCTTTCTGGCTACTCTATGTTGCCTTTCTTGCTTGAGGGAACAGATTTTGCAATAACCCCCCACTACCCGGGTATTTTGCTCCATTTTTAATTTTTTATTATTATCTCTATTCTAAATCCGGTTCTATAAAAATGGACAAGATACAACATGCTCTTCTAAGTATATATAAAGATCTTTGTTACCGTAAAGTCTTGGCACATGTTTAATGATAGAATTTTTGATCTATTCCTAATAGTAATATTTGTGCCTTATTGTAAACCGTTATGATGGTACCCAACTGAATGACGGTATAGAAAAGTTGTAAACTAAATAATAAATAAATACAAGCTATGCCAGTTTCTACTGTGCCTAAGTACCAAACTAAACCAGCTTGCATTCCAGCAGTTCTACTCCAGGAGGAGCATGAGCCACCTGGCCACTGTTGGAAACAGGATGCTGGGCTTGATGGACCCTTGGTTTGACCCAGTATGGCATTTTCTTATGTTCACTCTCCTGCCTTGCTTTTTGACCCACCCTGGCCTCTTGCCTTGCCTTGTGGTCTTCCAGGCCTGTCTTGCTCTCCCTGCCTTGACTTGCAACCTTTGGGCCTTCTAGGCTCACCTAAACCAGCCTTGTGCCCTCTTTGGGCCTTCTTGTTTATTGTTGCTTGTTCTAGTCCTGACCTGTGCAGTCCCCATCTCCAGCTCAGGCCTTGCCTTGTTCTGCCTGTCCAGCTAACTCTTCAACCCTAGCCTGGTCCTTGATTCTGGCCTGGGTCTTCAGTCCTGCCTGTATCCAGGTCTTGACTGTCTCCAGCTCCCAGCCGGTACCTTGTTCCAGTTAAGTCCTGCCGGCCACCAGAACCCAAGGGCTCAACCTGCAGAGGAGGTGGCTGGCCCAGGCAGAAAAGCTTGCTCTGCCCTGCCTAGAAGTCCTGTGCTGCCCCTGTGGGCGTTTCCAGTCCTAGCCGGACCTCCTATTGTTTCACTGAAGCAATTACTGATCTTAGGGTCTCCATCTGAAAGTGTAAGACCCTGAAGCACGTATTGACCCTCTTGAGATCCAATACTGGCCGCAATGATTAGTCCTTTTTGGGGACCACAAAATATATGGAATATGTCCCCTCACCGTGTTCTTGAATGGGTACTGATACTATTGCTTGTAATTCCTACAATTTGCTTAATGTGGTTTCTATCGCCTCTTTCGTTGCATATGTAAAGTGCATGTGGAGATCATAAAAGCTTAGAGGATTGATCTCAATTTGTCCAGGACCCATTGGTCTGTGGTGACTGATGCAGGCATCTGCCTACCAAAGGAATTCTCAGAGGGACCTGCTGTCACTTGGGTGGGCGGTTGGCTTCTGTTGCTGCAGCTGGGTTGTTTTTGACCCCTGAAAGGATTGGACTCTTGATTTTTGTGATCTATTGTGATCCTGAGCCACTTGTACTATATCTATGATAATCCCCGAGTCGTTGGAGTCTCAAACCCCCTAGAACTGGCTCGTGGGCTGTCTTCTGGTAATGTCTGTGGTTTTGACTCACCTAGATTTTTTTACTAGCTTTTCTAGCTCTCGTCCAAAGAAGAGTCCCCCTTTTAAAGGGTAACCTACCGAGGCAAGACTTCGAGGTCACATCTGCTGACCAGTTCCAAAGCCATAGCAACTTCCTTACTGCCACATCAGAGGCTAAAGCCCGAGTACATCCAGAGAAAGTCATAGAAGATGTATGCAAGGAAAACCACCCCAGACTCAATTTGAGCTATGTCTTCCAAGTCCAGTAGCTGTTGAACCCACCTCACCGGGGCTCTAGCTACATATCTCCACATACAGAGGCCTGTAGGGCCATCACGTTCATCGAGAACACTTGTCTTAGTATCGTTTCGATCTTCCTATCCTGATGGTCCTTCAGTGACATTCCCCCTTCCATGGGAATCCGGTCATGCAGTAACCCACAAGTCCACAGCATAGGAACCCTCAGAAGAGAATATGTTGTCTCTTGAGGTAGCAGGTATGATTTTCCCCAATACTTTGGTGCCTTTTAAGGGTCCCTGAGGTGTTGCCCATTCTTCCATTATCTCCTTCAATGCTGCATGCAGCAGGAATGTCCTGGGTGACTTCCACCTGCCTGAAGAACAGGATCCCCCTCCACCGGAGTTTCCTCCTCTGGATCAGAGATCCTCAGTGGTGTCAAAATATCGTTGATTAAAGCAGGCAGTTCCTCTCTATGGAACAAGCTTACCACAGAAGAGTCTTCATCCTCAGAGGACCAATCCTCCCCCTGTTTATCTGAGTAGTCTGAATCCAGGCCTGCAGGTGATCCTCCCCTAGACTACTAAGTAGGGGTTCTGCTGGATGATCCTGGACTTACCATGGTGAAACTAGCCCTCCTTTGCGGAGGTTCACTCCTTCCCTCATTGTGCCACTTAGGTTTCTTGCATAGCCTCAAAGGCTTGATGCATAAGCAGAATAGGTTCTGCCAAGAAAGTTCCTGGAGAGCCCCCATCACCGAGTTCTAATAAGGCCCCTGCCTTACCTTGCTTAATTCCCAAAGATGCCACTGAGGGTCCTAAGCCTCCGGGAACACCACTCTGCTGAAAATTGCTCATTTCTTCTGCTGCCTCCACCTCCTGCTCTCCAGAGGAAGGGTAGGTATGGGGAACCGATTCCTGCATCCCTAGATCTGTATTACAAAGAGCAGAGCAAGCCGGCCACCATAAAGAATTTTCTTGGTCCCATAGGCCAGGCACTTCCTTCCTCTGTTCAGCCCAAATGGATTTTCTTCTTTCTTGATGGCCCAGGCCCTGCCTCAGCAGGAGCATGGCTGCTACTCCCTCTTTTTCTCTTTTGCTCAAGCGTGCTTGTCAGCAAGAACAGTTGCCAGAGGAACCGTGGCCCACGGTCAAAATGTGGCTATCAGCGCACAGCTGTTGCATCGGCAAGAATGCAGCTGTCGGCGGAAAACACTTGCTAAACCCTGCATGACCCTCAGAGCCCTCACATGCCACCGCTATTGGGTCTGAGGGAAATGTTGTTTTTCCCTCCCTCCCCGCTTTCTGATGGGGCCTTGAGCAGCCCTGGTGGTCCTCTATGAAGAGAAAAGGAGAGAAATGGGGGGGGGGTCAAAAAGAGTGCCTTCATAATGAAGCCAACTCACCCCTAGTTCCCAGCTCCCCATAGGGAGGAGGGAGCCCCCTGCTAGGGTAGCTGCACCAGACCCCACAGGAAGCACAACCCGAGTGAGCTCAACTGAGAATCCAGAGAAAATCAAAACTTGAGAGCAGAGCTATCAATGGGAAACCTCAGAAGATGTCCCAGGAGCCGAGAAGACCAGCAACAGACCTATGTCCAGCCTTGGAGTCTATGCTAGTCCACATTGCTGTAGGCAGAGAACTACTGGCGGCGGCAAAATCCCTAGAGTTACGACTGGTCTAGCAGGAGGATAAGGAACGAGGTGTTAGAGCGACAGGGTGCCGAGGGGAGTGGAAATATTTCATGATTAAAGATAAGAAAAAGGCAATGGACTTGAATTGTTGAGGTGAGAAGGTGCCCTGGAGGACTAAAGGGAACAAGATGCTATGAATCAGAAGGTGTCAAGGAGGGGGGAGATGATGGGGTGAGAAGACAACAGAGGGTGTTGAGAGGTAAAGTATCTGCAAAGGGGTGGGGGGGGGGAGAGGCAAGAGGCATTGGGGGTGGGAAAATACTGTGAGGTGAGGAAGGTGTAAAGAATATAATTTGCCATACTGTGCCAGATTGAGGGTCCATCAAGCCCAGTATCCTGTTTCCAATAGTGGCTAATCCAGGTCACAAGTGCCTGGCAAGATCTCACAGTAAATAGATCCCATGCTGTTATCGCACATAGATAAGTAGTGACTATTTCTTAGGTCTACTTGGTTAATAGCAGTTTATTGACTTCTCCTCCATGATCTTATCCAAACCTTTTTTAAAATTTGGTTTGCCTGTGTCAGCCAAACACTGAATGCCCAACAATGACAACCTGACATTGTGTTTTTCAAATCTCTCAATATCCAGAGCACTTCTAATAAATCTGGGTTCACTCTTGATGCAGTTCAGGAGACCATTATCTGCATATAAACATTTCTGGGCTACATGCTGACATCCTTTTCACTGTTTTCAATAAAGCTGTTAGGAACATTTGATGAATTATATGGATATTGGAGAAATTACTTACCTGATAATTTCGTTTTCCTTAGTGTAGACAGATGGACTCAGGACCAATGGGTATAGTGTACACCTGATAGCAGATGGGAGACGGAGTCAGATTTCAAAGCTGACGTCAGCCTACATATACCTGTGCAGGAAGCTCTGTTCTTCAGCATTCTCCTCGAAAAGCAATTGTGGATATATGTGTGCTTTAATGATTAACTTGGTTAACCTGATTAACTTGATTAACTAGGAGTGGTTCAACTGATTTCCAATTGGAGGCCACCAGTGCCCTGAACTGGATAACGCCGACACCCGATAACTATGGGCGTCTTGAACTAGAGGTAATACTTAGCTTACCCGTGTTTGTCTTGTTCTCGGGGCTTGTCACCCGAGGTTCCTGGATTCCGGGGCAGCCATGGGCGGGTTGCTGAGTCCATCTGTCTACACCAGTGGTTCTCAACCCTATCCTGGGGACCCCCCCAGCCAGTCGGGTTTTCAGGATATCCACAATGAATATGCATGAGAGAAAATTTGCATGATATGGAGGCAGTGTATGCAAATTTTCTCTCATGCATATTCATTGTGGATATCCTGAAAACCCGACTGGCTGGGGGGGGTCCCCAGGACAGGGTTGAGAACCACTGGTCTACACTAAGGAAAACGAAATTATCAGGTTAGTAATTTCTTCATTTCCTAGCGTGTAGCCAGATGGACTCAGGACCAATGGGATGTACAAAAGCTCCTCCCGAACCGAGTGGGAGGCTGCCCATGGCCCACTTAGTACTGCCCTTGCAAAGATTGTGTCCTCCCGAGCCTGGACATCCAGGCAGTAGAACCTGGAGAAGGTATGTATAGAAGACCACGTCACCACCTGACAGATCTTGGTAGGTGACAGCATCTTGGTTTCCGCCCAAGATATTGCCTGGGCCCTTGTAGAATGGGCCTTGACTTTTAGAGGTGGAGGTTTTCCCGTCTCTATGTAGGCCGCCTTGATTACTTCTTTGATCCAGCGGGCTATGGTTGCCTGCAAGGCCGCTTCCCACTGTTTCTTCCCGCTGTGAAGGACAAATAAGTGGTCCATCTTTCGTACAGATTCCGATCTTTCCAGGTATCGGACTAGGAGTCTGCCGACGTTTAGATGGCGAAGAAGGTGCGAGTCTTCCCCGTCCTTATGTTCGTCTGGAGATGGCAGCAAGATGGTTTGGTTTAGATGAAATTGAGAAACCACCTTCAGAAGAAAAGAGGGGACAGTGCATAGCCACATGGATCCCAGTGTGAACCTTAGGAACGGTTCCCGACAGGATAGCGCTTGAAGCTCGGAGATGCGATGGGCTGAACATACTGCCACTAGGAATGTAGTCTTCAGGGTCAGGAGCCATAGTGACAGACCGCGTGTAGGTCTGAAGGAAGTTCCCACTAGGAAATCTAGTACTACACCCCAGGGTTCTGAAGGAACTCAAAACTGAAATTTTAGACCTATTAGTAAAAATTTGTAACCTATCATTAAAATCATCCATTGTACCTGAAGACTGGAGGATAGCTAATGTAACCCCAATATTTAAAAAGGGCTCCAGGGGCGATCCGGGAAACTACAGACTGGTTAGCCTGACTTCAGTGCCAGGAAAAATAGTGGAAAGTGTTCTAAGCATCAAAAACACAGAACATATAGAAAGACATGGTTTAATGGAACAAAGTCAGCATGGCTTTACCCAAGGCAAGTCTTGCCTCACAAATCTGCTTCACTTTATTGAAGGAGTTAATAAATATGTGGCTAAAGGTGAACCGGTAGATGTAGTGTACTTGGATTTTCAGAAGGCGTTTGACAAAGTTCCTCGTGAGAGGCTTCTAGGAAAAGTAAAAAGTCATGGATTAAGTGGCGATGTCCTTTCGTGGATTACAAATTGGCTAAAAGACAGGAAACAGAGAGTAGGATTAAATGGACAATTTTCTCAGTGGAAGGGAGTGGACAGTGGAGTGCCTCAGGGATATGTATTGGGATCCTTACTTTTCTATTTATTTATAAATGATCTGGAAAGAAATACGAGTGAGGTAATCAAATTTGCAGATGATACAAAGTTGTTCAGAGTAGTTAAATAACAAGCAGATTGTGGTAGATTGCAGGAAGACCTTATGAGACTGGAAAATTGGGCATCCAAATGGCAGATGAAATTTAATGTGGATAAGTGCAAGGTGATGCATACAGGGAAAAATAACCCATGCTATAGTTATACTATGTTAGGTTCCATATTAGGTGTTACCACCCAAGAAAGAGATCTAGGAGTCATAGTGGATAACACATTGAAATTGTCAGTTCAGTGTGCTGTGGCACTCAAAAAAGCAAACAGAATGTTGGGAATTATGAGGAAGGGAATGGTGAATAAAACGGAAAATGTCATAATGCCTCTGTATCGCTCCATAGTGAGACCCCACCTTGAATACTGTGTACAATTCTGGTCGCCGCATCTCAAAAAAGATATAATTGTGATGGAGAAGGTACAGAGAAGGGTAACCAAAATGATAAGGGGAATGGAACAGCTCCCCTATGAGGAAAGACTAAAGAGGTTAGGACTTTTCAGCTTGGAGAAGAGACGGCTGGGGGGGGATATGATAGAGGTGTTTAAAATCATAATAGGTCTAGAACGGGTAGATGTGAATCAGTTATTTAGTCTTTCAGATAATAGAAAGACTAAGGGGCACTCCATGAAGTTAGCATGTGGCCCATTTAAAACTAATCGGAGAAATTTATTCTTCACTCAACACACAATTAAACTCTGGAATTTGTTGCCAGAGGACGTGGTTAGTCCTCTGGCAACATTTAGTACAGCTGTGTTTAAAAAAAGGATTGAATAAGTTCTTGGAGAAGTCCAAAACCTGCTAATAAGTTGACTTAGAAAATAGCCACTTCTATTACTAGCAACGGTAACATGAAAGACTTAGTTTTTGGGTATTTGCCAGGTTCTTGTGGCCTGGATTGGCCACTGCTAGAAACAGGATGTTGGGCTGGTTGGACCCTTGGTCTGACCCAGTATGGCATGTTCTTATGTTCTTACATTGAGATTCCATAAGGGCACCGACCACTTTAATGGTGGTTAGATTTGTTTTACCCTTCTCAGGAAGCGGGAAACATCTGGATGGGTTGACAGACTTATGCCGTCCACTTTGGCTCTGAAGCAGGCCAGCTTGGCCACCTGAACCTTGAGGGAGTTGAGAGACAACCCCCTTCTTCAAGCCATCCTGCAGAAATTCCAGGATCATGGGGATTTTGACTGTCCGCGGAAGGATCTCACAGTCCTCACACCAGGCTTTGAATACTCTCCATATTCATATGTAAGAAAACTTGCGTGCTCGGAGCAAGGTGTCAATCACAGCCTTAGAGTATCCACTCTTCTTCAGGTGAGTCCTCTCAATGGCCAGACCGTAAGCGAGAATCAAGTCGGGTCTTCGTGGAGGATCGGTCCTTGCTGGAGAAGGTCCCTGTGTGGAGGTAGACACAGAGGGTTCCCCACAAGAGGTCTTCGCATGTCTGCGTACCATGGCCTTCTTGGCCAGTCCAAGACCACTAGAAGTACTAGTCCCCTGTGGTATTCTATCTTGCAGATGATCCTGCCCAGTAGTGACCATGGGGGAAAGGCGTACAAGCAGGTCTTCCTGTGGCCAGGTCTGGACGAGGGCGTCGATTCCCCGGGATTGCTGTTCTCGTCTGCGGCTGAAGAACTTGGGAACTTGGGCATTGGACCGGGTTGCCAGTAGATCCATGGCTGGAGTTCCCCAGCGGTTTACTATCAACTGGAAGGCTCTGGTCGACAGCGTCCATTCCCCTGGGTCTAGCCTCTCTCTGCTGAGGTAGTCCGCAGAGACGTTGTCTTTTCCTGCGATGTGGGCGGCTGAGATTCCTTGCAGGTTTGCTTCCGCCCATGCTATGAGGGGGTCTATTTCCAGGGATACCTGTTGGCTTCTGGTTCCCCGCTGGCGGTTGATGTAGGCAACTGTTGTGGCGTTGTCCGATGTGACTCTGACAGATTCTCCCCGGAGTCTGTGGCCGAATTGTAGGCAGGCTAGACTGACTGCTCGGGCTTCCAGTCGGTTTATGTTCCATCCCAACTCTTCCTTGTCCCATTGTCCCTGGGCCATCAGTTCTTGACAGTGGGCTCCCCACCCTCGCAGGCTCACATCCGTGGTGCGCAAGATCCAGTTCGGTAAGGATAGTCTTTTTCCTTGCTCAAGTGGTCCTCCTGTAGCCACCATTGGAGCTGCATCTGAACCTCTGCTGGTAGCTGGAGGTGCATGGAGTTACTCTGGGACGTCGGGTCCCATCGTGACAGTAGGGAACGTTGTAATGAGCGCATGTGGGCCCTTGCCCATGGAATGACTTCCAGGGTTGATGTCATGAGACCGAGGACTTGGAGGTAGTCCCATACCTTGGGGCGAGCACAGTTCAACAGTTTTCGCAGTTGACCCATCAGTTTCCTTCTCCTTGGAGGGGGGAGGACAACTTTGTCTTACTTGGTGTCGAACCAGACTCCCAGGTACTCTAGCAACTGGGAGGGCTGTAGGCAGCTCTTGGCTATGTTGATGACCCACCCGAGATTCTGCAGTAGATTCTTGACTCTGGAGGTCGCCTGGTGACTTTCCTCTGGAGATTTTGCCCTGATCAGTCAATCATCCAGGTAAGGATGTATGAGGATTCCTTCTTTCCTCAGTGTTGCCGCCACTACCATCATGATTTTGGTGAATGTCCGAGGGGCAGCAGCTAGTCCGAAGGGTAGCGCCCGAAACTGGTAAGGACGGTCCAGTATCGCAAAGCGTAGGAAGTGCTAATGGTCGTGGTGGACCGAGATGTGGAGATAGGCTTCGGATAGATCCAGTGAAGTCAGGAATTCTCCCGGCTGTACTGCCCTTATAACTGAGCGTAGGGTTTCCATGCGGAAGTGTGGTACCCTCAGGTAGCAATTGACGGTCTTGAGGTCCAAGATGGGCCTGAACGTTCCCTCCTTCTTGGGGACGATAAAATAGATGGAATAGCGACCAGTATTTTGTTGGTGTGTGGTAGGGTTATCGCATTTAGGCTGAGTAGTTTTGTCAGTGTGGTTTCCCCTGCCGTCCTCTTGGAGAGGGAGTGGCACGGTGATCTCACAAATTTGTCTGGAGGGATGCTGTGGAAGTCCAGATAGTATCCCTCTCGAATGATGGTTAGGACCCACTTGTCAGACGTTATCTCAACCCATCTTTGGTAGAAGAGGGTAAGTCTGTCCCCTCTGACTTCTTCCTGTGGACGGGTCTGTTGATTCTCATTGTGGTATGCGGCCAGTGCCTGTACCTGAGCCAGCTCCCCTCTTGTGTCTGTTCTGAAAGGACTGTGCCCTGCCTGCGGAGCGAGGTGCTTGGTAGTATGTGTTCTTTTACGGTCTAAAGCGTGGGCTCCTCTGTCCTTGGTTCTTCGGTCGGGAGCAGCACTGGTTTCTTTTGTTCCAGTCCTCCGGTAAACGTGGTACTGGAGATTCGCCCCATTTGTTGGCTAACTTCTCCAGTTCGATTCCGAACAGGAGGGATCCTTTAAAGAGCATTCTCATGAGGTTCGTCTTGGAGGTCGCGTCGGCTGACCAATTTCAGAGCCATAGTTGCCTTCTGGCTGCCACTATGGAGGAAACGCCCCTAGCTGAGGTCGCATCCGTGAGGAGGAAGCGATCTGCAGGATCATTGCTGCAACATCAGATGACTGTTTAAGGATGGATTCCTGACGGCTGTCCTGGGCATCCTTGAGTGCAGTTTCTCCTTCAACTACAATGGTCTTGCGCTTTGAAATTGCGCAGACCATGGCGTCCACTTTTGGGAACCGTAGGAGTTCTTTGGCCATGGGTTCCAGGGAGTATAGGGCTTCTAGGGCCCATCCTCCTTTGAAGCTGGCCTCCGGGGCATTCAATTCCAGGTCAATCAGTTGTTGTGCGGCCTGCAGCATTGGGAAATAGCGCCAGCACTCCCGGGGCGCCGACGCTATTTGGGAGACCAAAACAGGGTTCGTCTTTGGCTCCGCTGTGGTACTCGCGCCTGGAATGGCCAGCGTCTTCAGGGTCAGAGACACAAGAACTGGTAACTTGTCTTGGGAGAAAGATCGCAGCATGGTTCAGTATGGTTCCATCCCTGGAGGGATTTCCCCTTCTTCCAGGGAGTCAGTCTCGTCCCCCGAGGTGTCTGTGTACCCTAAGGGGAGGCTTTTGCTTGGAGGGGGGATGGGGCACGACTTGGGAGGTCCGAGAGGTGCTTGGAAGGTCTTGTGCTTCTGGTGGAGGCTGGGGCTGTGTCGCAGGCGGTACCAATTGCTCCTGGACAAAGGTTTGCAGCCCTTTGAAGAATTCCACCCAGGAAAAGGTCTCTGGGTCCATAATGTATCCAATGGAGGCCCCCGAGGTGCCCCCCTGTGTAGGCACAGAGTCGGAGATACTGAGGTCCGGGGTATTATCATTGGTGGATCCAGATCCCTCTACTGGCTGTGGGGGGCCATGCTTAGGTTCCCCCTGAGCCTCTTTGCACTGCAGGCATAGGGCGGAGGCCACTTCAGGTTGCGCCGCTCTCAGATGGCAGGCTGGGCAGAGGGCTTGTCCCTTGGCTTTCTTAGCCGGCGGTGCCATGATTTGTGCACGTGGATTGGCTCAAAACTTTTCTGTGTACGTAGGTGTACATGCCAGGAGGCTTAGTTATGCGCTCCAGGAGCGCCGACGATGTGCATGTGGGATGCATGCACAGGCTACCACTTTGTGCGCCTGGGTGAGATGTGCACACCGCTGTGCATATGGGCCTATTTATGTGCTTGGGCCGTTTATGCGGGCCACTATGCGCATGGCACCGTTTTGCGCACCGCTGTGCGCACAAGTCTGTTGTGCGGACAAGACGGTGATCAAGGGCGGGAAATGGCACAGATGACCACGCAGGCAAAATGGTGACACCCCCCCCGGAGGGTTGTGGACCCTCGCACCGGATGGCGCTGCTCAACCCAATTTTACAGATGCTGGAAGGGATGATCTGTGTGGCAATTCGAGCCTCGGAGACCAGAGACTTAGAAGAAGGTTTCTACCTTGCCTGGTCTCGGCGTTTCCTGATCTTGTGCCGGGCAGTCCCCCCAGCTGCAGGGGAAGAGGGAATTACCTTCACCACCGCGCTCAATTCAACACCCGCTGCCTCTAAGCCACCCTGGGGGCTAAGGCCACGCCGGGAGCCAGCTACCGGACTGAGGATTACCTCAGAGATCTCGGAAATCACCTCAGGAATTCTCGACTGGGGGAGGGACCCTTAGGTATCAGCACAGGAGAGCAGGACTCTCTTCTTGAGGTACATTTTCTTTCTTCTTTGGTGATTGGTAAGCAGAATATGGCCGAAAGATGCGTCGCTGGAAAAAAGCCTCCCTATATGCAGTGTAGTACCTCTTCAATCCTGACTGTTCGGACGGTGACGCCAGGGACATCACAGAGATGTTCTTCTGTTTCAGCTGCGCCACAGTCTCCCTTCAACTTGTCCCCAAAGAGTCATTCCCCCTGGAATTTCATTTCACGAGCCTTAGTTCTACAGTTTCCTTTCCAACGGAAAAGGTTCAAAGATCGTGCTTCATTAAAACCTTTCAGGTATCTGAAGATCGAAATCGTATCTCCCCTGCACCTCTTCCCTTCCAGGGTATACATATTTAGATCATTCAGCCTCTCCTCATAAGTCTTCTGATACAGAACCCACACCATTTTGGTCACCTTTCTCTGGACCGCCTCTATCCTGTCCTCATCCTTTCTGAGATACGTGCTCCAGAACTGAACACAGTATTTCAGGTGAGGCTTAACCAAGGACCTGGTACAAGGACATTATCACCTCTTTTTTCCTGCTGGTTATTCCTCTCTCTATGCAGCCCAGCATTCTTCTGACTTTA
The DNA here is from genome assembly GCF_901001135.1 of Rhinatrema bivittatum. Classification (NCBI taxonomy): domain Eukaryota; kingdom Metazoa; phylum Chordata; class Amphibia; order Gymnophiona; family Rhinatrematidae; genus Rhinatrema; species Rhinatrema bivittatum. The sequence continues at coordinate 39,358,515 of NC_042621.1, forward strand.
GCCATCACCTTGTCACATTGTTTTGCCACCTTCAGATCACCAGACACTATTACCCCAAGGTCCATCTCCCAGTCTGTGCACATAAGTCCTTCACCCCCCCCCCCCCCTCCCCATCACATAATCGCTTTTGAATTACTGTATCCCAGATGCATAACTCTGTAGTTTATTTAATTCATAGATTTATAGTCCACAATTCAAAGTAACAATGCAGATTTCAACCAAAATGCACAATAAAATATACAAATCAAACGAATACAAAACAAATATTCGTTAAAAGCTTCTAAAAACAAATGGGTTTTCAATGCCTTTCAAAATATCAAATGATCAGTCATAATATGAAGCTCATTCAATATAGTTTTCCAAAGTTCAGAGCCCAAAACTGCAAAGACTTTAGAACGAGTTCCAGTTAACCAACAGATGCAATAGATGGAACTATTAATAGATGCTGTGAAGCAGAACACAGTGGGCAAGCAGGTACATAAGTTATAGTTTTCTTCAAACAAAAATATTCAGAATACAAAGATTTATGAACCAATGTCAGTAACTTAAACTTCACCCTCTACTTTATTGGAAACCAGTGCAATTTTACTAAATTAAAGAGAGATATTATCACCATACTTAAAATCTAAACTAAGCCTAACAGCATTTTGAATAAGCTGCAATATATGCGTAAGAAATTTAGGTAATCCTCCATGTAATGAGTTACAATATTCCAACTGGGCGTAAACTATGGATTGAATGACTAATCTAAATTCTAGCAAAGGAGATATTGCTTCAAGGGACACAATAATCACAATGTTAAACATGTAACCTTAAACACTTTCTTCACTTGTGCCATTACAGTTAACTTCAATCCAACACCACACCTAGGTTCCTAGCCTGAGCACATAATTGCAATTTATCCTTGTCTGGTATAAATAACTTAAAATAATCTGGCATAAGAAAAGTCCCCAACCATAAAATAGTGGTTTTTGCAACATTCAATATCAGATCATCATCTTTAAACCAACATTTCATGCATTCCAAACAATGTTTAAAAGTAACCTCAGGAAACTATCTCACTTGGTAAATAAAATTGCATGTCATCAGCTAAACCTTACAAACTACAGGCAAAGCTGATAATTCTATAGCTAGCGGCTGCAAAATTATATTGAAAAGTATTGCCGATAAGGCAGACCCCTAAGGGAATCCCCAATTGTCGGAATACGACTGAGAACAATCAAGCAGTTTTAATACAAATCTCTTGAGATTTCTCATGTAAAAAAAGAAAAGAACCATTTCAATACTGATCCTCTAATCCCAATATCCAATCTCCTCAATAATTTAGCATATGAGATAATATCAAATGCTGATTTGACATCTAATTGTATTAACACACCACTCTTCTTATGCTCTAAATTACACTGAATTTCATCTAACATTCAGTACCTATCCCTTTCCGAAATCCCAACTGGTCATGATGCAAAATATCATAAGCATCTAAAAAATCATCCATCTGCGTTAACACACATTTTTCGAAACTTTTTGCAATGGTACATAAATAAGAAATTGGGTGGTAATTAGCCAAGTTATTCGAGGAAATAGAATTTCAAAACAGGCCTAATTACTGATCTTTTCAAAGTAGCTGAAATAGACCCAGCTTGCAAAGAGATTAATGAACTGTAGCAAAAAATTTTCAAATAAAGAAATCCTATTCTTAAAGAGTAAAAATGGGCAGGGATCCATAATCAGCATTAGAAATCTTTAACTGGACAACGCCTTTGTTTAACACACACTAGATACTGGAGCAAACAGACTACCTGCAATCATCATCACAATCAGTAACAATCTTTAATAACTTCCCATGGCGAAGATACATGATGGAAGTCTTAAAAATAACAGAAGAAACTCTTCCAATAGTCTCAAAAGTATACTTTACCCCACCGATGAAAAAAACTGGAATTGACTGACAATTTCACCACTAAGGACTGAACCCTCCACATCCACCTTTAGAAAAAACCTTAAAACATGGCTTTTTATCAAAGCTTTCCCCCAATAAACTTGATAGATTTCTTCCCCTTATACACGGTTTTGTTCCTTTTGTTATTGATGAGATACTGAATTTTGGTTTCATAATGTTAGCTTATTATCTTATATAGTTCTATGTTTAATTTATTGATAATTATTAGGGTTTTGTTTTTTTTCCCCCTTATTCCACAACCTGTTTTTCAACTGTTATACTGTATCAGGTCTTCAATAATATTTGTTGACAATTTGTTTCAATGTAAACCGGTGTGATATTTTGAATTGAATGTCTGTATAAAAAAAAAAAAAGCAAATAAATAAATTTCCAGATTTTGCAACCCAGAGAAACCTCTAATTTGGATATATCTGCAATTCTTGAGCAGTCTGATGAGAATATTGCCACACCATCTACTTTAATTGTGGTATTTCTGATGGAATCTGATAGGGAGTGGATTTTTAAAAAATATTTCTCCCATCGTACTGAATCTTTTATTGGCTGTAGACTCCAGATTTTCCTTCTTCTGAAACCTCAGATTTTGGAATTGGGAGGGTTATTTATTTTTAAATTTCCCTGTAAATGCCTGATTAAATTTCAGGGCAATTCCTATATTTTTCTTCAACCTTCTCAATTAATTTCCTTTATAACTAGTTAGAAGGATAAAGTGGTGTCCTCTACTTGTGTAAATTGAATGTGCACTTCTAAAAGTGTAACTTGTCTATAAAAAAAAAATTGTACTGCCACCCCTTTATCTTAATTTCCTCTTTTTTTTTGTAATATTTCCTGAGATTGTGTACATTATTGGACCCTTGTTTGAGGGCTTGATTTATATGCTCTAGCTGATTTTTCCTTTTTCCTAAAAATTTAGTATAATATTTAATTTTACAGGAGAAATATTTGTTCTAATTGTTACTTCTTTCCTTTTGTTGTTTAAAGCTGCAAAGTATGTATTTTTCAATTCAAGTGGTTCTTGAAATTAATTGTAAAATTGAATAAATAGAAAATTTAAAAAAAAACAAACTTCCCATGAATTTTCAAATGCAAAGTTAGAAATTAAAGATTGAGTTTTTATCATTGGAAAATGCTAACATATCTAACGTAGCAGAGATAGATGAGGCTGCTGTCAAAGAAGGAAGAAGATTTAAAAAGACTAAAAAGCTCTAAAAGTGAACTAGAAATCAACCCTGAAAAATACTTAGTACATGCAAAGTAATCGTTTCTTTATATATTTTTTTTTTATTTATACATTTTAATCATTACAGACAAGTATCCACTTGTTACTGAAATTATGAAGTACAGAAAAAAGGAATTTACAAAATAAGAAACAAATATTACAATTCTTAACCAATATTAACTGTACTTTAAAAATAAAGGAAATACGGGAGAGCCCTTAATATAGGAGCATTTACTAGGAAATTATTAAGAAACCATACAAATAAGGCCAAACATGAGAAGTTCCAACACCTTTTCTTTTTAAACCTATCAAAGCCATGAGTTCTAGGAAGAAGGATGAGAGTCTAAGAAAGCCCTGAGCTGTGGTGGATCAAAGACAATTTTGTTCCTGAAAGAGTATACTACATTTACAGGGAAATTGTAATTTAAACTGTGCTCCTTTTTGTATTGTTTCTCCTCTCATATTAAGAAATAACTTTCGCCTTGTTTGCGTTGACTTAACCAAGTCCAGATAACACCATATTTTTTGTCCAAAAAAAGTAGCTTAACTATTTCTAAAGTAATGTTTAAATATGTTATTTTTATCCATGAGGAATGCAAAGGAGACTAACAATGGTCTTCTCTGTGTCATCACCATTTCTTGTGAGGATTCAAGCAACGTAATTAAATCCAGTAATATCAATTCCTCCAGGTTTTCACGATTAGCTTCGGTGTAGGGAAGGTAGAAAGCTTTGGTAACCACAGGTTTTATCTCTTCCGGAATTTTCAAGATCTGTATTACATACAATTTAAACAGATCTACAGGGGAAATATTCCTCAAGACTGGGAAATTAAAAAATCTTAAATTGTGTGATCTTAAGTTGTTTTCAAGTATCTCAAGTCTTTTATCCACCTCTGTTTCTTTTTGTATTATGTTGGTCTGTATCTTTTCAACTTCTTGCAATCGTCCCTCCATGGTTTCCAGTTTTAAAAACTTTGTTGAACTAATCCATTAGCATTCTGGAAAACTTGATTTTTTGTGTCCATTACATCTTTGGTGAGTGTAATTATTGATTTTTCTAACGATTGCAACACAGTCCAAATAGTAGAGTGTTATTTCTGTAGACGGCTGCAATATTCTTTCCAACTTTAGGTTTCCTGAGCCTCTCCACCTCCTCCCCCTGCTACACTGGCTCCATTACCCAGTCCTGACGAACCCAGCATTTCGGCAATCCTCAGTCCCTCACCTCCATTAACCCTGAGGGGCTGTACCTTTGTCGATTCCTCCACGATGGTAAAATCTGCAGCTGTTGAACTCTGCCAAACCATTCCTGTCCCTCCTCGGATTTCACCCGATGGGACCACGGTCACCAACTCTCCTCGTTCCTCGTCTCGACCTGGTGGAGCCAGTCTGATAGGAGAGCCGGGGCTTAAATATATATCAATGGTCAGAAGGGATAGCTCATACTCCCTAACCATCCCCTCAACAACCTGTCTGCTCGGCGTTAGTGGTGGAACCGCCATGAAAAAACTACCTATGCGGGGTTGTGTAGGCTCCAACGGGGTAGAGGTACTTTCCCCTCCCTATACCCTCGCTTTGCGTTTTGTATGCGGCATTAGCGGAAACCCAAAAACAATGGTAAAATCAGGAACTTCTTGCCGGCGTGACTGCTCAGGCGGCCATATTGAGGGCGTCTCCCCAAAAGTTTCTTTATAACATTTCTCTCAATCATCAATTTTTTAACTTCTTCCATCTTTTTTCAGCTCTCCTAAGGTTCCTCATAAAAACACGCAATGCCTTAGTATACCAAGGAGTGGTTTTAGCTTTAAATTGCCTCTCCACGACTTTAGGACATGTTAAATCCTCATAAATCTTAGCTAAATTACCATTCCACCAAAAAACAGTTTCCTCCCTGGATGTAAAATCCAAAGACTGATCAACACTGTTCCAAGTCTCATAAAATAGCTCAGGGTCAAACTTCCTTCTAACCAGTCTGTGCTCCTCACTTAAAGAATTTAAACCTAACTCAGATTCCACATTTAAAATTAAAACATGATGATGATCAGAACAAGGAATATATAAATTCCTTACTAATTTCACCTTGCTTTGGATAAGCTGATTGGAAATTAAAATTTGATCTAAGACATGACCTGATTTATGAGTAAAAGTAGCAGCTAACTGAAAGAAACCCAAAATATCCATATTTGAAGATATAAGACACCTGCATATCTTCAAAGTGAATATTAAAATCACCTAAAACAATTAGATTTTTATGGATTAATTGGAGAAAAAGGAAAGACAGCAGCTTCAAAATCTGCAACTTTCCAGTTCGAAGACATATAAACCAAAAAGAATGTAATATAGAAATTTGTACCAATAAATGCTCAAAATAGTCCACTAGATGAACAGTCAAATTATGAACCACCAAAAAAGATTTAAAAATCACTAACAAGCCTCCTCCTATTACTATCAGGCCTAGGTAAACCCACATGCATAAAACCAAGAGAACGTAAGTTATTAAGCAGTACCATATCTGAAGATTTATTCCAAGTCTCTTCAATAAATAAAATATCAATGCAATACGGCAATAAAAAAAATCTTAAACCTCAACCTCTTTATTATGAACAGAGCATGCAGTCAAATATGCTGCAGTTAATTTAGACCTTCCATCATCAGCACAAACAAACATTAGACCTAACAGGATATAAAAGACATCCATCTGACTGCTGAGTAAATCTAGACAAACTGCCATATCTCCCTTGTCCCACAATTATCTGTAATCTTATTAGCCTACATAATTGTCGTATTAGTACAGTTAAACTAAAAGCCCCAAGCCCACTTAAAATTCACTAAACAATTCTCCAAATAAAAACAAACATAAAACCATATAAAACAAAATGATCCCTCAAAGGGCAAGACCTTTGGTGGGCGTTTCGACGAAGACCCACCTACGGGGCTCCCCCTTTATCCTCTTCATAGTGACATCATGGGTCGGTGGGACTTCAGGCAGGCCAGATGCAGATCAGAAAACAGAGATGGGGGACAAAAAAACACACCTGAAAGGCAACAAGGAATCCAAATAGCAGCAAACACAGGGACAATGGCAGAATTGAATTTCAGCTACCAAGTCTTTGACCACGCTTCAAGCTTTCTTAAAATCGCTTTTCATTCATTCTACTCCCTTCAGGAGTGTCCACTCTGCTGCAGATCTTAGTATCATCCACAAATAGACAAACTTTACCTTCTATCCCTTCCACAATGTCGCTCAAAGATATTGAACAGAATCAGTCTCAAAACCAGTTCTTGTGGCACTCCACTTAATACCATTTTCTCTTCAGAGTAGGTTCCATTTACCATTACATGTTGTCTCCTGTCGGTCAACCAGTTTATAATCCACTCCACCACCTTGGAGCCCACTCCCAAGCTTCTCATTTTATTCATGAGCCTCCTTTGCGATACCGTATCAAAAGCTTTGCTGAAATCCAAGTAAATCACATTGAGCACTCGTCCTCAATCCAATTATCTACACACACAAATCAAAAAAAATCAGATTTGTCTGACAGGACCTTCCCCAGGTGAATCCATGCTGCTTCGGGCCCAGCAACCCACAGGATTGTAAATATTTCACTATACTTTCCATCAGCAAAGTCTCCATTAATTTTCCCACCACCAAAGTGAGGCTAACCGGCCTTAGGTTTCCAGCCTCCTCTTTGCTACCACCATGTGAAGCAGGGTCACATCATCTTCTCCAATCTTGAAGAACCAGTCCCCTTTCCCAGTGATATATAGAGTAGGTCTTTCAACGTACCTACCAGCATATCTCTGAGCTCCTCACCCAGCCCCATAGCCTCATCCACTTTCAGATTTCCTAGCTTTTCCCATACATTCTCTTCTGTAAACGGGGTTGCATCTACCCCCACTACCACCTATGGTTTTGTCAACCAGCAAAGGTCCATCGCCAGGGTCTTTTTTTTAGTCACGATAGAACTAAAGTAGGGTTAATATTTCTACTATTTCTTCATCTTTCTCCACACATTTCTCTTGGTCACCTTTCAATTTCACTATACCACCTTGGGTTGTCCTGCTTTCTTTGATATATCTGAAAAATGCTTTACTTCTTTGGCAATTATTTCTTCCACCTGACCTTTCCCGATTTCTTTCTTTGTCCACTTCCACTAAGTATTCTTCCCTATCTTCCTCTTTTTGGGATCCTTTGTACTTCCTGAATGCTGTTTTTCAGCCACCTCCTTTGATAACCAACCTGTTTCTGTTTCCTCTTACATTTGTTTACTGTTCTGATAGAGATTTGTGGCCTAATAGCTCCTTTTAATTTGGCTCACTGTTGCTCCACCTCACCCATTTTCTCCCAGAAGAATGCTGGGCTGCATAGAGAGAGGAATATCAAGTAAGAAAAGGGAAGTGATTATTCCCTTGTACAGGTCCTTGGTGAGGCCTCACCTGGAGTACTGTGTTCAGTTCTGGAGACCGTATCTACAAAAAGACAAAGACAAGATGGAAGCGGTACAGAGAAGGGCGACCAGGAAGGTGGAGGATCTTCATCGGATGACGTACGAGGAGAGATTGAAGAATCTAAATATGTACACCCTGGAGGAAAGGAGGAGCAGAGGAGATATGATACAGACTTTCAGATACTTGAAAGGTTTTAATGATCCAAAGGCAACGACAAACCTTTACCATAAGAAAAAAATCAGCAGAACCAGGGGTCACGATTTGAAGCTCCAGGGAGGAAGATTCAGAACCAATGTCAGGAAGTATTTCTTCACGGAGAGGGTGGTGGATGCCTGGAATGCCCTTCCGGAGGAAGTGGTGAAGACCAGAACTGTGAAGGACTTCAAAGGTGCGTGGGATAAACACTGTGGATCCATAAAGTCAAGAGGCCGCCAATGAAGAGTGGGTGACTCGCCAGAATGATGGCTACTGCCTGGACACAATACCCTTATTCAATAAACATACACATGGTTACTGTGACTCCAACATCACTCTAAGCTTCAACAGCAAGAGGAAATGTGGAAAAAAGGATTTGCACTCACAAAGCTGGGAGTAGCTGGCTTGTTACGGCGGTTACTACCCCAAACCAAATGTGCCTGATACTTCACTTTCGATGCACATCCAGCATAGCTCTCTGCTCCAACGGCAGGGGAGAAGAAAAACTGATACTTCACGCATACCCAGCATAGCTTCAACGGCAGGGGAGAAGAAAAAAGGATTCACACTCACAAAGCGGGGAGTAGCTGGCTTGTTACGGCGGTTACTACCCCAAACCAAATGTGCCTGATACTTCACTTTAGATGCATATCCAGCATAGCTCTCTGCTTCAACGGCAGGGGAGAAGAAAAACAACCAATAAGGGCTGTATAACATAGTCTGGGTTAAAACAAATAAGCATGGGTGTAGCTTGCTTATTGCGGCGGTTACTACCCCTACTACCCCCTAACTAATCAAGCTTGATATTTCACTTGGATGCAGCTCCATCACTGCTCTCTACATTAATGGTGGGGGAGGAAGGGAAATAGAACCAAGAGCTAAAAGAAACAGATAAGTATGAGAGAAAAAATGTGTGAAGCTTGCTGGGCAGACTGGATGGGCCGTTTGGTCTTCTTCTGCCGTCATTTCTATGTTTCTATGTTTCTATAGCTCTCTGCTTCAACGGCAGGGGAGAAGGAAAACTAATACTTCACGCATATCCAGCATAGCTCTCTGCTTCAACGGCAGGAGAGAAGAAAAACTGATACTTCACGCATATCCAGCATAGCTCTCTGCTTCAACGGCAGGGGAGAAGAAAAACTGATATGTCACGCATATCCAGCATAGCTCTCTGCTTCAACGGCAGGGGAGAAGAAAAACAACCAATAAGGGCTGAATAACATAGTCTGGGTAAAACAAATAAGCATGGGTGTAGCTTGCTTATTGCGGCGGTTACTACCCCTAACTAATCAAGCTTGATATTTCACTTGGATGCAGCTCCATCACTGCTCTCTACAACCATGGTGGGGGTGGAAGGGAAATAGAACCAAAGAGCTAAGAGAAACAGATAAGTATGAGAAAAAAAAATGTGTGAAGCTTGCTGGGCAGACTGGATGGGCCATTTGGTCTTCTTCTGCCATCATTTCTATGTTTCTATGTTTCTATGTTTCACTCTTCTAGTTCTTCCTCCTGGTACGTTCTCCATTCCTTTCCTATTAATTCCTAAAATTGTTTGCTTTTTTTGACCACCGCCGCACACTGAATTGAGTATTTCAAAGTAATGCCCGCTGTGTCACGCAGGTCCTTTTCCTGGGCAGTAACTCCTAATATGGAATTTAGCATCGTGTAACTACAGTGTAGGTTATTTTTCCCCCTGTGCATCACTTTGCACTTGTCCACATTATCTTTCAACTACCATTTAAATGCTCCATCTTCCAGTCTTGCAAGCTCCTCCTGCAACTTTTCACAATCCAATTGTGATTTAACAACTCTGAATAATTTGGTGTCATCTGCAAATTTCATCACTTCGCTTGTTGCTCCCCTTTTCAATCATTTATAAATATATTAAAAAGCATTGGTCCCATTACAAATCCCTGAGGCACTACACTGTTTACCCTCTCCACTGAGAAAACTGACCATTTAGGAAACAGAGAGGAGGTCTATCTTTTAACCATTTTGTAATCCACAATAGGACACTGCCTCCTAACCTGTAATTTTTTAATTTTCACAGGAGTCTCTCATGGAGCACTTTGTCCAATGGCTTCTGAAAATCCAAATACACTATATCTACCAGCTCACCGTTATCTACATGTTTATCAACCCCTTCAAAAAATGTAGATTAATGAGGCAAGATTTCCCTTATGTAAAGGTTTGTCTTTTTGCACAGCCAGAAAGGTATAGAAAACATGAGGAAGAATCTGGCAAAGCTTGAGGAATGGTCTAGAGACTGGCAGCTAAAACTGAATGCTAAAATAATGCATTTAGGATGGAAAACCCCCAAGGAGATGAACAGTATTGAAGCTGAAATTCTTCTAAACACAAAAGAAGAGTTGGATCTAGGGATGATTGGATCTGATGAATTTAAGATGACCAAATAGGTGGATAAAACTATGGCAAAAGTCAGAAAGATGCTTGGCTGTATAGGGAGAGGAATGGTCTGCAGAAAAAGGGAGGCGATATTGCCCCTGTATGGGTCCCAGGTGAGACCTCATTTGGAATACGGTGTACAAATCTGGAAACTGCACATTCAAAAGGATATAAACAGGTTAAAGGCGGTACAGACAGTGGCTACTAAAATGATCATAGGTCTTTGTTCCAAAGCACTGAAAGATCTAAACCTTAGGGGAAAGACAAGATAGGGGAGATCTGATACAGACAATTAAATATCTCAAAGGTTTCCATGCACAGGTAGATAGCCTCTTTAAACAGCAAGGAGGCTTTAGAACAAGGAGTCATGGGATGAGGATGAAAGGATAGACTCAGGAAATATTTCTTTACAGTGAGAGTAGTGGATACATAGAATGGCCTCCCATTGGAGGTGGTGGAGGCAAAAACAGTATTTGAATTCAAGAAAGCATTGGATAAATACAGGGGATCTCAGAAAGTGATGGCAATTATAAGGGCTAGATAAATTGGACGGATGGGCAGACTAGATAGGCCAAATGGTCTTTTTCTGCCATTATAAGAGCATAAGGCTAGTCATACTGGGTCAGACCAAGAGTCCATCAAGCCCAGTATCCTGTTTCCAACAGTGGCCAAGCCAGGTCACAAGTACCTGACAGGATCTCAAGAGGTAAAAAGATTCCAGGCTGCTTATCCCAAGAATAGCAGTGGATTGCTGAAACTCTCCCTTAATTGTTAATTGACTTTTCCTCCAGGAACTCGTCCAAATCTTTTTTTAAGCACAGCTATACTAATAGCTTTCAGCACATCCTCTGGCAATGAATTCAGAGCTTAACTATGCATTGAGTAAACAAATATTTTTATTATTAGTTTTAAATGTTATGTTGCTATGTAAATCCATGCTAACTGTATTCCATTAAACTATGTCTTTCTATTTGTTCTGTAATTTTATACTTTAAAATAGTTTCCACAAGTTTTCCCAGCACTGAAGTCAGACTCACCGGTCTAAAGTTTCCCAGATGACCCCGGAGTCCTTTTTAAAGATCGGTGTTACATTGGCCATCCTCCAATCTTCAGGCATGATGGATGATCCCAACGATAGGTTACAGATCAGCAATTTCATTTTTTAGTTATTTCAGGATCTTGAGTTTATATCATCTAGTCCGAACAATTTGCTAGTCTTTAGTTTATCAATCTGACTTATTACATCTTTCAGCTTCACAGTGATTTGTAGCAGTTCTTCTGAATCATTACCATTGAATACAGTTTCCAACACAGATATCTCCCCAACATCCTCTTCAGTAAACATCAAAGCAAAGAATTAATTCAGTCTTTCCATGATGGCTTTATCTTCCCTAAGTGTCCCTTTAACCCCTCTACTACTATTACTAAACAATTATATGGCGCTACACAAAGTATGCAGCACTGTACAAATACACAAGAGACACTGCCTGATCAATAGAGCTTACAATCTAATCAAAGTTAAACATACAGGTCAACAGATAACTGTTAAAATTAGTTGAGACTAAAGGCAGACCAACAGGCTTAATATTTAAAAGCAGCCTCAAAAAGGTGAATTTTCAGATGTGATTTGAAGAAGGTGAAAGAGGGAGCATGACACACCAGCTCAGGAAGTCTATTCTAAGCACATGGTGCAGCCAAATGGAAAGCATGGAGTTGCGAATTTGCAATAAAGGCATAAATAAAAGTGATTTGTCTGATGAGAAGAGTGCATGAGAAGGGGTGTAGATGGAGATAAGAGAAGAGACACAGTAAGGAGCTGCAAAGTGACATAGGTGAGTAAGAGCAGCTTGAACTGTATGTGGGAATGGATAGGGAGCTAATGCAGTGAGTTCAGAAGGAGAAATTACTACTTAGCTGATAATTTCCTTTCCTCTAACAAAGGCAGGCCAATCCCCACAAGTGGGTTATGCACCTCTACCAGCAGAAAGAGACGGTATAAAAGTTGACATCACGGATATATAGGCCTGCCCCAACATCAGCCCACAGTATTCTTTGGAAAAGCCAAACTGGACAAACTGATTATACATGAAATGATTCTTATCAATCACTCATGCTTCCGAACAATAGAGAACACAAAGTGCAGACAAAATAATTAACGTTCACTAAACTGAGGGACCAGTTAAGAAACTTACCAGAATAGCAGGAACATTCTGCAATATCCGCACCTAAAGAACGAACAAAAGAAAAAAAAAATCAGCAGCCAAAGGTGTGTCAGGGATTGGCCTGCCTTCATTAAAGGAAAGGAAATTATCAGATAAGTAGTAATTTCTCCTTTCTCTGCGCTCAGGCAGGCCAATCCCCACAAGTGGGATGTACCAAAGCTACTCCCTAACAGGGCAGGAGTCTGCCCTGTTAGGGAGTAGCTTGGGAAGGTATGCAAGAAAGACTTAGGAAGGTATGCAAGAAAGACTTGGGAAGTCTTTCTTGCATACCTTGCTTGGGAAGGTATGCAAGAAAGACCTCAACATTGCCTAGGAAAACTTGGCCAGGGACAATACCCAAGGCTCCGCCCACAATTGCACCTGAACTCCAGTGGAACGTGCTCTAAGTTGCTTAGAGAAAGGAATCTCGGCATCCATAAAGGTGGCCATGATGACCTCCTTTTTCCAATGGACTATAGTTCCCCATGTTGCTGGTTCCCCTTGTGTATCTCCACCATGGAATAGAAAATTTGTCAGACTTCTTGACACATTCAGTAGCCTCCAAACTACATCCAAGGCACACAAGAGACAATATTCACTCTCATCTCTAGTCCTGTCCAGAATGGGCAGGCAAAATAGATTGATTCAAAGAAACTCCAAAACTATTTTCAGCAATAGGAGGTACAGTCCGCAGTTGCACCTCCCCCGGAGTCACACATAGAAAACATTTCTTCAAGAAATGTTGCTTCAAGGAGAAGTTACATAAAAGTCAAAAGGCAGGACCCACCAAGAATCCAGAACCATATTAAGGTTCTACAAGGAACCTCAATATGGTTCCATTGGTAGCCGCCAGGATGACAAAAATTCTTAACTCCCTTCAAGAATCTAGACACTTCCAGAGGGGAAGACTAAGACCCTCCATTGGCTCACTCCCTATAAGAGGCAAGAGCTGCCACTTGAAACTTCCAAAAATTAAGGAATTTCTACTTTGAGAGGTTGAGAATCTTGTTCCTCACACCAGGGCTTGAAAACAATCCAAACGCTATTATAAGCCAGAGATGTAGAAAAATGTTCCAGCCTGGAGCAAGGTGGAATTACTGCAGCAGAATAAACTATGCTTCAATAACCTAAGGACAAAATCGACCCGGATTGCCATGTAAAATGGATCCCATCCAGCGTAGCCACTTGAGAGGACCTCCCTACCAGCAGTCTCCACAGACTGGCATACCACGGCCTCCAGGCCAATCCAGAGCCAAGAGAAGCATGGTTTTCATCTGGCTTGCGATCTTTCAAACAACCCTACCTAATATTGGCCATGGCAGGAAAGCATAAAGCTCCCTGCCCCACAGCCCCGCTTGAAGGAGAGCATAATTACGCAGAGCCTTTCAAATCCCATCTACAACAGAAGAACTATGGAACTTTGCGTTGGCTAAAGTTGCCAGCAAATCCAGAAGGTTGACCCCAGAGTACCACCCTGAGTGGAAAGACTTCAGCCAACTCCCACTCTCCAGGGACCAAGCTCAGACCACTGAGAAAGATGGCCCTTACATAGTCCTTTCTGGTAATGTGGAAGGCGGATATGTTAGGAAGTTGTTGCTCTGCCCATACCAAGAAGATATGCCTGATGAAGGATGTAAGCCACCGTGGATGCATCGTCTGACATTCTCCTGATCGTTCTAGCCGTTAGAAGCTCAGCTAACCTCAAACATGCCAGCCGAACTGCCTGTGCTTCCAATTGATTGATGCTCCTCGATGCTCCAGCGACCTTGTACTACCATTCCAGCATCTCTAAGGAAACGCCCTTCCTGAGAAGATCTGCTTGCAACCATCACTGCAAGGGGATGTTCACCTCTAATGGCAAGTGAAGCCTCACCATGTAGTCCTGAGATTGTGGACCCCACCGGGAAAAAATGTGCACTAAAGAGGCCACATGTGCACCATCGCCCAGGGGAAATCCTCCAATGTGGTTGCCATCAAACCCAGAACCTGTAGATAAGGTCATACTATCAGACAAATAGAACTTCTCAGGGTTTGAACTGGAGCAAAGAACTTCTGAATGCAACCCCCTGGCTGAAACACTCAGCCCTGTTAGAAAGCGACACAGACGACAAGATACTCCAGCATCTGATGTGGCTATAAGCTGCTCTTGGCCAAGATCACCACCTAGCCTAGCTCTTGCAGTAATGAGACCATGTCACGGAAAGCAGGAGGCTCTCTTCCACTCTTTTGGCCAGAATTAACCAGTCATCCAGATATGGGGAACAAAGATGCTGCCCCTGCAGAAAGATGCCATCATCACCATCATGACCTTAGAGAAGATCCTGGATGCACTGGCCAGCTGGAAGGGCAGGGCCTGAAGCTAAGGATGTTCCAGAATGGCAAATTGCAGGAATCATTGATATTCCCGGCAAATGAGAATATGTAGAAATGCCTCCATCAGATCAAGAGATGGGAGAACTCCCCTGAATACACTGGCATTATTAAGGAGTACAGAGTTTCCATACAGAAATGAATCACCTGCAAATGATGGTCGACTCCTTAGAGATCTAGGATGGGCCAAAAGGATCCCTCCTTTTTTGTACAACAAAAGAAATGGAATAGCGGCTCGTGTTTTCTTGCTATTCAGGAACAGGAATTACGGCCTTCAATTCCAACAGCTTCCTTAAGGAAGTCTCCACTGCCACCCTCTTCTGTAGTGAGTTGCAAGGAGAGACCATAAAGACATCCAGAGGAATGCAAAGAAACTCCAGAGCATAGCATTTTCTTAACATTTCCAGGACCCAGCTCTGATAAAAACAAGCAGCCAAGGTGCTCCGCACCCAAGAACCTGCATTTTTCCAAGGATTCCTGAGTTGTTGTCCCTATAGGGGAGCAACTATGCCTGTAGCCTCTAGCATGGCCTCTTGCCTAAAAGGATGCGATGCTAGCTTCTTATCCTCTGGCAAACAAGGGACCTGAGATTCCCCTCATCTATGTACCATGTTCTCCAACTCACTTCCAAATAAAAGAGAACCTTTAAAGGAAAACTGTGTGAGATTGGACTTACAAATTGTATCTGCCAACCAAATTTGCATCCACAGCTGATGCATCACCACTCTCAAGGAAGCCACCCCTCTGGCAGCAGAGTGAACAAAGTCACAGCCCGATTCAACTAAGGCGGCGGCTCCCGGTTTCAACACTGCTCCACTCACCTGAGCCACCAGGGAGCAACAAGAGGCAATTTGCAAATTCATTACCATGGTTTCAAGGCCTGCTAAAATATAGCTTCAATTCTCCTATCCTGAGAATATTTTAGAGCTGCCCCTCTTTCTACTGGAATGGTGGTCTGCTTAGACACAGAACCCACCAGCGCTTCCACCTTCATAAAAGTTAACTGTTCTCTCACCACCAGTTCCAAGGTGTACAGACCACCAAACATACTCCCCTTTTAAGGTTTGCTTCTGGAGTGTTCCATACAAAGACAATCAACTTTTGAAATGCATCCAGGAGGGGAAAGAAACAAGATGCTTCCATAGGGTGACCAAAATGGGATCAGTCTTTGTGCCTCTGTTCATTCACCTCCAGACACACCCAGAAGCTTCAGAATCTGAGATAACAGACTCAGTAACTCATCACTGTGAAAGAAACGAAACAGAGTTCTATGTGGCTCTAAATCCTTAAGAATTTCTCCCTCATCCAGAGGGGAGAAACCCAAATCCTTATGAGAGTCATCGGCCCGCATATCATCTGGGACCCCTGTACCACAGCGCTTGCACGCAGTGACAACTGATAACCCCAAATACACAACCCCACTTTGAAGGTATCGCCTTCTCTGCTGGGCACCCCTGCAGAAATGTCTGCAGTCCCTGGAAAATCCCACTCAGAAAAAAAGAGAATGGGCCCATATCAGGCCCCCATCTGATATCCTTGTATCAAACATCCCTTGAAGTAGTTTCAGTCCTAGGGTCAAACAAAGAAGGGGATATCTTTAATGAGTCGCATTCAGCTGCAGCTCCTCCTAAAGGGACAGCCCAGTGTCCAGGCAGTACTGGCACAGACTCACAGAAACCCTTGGCTGTATTGCCTTTATATGTCAAGCAGCACTAGGCGCATAGAGTTCTTTGCCACTGGCACCATACCACCTCACTTTCCTTATGTGCCCAAATAAGAGAAGCTGATGTCGGCATATAAAAAACAATGGATGGACTTTTGTAGCATTGTGAAATGCACCTACAGATAAGTTTAATCATTGTGTCCACAAAGTTTTTTTGAAACTGTTGATTAAGAGTCCAGTTTCTACAACTTTTAAACAACATGTTTGATGAATTTGGGACTGAGTACAATTGAACTCTAGTACCTGTTTTAAGGAAATATAAAAAAAAAAGACCCATGAATTGAAACCGCTTCAGCGGAAAATGTTCTTCTTTATATAGTGCCGGAGACCATCTAGGGTTGCCAGAGTGGGGCCATATAGGAACAGGAGGGAGGGTGGGGTAGGACTGCCTTCTTTAGTACACTATTATGTTGCATCCCAACTTAAACATATGATTGACTGTCACGACCTGGGCTCAACTAAACAGTGGGTGGAGATAGAGCAGGCCTTATTGGGGGAGCACCCAATATACACACTGTTTTGGTCGGGTGGGCACACACCCCGAGATCTTATGGCCTTCCTGCCGCCATTACAAAGCACTTATATTATTTGGAAACGCTGGAGACTGAAACTGGTGGGTAGTAAGTTATACTCGGCCCTCTCCCCCATTCGGTATCTGCAAGAATTCTCAACTGGACAAACCAATAAGGTCTTTCGCCGTTGGGAAGAGAAGGGCCTCACTAGCTTGGGACAGGTGTGGAATAATGGGATGTTATTATTTGAACAATTGCAACATGCCCAAGACAGACTTTTTAGCATATGCCCAGCTAAGACATTTTATTTCTACGAGTGGAGTTAAACCTGATCTGCAACAGGGGCGTTCCATTTTTTAAGGGATATTGCATTCTGGCTACAAAATGCAGAAAATTATCTCTAAGGTTTATCAGTTAATGGGGGGAGGGGACTCTCAGACCGCAAATCATTTAACAGCATGGGAGGAATGTTTTCGTAATCTAGGACCGGCCTCAATGTCGGCGGCCATGATGGAGAATAGGTATAAACTTCTGTATCATTGGCATTACTCCCCGGCCAGGATAGCAGAGTGGTTCCTGGGCCGCTCCCCTTTGTGTTGGCAGCATTGCTCCCAAGTAGGCTCCTTTATTCACATGTGGTGGCATTGCCCGCGAATACAGATATTTTGCCAGAGGCTGATTGAGAGTGTTCTGGGAGCTCGGGTTCCGCTCTTGGCAGAAATATGGCTTCTAGGGCTCCAGTATGAGGTGCTTCCGGAGGACCAACAGGCATTATTCACGTATGTGGTCACTGCAGCCCGATTGCTGGTGGCGGCCCAGTGGAAGTCTAATACCATACCGAATCGTACTCAACTGCTTATCAAATTACGACATATATACCTTATGGAGAGGCTGACAGCAATAAGAAGAGACACAATCCCTAACTTTCACTGGATTTGGACTTTAATGAAGCCTTACATTCAAGGGCATGATAAGGGATAGTAAATATACAGTGTCACCCCCAACACTATAGAAGCCTTATAGGGAAGAGTGAAGGTAGGGCGGGGTAGATTGGACAGGTGGGAAGGGCAGAGGAATGGGTTGGGGGGGGGGAACCTCCAGGGAGGGATAGAGCCCTAGGGGTGGCAGATTTCGAATTATGGTAAATATATTGTTTGTATTTTCACACTTGAGAAAGTCTTTGATGTTATCTGAAACTCGATGTTCTAAATGTATTTATTTAAAAAATTTTCTATACCATCATTAAGTTAGTGTAAATCGTTATGATGGCACCTAAGGCACAAATATCAATATTGGAAACAGATAATAAATTCTATCACTAAACATGTGCCAATATATTACGGTAACATAGATCGTTATAATTATTCCTAAATGGTTGTGTTATATCATGTCCATTTTTGTAACAGGTTTAAAATAGATAGCTTAATCTTTGGTGATCAAAAATATTTAAGAATAAAAAATAGAATATATACCCGTGTAGATTGGGGTAGTGTGCTAGGGTGTTCTGCAGATCGCTTTTTCTTTTTACCTGTGTTCTACTCTCCTTTCTCTTAAGAACATAAGAAATTGCCATGCTGGGTCAGACCAAGGGTCTATCAAGCCCAGCATCCTGTTTCCAACAGAGGCTAAGACCAGGCCACAAGAACCTGGCAATTACCCAAACACTAAGAAGATCCCATGCTACTGATGCAATTAATAGCAGTGGCTATTCCCTAAGTAAAATTGATTAATAGCCATTAATGGACTTCTCCTCCAAGAACTTATCCAAACCTTTTTTGAACCCAGCTACACTAACCACATCCTCTGGCAACAAATTCCAGAGCTTTATTGTGCGTTGAGTGAAAAAGAATTTTCTCCGATTAGTCTTAAATGTGCTACTTGCTAACTTCATGGAATGCCCCCTAGTCCTTCTATTATTCGAAAGTGAAAATAATCGAGTCACATCTACTCGTTCAAGACCTCTCATGATCTTAAAGACCTCTATCATATCCCCCCTCAGCCGTCTCTTCTCCAAGCTGAACAGCCCTAATCTCTTCAGCCTATCCTCATAGGGAAGCTGTTCCATCCCCTTTATCATTTTGGTTGCCCTTCTCTGTACCTTCTCCATCGCAACTATATCTTTTTTGAGATGCGGCAACCAGAATTGTATACAGTATTCAAGGTGTGGTCTCACCATGGAGCGATATAGAGGCATTATGACATTTTTCGTTTTATTAACCATTCCCTTCCTAATAATTCCTAACATTCTATTTGCTTTTTTGACTGCTGCAGCACACTGAGCTGTCGATTTTAAAGTATTATCCACTATGATGCCTAGATCTTTTTCCTGGGTGGTAGCTCCTAATATGGAACCTAACATCGTGTAACTACAGCAACGGTAATTTTTCCCTATATGCAACACCTTGCACTTGTCCACATTAAATTTCATCTGCCATTTGGATGCCCAATCTTCAAGTCTTGCAAGGTCCTCCTGCAATGTATCACAGTCTGCTTGTGATTTAACTACTCTAAATAATTTGGTATCATCTGCAAATTTGATAACCTCACTCGTCGTATTCCTTTCCAGATCATTTATATATATATTGAAAAGCACCGGTCCAAGTACAGATCCCTGAGGCACTCCACTGTTTACCCTTTTCCACTGAGAAAATTGACCATTTAATCCTACTCTCTGTTTCCTGTCTTTTAACCAGCTTGTAATCCACGAAAGGACATCGCCTCCTATCCCATGACTTTTTAGTTTACGTAGAAGCCTCTCATGAGGGACTTTGTCAAACGCCTTCTGAAAATCCAAATACACTACATCTACCGGTTCACCTTTATCCACATGTTTATTAACCCCTTCAAAAAAATGAAGCAGATTTGTTAGGCAAGACTTCCCTTGGGTAAATCCATGTTGACTATGTTCCATTAAATCATGTCTTTCTATATGCTTTACAATTTTGTTCTTGAGAATAGTTTCCACTATTTTTCCCAGCACTGAAGTCAGGCTCACTGGTCTACAGTTACATGGATCGCCCCTGGAGCCTTTTTTAAATATTGGGGTTACATTGGCCACCCTCCAGTCTTCAGATACAATGGATGACTTCAACGATAGCTTACAAATTTTAACTATTAGATCAGAAATTTCATTTTTTAGTTCCTTCAGAACCCTAGGATGCATACCATCCGGTCCAGGTGATTTGCTACTCTTTAGTTTGTCAATCTGGCCTACTACATCTTCCAGGTTCACAGTGATTTCATTCAGTTCGTCTGACTCATCACCCCTGAAAACCATCTCCGGAACTGGTATCTCCCCAACATCCTCATTTGTAAACATGGAGGCAAAGAATTCATTTAGTCTTTCTGCAATGGCCTTATCTTCCCTAAAAGCCCCTTTAACCCCTCTGTCATCTAATGGTCCAACCGACTCCCTCACAGTTTCTTGCTTCGGATATATTTTTAAGTTTTTATTATGAGTTTTTGCCTCTATGGCCAATTTCATTTCAAATTCTCTCTTCGCCGGTCTTATCAATGTTTTACATTTAGCTTGACAATGCTTATGTTTTATCCTATTTTCTTCAGATGGATCCTTCTTCCAGTTTTTGAAGGATTTTTTTGGCTAAAATAGCCTCTTTCACCTCACCTTTTAACCATGACGGTAATCGTTTTTCCTTCCTTCCACCTTTCTTAATGCGCGGAATACATATGGACTGCGCCTCTAGGATTGTATTTTTAAACAATGTCCATGCCTGTTGAACACTTTTAACCTTTGCAGCTGCACCTTTCAGTTTTTTTCTAACTATTTTTCTCATTTTATCAAAGTTTCCCTTTTTAAAATTTAGTGTTAGAGCTGCAGATTTACTTATTGTCCCCCTTCCAGTTATTAGTTTAAATTTGATCATGTTATGATCACTGTTGCCAAGTGGCCCCATCACCGTTACTTCTCTCACCAAATCTTGCGTTCCACTAAGAATTAAATCTAAAATAGCTCCCTCTCTTGTTGGTTCCTGAACCAATTGCTCCATGAAGCAATCATTTATTACATCCAGGAACTTTTTGTCTCTAGCAAGTCCTGATGTTACATTTACCCAATCAATATTGGGGTAATTGAAATCTACAAGTCCAGCGTGCAAGAAGCAATAATAAAGTTCATCAATAATTTTATAATAGATTTTTAATTGAACCAAGATCTCAACTATTATTCATGGCAACTCCATATATCTTCAAGGATACAAGTGAAAGAGTCCCCCGACACGGTCCGTGTTTCGCGGTCGCTGCATCGGGAGGGACCCACAGAATTAGTTTCATCTACAACATATAGTGATAAGCGATGAACCGTATGAATGGCCATTCATACGGTTCATCGCTTATCACTCTTTATATGTTGTAGATGAAACTAATTCTGTGGGTCCCTCCCGATGCAGCGACCGCGAAACACGGACCGTGTCGGGGGACTCTTTCACTTGTATCCTTGAAGATATATGGAGTTGCCATGAATAATAGTTGAGATCTTGGTTCAATTAAAAATCTATTATAAAATTATTGATGAACTTTATTATTGCTTCTTGCACGCTGGACTTGTTGATTTGATTGTTGTGCAAGCTCCCTTTGCTTCATGTTTCTGCTTGGTAATTGAAATCTCCCATTATTATTGCCCTGCCAAATTGGTTTGCTTCCCTGATTTCTCTTAGCATTTCATCATCTGTCTGACCATTTTGTCCAGGTGGACGGTAATATACTCCTATCACTATACTCTTACCCAAGACACATGGGATTTCTACCCATATTCTACTGAGCATTTAGTCTCTTGTATGATCTTTATCCTGTTGGACTCTATACCCTCCCGGACATAAAGTGCCACACCCCCACCAAGTTGATCCTCCCTATCATTGTGATATAATTTGAACCCTGATATAGCTCTGTCCCATTGGTTATCCTCCTTCCACCAAGTCTCTGTGATGCCAATTATGTCAATCTCATCATTTGCTGCTATACACTCTAACTCTAACTCTCCCATCTTACTACTTAGACTTCTGGCATTGGCATACAGACATTTCAAAGTGTGTTTTTTGCTTGTTTTAACAACTTGCTTTTCAGTTGTTTGGGATAATTCGGAAATCATTAGCTTTGGTGATTTTTTACATATAGGTATATGAACTATGTTTGTATTTGTTGTATGCTTGTTTGAATAACCATGTTTTTAACTGTTTTCTGAAGGTTTTGATGTCTGTTTGTAAGCGGATCTCGATAGGCATAGGACCTGCTAAGGAAAGTGCTCTTTCCCTTACTTGGGTTAGTTTAGCTGTTTTATTGAGGGGATGGTCAGTAAAGCCTTATTAGCTGATCTCAGGTTTCTGTTAGGGACGTGTATGCGGAGGGCTATATTCAGCCATTCAGCTTTTTCGTTATGTATTAATTTATGTATGGTACATAACGTTTTATAGTGTATTCTTTGCTCGATGGGTAACCAGTGTAATTCCATTAGGGTTTCAGTGATGTGGTCTCTAACTTTTACCAGTCAGGATTCTAGCAGCCGTGTTCTGCATTATTTGGAGTGGTCTAATCGTTGTGTATGGTAATCCAAGTAGGAGTGCATTACAGTAATCAGTACTAGCGAAAATTAGAGCTTGTAATACTGAACATAAGTTATTTGTTGTCAGTAGAGGTTTTAGTCTTCTAAGGGTCATGAGTTTGGCATATCCTTCCCTTACTTTTAGTGATATGTGTTGTTTTAGGTTAAGTTGTGTGTCAATAATCACTCCGAGGTTTCTTATTTTCTCTGTTAAGTTCAATTTTTTTGTTTGTTTTTGAGTGTGATAGGGTTTTGCGTTCCAAGAGTAGGAATTCTGTTTTTTTCTATGTTAATCACTAATTCCATCTGGTTTAGTAATTGTTTGAAGATATCCAGATACATGTTTGCTATGTTCAGTGTCTTTTCAATTGTGTCTTCAATGGATAGGATTATTTGAATATCATCAGCATAAACGTAGTGTGAGATGCTTAGACCAGCTAGTAGGTGACATAATGGTAGTAAGTATATGTTAAATAGGGTGGCCGATAAGGCTGACCCCTGAGGGACTCCTGTTTGAAGGTTTATTTTATTTGACATAACGTCTTTTATCTGGACTTGGTAGTATCTGTTGTCTAGGTATGATTGGAACCATTTGATTGTTTTGTTACTTAATCCTATTTCTTCTAATCTGTTTAGTAGGATGTTATGATTTACAGTATCAAATGCTGCTGATAGGTCAAGCATCATTAGGATGTACCGCTTACCGCTGTCAAAGCCTCTCATGATGTTATCTGTAAGGGCAAGTAGTAGTGTTTCTGTACTATAGTTTTTACGAAAGCCATGTTGTGATGGATATAGGATATTGTTATTCTCTAAGGGGTAGATTTTCAGACGAGCGCGAACAGCCTACTTTTGTTTGCGCTCCAGGCGCAAACAAAAGTACGCTGGATTTTAGTAGATACGCGCGTAGTCGCGCGTATCTACTAAAATCCTGGATCGGCGCGCGCAAGGCTATCGATTTCGTATAGCCTGCGCGCGCCGAGCCGCGCAGCCTACCCCCGTTCCCTCCTAGGCCGCTCCGAAATCGGAGCGGCCTAGAAGGGAACTTTCCTTTGCCCTCCCCTCACCTTCCCCTCCCTTCCCCTACCTAACCCACCCGCCCGGCCCTGTCTAAACCCCCATCCTACCTCGACCAGGGGGGGATGGTCCCCTCAGGACCTGACAACCCCCCTGGGAGGCACCACCGACGGGAGCTTTCCTCTATAATCTGTAAGTAAAAAATTTTTTATTTATTTATTTTTTTAAGATAAGGGAAGCTTTAATCTACAAATACCCTTTTTACTTTCTTTCTTTTTTTTTTTTTTTTTTTTACTATCCCTGACTAACTACAACCCCAGGGATCCCAGAGACTGTGGGTGGACCTGCCCCATCTGCTGGAGACAGAGGAAGACTGAGGGGCTGTGAGTGGCACCTTACTATATGTAGGGAGCCCGTCAATTTTTGCTCTGTCTCCATCTGCTGGTGCGGAGTCACAACCCAGGTGTCTGGACTGATCCGGGTAGGTACAGGGAAATGTGTTTTTTGTTGATATTAATAACCTGCTTATCACTTGAAAGGGATATTTTGGAATTTAAACTCAGATAGTTCTTTATTTATTAATTTCTCAATTTTTCAATACCACACAAACAGCAAGCTGACCAGAGCAGTTCACAACACACGATATAAATTCAATAAAACAATATAAACACATTATTTAAAACCTACAATCTTATCAACATAAAAGCACTCACCATTACTAATTATTAGATGGAAACAGCCATGCTTTCACTTTCTTCCTAAAGGCCAAATAGCCTCTAGTCTGATATTCAATGGTGCTGAATTCCAAATTATTGGCCCACATACTGAGAACACCCTTCTGCAGCACCCCTCTTTTTTTAACATGCTTTATCCCCAATACCAAAAACAGTGGTCCTTCTGCTGAACGTAAATTTTGTTTTCATATATGTCTCTGCAATAGAGTAGATAGGTAACCCGCACCCTTAGATTGATTGATCTTATAGGCACATGGACTACTATTACTTTTATTGGAATCTATTGGGATACTAACTCCTTTATTAGTTTAGTATCCCAACAGAGAGTTTAGTATCTCCCTCCAAACATGTGCTGCTGAGCGACTGTCAGCTTTCACCCAAGTTTTAGTTTAAAAGCTGCTGTATCTACTTTTTGAATGCTAGCGCTAGCAGCCTGGTTCCACTCTGGTTAAGGTGGAGCTCATCCCTTTGGAATAGGCTCCCCTTTCTCCAAAATGTTGCCTAGCTCCTAACAAAACTAAACTAAAGTCCTCTTCCCTGCCTCTGAGATCTTGTGCGTGGGTAGAAGATGATATAGTGGAGATATTATTGTGAGGGTTGTCAGTAGGGGGATGTTAGGGTTAGTGAGCAGATAGGTAGTAAGGATGTTTGAGTCTGACAAATTCCTGAAGGAAAAGTCCAAAAAAAAAAAACCCATTATTAACCAGGTAGATTTGGGAAAGTCAGCTCCTATCCCTGGGAGAATCAAAAAATAGATCTGCTGGGTCAGAGACAGGATGCTGTGCTAGATGGACCTTGATCTGACCCAGCATAGCACTTTTGTATATTCTAATAAATGGGGGGAGGGGGGGAATGGATGTTAAGGTGAACAAGTATATGAGTGTAATGAAGAGTCAGTGGGGAGTGATGTAAGGGTGGGTAGCAGGAGGAATTGTGGGGAGATGGGATGAGCTGGCAGTTGGGGACAAGGCGGTATTAGAGTAATGACGGTAAGGAAGATATGTCAGGATGAGCAAATGGCCAGGTATTAAGGATGTTGGGGTGACAGAATGGGTGGGTGAGGTGGGATCAGTGGGGAGTGATGTTAAGAGTGGTTAAGTGGAGATAAGGTATCAATTTTGGGGGGACAGGGTGTGGTCTCGTTGTGAGGGAAGTCAGATAAGTAGTGTCGGTGGATGGAGGTAGTATTAGGGAGGAGATCATGCTGGGATGAAGAAGGGAATGTAGTGTCACAGGGAAAGGGTGTGTTGGGGTGAACAGAGATGGGAGGGGTGTCAGGATAAGCAGTGTCGAAGGGAGAAGGATATTTTAGTGAGTAGTGTCGGTGGTGAGCAGGGGTGTTGGTGTGAGTAATCTCTGTGGGGGGAGTGATGTTGGAGTGAGTAGTGTTATAGGGGGAAAAGACGGAATGAGTAGTGTTATGGGGGAAAAGGACAGGGTGCCAGGGAGAAAGGATGGGGTGAGTAGTGTTGGTGGAAGAAGGGATGCCGGGGTGATTAGTGTCAACAGGGGTAGGAATGTCAGAATAAACAGTCAGTGGGACATCAGGGTGAATAGCATCAGTGGCGGGGTAAGTAACTGGTGTGAGAGGGGTGTTGGGAGTGTTGAAATGACAAGTGTCAGAGAAAGAAATGTCAGGGTGAGTAGAATCAGTGAAGAGAAAAGTAAGTAGTGTCGGTGGAGGGATGTCAAGGTAATATTGTGGGAGAGGGAGGGGTGGCAGGGTGAGTAGGGTCATGGGGAAGGGTGTTGGAATTGAGTAATGCTAGTGGAGGGAGGAGTGTCAGAGTGAATAGCATCAGTCGGGGAGCGTTGAGTAATGTCAGTGGAGTAGCATCAGTGAAGGAAGGGAAAAGTTGTGTCAGTGAAAGGGTATCGAGGTGAGTAATGTTGTGGGGTTGAGTGTTAGAATAAGAAGTGTCAGTGGAGGGGTATTGGGGTGAGTAATGTTGGTAGGGATGCTGGGATGAGTAGTGCTGGTGGAGGAGGGGTGTTTGGGTGAGTAGCATCAGTGACAGAAGAGTTGAGTACGGTTGGTGGAGTATCAGGGCAAGAAGCATCAGTGGGGGATAGGATGTTGTAATGAGTAGGATCAATGAGGGTAGGGATGTCAGTGAGAGGATTGACCTATATCTGTGGAGCAGTGTCAGGGTGAGTAATGTTGATGGGGTTGGAGAGGTGTCAGGATCAATAGGGTCAGTGGAGAAAGGTGTGTTGAATTGAGTAGTGCCGGTGGAGAGGTGTCAGGACAAGTAATATTGGTGAGAGTGGGAGGGGTGTCAGGGTAGTAATGTCGGTAGGGTTGGAAGAGATGTTGGAATGGATGTCTCGGTGAGTAGCATCAGGGATGGAAGTGTTGAATAGTATCAGTGGAGGAGCGCTGAGGTAAGTAGAGGGTGTGTGGGGGCAGAATGTTGGATTGAGTCGTGTCAGTAGAGGGGTGTCGGGGTAAGTAATGTTAGTGGGGGTGTAAGGGGTATTGGTGAGTAGGCTTAGCAGAGGAATAAGTAGGGTCAGGATACTTACAGTCAAACGAGAAGATGTTGGAGTCATTTTTTGTTATTTTGCTGAGGATGTATTTAGAGGTTAGGATGTATGGATTCAGAGTTCTCACCCAGACACAGACTAGTTTGAAGGCCATAGGCCAACCTCTGAATGAACTCATATTTACAGTTTTGCACTGCGACATGCTTATAAACAGGCCAAGAGTCTGTTTAGTTATTCCAGTAGGACTATGATGAGAAGGTAAGCAAGCAATCAACTTATACTAAAGCCTGAGAGAGTGAAAGCCACACAGCTGCACCTGAGATTGATAAGAACTTAGAGGGAGGGAGCATCCTGCTTTTCCCAAGCATTTTAGCAGTGAGAAGGGGAGAGAGCACCTCCAGCATGATAGCACAGGCTGATCCTTTGGAAACATGTAAGCTTTTTATATACATGTAGCAATTGTCATTATCTCCCATTACTTCTTCTGAATAATCTGATTTTATTTTTTCTATCCTCCTATTGCTCAAATAAACTTACTTTCCTAAGTACCTAAACTGTGATGTACTGAATCAGTTTGTTGCAGGGAATAAGCTCCTAGGTTGAAGCCCCCAGGTATAATCTAGTAATTGTGTTTATATTGGGTAAGCCCCCCGAGGTTGTCCTGTGTGCACGCAGGTGATAAGCCCCTCAGGTAACCTCCAGTGTAGATCTCAGTGAGATTAGCCCCCCCCCCCCCCCAGGTCAGAGCCCCTGGGCAGAATGCAAGTGTGCACGGTCTGAACCCGGAACAGGAGATATGCTGGATTGAGTAGTGTCAGTGTGAGTAATGGTGGGGGTAAGGGGGTGTCAGTGTGACAGGGTCAACGAGAGGAAGGGTGCCGAATTGAATAGTGTCGGTGGAAAGGAGTCCCGTGCCTAATGTTAGCGGGGGAGGGAAGCGTTTGGATGAGTAGGGTGGGTGGGAAGGGTGTCTGAGTGAGTAGGGTCGGTGGGGAGAGAGGTGATGGAATAAGCAGTGCCAGTGGAGGGGTGTCGGGGCGTGATGTTGAAGTAAGTAGTGTCCGATAATAGCGGAAGCTCTCACCTTTACTCGTAGCACAGACTCCATATTCTGATAACGCGGTGTATGCAGGCATCTGTTCCGCCATTGCACTCGCTGGTACCAACTCCGATGCAAACACTATCCCTCTCATCTCCTCAGCGCGAACAACCAAATTTCCCGCAAATCCTCGCGCTCAGCCAGCGGGACAACAGCTCCACCAACCAGAGCAGAGCAGCCGCCACGTGAACGTTTCCTTGAGGCCAATCACAAAACCCGCCAGGTAGGTTGAGAAATGGGAGTCGCTATGGCAACGGCTTCACTGGTATTAGAGCTGTACTTGCTATCCGAAAATGCAGGAGCGAGCAGTAAGTGTTGTCATAGTGATGGCTGCACTGCCAGCTCTTTAACCGTTGGACACGTCCGCTGCCTGCACCTGGCACCTCCAGGGTAACCGGCGGAGTGTTTAAGGAAGGAATCTTCGTTATCCCCGTGCAGATATACACTTTTTCAGTAACAGCTTTTACATTTCGTTTTACTTGGCAAACTACAACTAGCAGTTCGAGCCGGCCCAAGTCCCAAAGAACCCTTTTGTTGCCGGGCAGGGGAAGCCTACATTAGTGTTAGGGAAGGGTTGGTGTAATCGCCCAGGGCCCCCCACCCCAGCCCCAGAACGAGCTCTTTGGCAAAGCTGACTAACGGCAGTCCTGTCCCGGAGGCCGAAAGAAGCAGTAGCAGCAGCACGTGCTGGGTCCAAAAGGCAGCCACACGCAGAAGGATAGCATTCAACCTAGAGGCAGGATCGGGGTGGTTCTATACCAAGGCAGCTGCTTCAGGCAGCAAGATTTTAAGGTGGCAAAATTGCCCCCTGAAACCTTTCTGCCACAGCTGTCTCACTCTTCATTCAGGCAAACTGGCAGCAGGTGCAGGTGGCATGGAGCAACCACATGGGGGTGGGGTTTCCACTTCCCGCCAGCAAAAGAAAGTTCTGGCAGTGGCACGGAATTGTGATATGCTGCCAGGGTTACTACTCCCTGGCAGCTCCCTGGCAGCAAAAGGAAAGTCCCATCGGGGCAGAACTGCGATGTGGTGGTGGAATTCCCATGCACTCGCCACCAGCAAAAGGATCAAGTAGCAGTGGCGTACAAAGGGGGGGGGGGGGGTGCTATCTGCCCCAGCTGAGAGTCAGGAGTGGGGGGTTGGCTGGGAACCCATCCCGCTCATAGCGGAAGAGGAGGGAGGCCTCCAGGCCATACATAGTAAAGCAGGTCTAGTATACTGCATAGCCTTTTCTTCTCACCCATGCAGCCCAGAGGAGGAAGGGGAGGTTTGGCACGGGTGGGGAAATATCAGGCAGTCGCAGCTTGCCGCAGCAGGAAGATCAGCGCATGGCCCAGGTCACACGAAGAGGCAACATTAGCATTTGCATGAGGAGCAGCAACCACACACACACACGCACACACACGCAGGAAGGAGAGCTGTACCAGCTCACACCCAGCCTCAAGAAAAATGAAGAGACCCTGCTGAAGGAAGAAACTACGGCAGAGAGAGAGTGTGTGTGTGTGTGTGTGTACACCACTGTCCAGAGGCCAAAGAAGAGTCACTGTGGTGCCACCAGCGTTTCCCCCACAGCCTGCAACAGGAAAGGGTCAGAGGTGCCACAAGAATTTTCCCCACAGCCAACAGCAGAAGAGACCTTGCTGTGCAGCCAGAAAAATGGTCCAAAATTTGTGTTTAAAAGAGATTTGCCCTGTGAGAGTAAGTGCCTGTGTGTGAGACAGACATTCAGGCCAATCCAATAAAGTCACCCCAGAAACGGGCATTCGGTGTTGAGAACCCGCTTTTCTAACACGTACCCTGCCACCTCTCTTGCGCACGCAATAGAATATTTAAATAAGGGGTCACGCCGGCAAGGAAGTGCTAGGGACAAATGTGCACCCCTAGCGCCTCCTTGACAGTGGGTGCCCAGGAGAGGTGGCTGTCAGGGGTTAGGAAAACAAACGCTCAATTTTACGATTGTCTGTTTTCCTAACCTGTGCACAGCCCCGGGTTAGGAAAATGAACGCTCGTTAATTGAGCATTCCTTTTCCTAAGCTGACCGCTGGCATACTTTTTTTTTTTTTTTTTTAACCTTTTAGTTCCTCACCCTTAATATCACCACAATGTTAAGTCGGAGGATGTACAGAAAAGCAGAAAATACTTTATTGGGCTGCTCAGAAATTAACAACTGCTCTAGGCAGGCTTTAATTTCTGAGCGTAAAATGTGCAGATCGGGCCCACATTTTCTTTTTTGGATCTGCATTTGCATGTGATGAGCGCTATTAGTTTTGAGGGGGAGGGGGTGGACGCGCGTTTTGGACCCACTAATCACCTTATGGTATAAGGGGTTGTGGATGTGCATCCAAAATCCACGTCCAATCACGGGTTAAACAGTACGTTCAGCTGAGCTCGCTGTATTGGATCAGCCTGTTTGTATGTATGAGGGTGTGTGCATGCATATGAGAGGATGAGGACATGTATGTGTATATGAAAGGGTGGGTGTGTGAGAAGGAAGGTGGATATGGATATCTTTATGAGAGGGAGAGTGGGAGTGTCTATGAGAGGGTGGAGGGTGTCTGTGTGTGTATGTGTATATATGAGAAGAGTGGGTGGGTGTGCACGTGTGTATCTACTAGATAAGGGAGCCCTGACCGACGTGCCGCAAATGCGCAGTAGAGAGCAGATCTACCGTGCATGCGCGGGTGAGCACGTCGGCCAGAGTGCCCGAAAAAAAAATGGCACTGGGTCGCTAGGAGCAGGAGCAGCAGCGGCGACGACAAGCAGGAGCGGAAGGAGCAGTAGCAGCAGCAGCGACAACGAGCAGGAGCGGGAGGAGCAGTAGCGGCGGCATGCGTGAGGGACAGCCCCCGTTATCGGTTGTAGATGAGCTGAAAGGGGAGGGGAATGAGAGAGGGGGAGTGAGTGAGGGGAGGGAGGAGAGAGTGAGCTGAAGGGAGGAGAGAGTGAGGGAGGGGGGGAGGGAGGAGAGTGAGGGGAGGGGGGAGGGAGAGGGAGGAGAGAGTGAGGGGGGAGGGTGAGAGGGAAGGTGAGAGGGAGGGAGAATAGAGGGAGGAGAGAGTGGGGGGAGGGAGGGAGAATGAGGGGGAGGGAGTGGGAAGGAAATGGACCGAAAAAATTTTTTTAAATGTAGCCCGTTGTTACGGGCTTAACGGCTAGTGCATATATATGAGAAAGATGTTTGTATGTGCGTGTGTGTATGCATATATATGAGAACGGTATTTTTGTGTGTATGTGTGCTCCAATATATGACAATCTCAGGAGGACTGATAATCTAAAGTTCCCAGGTATGGAGAGTGGGAGATTTTTTTTTTTAGCCTTGTTACTTTTAATTATTGGATGTGATGTATCTGCTGTTTTGAAATATTTTATTAGTGTTTGGTAATATTTTAAACATTTTTATACGTGTTTTTTATTGGCTGAATTTATCAGCAGATTTGACATTCTCCTAGGATAAGCAGGATGGTAGTCCTCACACATGGGTGACATCATCTTAGGAACTTTCATCTCAAAGAGTCTAGAGCTTTCAGCATGTCCTACTGAGCATGTGCAGCTGTAGTCATCATCCTGCCCCCTAGACAGAGTCCCCCAGTCTCTTCTTTTTCACGGAGCTAACATCTCTTGGTTGTGGAGCTCATGCTCTTTTTTTTTTTAATTAGAAAATGTTTTTCACGGTATTCAACTTTGCTGTCTTACGGTTTTGTAAGTGATTTTTTTCTAGAGCGGCAGCTTTTCTTTCTTGCAGTTTATTTTTTTTCCAACTGTCTGCCGACTACATGATGGGTTCTCCCCTCTGTAGCCTGACAGAGTCAAAAAAGAACTGCTCCTGCAGATTTTTGTATTTGTGTTCTCTCTTTACTCTGTTTCTTTTTTTCCCACAGTGCTGACAGGATTGGACTATGCAGTCCATCGATGATCCGTGTAGGCCGTTGAGCCTGGGGACTCGCCTGAGTTCTATCTGGGCTGGAGATCCATGACGGTTCACTGATCACTCGGCCTCAGTGGATTCAGACAATGAAAGGATTGAATACCATGCTGTTCCTGTGGGGAGGAGAGCTCATCCTTCCCTTGTCTCGAGAAACTAGTCTCCACGGGCGGGAGCCCTGGATGATGTTACCTCCCCTCCCACTTACCAGCCTTGGCAATGCAATCTCCCTGGGAGAGAGGGTGAGCGGAGCCTGGGCTAGCAGCTTGCTGCCACACTTCAGTGCCATGCCCATGAACGGTTGCCCGTGTACAGCTGTGACCAGTGCACCGTTGATCCGACCCATCGATATTGGGACCTCATCGGGGATGAGGCCAATCTTCGGCAACCCCTTGATGCTGTCAAGATCCAGGGTCACCCTCGTTGCATGGAGGTGCATGACCACTCACGATGCCAGAGTGACCTTCGGTACCATTGGCATCAGTGGAACTAGAGTCTTGCTGCACCAGTTTGGGCATTGAGGTCTCAATCCCTCGGTGCTGAGGTGCCCTTGGTGCCGTGATGCGACGCAGTCGATGACACAGTGCCCTCGATGGCACGCTGCCTTCGGTGCCCTCGATGTCACAGCACCCTCGATGGCACGCTGCCTTCGGTGCACTCAGCACGGTTCCCTTGGTGTACTTGATGCTTCGCTGCATTCAATACCTTGGTGCCGTGGATGCACTCGAGGTCACGGTGCCCTCGGGGTACTTGTCACAGTCTGTTCACTCGATGCCTCAGTACCCTCTCTGCTCTCATTGCCTCAGTACCTTCGCTGTACTTAGTGCTGTGGTGACCGTGGTGCTCTCAATGCCATCAATGCCCTTGATCCATAAAGGTGTGCATGGCCGCTCTAGGGGCTGGCGAGGTCGAAGCGGTGGCAAGCCCTCGATGCTGTCAGCCTCTCTAGGTTGTCGAGGTGTATGACCTTGGTGCCATCATGACCTCAATGCCATTGGGGCAGCATAACATCACAATACCATTAAAGCCCTCAAGGCCATCAAGGTGTGGGACCACCACAGAAACATAGAAATGATGACAGAAGAAGACCAAATGACCCAGCCAGTCTGCCCAGCAAGCTTTCACACTTATTTTTCTCATACTTATCTGTTACTCTTGGCCCTTATTGGTAACTTTTTGGTTCCAATTTCCTTCCCCCCCTGCCATTGATGCAGAGAGCAGTGCTGGAGCCGAATCGAAGTAAAGTATCTAACGTAATTGGTTAGGGGTAGTAACCGCCGCAATAAGCAAGCTACTCCCACTCTTATTTGTTTATCCAGCCTGTGCAATTCAGTCCTTGTTGGTTGTTGTCTGGATATAAATCCTCTTTTCTTCATTCCCCCTGCCATTGAAGCAGTGAGCTGCGCTGGATATGTATTCCAAGTGAAGTATCAGGCTTAATTGATTCAGGGTAGTAACCGCCGCAATAAGCAAGCTACACTCACTCTTATTTGTTTACCTAGCCTGTGCAATTCAGTCCTTGTTGGTTGTTGTCTGAATATAAATTCCCACCGATGCCTCTCATTACCTCCTCAACTATGTCGAGCCCCACTGACCAGGCACTGGAATCGCCATTGAGCACCCTTGTCACCACTGAAGCCGCCGCAAGACCCTGCAGCCCTCGGTGGGAGGCAGGGGTTCTTGGCCTCTTACAGATCGAGCGCAGGGGTTGCCATTTACTCAAAGTACCCTGGGTGTGCTGGTGCATCTGTACGCAGTGGCCCAGTGCCCTCAGGGCTCCTGGGCGGTGTCCACTTCAGAGCACTCATAAACGCAGAACTGCCCCTTCAGCCAATGATCCCAGTGGTGGAGGCCCCACCAAGATGCGCACACCATCAGTATTAATGAGTGCTAGCGAGGCTCTCATCAACCGTAATGCTTGCGAGGCCATCGAGTTTGCAGCATCGACACCACCTGACAAATCAGTGAGCCGAGGGAAATTGCTGTCAGCACTAGCGGTCATCGGTTCTTTTTTATATCGATGACCTATCGGGGGGCTACAGGGCCTCTCCCTGCAGATGCCCACAGCTTCTTTGGTCCATACCTTCAGGTGTCTGGGGCCCCTGGGTGATCGAAGTTTGTGGGCACGTGTGGAGCCAGGAATGATGCTATTTACCAGCAAACTGCTTATATATCACAGGTCATGTCCGCAGTCCTCTATAAGTACCTGTGCTCACCAGGGACTTTGCTACAGTCCTTCCCTGTGGGTCTCGCAGGTGAGCCGGTTCCATCGCAGTTTCGATTGCCCGCCTCCTGGAACGTTCGGCACTGAAGAGGGCAACGCCATAGACTGCCACCCTCCACAATGCCTTACCCAGAGCACCAGTGGTGCTGGGTACACCATAGTCACACTGTCCTCTCCACTGAGCTACAGTTATTGTGGCATTGATGCACAACTTGCGCAGTTGGGATACATTAGGCATCTGTTCCAAGGGCCTTGGTCGCTGCCAGGTGGCATTCTCCCTGGCTGTGCAGTCCTCAGCTACACTAGAGTTCTGCCATCTTTCGGCATGGTCTCAGCCTCTGCATCTGTCCATACCACATAGTGCTGAGGAGCACTGGCAGGGGAGGTGTCAGTACACACTGTGTGCTTGGTCATGGGGTGGCATGTAGCCACAGACTCAGGCACGTGGATCTCGGTTGTCGCTGGGGTGTGGCATTTCTCCCACAAGCTTGACCCTCGGGATCATGGGTGGGCCACCATCCGTGGATGGGTTACCATGGCATGAGTTCGCCCAGCCTGATTTCGCAGCTGAGGGCTTCCAGTTGCCCTCTGTTACCTGGGCGTTGGTGTGTGTGTGGATTATTCCCTCCGGGCAGTCACAAGAAGTTGTGTTCCGCAGGGCTGGCCCAAGACTGCATTCCTGGTCGGATTCTGAGGTGAGTGGACATCGCAAGAGTGGCTTCAGCATCCTCTTCTTTCTCAGCAGAGGCATATGTCTTTCACCCTCTACCATATTCTTGTAGAACAGTCTTGGGGCTCTGTCCCTGATACATGCTTTCTCTCTGATCCAGAGCCCCGAGCCTCTGAATCAGCGCGTCTCCTTGGAGGGTAGGTCCAGGGAGCAGCATCGACGGTCTTTGGACCGTCTTCAGCTGGGGCCCTTCTGGGGATTGCAATGGCGACCTCCCGTATCCGAGACTGGCTGCCTGTGATAGGTTGGTTGTGTCGGCGCCTCAGCAATCAGTGATTGTGCCTCCACTCTCCTTTGGGGGGTTGCTAGACCCCAATTCAGTTGCATCCCTCTCCCCTCTGGGAGACTTGACTGAGTTCCAGGGCAACTCTTTTGAGTTCCCCCTTTGATGCCAGACTATGCACCCCTTCGAGGAGTGGCCCTCGTTTTCCATTCTCGGACAAGGGATGGCACTGCTCTGATTGGCACCAGCCCCAAGAATAGTCGAATACCATTCTCCCTTGGGTGCTCTAAGATGCAGCAGGTCTATCCATGAGGGAGCCTGGCCAGTATTGCTCCCCAGTGGCCCTCCAGGTTTCCCCCTGTTCGGGAGTCACTTTGGAATCTGCTGGACTCGGTGAGGGTCTTCCTTAAGGATCGCTATTGTTAGTCATTCTTGCCTGTGGAACCCTCCTCTGTGAGGAGAGTTTCAGTCCATCAGCTGGCGATTGTGTATTTCACCCTGTTGCCATGTCCATGGCTGAGGGAGTTGGGGGCCAAGTACCCTGCCACAGAGGCACTGCCCTTTGATCTCACTAGCATGCAAACTGTTTTTCTGTGGACAGAGGAGTCCTGGCTCTTGCAATGTTGTCCTTTGCTGTGCCATGTGCTTCCTTAGGAGGGGAAGTTTCAATTGCAGGTCCCATGCATTGGAACACTCTTGCTCCAGACCTAAGACTAACTGCCAATAAAAAAGGACTTCAAAAAGCTCTAAAACATCATCTCTTCCTACAAGTCTTTCTGGACTTATGTGTACCATATCTACTCCTTTCTCTTCTCTCCTTCTGTCTTCCAGTAGTGACGTATTTTGTAACTTTATTTTTATTATTTTTATTTTCTCAGTTATTTTTATCATTAACTTATTTTAATATTCATGTTGGTGTTTGTTTTAGTACATATACAACAAGCGCAGAAAAGTTTCCAGCTGGTTAGTTTTGAATTCACATCCAGTAATTCATATATGGCAACTCCACTGTATATAGAATGACACTTTTTAACGGGTCCCCCGATACGGACCCTGTGTTTCGCCAAGCAGGCTGCATCGAGAGGGACAATTTTTAATCACACCAATCTGTAAATACAAACAAAGGCCAGCCAAGGAAAAATTCTTAACATTAGAGCATTGTAATGCATAATACACATACTGGTGTTCCAAGCTGTATTACTTCACAGGGAGCGCGTATAATTTACAGCATAGAGGGATTTAAACGCTGAGAACGTTTTGGCGCGAAAAAACGCACCAGAGAGGCAGACATCTCATCCAATCAAAAGTGGAGCCCTTCTATTCAGGTGAAATTACTCCATTCAAGTTCCATATTAGACCCTTTGGAGCAACAGTGTCCAAAATGTAAATCCACCTCTATTCTTTTCGTATCAGAATATCAGAATAATTCCCACCTTGCAAGGGAGGCGTGATCACATCAAGTACAAAAAACTTTAAATCTGTTATCGAGTGAGATAACTGAGTCCAATGTTCAACAAGCGGTGCATTTTCCCGATGATTTTTAATGTTGGAACTGTTGCTGTTCTGGCCGCGAGCGCCGCGACCAGACCCTTACCTCAGTGTTCCTGGACCTGTTCCCGCTTTTGTTGGCCTAGTTCCTGGCCTGTTCGGCGGCGTCCCTGCGAGGGCCACACCACCGGGAAGCCTTCCATGGATGCCCTGTCTCTAGGCGCGCGCGCACCACTTGGGCACTTTTCTAGGCCATTTCCCGCCAGTGGTGACTCCGCCCAATTCCTGACGTCAGGCGCCGCGGCCTTGATAAGCCGGCCGCGGCCACCCAGACTTTGCCTTGCAACGGGCTTACCTACCGGATCCCTGTTGCGCTGTGCCCCGGAGCGACCTGCCTCGCTATCGCTCCATTCCTACTTGCCTGCTACAGTACCTGCCTGGTTCCAGTACCCGAACCTTGCTACAGTTCCTGCCTGGTTCCAGAACCCGAGCCCTGTTACAGTACTGACCTACTGTCCTAGTCTGGTTCCAGTTCCCAGTCCTGATCCACTACCGCCTAAGTCCCAGCGGCCAGGCCCCTACGGGCTCCTCCCGGGGGGGCTTCGGTTTCCAAGGGTGAACCCACCTAAGTCCCAGGGGTTGGGCTCCTACGGGCTCCTCCCGGGGGAGTACCAGCTTCCAGGGTGAAGAGCACCTCTACATCCAGCCTGAATATCGGCCTGCCATATACTAGAGACAGTGACCATCTTTTCCCAGTCTCCTGCAGGTCGGCCCAAGGGTCCACTAAACTGAGACTCCCATAACAGGAACAATGTTCTATAATGCGAGTTTTAACCATGCGAGAGGTTTTTCCCACATACAGTTTATTACAGGGAAAGCTGATTACATATACAACCCTGATGAGGCACAGTCCGATTTACTGTATAATGAGTAAGTTTTCTTTGTGGTCGGATTGACAAAGGATGATAGTGTAGAAGTGTGTGAACATACAGAACAATGACCACAAGGTCTGTGTTTACCCATGCTTGGAGAGACATTCTGAAAATTATAACCTGAGTGTACTAAAACATCTCGGAGATTTCTCCCTCTCTGGTAGGTAAACCGGAGTGGGCTATGAAAAAACTCCTCAAGTGACAGTGCAGTCCAATGTTTCCTAATGACGTTCGTAACTGTGCTACTAAGTGTTGAAAAAGGTAGAATACAGTTAATTGAAGTTGCTGAGGAACGGTCCTGTGGCAGAAAAAGTAAATCCCTATTAATATACAAAGCCCATTTAAAAGCCTTCTTTAATACTTTCAACGGGTACCCTCTCTCACAGAACCACTGCATCATCTGCTTAGCTTGGTTAACGTACTCAGCCTTAGTGGAGCACAGCCGGCGCAGTCTCAAGAACTGACCAGTAGGTATATTCTTGTGCATCTTGCGCATGCCGAGCCACACTGCCTTCCCCCATTCCCTTCCCCCTAGCCTGACCTTCCCATCCCTTCCTCTAACCTTCCCCCCAAGTTTTATCCTACCTTTTGCACCTGCCTCCGTGCAGGCACAAGTTGCGCATGCCAGCCGACTGCCAGCACGCGATCCCTCAACACAGCGGCAATGGCCGCTGTGTTGCAGGCCTCTGGCCTGCCCCACCCATGCCCCCGGACCACCCCTTTAGTAAAGCCCTGGGACTTACACGTGTCCCGGGGCTTTACTCGCTCCACCAGGCCTTTTGAAAATAGGCCCGTTGCACGTAACCTTTTGAAAATCCGGCCCGGTATTTGTATGTCTGTTACTGAGGTGACACTAGAATGTAGAGATTACTTACCTGATAATCTCATTTTCCTTAGTGTATGCAGATGGACTCAAAACAAATGGGTATAGTGTGCTCGTGCTAGCAGTTGGAGACGGATCTGATGTCAGCACGGGTACATATACTCCCACAGGAAGTGCCGCAAATCAGTAATCTTCCTTGCAAAAGCTGTAGCTGACCGATCAATTAAATGAACAGGATTACCCTGACCGATTGATAGTGGCTGAAGACCGCCAGTGATCACAACCGGAAGGCGTCGACACCCGGGAGGGTGGATGGCCTATTATAAGCAAACATGGCTTACCGTGAGTCGGTGAATCCCCATGTATGCCGGCAGCCGGGCGGGATGCTGAGTCCATCTGAATACACTAAGGAAAACGAGATTATCAGGTAAGTAATCTCTACATTTCCTAGCATGTAGCAGATGGACTCAAAACAAATGGGATGTACAAAAGCTACTCCCGGACTGGGCGGGAGGCTGCCCGAGGACCGTTTAGGATTGCCCTCGCAAATGCTGTGTCCTCCCTGGCCTGGACGTCCAGACGGTAGAATCTGGAGAAGGTATGGAGGGAGGACCACGTCGCTGCTTTACATATCTCTGCAGGTGACAGCAGCTTAGCTTCTGCCCAAGAGGCTGATTGTGCTCGGGTAGAATGAGCCTTGACCTGTAGAGGCGGTGGTTTTCCCGCCTCCACGTAGGCTGCCTTGATAACTTCTTTAATCCAGCGGGCTATGGTTAGCAGTGAGGCCGCTTCCCCTTGCTTCTTTCCGCTGTGCAGGACGAACAGGTGGTCCGTCTTTCGTACTGCTTCTGACATTTCCAGGTATCTGGACAGCAGTCTGCCGATGTCGAGATGGTGTAGCATTCGACCTTCCTTCGACTTCTTCAAACCTTCCGTGGTAGGCAAGGATATGGTTTGGTTGAGGTGAAAGTGTGAGACCACCTTGGGTAAAAAGGATGGCACTGTGCGAAGATGGATAGCCTCTGGAGTGATTCTGAGAAATGGATCACGACAGGACAGTGCCTGTAGCTCTGAGATGCGGCGTGCTGAACACACAGCCAGCAGGAACACCATCTTCAAGGTTAACAAACGGAGGGACAGGCCTTGAAGGGGCCTGAAGGCTGATCCCGCCAAAAATTCCAACACTAGGTTGAGATTCCACAAGGGC
Organism: Rhinatrema bivittatum; assembly: GCF_901001135.1. NCBI lineage: Eukaryota > Metazoa > Chordata > Amphibia > Gymnophiona > Rhinatrematidae > Rhinatrema > Rhinatrema bivittatum. The sequence goes on from NC_042621.1 coordinate 39,397,987, forward strand.
ACTGGCCACTGCAGTGGCGGGCGAATGTGTTTGACTCCTTTCAGGAAATGTGAGACATCCAGGTGGTTGGCAATGGTGTTGCCGTCACTCCTGGTACCGTAGCAAGACAGCGCTGCTACCTGAACCTTGATGGAGCTGAGGGACAGACCCTTCTGAAGTCCATCTTGTAGGAAGTCCAAAATGATAGGAATCTTAGCGGCATGTGAATTGGTGCCGTGAGAGTCACACTAGGCTTCAAAGACTCTCCAGATCCTGATATATGTTAGGGATGTGGAGAACTTGCGTGCTCGGAGGAGTGTATCTATAACCGGTTCCAAGTATCCCCTTTTCTTCAGTCGAGCCCTCTCAATGGCCAGACCGTAAGAGAGAATTGAGCCGGATCCTCGTGGAGGATGGGACCTTGCCGCAGCAGGTCCCTGTAGGGAGGCAGGCGTAGAGGGTTCCCTGCCAGTAGTCTTCTCATGTCTGCGTACCAGGGTCTTCTTGGCCAGTCCAGGGCCACTAGAAGAACTAGGCCTCTGTATCGCTGAATCCTGTGTACAATGGCGCCCAGCAGGGGCCATGGAGGAAAGGCGTATATCAGTATCCCCTGAGGCCATGGCTGTACCAGGGCATCGATCCCCTGAGCCAGAGGATCCCGCCTGCGGCTGAAATATCTGGGTACTTGAGCGTTGGACCTGTCCACTAAGAGGTCCATGGCTGGCGTCCCCCATTGATCCACAATTATCTGAAAGGCTGTGGGTGACAGCGGCCACTCCCCCGGGTTTAGGCTTTCTCTGCTGAGGAAGTCTGCCGTCGTGTTGTCCTTCCCGGCAATGTGGACGGCGGAGATGTCCTGGAGATTTGCTTCTGCCCAAATCATCAGGGGAGTTATTTCCAGGGACACCTGTTGGCTTCTGGTTCCGCCCTGACGATTGATGTATGCCACCATGGTGGCATTGTCTGACATCACTCTGACCGCTCTGTCGCGAAGTCTGTGGGCAAATCGCAGGCACGCTAGCCTGACTGCCCGTGTCTCTAGTCGGTTGATGTTCCACCTCGACTCTTCTCTGGTCCACCGCCCTTGGGTGGTGAGCTCCTCATCCGTTCAGACTGGCATCTGTGGTGAGCAGAATCCAGGTTGGGGAGGACATTCTTGACCCCCGGCCCATGTGGCCGGGCTGCAACCACCACCGTAGCAGATACCGCACTCTGGCCGGTAGAGGTAGGCGTACGGTGTAGTTCTGTGATCGTGGGCTCCATCGAGATAGAAGGGCGCGTTGCAACGGTCTCATATGAGCCTGCGCCCATGGCACCACCTCCAGAGTGGACGCCATGAGGCCGAGGACCTGTAGGTAATCTCGAGCTGTGGGCCGGCTGGCGCTCAGCAGGGCCTGCAGATGATTCCGGAGTTTTGACTTTCTCTTGGAGGTCAGGCTGACCTTGTCTTCTCGGGTGTCGAATTGGACCCCTAGGTATTCCAGCGACTGGGATGGCTGTAGGGAGCTCTTGTTTACGTTGACTACCAATCCGAGGCTTTCCAGAAGAGCTATAACTCTGTTGGTTGCCCGGTGGCTCTCCGGTGACTTTGCCCTGATCAGCCAATCGTCCAGGTAGGGATGGACGAGAATACCTTCCTTCCTGAGTGCCGCCGCCACTACTACTATTACCTTGGTAAAGATCCGCGGTGCGGTGGCTAACCCGAAGGGCAAAGCTCGGAACTGGAAGTGCTGATTCAGGACTTTGAATCGTAAATAGCGCTGGTGATCCCGATGGATTGGGATATGCAGGTATGCTTCCGACAGATCTAGGGAGGTGAGAAACTCCCCTAGCTGTACTGAATTCTTGACCGACCGTAGAGTTTCCATGCGAAAGCTGGGGACCCGTAGGTGTCGGTTGACTGACTTGAGGTCCAGGATGGGCCTGAAAGTGCCCTCCTTCTTGGGTACTATGAAATAAATGGAATAATGCCCAGAATTTACCTCTCCCGCAGGTACTGGAATTATGGCTTTTAGGGCCAGGAGCCTCTGTAAGGTCACTTCTAGTGCCGCTACCTTGAGCGGTGAACAAGGAGATTCCACAAACTTGTTCGGCGGAAGCCGAAAGAAATCCAGGTAATATCCTTCTCGGATGATGGCGAGGACCCACTGGTTCGAAGTAATCTCGACCCACCTGCGGTAGAAGAGGGTTAGCCTGCCCCCTATGGCTGCTACCCCCTGATGGGTCGGCTGATTGTCATTGTGGGTTGCGGCCGGGGCCGGAACCCGAGCCGGTTCTCTTCTTGTTATGCTTAGTCCGAAAGGACTGGTTCCTGGCCTGGGAACGAGGTGCTCGATAGCGAGTCCTGTAAGGGTTGAAGCGCTGCGAATTTCTACCTCTAGATGGTCTAGAAAAAGAACTCTGGCTCCTCCTCGCCCTGTCTTCTGGTAGACGGGGTAATGGGGAGGCACCCCATTTAGTAGCCCAGCTCTCGAGATCGCTGCCGAACAGTAAGGAACCCTTAAAGGGCATTCTTGTGAGTCGTGTCTTGGAGGACGAGTCGGCCGCCCAATGACGTAGCCAAAGCTGCCTCCTGGCTGCCACTGAAGAGGAGACTCCCTTGGCTGCCGTACGGACGAGGTCGGAGGCTGCGTCAGTGAGAAATGCGAGAGCTGATTCCATGTCTGCTCCCTGGGTGTTGTTTCTCGCCTGTGATAAACAGGAGCGTATCACCCCGGTGCAGCAGGTCGCGATTCATAGGGACATGGCTGCTACCTCAAAAGCTTGTTTCAGAATGGTGTCCATGCGTCGGTTATGCGAATCCTTGAGGGCCGCTCCCCCCTCAACCGGAATGGTGGTGTGCTTCACTATTGCGTTAACTATGGCGTCTACCCTGGGGCACGCCAACAGCTCCTTGGACGCCGGATCCAGAGGGTACATGCCTGCCAAGGCCCGACCCCCCTCTAAATGAGGCCTCCGGTGCCTTCCATTCCAGATCGATTAGCTGCTGTGCTGCCTGTAGGAGGGGAAAATGGTGAGCCGGTTGGCGCAGGCCCTCTAACAGGGGGTTCATTTTAGGGTCCCCTGGGGTATCCTGGCCCGGAATGGCCAGCTCCGATAGGCATTGCGAGACCAGGCCTGAAAGATTCTCTTTCTGAAAGAAGCGCCTCATGGTCCAATATGGCTCTATCTCCGAGGGAAGTTCACCCTCCTCGGGGGGCTCCTCACTGTCCTGGGAGCAATCCGAATCCCCATAAGCGGGGCTGTCAGGTGGTGAGTGGCTGCGCCTAGGTCTCGAGGGTCCAGGGACCGGATCAACCGGAACGGAAAGACCCATTCGAGGAGCAGACTGCATCTGGACAAAGGCGTGAATCCCTTTGAATAATTCCACCCGTAGGGGCACCAGGTCTCTCAGGTTCCTGGTTGTTCGCCGCGGCCCGCTAAGTCCGGTGTGCTCCCTGAGGAACCGCTGGGCTGGGGCCGGTCCTGTCCTGGGACTCCCATGGCCTCCTCACATTGGGCACATAGTGAGTCTGCTTCCTCGCTCTGTGTGGCTCTGAGGTTGGCATGCTGAGCAGAGGCTTAGAGCTTTCATGCCAGATTCTGGAGGTGCCGGCTCTGCGGCCGCATGGGCTCTCTTATGCTCCATTCGCCTGAAATTCGGTATCGCCCAATGATGTGTGCTCAACAAGTGCGCTAACAGCATGCGCCTAGAACGGGCGTTTTATAGATGTGCGCCTATCCACGGGCGTCTTATCAATGTGCGGCTATATACGGGCGGCTTATAAACGTGCGCCTATACGCGGGCGGCTTACAAAGTGCGAACAACATGCGCCTATCGTGGGTGCTAACAACATGTGCCTATCGCGGGCGCTAACAACATGCGCCTATCGCGGGCGCTTAGCTTAGCAACGTGCGCTCATCGGCGAAGATGAGTAGGCAGGCAAAAAATGGCGACCTCCTTGGCGTGCCGCCTCGTAGGCAGGCCCAGCGAATCCACACTTCCTCGGAGACCAAGTAAAGATATACGCCTTACCTTGTCTTCGGCGGTTCCCGGCTGCGACCCGGGCGGTCTCCGGCTGTGGGGGGAGAGTACCTTCAACCGCATTGCATAAGGAAGTGCGCCCGCTGCCTCTAGGCCGCTCCCGAACCCGTCTCGCTCGGGGGCCAAGTCCACGCCGGGACCGAGGCTGCCTCCAGGCCGCGCCCGAACTCGTCTCGCTCGGGGGCCAAGCTGCGCCCGAGCCCTTCACACTCGGGGGCTAGGTCCCTGCCGCGAACCGGCCACCAGACCGAGGCTCTTACCTCCCAGGGACCACGGAAGTCCGCTTGGGAAACTCAACTGGGTGAGTGACCGCCAGGCATCACCGCAGGAGTGCGGGGCTTGACTTCAATAGGTTTCTCCTAGGAATTTAGTCGTTAGAATTTGGAAACACGCTCGGCGAGCGTGAGGTAGCTCCAAACTGCTTTGGAGACGGAAATTACTGATTTGCGGCACTTCCTGTGGGGGTATATGTACCCGTGCTGACGTCAGATCAGTCTCCAACTGCTAGCACGAGCACACTATACCTATTTGTTTTGAGTCCATCTGCTACACGCTAGGAAATTTGAATTTTTTTTTATATGGTGAATTGGTGAGAGCCTCTCTCTTGGATAATGTATTCCTTTTGGGTACCTTAGCAAGGCTGGCAGGGGTGGGGATTGCCATCCCATTCCTCACCTTAGGCAGCAGATTGCCTTGAGTTGTTTCTGCCAGCACTGGTTACCAATAAAGTAAAGCTCTGCTCCTGTTCTGGAATGCGGACACCCTAAACTACTCTCCCAGCCTGAAGTCATTGAAGGCTGGCTCAATGTCGCACAGTTTAGCATATCAAAGGAGACATTTCAAGCCTGGCCTTTGTTGATGTCAGGCTGGGGAGGCAGCTTAGGTCAGTCACAAGGCAGCAGCAAATTTTCTGATGCACCACCAATTTCAGCAGTCACCTTATGCCCCTGCCCTGCCTCTTGGCTGGGTACACTCTTCCCACAGCAGCCAAAACAACTCCACTGCACATAAGTTGTGAGGTCCCTCCATAAGGTCCACAGACAAAATGGATGTGAATCCTGAAGCTACAGAGGCCCCAGCACCTGGTCTCAGCTGGGGATTACTCCCAGTGCTCATCCCAGGTTGATCTCCACCTCTGACAGAGTTCCTGCATAAATACACCTTGGAACTTTTGATTTCCGGTCACACTGAGATTGTTGCAAGGTAGCAGCATGTACACACTTTCTCTGCCTCTCACACTAACACACCCACATGTTCACTCACTCCTCATTCACATACATGCACACTCCTCTCCCTCTTCCCCATGTACATTCCCTCTCCTAAACTCAATCCTCATTAGCCTTCTCTTTTCCCTGGCCCATGGGACCAATTCTCTTCTTCCTTCTCCTGCAGAGTCAAGCCCAACACTGTCCTTGTTTAATTTTCCCTGTGCAGATCGAATGCTACTGCTCTTCCTGCGCCTGCTCAGAGGGGCCAGTGCTGTCCATTTTTTCCTCCTGTGGCTGGGGGCCAATGCTCCTGCTCTTCTTTATCTTATCATGCAGGGCCTGTGCTGCTCCACCCACTTTCTTCTGGACTTTCATCTGCACCTGGAGTTTTCAGGTGTTGACCTGGAGACCTGGCAATTCATTGAAAATGCTAGAGTCTCCGAGCCAAATCCAGACAGTTGCCAAGGATGTGCATAAAATGGAGCCCACAGAATTAGTGTGGCTTCCCCCAGCAGTGCTTATTGCCATGCACTCCAGCACAGGCTCCTGAAGAGCTGTGGAGGTGCTGACTCTCCAGTTCCCCCTCCCCTGCCCCGCACTCAACAACAGAAGTGCTCTGTTTGCTGGTCAGACTTCAGTTCTTCTTCTTGCTCCTTTTTTTTTCTTTTTTTAACAACTTTAATCCAGAGAGCTAAGCCTGTAACCCAAGCTGCACATGAATCTCCCAACTCCAAATATTCTATTTTCTTCCCCAAAAGAGGGGGGATGGGATGGGAAAGAGTTGGACTCATCTAATTTTCAGCCCGCTAGAGGCCAGTGGACCAATAGCAGTCAGGGGCCACGAATCCATTTCACCCCTGCTTGGCCTTACTCAACTGGGGACAAAACTAGATCCAACCCTTGGGATCAATTTCTTCTCAGACTTCTCAAGGTGCACAGGTCCCTGTTGCACATCTACCATCTATTGGAGACAGGGAATACTGGATAGCTGAGGCTACACTGAACCCTGTATAGAGAACAATTAGATTTCCTATCTCCATCTGCAGGCAGGGTGGCAAAACCACCCTGCCTGCATCTGGACTATTATAGTGGGACAAAAAGGGAAAAAAACCTATAGCTAGGAGAACATAGACATTACATAAACAATTCTGAGAACTTTTGAATTCTGATCACCGCGAGATTGTTGATGAGAAAGGGAGAGGGGGCATGGGAGAGAGAATGGAAGAATGTATATGAGCTTTCTCTTTCCTCTCAGTTCCCTGACTTGTACACCCTCGCTGTACCCTTAGCCGACTCTCAGCTCCTGGAAACAGCTGCAGGCTGAGCTGTGCTTGTTCAGCCCCCCACATTCAATTTCTCCCCACATGTTCCCTACAGTATCTGCTCCAGGTACACCACCACCTCTCTTGTTCCATGCAAGCTTCATGAAGAAGGGGGGGGGGGGGAGCTGAGACACTGCAGAACAGAAAATGATTGATCTGCTTTCTTCTCTAGCCTCTCACTTCCTGCTCCCTGCAGGCTTCCTAAAGGGGAGGGGCTGGAGCAGCAAACAAAGATATAAATTATCAGGGGCTGACACAATAAAGTGCTCCCAGCCTAGCGCATAAGTTTACGTGCGGTTGGGCGAGCATTTTGGACGCACAAGACTAGCACTCAATGCAGTAAGGAGATTAGCACATCCAAAATGGATGCCCTGACAAATGCGAACCTGATAGCACCCAACGCATGCAAATTCCATGAAGATGAGGACATTAGCTAGTACCATCCGATGCAGGAAAATGCACACTTTTTAACATGGGGAATTTAACTCCAGCCCCAGAGGTGGAGTAAAGTCAACGCACAGTCAAGGGTTCAGGAGAAACATCACAAAATATGGTCCTCTCTGTTGCAGTAAATGTGTCCTCCTTAGTATTATCCTGGTTCTTGAATTTACTACTTGTGGTGGTGTTGGGAATGAGAGAGTAAGGTACTCTGACACAATATCTATGACATTTTATTTTTATTTTATTTTAAGTTTTTTTTTATATACCAACATTCAAGACGGTAGTCCCATCATGCTGGTTCACAAGAAACAGGGGTGCAATTATAATAAACTTTACAATTTGAACAATCGTGCAGAAAAGCAGTTAAATGTAGAAAGGAAATAAATAAATAATAACATCATTTATTAATGTGAATCATGGTAATATACGTTATTTACAGAAAGTTATTTACATACCACATGATTGCATATGCCATCCAGCACCCTTCGTGTCATCAGCCTTGTATCGAGGAGTCGTCAGGTCAGCAAAGGCGAGAAGGGAGTTTTCAATGTCCAGCACTCTATACGTCTATAGAGGCAATATCTCCTACTCCCGCTGGACACTGGAAAGTCCAGCTCTTTTCTACCATGCCGTAAACAAGTGTGCGTGCGAGAGAGAACTGATTGATCACTATCCCCCCATGTTATGTGTCAACAGTTGCTACTGCCCACTCGGACTCATCCTGTCCTTGGCATGTAGGGGTTGATCAGACCGCCTTATTCCTGACAGGGAGCCAGAAAACTGAGCTGCACAACCTGTTTAACAAGAACATGTTTATCCTATACTCCACCCTTGATCAATCATTCTCCAATGCAAGCACCACTGCATACAAAGCCACTGTAGTGGTATATTTTCTTTGACGTGCTATTTTATGCACTCGATAGGTAAGATAACAAGTACACACTAGGCATAGGAGGCATACACACATTACAATAAGGATAGGATGAAAAATCCAATTCAGAGTCATTGTAGCATTAGAGGAACGTCTGAAAAACACATCCCACCAAGAATGAGAAGTGTCTTTTATCAATTGTTGTTGTAAATGTAGTAGGCGTTCCTTGGCAAAGTCCGCTCGAAGCAGAGCACCAGTCACAGCAATGTCCACATGTCTCAGGGTCTGTTTCATCGAATCTGAGGTATTCAATACCTTTTGCAGTTTAGTCAAATCCAACAATGGTGTCTTAAAGAATGATAAGTCCAACTTTACCCCCAATTGCACATTAGCGATGTCCATTGGTGGTAAATAATATTGTCGAGAACCAAAAGTAAACCAAGTAACATTATACAGGCATCCTGTAAAAGTCAAATTATATACACATACAGTTTCAGGGAATGGAATTATGAAACCAGTCACATTATCAGGTAATATTAGAAGACTACAGTGTGCCAAAGGTTGCTGCAACGAGCAATCATCGGGTAATGTGGAATACATTAAAGGGCAAGCCAATCCCATTAGTGTAGGGGTACATATTGTATTGTCAATAGTGTGATTATTGATGGTCCGTATCCAATTGTTAGTATGCAAAACTTGTATTAGCACACTTCCTCTTTCAGGAAGATAGACTGGGAAAGGAAGTGATGTAAATCCTGCATCCGAGAGGAGGTGCTGTTCTTCCACTTGATAGTCCCCCGTCCGGAGGTTACTTCTACAGGCTGATATAGGGTGTGCACCATACCAATGATGGCAAAGAGGTTGATCACCATAAACGGGAGGTGCAAGCCAACCTGTAGCGAGAGAATACATCGTTAGTTATTCCCTTAGTTTACATCGGATACTGGGTACCTGTATCCAATGTTCATCTCCTTCTGGTAGTACTGTCAGTACTGCATCGTTGCCAACAGCTAAAATTTCACCTTTCCTAGGTTCTCTATGAGGTGTGAAGATCCATATTTTAGCTCCTGGATGTAGTTTACTTGGATTGGAGGAGCTTCCAAAGGCACCTTGTCCTCGGGGACTGGAATTGGGAATTCCCCATACCATTTGGTCTGTTACATAGGGAATAATAATCAATTGTACCATTTTGGTTTGGGCAGGAACGTAAATTTCTTTATTCGTCAAGTTATGATACAGTACATATATGGGACCACGGTAGTCAGAATCAATGATCCCCCCCCAATACAGTTATGCCTTGTTTTGCCCAACTAGATCGAATACACAGCCATCCGAAATGTTGCTTAGGGATGCTGCACCCAATCTATAAATCATACAATAGAGATTCATGGGGAGGTATCACTATAGCGGTGGGATTGGTTACATCATGCCCCGCATGCCCCGCAGCTTCATAACTATTTTGGCGGAGCAATTCGACGTTTCCCGAAGCCGTGGCCCAGCAAATGATATTTCGGATCGGAGTAGAAGCGGGTTCCTGATTATATAACTTCTGGAAAGGAATCTTTCTGTCCTTTTTTAAAGGTCTACTATTTAGCAGCTGTAGAGCTGTGGACAATACAGATTTCCACCCCTTCATGGTGGCAGATTTTGTAAGAGAGGGTAACATTTTTTAATAACCCATTCATATGCTCAATAAGGCCGGCAGCTTGCGGATAATATGGAATGTGAAAGATCCATTCAATGTAGTTGTCTCTAGCATATTGCTGCACTAAGTTACCAGTAAAGTGAGTCCCTCTATCGCTCTGAACTTGTTTTGGTATTCCATAATACCTACTCATTTCATTTAAAAGTTTTAACGTAGCTTTCTGATTAGCCTCTGGTGCAGGCACAGTCATCATGATTCCACTAAAGGTATCTACTGCCGTACATAAATATACATCTCCTCCACATTTTCGTAAAGGGCCTATAAAATCTATTTGCCAAATAGTGGCAGGACTTAAACCACGATGGATATGCCCCTGCGCAATAGCTTATGGTGACCTTGGATGTGTCAACTGACAATATTCACATTGTATGAGTATGTTTTGAAAATCAGGGAGGGATCCTGGTATCCCTCTGGCTTAGGCCCACCTGTGAGTAGCTTCCGCCCCCAAGTGGCCACTTTTTTCGTGTGCCCATTTCCATAGCCCCTGCTCGTTTGTGGTCATGACACTGGCTCGGATTTTTGCGTGTTTATCTGCAATGGAATTGTACAGATTAGATAAAGAAACATCTTTCACATGTGCGTCTACATGGAACACTGTAACATGCTTTTTGTGACACTCAGCCCAGATTTTTTGCCAAATGTCAGCGCCCCATACCGGGCGGTGATGTATCTTCCATTGATCTTTATGCCATTTTGGCATCCACTGAGTCATTCCTTTCATGACTGCCCAACTGTCAGTATAAATGTGGCAATCCGTTTCCCCTTTTTTTTTGTAAAGCCATCCATATGGCATAAAGTTCCGCAAACTGGCTAGATTTGCCTTTCCCTTCCTCCTGACTTATTTCGTTTGTATGGGGATTATACACTACAGCCTTCCATAATCGCTCTGTTCTCTTCATTCTAGCCAAACCGTCTGTAAACCAAGCATGTAACTGCTGTTCTTTGGGTAATTGGTCGAATGGTACCCTGGTAGTAACCGGAGAAGGAGGAATATCCAATGTTTCTACCTGTTCTTTTTCTTGATTAATAGGAATTTCCGCTACCTGTTCATGGAGCATGGAATGCCCAGCCAAGCCTGTTTTCGCCCTGTCCTGGATATACCATTTCCATTTTACAATGGAAGCTTCTTGCGCATACCCTATCCGATGGGTATGCGGGGTGCTGTGTACCCACTGCATAATTGGGATTAAAGGCCGCATAAGGATTTCATAGTTCTGAGTTAATTGGTCTGTGTCTAACAAAGCCCAGTAACATGCCAGTAACTGCTTCTCAAAGGCTGAATACTGCCATACAGCATCAGGTAATTTCCTGCTCCAAGACCCTAATGGTACTCGCTGCCACAGACTCCAGTCTGCATAACAAGATGAAAATGAAACTTGTAATTCTACTGGCCCCTCCCTGATAGGCCATAAGTCTAATGCTGTTTGGATAGCGACCTTAGCCTGATCAAAAGCATCTTGTTGTAATCGTCCCCATTCGAATTTTTCCTTTTTTCGAGTGACTTTATACAATGGGGACAATATTTGCCCCAAATGTGGAATGTGCTGTCGCCAGAATCCAAATAGTCCTATAAACTTCTGGGCTTCTTTTTGATTCCGTGGCGGGGAAAACAACAATATCTTATCCTTTGCCTTTGGTAAGATTTCTCTTACCATTCGACCACTGTATCCCCAAAAATTTCACAGTGTTGCTAGGTCCTTGTATTTTATTCTTGTTAATTTTCCAACCTCTATTCTCCATATTTTCTACTACTTGTGCTAGAGCTATCGCTACTTGCTCTTCTGTATCCCCTTGTACTAATATATCATCAATGTAATGAGTTAATTGTATGTTTTTTGGACAATCATACCTTTCCAAATCTTCTGCCACCCTCCGGTGACATATGGTAGGGCTATGTAAGTATCCCTGAGGTAGTCTAGTGAAGGTATACTGTCGTCCTTCCCACGTGAAGGCAAATTGTTCTTGGTTTTCTTTACAGATAGGAATTGTGAAAAAAGCATTTGCTAAATCAATTACGGCATACCACTTCCCCGAATGTTGCTGTATCTGCTCTACTAATGTTACAATATCGGGGACCGCAGCAGTCAGAGGGTCTGTATTTTTGTTCAAAGCCCTGTAATCTACTGTCATTCTCCACGAACCATCTGATTTCTTCACTGGCCAGATGGGATTATTCCAACCGCTAGTGGTTGGAATTAGCACCCCCGCTTCCTGTAAATCCTTGTTTCTGTTATCTCTTTATGTCCTCCAGGTATCCGGTATTGCTTTTGGCATACCGGACCCCTTGTTCTAGGCAAAGCTATTTCTGGTCCCACAGTTCTACCCACTATTATTGTTCTGGATAGATATACTGGTCTATTGTTTTCAAATGCTACTTGCTTACTTGGCACCTTTCCAAACACCATTTGCCCACATGTTGTATTCAACTTAAGTCCCTGTATCAGAGCCATCCCAATTATATATTCCTTAATGGGTACAATTACTACCTTAGCTTGAGGAAGTTTGTATCTTCCCACGACTAAAGAAATTATGGTTCATTTTCCTATCACAGTTTTTCCTCCCAGGCCCGCTAATTCTACCTTTTGCCCCCCATGTTTCTTGGGATTTCCAAATATTAAAGTGGCCTCCGCCCCCGTATCTACTAAAGCCATCACCTGTTGTGCCCCATTTCGCCATTGTATTTCTACCCCAATATGGGGGCGATTATCCACGATGACGGCAGCGATTTGGGGGGTATGGCCTTTTTCCTATTGTGCCCAGGATAAGTCCGGATACAGTCTGGTACTATTGGCCTCCTGAGGTGGGGCGCTGGGTTGTACAGACTCAGACTCGTTTATGAAGGGGTTTGTAGCATTTACCTCTTGCTCTTTTTTCTCTTGCAACAATTGGTTCATCTTTGTTAGTAACACTTTTCCCCAGTCTTCCTCCCTTTCCGCATAAACTTTCTTTTGTTTACCCTTGCATTTTTGCAGATACAATTTATACATGTCTTTGGTTGGAATACCATCTATTTTCTCTTTAGCCAGTCCGGCAGCTATCAATACTGCAAACATATCTCTCCTTGACACCCATGCGTCCGTATCTCGGTTTCGGAGATCCCTGTATCCCTTTCGAATACCTTCTCCTCTGTCACATACTTCGCCTTTAAATGTGAAAGTCTTATCATTGCGCTCTTGGATCTCTAAATCTAGGACCTCTCTGATTGCCCAAATCAAATCTCCAATTTTCTTCCCGGCTGTATTTAATAGCAAGGTCAACATAATGGACCTGTGTGCCGGGACTACGGTACGCATAATCTCTGCCCGAGCCGTACTGGGCAGGGATAGTTCCAGGAAATCTCCCTGCAAATTCCTCAGACACCATGTTTGCATGGTAATTTCTTTGATACGCTGTATGATATCATGCATATTATATAATGGTTTGTTACTGACGGGCCAATCTAATACAGTGCTATACCTTGTTTTAGTGGCAGCGGCAACTACTCGAAACAAGTCATGTCCCCTTGCCAAACTACTGTTCTGATAGCTGCCCTTACCTCGGGATCGGTAGAAATCATAGTGAATCTTTTAACATCTTTTTCATCAATCATAATGTCTCCCACCCCCGATTCATATAATCTCACTAGCCAGCGGTCAATAGGTTCTCCTGATTTTTGCCCCATGCGATCCAATATCTCACTTACTTCTTGTTGGGTGAAGTCCTCCATTACTTGTGTACCCTCCTGTTCTATAGCTCTACCATCGCTGGTCTGCTTTAATTTACGCCTGACTATGGGACAGGCTTGCTCTATGGGGGGAGGGGGTATTACTGCCTCCTCCTCACTGTCCGTAGAGTCCCATATCTCTGGATCCCAGTCATCTTTCATAATACATGCTCGTATTTTAGAATGATTTACTCTTCCTCTTCGTTTTCTATATTTGTGTTGTGTTACCCGGACAGCGGCTCGTTCGGCCACTGTCTGATAATGCTCTGCCTTCTGTTTAAACGTCTCTAAGTGACACCTAAGCATAACATTATCTTTGAGGAGGTTGTCTATCTCTCGCTCTAGTTCAACTAATTTCTCTTGCAACACGCTTTTTTGTTCATGACATTTCCTATATCCTGTTAATACTACCCATCCTCTCCGTCCCACTGTCCCCCATTCTTTTCCTTTTATTACGGGGACCTGTTGGAGTTGATTTACAATATCTAAAGGTTCTCCTCCTGTATCCCAAGCCTCCGTGAGCCCTGTATTCGTAGCCCATTCCTGGGCCAACATTTTATACGGGGTTTTTTCCCATCTGGGAATTTTTAGATCCACCGGGCTTGATGGTTCGGATGTCTCTTTTCCGTTTTTCCTTTTAAATAGAGACATCCTGTTCAGTGTCGCCAAATGGGAATGAGAGAGTAAGGTACTCTGACACAATCTTATGACATCATTTATTAATGTGACATCATGGTAATATACGTTATTTACAGAAAGTTATTTACATACCACATGATTGCATATGCCATCCAGCACCCTTCGTGTCATCAGCCTTATATCGAGGAGTTGTCAGGTCAGCAAAGGCGAGAAGGGGGTTTTGTGTCCAGCACTCTATACGTCTATAAAAGCAATATCTCCTAATCCCGCTGGACACTGGAAAGTCCAGCTCTTTTATACCATGCCATAAACAAGTATGCGTGCGAGAGAGAACTGATTGATCACTATCCCCCCCAATCTTATGTGTCAACAGTTGCTACTGCCCACTCGGACTCATCCTGTCCTTGGCATGTAGGGGTTGATCAGACCGCCTTATTCCTGACAGGGAACCAGAAAGCTGAGCTGCACAACCTGTTTAACAAGAACATGTTTATCCTACAGGTGGTAAAAAATAAATGTATATTGATTAGTTCAAGAAGGAGAAATTAGTACTTACCTGAATTTCCTTTCCTCTAGTAAGAACAGGTCTGTCCCCATGAGTGGATTATGCATCTCTGCCAGCAGATGAGAGATGGTACGAAAGCTGACATCACGGCCATATAGTCCTGCCTTCACATCAGCCTGCCTCTATTCTCTGGATATTGCACAGGTCGGCCACCCTGCCTGGCGTCCGACCCCGCTTACCTTCTGCCGTGGGCAGCCAGCAGGGCTCCCTGGTTGTGGCCGGAACCCATTGTCTTCGTCCCTCACCTGGCCTGCCTCTAATCCCCCCTCCACCCAACCATCCCTATCAACCCTGCACCCATGCCAGGCAAGTGCGAAGCCTACGGCAGCTACTCTACCCAACACTCCTACCTCCCACGCAGCCCTTGACTCTTCCATGCCAGACCTCCCTTGCACCTACTCCACCCCACAGAGCCATCAGTGGACTCCAACGCAAGGCCCCAAACCCTTACCATATCCGGCCCCATCCCCCAGCACATCATCCACACCCACTCAAACCCCCCTCATCTGAAATGCAACTGCACCCCACTCAAAAACCACAATCACCCTCAACGCCGATGACGCCTCACAACAATTCCCACAATCGCTGACACCCTCATACTAACCATCTCAATAATAACCCTTTTCCTAGTAAACGCCCAATCCATCTCCAGAAATATCCCCATCATACATGACCTCCTTACAGACAACCTCCCAGATCTCCTATGCATCACCGAATCCTGGCTCAAAAAATCTGACAGCACTAATAAATCAACTCCTTCACTCAAACTATGACATCTTTTCCCTACCCAGACCAAAAAAAAAAAGGTGGCGGCCTACTCCTCCTGGCCCAAAAAACCCCTCAAACTCACACATCACCCCATCACCATAACACTCCCCCCTAGAAGTAGGCCTCTTCAAATCAAGAAACCTCCAAATACTGCTAGTGTACTCCCCACCAAAATGCCTAGATCACAGTCTATCCAACCTTATTGAAACCTTATCCTCCCAAATCAACATTGACCTACCCGCAATCATCCTTGGAGATTTCAACCTCTACATCGACGCCCCCCCCATGCACCCTCCTCCTGGACACCATGACCACAAAGGGTTTGAAACAAATTGTCAACTCTCCTACCCAGAGATCAGGCCACACACTGGACCTCATATTCTTCAATGACAAAGCTACATCCACAATCAAACCACATACGACAACCAGTATTCCTTGGTCAGACCACAAATTAATCCATACCACACTTCGACTGAAAACCTTCCATGCTGAAACTGACCAATCCAAAAAATACATTGAATTCCATAAACCATGCCCCAGCGAAGAACAGATAGAAACACTCCCCAACGCCCTAACCTCCCTCGACTTCAACGATACAAACACCACCATCAACTCGTGGATCTCCATCAACGCAGAAATAGCCAAATCCAAATGCCTGATGATCTCCAAAATTATAAATATGGACAACCCACATAAAACTCCTTGGTACACCTCAGAACTAAAAATCACCAAACGACGTCTCAGACAAGCAGAAAAAAGATGGCAAAGACATCCTACTGCTCTCCACCTTGACAGATACAAAGCATTGCTCCACATATATAGAGCAGACACCAACAAAGCCAAAAGAGAATACTACTCAAAGAAAATCTACCAACACCAATACAACCCCAGAATTCTTTTCAACTTTGTCTCCAACCTAACCCAACCAAGCCTCAATCCACTATCAAAGGAAGACTCAATGAAGGCATGTGAGAAACTCGCCCAATACTTCATGGACAAAATATCAAAATTAATACCAACCAACCCACCAGCAATAAGCTGAATCCTCACAACACAGCATCTCCTACCTGGATAACATTTGACCTCATCGCCTCAACAGAAGTCGAAAAGATCATTCAAAAAATCAACCCAGCAGCCCACCCCTGGACCCCATCCCAGTAAAAACCCTCAAGCTAATCCTTGAAGTTATCGCTAAACCAATAGCCAACATAATAAATACATCCCTCGACCAAGGCCTCTATCCTGAAGCCCTCAAATGTGCCATAATTAAACCCATTCTAGAAAAACCGCAACTGAATCCTTCCGACCCTGCTAATTACAGACCCATCTTGAACCTCTCCTTCATTTCGAAGATCTTAGAAAAAATTGTCAACCACCAACTCTCAGAACACACAAAATCCTCTTCCCCACTCAACATGGATTCAGGAAATCACTCAGCACTGAAACCCTACTACTATCCCTCACAGACACTGCCCTGAGAGGTCTTGATGCCGGACACTCCTACCTTCTAATACTACTGGACATCTCTGCCGCATTTGACACCATCAAACACAACTCTCTACTATCACAATTAACAGAAATCGGACTTGGCGACAAAACCCTTAAATGGTTCGAATCCTACTTATCTAACAGATCATATAAAGTGCGACTAAACAACAGCCACTCCCTCATGGCATCCCACAAGGCTCCTCTCTATCCTCCACCCTATTCAATATATACATGCTCCCCCTCTGCAAACTCCTCTCCAGCCTAAACCTTCACTACTTTGTCTACTATGATGTTCAGATACTACTCCCCATGAAAGAAAACTTACAACGCACCCTACTGCAATGGGAAACCTACTCAGCCCAAATAAATAACCTCCTCACACAGCGTTCCCTCACACTCAATCAATCAAAAACTGAAATACTATACATAACAAACAAGCACCACACAAAGATCATTCAAATTCCCTTCACCCACCCAACCACCCAGCCGATGCATTACCGAAGTAAAAGACCTAGGCATTACATTGGACTCCGAGCTCAACCTAAAAAAACATATTTCCGCAACAATAAAAGACGGCTACTTCCAGCTACAAGTCCTCAAGAAAATCAAACCCCTCCTCTTCAGTCAAGACTACAGGACAATACTTCAATCCCTCCTATTCTCCAAACTGGACCACTGCAACTCCCTTCTACACAGACTCCCTTCATCCACCCTCAAACCCCTGCAACTACTTCAAAATGCAGCAGCCAGATCCCTAACAAACAGCAGTCGATTCGTCCACATCACACCCATCCTCAAAGACCTCCACTGGCTCCCAATATCTCACAGAATCCAATACAAAGCCCTTACCTTACTACACAAATCAATACACAATAAAAACACAGAATGGCTAAAAGACGCCCTCCACCACCATCACACCCAAATCAAGCACAAGCAAAGGCAAATGAATTGGCAACTTTTTTCCACAACAAAATTTCTAACTTACTAACAGGCCTGCCTGTCAACTCTACTTCCACAGACATCTCCAGACCCCCTCCCTCAAATTCCGGACCCTCACTGGAGTCATTTGAACCCACCTCCTCCCTGGAAATTGAATCCATTATAAAGAAAATGAAACCTTCATACCATCCACTGGACCAAATCCCAACCAAGCTTCTTCTATCGGTGCCAGACTGCATCTCCAAGTACCTAGCTGACATAGTAAACTGCTCACTATCTCAAGGAATCTTCCCGGATGTACTCAAAATTGCCACCCTCAAACCCCTTCTTAAGAAAGCAAATCTAGATCCTAGAGAACCCAACTTCCGACCTATTTCCAATCTACCTTTTCTAGCAAAGACCATAGAAAAAATAGTCAACACCCAATTATCAGAATACCTGGAAGATCACAACATTCTCCAGTCATCGCAATATGGATTTCGCAAAGCGCTAAGCACCGAATCCCTCCTCATCTCCCTCACAGACCATCTCATCATGGGTATGGACTCCGGACACTCCTTCCTTCTAATACTCCTCGACATCTCGGCAGCATTCGACACGGTGAATCATTCCACTCTCCTTAAACGAATTTCAGACATCGGGATAACAGGTACGGCTTTCAAATGGTTCGACTCCTTTCTCACGAACAGAGGCTACAAAGTAAAGATCAACAACAAGGAATCTCCACTCATTGCCTGTTAACTTTTAGAAAAAGACTCAAAACCTGGCTCTTTCACCAAGCCTTCGCCGACCCACCAGACAATCACTAGTTGTCCTCACGCTTACCCGTTATGGTGATTACACTTCACGAATGGACTCTGAATCTTCCAGGTTAAAGCACCATTAAGCTTCAACCCGTGCGCCCTATGATATAACTTCATATTTATTTCCTGCCTTATCTTCTTTCCAGCTTATTGCAAGCTTCCAAGTTCGCTTACCCTGTTAATTGTAACTTTGACTCATTCCTACCTACTGTTTACTTTTGTTTACTTGAATTGTTACCCCAGTTATATTCTTTGTTTATTGTAAACTGGTCCGATATGGTTATTTACTATAAAGGTCGGTATATAAAACTGTTAAATAAATAAATAAATAAAATTCGGCCGCCAGAATTTTAACAAACTCCAATAGAAGAGACCACATCTCACCTATCTTGAAAAACCTACATTGGCTCCCAGTAAACTTCAGAATTCTACACAAGTGTCTCACCATCATCCATAAAGCTATCTACAACAGAACACCCATCGATTTACACTACCCACTCACGCTACACTTCTCTTCCAGACCCATCAGAGAAGCATACAAAGGTACGCTACACACCCCCCCAGCCAAATTCACACACCTCTCATCCACCAAAGATCGAGCCTTCTCGACAGCAGCGCCAACATCTGGAACAACATGCCCCCAGACCTTAGACAAGAACCTTGCCGCAGACATTCAGAAAGAAACTCAAGACTTGGCTATTTCTACAAGCCTTCCCTGATCTATGACCTCCCCAACTGATACAACTCGCCTTGGTCCGCCAGTCGACACTCCCCATCCCTGACATGGCTTCTGATGTTATATTAATCAGTCCTGAGTTTTATGAACTAATACTATTTTAATCGGGAACATTTGATAGTCTACAGCCCTAAGTATAGGAGACTAAGTACACATTTGATAATATTCAGTCTTGAGTACAAGTGATTATTATAGTCCTAAGTATATGATTAGATATTATTTATTTCTGAGACTAGATATTATTTATTTCTAGGTTAGCCATGACTTTGGCTTTTCCTCCTCCCAGTTCAAGTGCCCCTGTTTTATTGTAACTTTCATTCACTTTTTCTCTCTTCGCCTATTGTTCACGTTGATGTTAATGTTATTGCACAGATGTTTATTGTAAACCGATACGATATGATTGGTATCATGAGTGTCAGTATAAAAAAGCCCTAAATAAATAGATAAATAAATAAATAAATAAAACACCAGCCTGCTAAACATACCCTCTGCAAAACAAGCATACCTCACCACAACCAGAGAACACGCCATATCAATAGCTGGCCCTTCTTTGTGGAACACACTCCCTGAAGAACTCAGATTGGAGACTTCCACCCAGTCTTAAAAAAAAAAAAAACAAAAAAAAAACCCCAACCTAAAAACCTGGCTATTCCAAAAAGCTTTTCAGTCCTCAAGCCTAACCCCCCACCCCCTCCCCATCCTGACCTCACAATAAAAATGGAAACATCACAATCCTAATTAACCTTTAGACATGCCCGCGTACCTCAATAAGCCCCAATATGTCTCCTATGTACAGATTTCTCCTTGTAAATAACTAGAGATGCCCTCCTCCCCTTGTAACTATAATTATTGCCCTGTTGAGCTGTTTGAATCAAATCGCCCTGTTGAGCTGTTTGAATCAATTCTTTTCAATGTTCACCACTGCTAAAATGTAATTGTATTAACTGTTGATGTGCCTCCGATCCATGTAAAAATAGTAAGACACGTTCATCCTACTATTTCTCCACACTAACATGTAAACCAATGTGATGTACCCCAATGAATGTCGGCATATAAAAGCAAGTAAATAAATAAATAAATAAATAATCCTGCAGGTCATCTGGAGAGAAGTGTCACAGGCTGGCGAGTTGAAGACATCCCTTGCAGGATGGTGAACTTGAAGGACGAAATGCGCAGGATTCCAGCAAGATAAGCTCTATGGAGCAGTTGAGTCCAGGAGTAAACAAGAGTGCTCAGAGGAAAAAATAAAAATCCTGCACAAGATGGTCGTGCTGAACAGGAACCAGATGCTGAAGCTTGAAGATGATGGTGAACCTGGGTGCAGAAGGCATTTGACAAAGTCCCTCATGAGAGGCTTCTACGTAAACTAAAAAGTCATGGGATAGGAGGCGATGTCCTTTTGTGGATTACAAACTGGTTAAAAGACAGGAAACAGAGAATAGGATTAAATGGTCAATTTTCTCAGTGGAAAAGGGTAAACAGTGGAGTGCCTCAGGGATCTGTACTTGGACCGGTGCTTTTCAATACATATATATAAATGATCTGGAAAGGAATACGACAAGTGAGGTTATCAAATTTACAGATGATACAAAATTATTCAGAGTAGTTAAATCACAAGCAGACTGTGATACATTGCAGGAGGACCTTGCAAGACTTGAAGATTGGGCATCCAAATGGCAGATGAAATTTAATGTGGACAAGTGCAAGGTGTTGCATATAGGGAAATATAACCGTTGCTGTAGTTACACGATGTTAGGTTCCATATTAGGAGCTACCACCCAGGAAAAAGATCTAGGCATCATAGTGGATAATACTTTAAAATCGTCAGCTCAGTGTGCTGCAGCAGTCAAAAAAGCAAATAGAATGTTAGGAATTATTAGGAAGGGAATGGTTAATAGAACGGAAAATGTCATAATGCCTCTATATCGCTCCATGGTGAGACCACACCTTGAATACTGTGTACAATTCTGGTCGCCGCATCTCAAAAAAGATATAGTTGCGATGGAGAAGGTACAGAGAAGGGCAACCAAAATGATAAAGGGGATGGAACAGCTTCCCTATGAGGATAGGCTGAAGAGATTAGGGCTGTTCAGCTTGGAGAAGAGACGGCTGAGGGGGGATATGATAGAGGTCTTTAAGATCATGAGAGGTCTTGAACGAGTAGATGTGACTCGGTTATTTACACTTTCGAATAATAGAAGGACTAGGGGGCATTCCATGAAGTTAGCAAGTAACACATTTAAGACTAATCGGAGAAAATTCTTTTTCATTCAACGCACAATAAAGCTCTGGAATGTGTTGCCAGAGGATGTGGTTAGTGCAGTTAGTGTAGCTGGGTTCAAAAAAGGTTTGGATAAGTTCTTGGAGGAGAAGTCCATTAATGGCTATTAATCAATTTTACTTAGGGAACAGCCACTGCTATTAATTGCATCAGTAGCATGGGATCTTCTTAGTGTTTGGGTAATTGCCAGGTTCTTGTGGCCTGATTTTGGCCTCTGTTGGAAACAGGATGCTGGGCTTGATGGACCCTTGGTCTGACCCAGCATGGCAATTTCTTATGTTCTTATGTGCCTCCTGCAGGTCGTACAGCAAGTCTACCCAGGCCAAACAAAGTCTCAAGAAGGCACTTTGTGGAAACAGATGCTAAAGCCTCTAGCAATGTGGAAAAAACAAAAATTCAAGCAAGCTGGCGCCTCCAGCAGGTCGGTAGATTTTCAGCGAAAAAACTAGAACAAAAGTTTTGTCCTTAAAAAAAATTTTTGGCAAAGAAACTCCGGAACTAGGCATGGACCCATCACAAGGACATGAACGGTGAACACATGGCTTCACAATCTGTTATGGAGCGCTAGGAGAGCGGTCCGGCTTATCAGGAGATGTGTGTTCTTGGACCACAGCTCGATCCCAGAGGAACTCCGAAGAGGTGCTGCGACAGGCGAGGCATGCCCGAGCATGGGCTGGACAGGAGCGAGGCTGAACTGAAGACAGATGACTGGAGATACTGACCCTCCTCCAGACCTGCATGCTTCGGAAGACCAGCAACGCAATGGTGGTCTTATGAACAGTCCTCCGACCGTTCCAAGCCCTTTTGGACCTGCCGCAGGGTACGGCAAGAAGCTGCAGGCTGGATGGAGGCCAGGGCAGCAAAGACCGGAACATGGAGATTCAGACGAGACTCAGGAACGAGGTACTTGGATGCACAGACGAGACTCAGGAACGAGGTACAAGACATTCAGAAGAGACTCAGGAACGAGGTACAAGGCATTCAGAAGACTCAAGCAAGTACTGGTTTGAGACTGCGACGCAGCGCGCCCTACACAGTCCACCTGCGGGACTGGTCACGGACCATGCTGGACTCGAAGAGTCTCTAGACAAGAAGTGGAGCAATGAACGGAGCATGTCTCAGAAGCTGTAGAGGCCTGCACCGAGGCGCGCCCTACTCAGCCGCCAGTGGCTGGTCGCAGACCATGCTGGGACAGGTTCTGGCAGAGTCTTTGGCACGGACAGAGCAAGCACAAGGGACTCCGTAGACCAGGGATAAAGACAGAAGCGGAAGTCTCCTGGAGGCTTGTGCTGCAGAGGTGAGAAAGGCATTGCATCATGAAGCGCCCTACTCAGACCTACTCAGCCCGCCCGTGGGGCTGGGCGCAGACTATGACATGGCATGCCAGGAAGAGTGGCACGAGGAACCAGGGGTTCAGGACAGCTGGACAGGATCACAGACATCAGGATCAAGAGAAACAATATCTAGGCTGGATCATGGACATCAGGAACAGAGAACAAACATCTGGACTGGAACATAGATTAGGATCAGGAGGCAGACCTCAGGACTGGATCACAGACATCAGGAACAGCAGACATCTGCCAGAGCAGCAGCGATGGTCCCGGCCGCGAGGGAGCACCCTCGTCGGCCCAACCCTGCCGCACAGGACTGGAGGCAGCTGAGGAAGAACCCGGCGACGGCGGCATGCTTGCCATGAAGGTAGTCAGCATCAGCGGCCCGGGAAGGTAGGGAGCCTGCCCGCGCAACAGATACAGTAAAAGTCGCGGGAGAGCGGGCAAGCGCCCGCTCTCCCGGCGTGCCCACAGCTCACTCTCCTGTGCGCACGATTCAATAACAAAAAATATTCAAATTAGGGCCCGCGGTAAAAAGAGGCGCTAGGGACACTAGCACATCCCTAGCACCTCTTTTTTGACAGGCGCAGCGGTTGTCAGTGGGTTTGAGAACCGACGCCGGCAAAATTGAGCGTCCGGTTTTCAACCTGCGAGCCGCGGGCAGATTTTACATTTTTTTTTTTATTATTTTAAATTATTTTTAACTTTTGGGACCTCTAACTTAATATCACCATGATATTAAGTCGGAGGGTGTACAGTAAACTGCTTTTCTGTGCACTTTCCCGGTGCCGGCAGAAATTACCGCCTAACTTTGGGTAGGCGGTAATTTCTGAAAGTAAAATGTGCGGCTTGGCCGCACATTTTACTTACTGAATCTTGCGGGAATAACTAATAAGGCCATCAACACGCATTTGCATGTTGCGGGCGCTTTTAGTTTCGGGGGGGGGGGGGGGGTGGTTGGCCGCGCGTTTTTGACGCACTTTACCCCTTACTGAATAAGGGGTAAAGCTAGCGCGTCCAAACGCGGGTTAACAGTGCACTCCACTGGTAGGCCCCTGTCACATGGTAGGGGCTAAAAGTCACCGGCACCATTTTGCTTAGTGGCAGCCGAGTCCCCGGGAGCGGCAGATCACTCCCGGGCCCTCCGCTGGACCACCAGATGGGGCGTTGGGGTGGTGGCACGGGGGGGGGGGGGGAGGCAGGATGAGTCGGGGGCTGGCAGAATTTTGAAAGGGCACTTTTTGCCCTTTCAAAATTCTGCTGCCTGCCACAGCGCCCCCTAAGTCTCAGCACCCTAGGCACAGGCCTAGCTCGCCTAGTGGTTCCTCCGGTCCTGCCTAGGATAAGGAGAGATGTCATGTACCAACCAACTCTTGGGGGAGCGCTGGGAGTACCAAACCTTCAATGGTACTGGGTAGTGGCCCAGTTGAGAGCAATCATCGACTGGCATAAAGACAAATCCAACTGTGGGCAAAAATAGAGCAAGAACTGGTGGGGAATGTGCCTTTGCAGACTAGGGTCTGGCAACCCAGGGACACCTGGATCAGGGCTGTTCATATGATTCCTACCACGCGTTTAGCCCTGGATATTTGGGAAAAATGGCGTGTATATTTTGTGGGATCACGACGTTACTTTTATAGTACAGCCATAAATTATAATACTAAATTCCCGGCTGGTAGAGCACTCACAAACTTTCCACCATTGTTCTGCAAAGGCATAGTCCGCCTGGAGCATATCTGGGGAATACAAAAGTTCTACACCTTACAGGAACTCATGGAGAAATATCAACTGGGCAGGGAGGCCCGTTTCCATTATATACAATTATACCACTTTGTGATGGCAGAAAAAATCAGGATAGAGCTTAAACAGGGCAAGACACAATTGGAACACTGGTGTAACAAGGCTGACCGCATGACAGGTGTTATCTCTACTCTTTATTGATTCCTTGGACATGCAAAGAAGATGAAGGCCCCATACGTAACGGTATGGCAAAGGGATTTGGGTAAACCACTCACCACAGAACAATGGGATTTGATACTGTTGATATTTTCTAATACCAAACATAGGCCTGGATTTATCAAAATGCGGTAAGTACCGCATGCGATAGCAAAAGGGGTGTGTTTTATGCTAATATAGCATTTATCGCAATTTGCACTAATTACCTGTGCGAAGAGCTAAGTTAGCGCAAATTGCGATACCATTTTCAGATTCTGCGATAAGTGCCAGACCTGTTGTATTTCCTGCATTCAACCACTGGGAGACCATTGTTAATGGTCCCAGGGGGGGCAGGAGGGGAGGGGAGGGAGAGAGAGAGAGAGAGAGAGAGACTGGCCATAATGTCATGGCCCATAGGTAGGTATTTGTATCCCTATGGTAGGCCCACCTAGTAACTCAAGGTGGGGTTTAGGGGCCACTTTGACATTCTACGTGACACCTACGAACAGAATAGTGGTCTCTTGTGAAGATTTGATGGCCTTCGGAGTGAGGAAACTCACTCCAAGATGAGATTTGGGCAGTGTTCTCTCAACCTAGCGTGATGTTACCCAGGTAGAGAGTCCATCAAGCTAGGTTGAGAGAACACTGCCCAAATCTCATCTTGGAGTGAGTTTCCTCACTCCAAAGGTCATCAAATCTTCATGAAACCACTGTTCTGTTCATAGGTGTCACGTAGAATGTCAAAGTGTCCCCTAACCCCCTACACTCTTACATAAACCCCACCTCGAGTTACTAGGTGGGCCTACCATAGGGATACAAATACCTACCTATGGGCCATGACATTATGGCCAGGCTCGCTCGCTCTCGCTCTCTCTCTCTCCTAACCCAGCCCTAACTCCTCCTATTTTCTGAATTTGCATCGCACCATACGATATGGTGCTATTGCATGCGTTAAACACGTTTTCGCATGCGGTAAGGGCCTATCGCATGTGTTAACAGGGCTTTTCGCATGCGATAAGCCCTTAACGCATGCGAAAACGCCTTATCGCATTTTGATAAATGAGCCCCTTAGTTCGCTCTCTGCCCTATTGTCAGAAAATAGCTACAAGGTGCTCATGAGATGGTATCTCACGCCTGACAGCCTGCTGGAAAAATTGGTATGTGGTGGAGTTGCCCTCATCTGAAGCAATTCTGGAAAGTATTTTTATTACAGCCATTATTGGTCTACCCATACCATATGCCCCCGAACATTTTTTGCTTAATATGCCACCAGATGTACCTAAGTGGTTGCTGATTCACCAAATTATCCTAGCGGCTAGATGTGAGCTCGCTCTATTCTGGAAACAGACCGCCCTCCCTATGATGGCGGATGTGGGTATCCGCCTAGAGTGTTGTTTAATGCATAAATTGACTGGGATAAAAAATCACAACCTACCCAGATTCTATAGGATTTGGAATCCCTACATAACATGGCAGACAGAGCAAGCCACCGATTAATAAGGATGCACTAAGGTTCAATATTGATGGTGCATGGACTATATCTGTTTTTTGAAACTGTGTAAAATCATAATAAGTACTCGGTCTTTGACTAAGTGAATATAATGTTCTCAGTTGGGGGGAGGGAATAAGTTCTGTTTGCAGATATTGGAAAATAAATGTTATGGTCATGTTTTCATAATTGTAAAGTACTGCTTACTTTTGATGACAAATAAAAATTATAATTAAAAAATAAAAAAAAAGTGTGCAGACCGGCAAAGGTTCTCACCTAGGGTACCCACGCCTATAAGCCGCATCCAAAATGGATGCACAAAAAACGTGTGTCAGAGCACACGCGCCTAGGCCACTCATCCAACTAGATGCCCAACTGGGCACTGAGTACCGACACAAAGGAAAACAGATGGACTCACAAAAGACACACAGGCATGCACCAATGGCCTGCAGCAAAAGATGTGCAAAATTTCCTCACAGCCTACCATGCACCAAAAAGGGAGAAACCTTGGAGCAGAGACTAACTAAACAGCTGCACAACTCGCCGTTCCTGCACTACCTCCTCACTTCACAGAACTCTCCAGAGATGTGAGCAGGTCAGCCCAACGCCGCGGAAACAGACCCTTTTCTCATGCTTTCTTTTTCTTATACATTTTCCCTGAGCTCAGCCCTCCCTGGCTGAGAGCAGGAACGGGTTCAGACTAGGGGGGGGGGGGAGGGCTAAAGCCTTCATCGCTGAGCTTGTCTTGGCCTGCAACTGCTAAGTAAAATTTAGGTTCGCACACTCAAGGCTACCAGACTGAAGGCAATCTACTGAGGTAGGGACCGCATAGTCTCACCTCGGGAGGCAAGCAGTACTATATAGACATCTCGTCTTTCCGATATCTCCTGTCAAACTTTTTTTTTTTTTTTTTTTTTAATCACAGGCAAACCCCCAAAGGGAAATGCATGTTCAACATCTGCTGGAGATGTAGAACACTGGCAGGCTGATATCAAGGTGGGATTATATGGGCGTGATGACAGCTTTTGCTCCATCTGCTGGCAGAGGTGCATAATAGGGATGTGAATCGGGTGCCCGATCATTCCCGCTTACGGGTTTCATCTGGCCGAGGGAAAATCTCGTTTTCCCACGGATCCCCGTTTTTTTTTTTTTTTTAGTAAAACGTTTTTCGAGTTAGTGCGCACTAATTCATATTAGTGCGCGCTAACAAAAATAATAAAAAGTAACAAAAAAATAACAAAAATAAATTTTTTTTGTTAGCGCGCACTAACCCGAAAAATGATTTTTACGAAAATTCGGGGGGAAAAGTGATAGTTTCTTTTTTTACCCGATATAGTAACAAATTTAGAAATATCGTACGATATTTCAATTCATTAGAAAAATGATTCACATCCCTAGTACATAACACACTCGAGACTGACCTGCCCAAACGCCGAGGAAACACACGTTTCTTATGACCACAAAATTTAGTCACCCATAGCAATGGGCGCCTGATATAATAAACTGCAGCATGTGAAATCAGCACCTCAGCAAAAAAACCAAAGCAAGCGTGATCAAAACGGACACTTGTATTGAGCACCCATTGCAATCGTGGTCGCCCAATGCAATAATCTCTTTTGAGTGCCAGAGATGAATATTCTCGTGTAGTGAGTCCTTTTTTTATGCTGCCTCTCGTTTACATATTTCATCGTGACACCCAGGGACATGGCTGTGCTCGCGTTAGGAAAATGAGTACTGAATATGAGCACCTGTTTTCAGCGTGCATCTTATTGCATTGCCCCCCCCCCCCCCCCCCCCATACACACACAGATTCTAGGGGTGAAATCTGGAGAGTTTTCTGGTATGTGTATAAAGTTCTGCTTTTGGGAGAAGATGAGCCCTGTAGCGAATCTATATCTGGGAGAAGACATACCACATATAAATCATATCCAGGGAAAGAGGAACCTTGTATAAAATCTGCCTCTTGAGAAAGATGGGGCTTATACAGAACCCCTATCTGATGATAGATGGGCCTTGTGTGAAATCTGGCTTCATTATACATCTAAATGGGGAATGTTAGTCTCAAGTTGTTCCATCACCTGAAACGTCAGTAGATGAGGTCTACAAAGGGATAATCTAGGAATCATGGGGAGGAGACAAAGGGAGTTATTGGAGTGAAAAATGTACATCTTTGAGGAAGTCTGGGGAGAGGCAGCATAGAAGTTGCAATCTGCCTTGAATTTCCAGTTGAGTTACAGGAGAGGAGTCTTTCTTTTAAGGGCAAAGGACCAATCCAGGAAAATCCAACCCCAAGGGAAGAGGAGAGGATTGTTTTCTTCAGATCAATTAGTAAAAATTTGTAACCTATCATTGAAATCATCCATTGTACCTGAAGACTTGAGTGTGGATAATGTAACCCCAATATTTAAAAAGAACTCCAGGGGCGATCCGGGAAACTACAGACCAGGTAGCCTGATTTCAGTGCCAGGAAAAATAGTGAAAAGTGTTCTAAATATTAAAATCACAGAACATATAGAAAGACATGGTTTAATGGAACAAAGTCAGCATGGCTTTACCCAAGGCAAGTCATGCCTCACAAATCTGCTTCACTTTTTTGAAGGAGTCAATAAACATGTAGATAAAAATGAACTGGTAGATGTAGTGTATTTGGATTTTCAGAAGGCATTTGACAAAGTTCCTTATGAGAAGCTTTTAGGAAAAGTAAAAAGTCATGGGATAGGTGGCGATGTCCTTTCGTGGATTACAAACTGGCTAAAAAACAGGAAATAGAGAGTAGGATTGAATGGACAATTTTCTCAGTGGAGGAGAGTGGGCAGTGAAGTGCCTCAGGTATCTGTATTGGTACCCGTGTTTTTCAATATATTTATAAATGATCTGGAAAGGAATACGATGAGTGAGGTAATCAGATTTGCAGATGATACAAAATTATTCAGAGTAGTTAAATCACAAGCGGATTGTGATAAATTGCAGGAGGACCTTGTGCGACTGGAAAATTGGGCATCCAAATGGCAGATGAAATTTAATGTGGATTAGTGCAAGGTGATGCATATAGGGAAAAATAACCCATGCTATAGTTACACAATGTTAGGTTCCATATTAGGAGCTACCACCCAAGAAAGAGATCTAGGCATCTTAGTGGATAACATATTGAAATCGTCAGTTAAGTGTGCTGCGGCAGTCAAAAAAGCAAACAATGTTGGGAATTATTAGAAAGGGAATGGTGAATAAAACGGAAAATGCCATAATGCCTCTGTATCGCTCCATGGTGAGACCTCACCTTGAATACTGTGTACAATTTTGGTCACCACATCTCAAAAAAGATATAGTTGCGAAGGAGAAGGTACAGAGAAGGGCAACCAAAATGATAAAGGGGATGGAACAGTTCCCCTATGAGAAAAGGCTAAAGAGGTGAGGGATGTTCAACTTGGAGAAGAGACAGCCGAGGGGAGATATGACAGAGGTGTTTAAAATTATGAGAGGTCTAGAATCTGTTGCAATATGGGTCCAGGGCTCATCCGGTGCTGGCAAGGGTTGAAGCAGGCCTCAAGGATATCCGGGCGGAGGTTTCTCTCTGGAACAATTGGAACAGGAGGCTACGTAAGCTAGAGTGTCTTCTTTCATGGTGGGCCACCATAGTACTTTTATCGCTTGGCCAGTGTTCGTCGTTGACCAGGGTGTCCAGCCAGTTTCGAATCATAGAAACATAGAAACATAGAAACATAGAAATGACGGCAGAAGAAGACCGAATGGCCCATCCAGTCTGCCCAGCAAGCCTCACACATTTTTTCTCTCATTCTTATCTGTTACTCTTAGCTCCTTGTTCTATTCCCCTTCCACCCCCACCATTAATGTAGAGAGCAGTGATGGAGCTGCATGCAAGTGAAATATCTAGCTTGATTAGTTAGGGGTAGTAGGGGCAGTAACCGCCGCGATAAGCAAGCTACACCCATGCTTATTTGTTTTACCTAGACTATGTTGTACAGCTCTTGTTGGTTTTTTTTTTTTTTTCTTCTCCCCTGCTGTAGAAGCAGAGAGCCATGCTGGATATGCATTGAAAGTGAAGTATCAGGCACATTTGGTTGGGGTAGTAACCGCCGTAACAAGCCAGCTACTCCTCGCTTTGTGATTGCGAATCCTTTTTTTTCTTCACCCCTGTCGTTGAAGCTATGCAGGATATGCGTGAAGCATCAGTTTTTTTTTTGTTTTTTTTTTTTTTTCCCCCTGCCCTTGAAGCAGAGAGCTATGCTGGAAATGCGTGATGTATCAGTCTTTCTCCCATGCCGATGCAGGAGAGAACCATGCTGGATATGCATGGAAAGTGAAGTATCAGGCACATTTGGTTTGGGGTAGTAACTGCCGTAACAAGCCAGCTACTCCCCGCGTTTTGAGTGCGAACCCTTTTTCTTCTCCTTTGCCGTTGTAGCAGAGAGCTCTGCTGGATGTGTGAAGTATCAGTTATTCTTCTCCCCTGTCATTGAAGCAGAGAGCTATGCTGTATATGCATTGAAAGTGAAGTATCAGGCATATTTGGTTTGGGGTAGTAACCGCCGTAACAAGCCAGCTACTCCCCTCTTTATGAGTGCAAATCCTTTTTTCCATTACCTCTTGCTGTTGAAGCTTAGAGCGATGTAGGAGTCACAGTAAGCATGTGTATGTTTATTTAGTAAGGGTATTGTGTCAATAGCCATCATTCTGGCGAGTCACCCACTCTTCATTGGTGGCCTCTTGACTTTATGGATCCGCAGTGTTTATCCCACGCCCCTTTGAAGTCTTTCACAGTTCTGGTCTTCACCACTTCCTCTGGAAGGGCATTCCAGGCATCCACCACCCTCTCCGTGAAGAAATACTTCCTGACATTGGTTCTGAATCTTCCTCCCTGGAGCCTCAAATCGTGACCCCTGGTTCTGCTGATTATTTTCCTACGGAAGAGGTTTGTCGTTGTTTTTGGATCATTAAAACCTTTCAAGTATCTGAAAGTCTGTATCATATCACCTCTGCTCCTCCTCTCCTCCAGGGTGTACATATTTAGATTCTTCAATCTCTCCTCGTACGTCATCCTATGAAGATCCTCCACCTTCCTGGTCGCCCTTCTCTGTACCGCTTCCATCTTGTCTTTGTCTTTTTGTAGATACGGTCTCCAGAACTGAACACAGTACTCCAGGTGAGGCCTCACCAAGGACCTGTACAAGGGAATAATCACTTCCCTTTTCTTACTCGATATTCCTCTCTCTATGCAGCCCAGCATTCTTCTGGCTTTTGCTATCGCCTTGTCGCATTGTTTCGCTGTCTTCACATCATTAGACACTATCACCCCAAGGTCCCTCTCCTGCTCCGTGCTCATCAGCCTTTCCCCCCCCATCGAGTGCAGTTCATTCGGATTTCCACTCCCCATATGCATGACTTTGCACTTCTTGGCATTGAATCTCAGCTGCCATATCTTCGACCACTCTTCCAGTTTCCTTAGATCCCGTCTCATTCTCTCCACTCCTTCCGGCGTGTCCACTCTGTTGCAGATCTTAGTGTCATCCGCAAAAAGACAAACCTTACCTTCTATCCCGTCCGCAATGTCGCTCACAAAGATATTGAACAGGACCGGTCCCAACACCGATCCTTGCGGCACACCACTTAAAACCGCTCTCTCTTCAGAGAAGGCTCCATTTACCATCACACATTGTTTTCTGTCCGTCAACCAATTTGCAATCCAGGTCACCACATCGGCACTCACTCCCAAGCTTCTCGTTTTATTCACCAGTCTCCTGTGCGGAACCGTATCAAAAGCTTTGCTGAAATCCAAGTAGATGACATCTAGTGCTCTTCCTTGATCCAATTCCTTGGTTACCCAGTCAAAAAAGTCAATCAAATTTGTCTGACAGGATCTTCCCCTGGTGAATCCATGCTGCCTCTGGTCCATCAATTCTCCAGACTGTAGATAGTTGACTATTCTCTCTTTCAGCAGTGACTCCATTACTTTTCCCACCACCGAAGTGAGGCTAACCGGTCTGTAGTTGCCTGCCTCTTCCCTGTTCCCACTCTTGTGAAGCGGGACCACCACCGCTCTTCTCCAATCACTCGGCACCACTCCCGTTTCTAGGGATCTATTGAACAGGTCACACAGCGGACCCGCCAGAACATCTCTGAGCTCCCTCAATATCCTTGGATGAATCCCATCAGGCCCCATGGCTTTGTCCACTTTCAGGTTCTTTAGTTCTTCCCACACATTTTCTACTGTAAAAGGATTTTCATCTATTCCCCTTCCCTCCAGTTTCTTGTTGTTTAGAGATGGTCCTTCTCCAGGGTCTTCTTTAGTGAACACAGAGCTGAAGTATTCGTTTAATATTTCTGCCATTTCTTCGTCTCTCTCCACACATTGATCATTACCACCTTTCAATTTCACTATACCACCTCAGAATCAATTTCACTATACCACCTCAGAATCAATTTCACTATACCACCTCAGAATCATGAATCCAACTTAGCAATTTCTTTCTTAGATTGCAGGGTACAATGGTCTTGCCCGGAGTTACCGGATGTTTAGCTGTGAGAATCACTCTGTTCATGTCAATAATGTGCTGGGGTTCATCAGGTATGTCCTCTGAGAGGAAAGAGAGAGATAATGCATCTGCTCTGACATTCTTGTCACCAGGGCGATATTTCAGCAAAAAGTCAAATCTGTTGAAGAACAGGAACCACCTCACCTGTCTATGGTTGAGGCGTTGAGCATGATGGAGGTACTCCAGATTTTTGTGATCAGTGTACACTGTAATCTGATGTTGTGCACCCTCAAGCCAGGGGCGCCATTCTTCAAATGCCATGTTTATTGCCAACAGTTCTTTATCCCCAGTGCTGTAGTTCTTCTCCGCTGGTGAGAAGCGTCGGGAAAAGAATGAACAGGGGTGCAAGATCTATGAATCACCAGTCTGGCTTAGCACGGCCCCTACATCTAAAGTTGTCTGATGCCTTTTGCCTAGGCTCAGTAATTTGGCACCCAGGGTGTCATCAGTGGAAGGCACTGAGATGTCTCGATCCTGTGATCCTGCAATTTTTTAAGTTTATTTTGACTGGTGTTTTTTGACGGCACTTCTTGTAACGTCTGGTTCTCAGCCTCTGCTGTCTTCTCCCCACCCTCTTCCTGCCTTTCCAAGATGGTCTGGGTTCCTTCAAGGGGTGACGCCACCTCCGCAGCCAGATTCCCGAGATCGGAAGTGGGGGCTATGGTATTATCCTTCCCAGGCGTACTCTGTGCAATAGGCTGGATGTTGTTGTCAAGGGGAGGGGAATCCCCTGCCTTGGACTGTACGCCAATCTTTGGAGAGGCTTTGGCTGGTTTGTCCTGGGGGGGGGGGGCCTTCCATTCCCTTCCCTAGATATTACACTATACGAGTCCTGAATGTCTGCACTCTTGGCCCGGGATCTCAGGGTCTCCTGTGAGGATTCTGCCGGGGTGGGGGGCATGGTCTTCCTGGACCCCAGCATCAGCGGAGTTGGCAAGCCCCGATCTCCTTTTGCATGACTGGGCGCTTGCAGATGTCAAAGCTGGGGCTGGTGTGCAGATGGTGGAGGAGCTGGAATCCTTTTTTCTGGATGAAACGCCAGTATTTTGACCATGTCCGGAGGGATCTGGGTCCTTCTGCTGAGGGGCTGAGCGGGCGATTGTGGCTGAGGTGTGCGGGACTGTGTCCACAGAGGGAGTAACCCTGATGATATTTTTGGTCAGGGGACACACCTTGTGGGTGTGCCCTCCTCCCTTACAGGACTAGCACCTCGCCTCCCCTGCCATTTAATACACTTGGTACGTGAATCCATCATAGTGGATGATGAAAAGCCCCTCAGCCTCCTCTTGCCCTTCCTTCAGCTTTAAAATAGCGTCCCTCCTATACGATTTGATGTGCTTTCGAGCGCGGTCGGTATGTCCCATCGGGATTGCTAAGATTTGAATCCAGCGTCTCATCCGGAAGAAAAGGAGGCACATTAGATAGAATAGCATTGGTTCTGGCTCTGTCTAGGTACTCCAAGGGGTGGAAAACCCCTTTTACCAATCTCAAATACAAGGTATGTAAGTGAAGTATTGAAAAATATCCAAAAGCCAACAAAACCTCACAAGACTAATTTTAACAAAAACTTCATGTGTGACACTACCCAGATGTTAAAAAAATGGAGGAAAAAAGACCTCAGGACCTCATGTTTGTTCTAGATAGAACATTCAACATTAAGAGGTGATTTACAATCACTGGTCTTTAAAAAAAAAACCTCCAACCATCCAAACTTTAATTTTATTCTTGATAATAATTTTTTTCTATTTTTATATTTCCTTAAAACAGGTACTCTAGTTCAATTGTACTCAATGTCCCAAATTCAAACATGTTGTTTAGAAGTTGTAGAAATTAGACTCTTTAACTAACAGTTTCAAAAAAACTTTGTGGACACGATAATGGTTAAACTTATCTCTAGGTGCATTCTACAATGCTACAAAAGTCCATCCATTATTCTTTATATGCCGACATCAGCCAATGTTTCACCATGAGGCTGCTTCAAGGCAGTTACTGCATTAATTGAAAAAGATTTTAGGGTAAACATGTTACCTTCAATATGTCTTCCTCTGAGTCCTCATCGGATGGTGAGGAGGTTGAAAGTAGACCTCCTAATGAAAATGTCCATTTTTTAGATCAAGGGTACAAACAGAAAAGGAGAGGCAGACGACGATTCAATTGGAGACATTAACGGGGAGACTACAATGTTCACCAGGACCAGAGGATTGCTATGAGGTCAACAACTCGTCAATACACCAGGAATCAGCCGTAATAAATCTTTCTAGCCACCAATTGTTGACGAGGCAGTTTTAAATAAAGGATTTTCTTTTGTTACTCAATGTTTTCACGATCCGTTCCAATTTAGAGTTGATCTTGAGAAATTTATATGATCCTTATCTTTAAAAGTATTCTTCTATAAACAACCTTGTGAAGTTGTACAAACTTCTAGGGTCACTGACAAATCCACTTGGTGTCCACCTGGACGATTGGATCCAATTTTGGAGACATATAAGAAGATGGTTTTGCGTGCTGTAGCAGAATATGAAATAATTTACTTACAGCAAGGTATACATCGAAATAACAACCTAAAATCTGATGAAAGGAAGGCTTTGTATGATTTGAAAGACAACCAATTCATTGTCATAAAGAAGGCTGACAAGGGAGTATCGATTGTTATACAAGATCGACATGATTATGTGAATGAATTGCTTGGACAGTTACAAGATACATCTACATATAAAGTATTAAAATCAGATCCTACAAAGTCAATTCAAAAGGAGATTAAAAAAATTACAGATGAAGCTCTTTAATCTGGTTTTCTCACAAAAAAGGAAAACAAATTTTTGAATATTCAACACCCCAGCATTCCTACCATATACACTTTACCTAAAGTGCATAAAGATGAAAAAAGATTGCCGGGAAGACCGATAGTTTCAGCTATGGGGTCAGTGTTGGAGAAACTGTCGATCTATGTGGATAGTTTTTTGACACCATATGTTCATCAAATTAATTCATTTATCCAAGATACAACATATTTTTTGAAAATATTGGAGGATTGGTGTGGTGATGTACAGGATTTCTATTTGGTAACTTTAGATGTCAAATCCTTAAACACACTTATACCCCAGACACCGTTGATAGACACTATACATGATATTTTGAATCAGAGACCTCATCCTTATGAGGTCCCCACTGAGTTCATTATACATCTTATGAGAATTGCTCTGACTAGAAATTTTTTCATTTTTACAACAAATTCTATGAACAAATCTCTGGAACATCTATGGGTGCAACTATGGCCCCCTCACTGGCCAATCTTTACATGCAATGGTTTGAAAATCTATGGATCCAGAATTCTCCATATACAACAAAGATCCATCTATGGAGAAGATTTATAGATGATGTATTTGTAATTTGGTCAGGTACAGAAAAGGAATTGTTGGAATTTTTCAATTGGTTGAATTCCTGTGAGGAGGAAATTCAGTTTTCAATGCAATATGATTATAATTCTATTCCATTTTTGGATGTCCGGGTAATGAAAACTCATGAAGGCACATTAGAAACTACATTATACAAGAAACCAATTGATCGCAATACATTTTTGGAGTACAGTAGCTTTCATCCATCACATCTCAAGGATAGTCTACCCTTTTCACAGCTTTTGAGGATTCGCACAAGAGTTTAAAAACACTCCCAACAAAAATGCAGTGATCTTCTGGCACTTGGATATCCGGTTAAACTACTCAAGAGATGTTATAAGAGAGCTAGGTTTTCCAACAGAGACCACTTACTTGATAGGTCAACATCTAACACTCACGACAATAGTTATTTAAACTTCGTTATGAGGTATATGAGTTTAACTCCCGGCTTGACTAAAATCATCAAATCACACAGTGATATTTTAAGGCTACTTCCTTGTTTTAATGAATGTAATATATGGACTTCATATGTTAGATCAAAAAATATTAACTAGATTGTGAGCCCGTCATTTTTGACAGAAAAGTACACTGTGAATACAATTGGGGGTGTTAAACTTTTTGTGGAATCATGATGAAGGGAAACATGTTCATTGATTGTAAAGAATACACACTTAAATATTTTACCAATTGCAACTCAGATTTTGTTGTTTACGTTCTAATCTGCCCTTGCAAACTAGTTTATGTAGGCAAGACAATTAGACCATTACGAACAAGATTAGCTGAACATAAGAGCTGCCTAAAGACCTTGAAGAAAGATGCACCATTGGTCAATCATTTTATTGAAAAGCAACATAAATTTGGTGAATTAAAGTGTAGTATTCTGGAACAAATTAAATCATCTGTTAGGGGTGGTGACAAATCAAAAAGATTGCTACAGCAAGAAACTAGATGGATTTTAAAACTACAGAGTGTTTAACTGTTTGGATTAAATATGGAAATAGATTGGTTTCCGTTTTATTAAAAAAAAGTCATTGCATGTAGGATCAAATAATTGTCATTTATACTTTATGAGTAATTCTTTGGAAGAGTACACAGGAATCAAATAGAAATTGTGTTTGTAATTCAGACGAATCAAATCCATTGTTGAGATTTTTGAAGGAAGAAAGGAATATGATTGGGCAGATTTTTCGTTTTGTGCTTTAAATCGCCATTAGCAGTCTTAGACTGCAGTGGAGAAAGTGATCGGATGTTGGACGCTGTAGTTCAGAAGGTATATAATGATCTCAGTAAAACGATATGTGATGTTGTTCAACTAAAATCTTTTTCAATTAATGCAGTAACTGCCTTGAAGCAGCCTCATAGCGAAACATCAGCTGATGTCAGCATATAAAGAACAATGGGTGGACTTTTGTAGCATTGTGGAATGCACCTACAGATAAGTTTTAATCATTATCGTGTCCACAAAGTTTTTTTGAAACTGTTGGTTAAAGAGTCTAATTTCTACAACTTCTAAACAACATGTTTGATGAATGTGGGACATTGAGTACAATTGAACTAGAGTACCTGTTTTAAGGAAATATAAAAATAGAAAAAAATTATTATCAAGAATAAAATTAAAGTTTGGATGGTTGGAGGTTTTTTCTTTTAAAGACTAGTGATTGTAAATCACCTCTTAATGTTGAATGTTCTATCTAGAACAAACATGAGGTCCTGAGGTCTTTTTTCCTCCATTTTTTAACATCTGGGTAGTGTCACACATGATGTTTTTGTTAAAATTAGTCTTGTGAAGTTTTGTTGGTTTTTGAAACCCCTTTTACCACCAGCCCCTCTATGAGTGCCTTGTGTGTAATGGCAAGATTGGTCAAAAAGATGACGGTTTTGCCATACATTTTTCCACAGGAGATGATGTTTCTAGAGCCTACCAACTCCACCAGCGCAGACACTTACCCCTGGGGCTCCTGTCCTATGAGCATTGGGCACTTAACCCCATGCTTACGGCCTATGCCAGCTCTGGATGGTGGGGAAGTCCTCATAGGGGGAGGGTTAGCAGTCAAGTTAGTCTTACCTCCTGCCACTACCACTGTGTAGGTCGGCTTAGCAGACGGGGCGTGGTGTTTTACTGGGGTTTCTCCCCCAGAATTGTCACTGGCATATGTCTTTGTTTTTTCTTCCCCCTGGTTTTTGGGGCTCCTCCCTCAACGGAGGGGACTCCGGCTGCTTTGGTGGCCTCACCTCCGTGATGTGATGAGTGGGGTAGCGGCAGTGGGGATAGCAGGGTCCAAGAGCTGCCCCTGTTCTTCAGGGGCAGGGATAGTCTCTGCAGACAGGAGGGGATTTCCTCCCTGGCTAGGCAGGATAGGTGGATTCTCCTCCTGGTTATTACCTAATTTTAAGTGGCATTGTTATATTCGTTAGAAATATCCTTTCTTGGGCAGTGTTTACTCCCACAGCAGTTCCGGCTTTTGCTGTATTTAAAAGCGGTGTGAGATAACATGGTGGAATGACTTTTGTCTCTGGCGTCATGCCTCCCGGGGAGGGGAAAAAAGGATTGAGCTGGCGTGGTGTATATGATGTGACCAGCTTGGTGGCAGGCACCTTGGTCACCTGGTCTGCCATCGTGGTGGTTGTTGTTGAAAAAAAAGCCCCGATGGTTGAGGGGCTGCTGGTTGCACCGAAACTGTGGCTGGTGTGGTGACATTTGTTATATTGCCCAATCCCACAACTGGTTGAAAAAAAAAAAGGCTCCCTGTGGTGGAACGCTCTGGAGCAGAGGGACGTATGTGGGGTTGGGGGTCCCTATGACTGCTGGACTGGTATCCGGCACAGTTGGTGCTAGGTGTCCTGTAGATCTAAGGACATCTATTACTGGGGGGAAGGTGGTGAGGTCCTCTTCCCCCGCTTTGCTCCTGGGAGCGCTCCTTGGCATGTTGTCTGCCAAGTGGGTTTGAAAAGAAAAAAAAAATCAAAGTAAATTAGGAGTCCAGAAACCAACAAAAAAAAAAGGAACGGGAGCGTGGGTGAGAAGGGAAGAAACGAAACAAAGAACTGAAATATGGCTTTTAAAATCAGCCAAGGAAGGGAGAGGTGGGCAACAGGAGGACTTTTTGGCCTCACACAGACTTGGTCTCCTGGACAAGGGCTTGCTTTGCTTATGCAAGCTGTATTTAGGGTTTTAAGGGAAAGATTTGAAACAAACTCAAGAAAACTGCTTACTTCAGCTTAATGGGAGTGGGGAGGAGAACACACACACACACATACACCTGAGCGTTAAGGAGAAAAAAGCCAAGGGGGAGGAAGGGATTAGCGCACAACAAATGAGCATAAAAAACTGAGAAAGGAAACAAAGTTAACTAGGATGGGGGTTCTTGCTCCTAAAGCAAGCCCTTGGCTTTTGCTGTTGCTCTCCCCAGGTCTGAGCCCCACCCACAGCCTGTTCTAGAAGGTAGAGGAAAAAAAAGCCAAACCCTTCTGGTGTATCAGAACATCAGAACCTTGCAGGTGAGAAACAGCCTCCTGGGGAGAGCAGTAGCAAAGGGAGGGAGGGAGGTTTGGTGGTGGGAAAGGCTAGGCTGCTCTGGTAGGCAAGGGAGTCCAGCCAACTCTCTCTTACAAGTCCTGGAACACAGCACAGCCCTCAGCTCCCCCATGGCTCCACAGATCTGCAGCAATGCCCTCTGGGTCCCTTCCCTCCTTCACTGAGTGCTGGTCCAAGACCTGAGCGAAGGACTGCAGCAAGTTAGCCGAGGGATACAGGAACAGAGGGGAAGTTGGAGAAAAGACAGTCACAGGGTGGAGAAAGGGGAGAGAGAGAGAGGGAACACAGAGAAAAGGGGAGGGATGGGAAGAGACACATGGGGAGCAAGGGAAAAAAGAGACACAGAAGAGGTATAGAAGGAAGGAA
This sequence comes from Rhinatrema bivittatum, assembly GCF_901001135.1. Taxonomy (NCBI): domain Eukaryota; kingdom Metazoa; phylum Chordata; class Amphibia; order Gymnophiona; family Rhinatrematidae; genus Rhinatrema; species Rhinatrema bivittatum. Next base: position 39,438,061 of record NC_042621.1, read on the forward strand.
GGAAGGTCACAGGGAAGGGGAGGAGCACCATGGGAGTATGAGAGAAGGCGGGAGACATAGATAAGGGAAGGAAGAGGCACAAAGGAGACTGGGACACAGGAGGAAAGGAGATAGAGGAAGGCACTGGGAAGGGAGGGAGACAGGAAGGAAGAAGGAGGGAGAGACAAAAGCATGGGGAGGGAGGGGAATAGAGATGAGGGCAGCACAAGAGAGAAGTGCACAGAGGAGGGGGAGGGCATATTGAGAGACAGAGACAGATGAAAGGATGGGAAGGTTTTAAGGAAAGGGAGAGCGAACCACCTGTGTCTGAGAGAGAAGGCTGTGGGTTTGTGAGTGTTTGTGTGTGATTATGCGAGAAGAGGCTGTGTGTTTGGGAGTGAGTGTATGTGTGTGTGTGTGTATATATATATATGAGAGAGGAGGCTGTGTGTTTGGGAGTGTGTGTATATATGAGAGAGGAGGCTGTGTGTTTGGGAGTGTGTGTGTGTATATATGAGAGAGGAGGCTGTGTGTTTGGGAGTGTGTGTGTATATAAGTTGGGAGGTTGTGTATTTATGGGGAAGTATGGAGGTGGGTGCATATTAAAAAAGCTTTAGTTGTGATGGAGAGCAAAACTGCATGAGAGGCTGCAGTTGATGTCTTTATGAAGATAGTTGAAATAACATTTTATAAAACAAAATATATTGAGGGGGTGCTGAAAGCCAAGTAATGTGTGGATTGACAACTGTAACCTCCCCTTCCAAAGCATGAAGTTTAGTGGGGTGTCAAGTTATGGTCCAAGAAAAGTTGGCCACCCTAAGCTCCAATAAATATTATCAGACTATGCTAGCATTGTGAAACAAGCTTTTTCAAATATTGTTTCCTCTCGGCTACCCTCAGCCTTGAGGACCCCCCCCCCCCCCCATGATCAGGCTTGCACCCAAAATCTCATAAATGTTCAAAATGTGCATTCAGACTGTGCTGAGAGCACATTTTAAACTCCTGATGTATTAGCATGCTTACCTCATCGGAAGTTTAAGAAAAAAAAAAAGGAACTTGTGCATTAGGAAACAGAGCACTGAATTTCAGTGCACAGTTTGAATGCTCAGCTTTGTGCATTGGCCTTATTCCTGGAGAGGTCATAGTAACACAGTGAAAGATGGCAGATAAAAATCAATATGGTCCTTTCTTTTAATGGGTAGTAGCAATTGCCGCTCTGTGCAGTTTACCCTGTCTTTTGTCTTTCACCGCAGCGTGCTCAGAAGACTAAAGGGTCTTTTTGAAATTAATAAGGGATTCCAATGTGATTTTGAAAGTGTCTTTAGCATAAGAATGGTGTCCGCAGAAGTGATTTTGATAACCTGAAGAACCCCATCACAGAACCGGTGTTCCCCCCAACCCTGCACAAAGTGAGTCGGTGCTCAGCAGGGCTGGGAAATATGAACCCTTCCCCAGCTGGAGGGTTTACACTTGTATTTAGAGGTAAGCCTTACAGATTTTATATATCGATGGAAAGATGAACCTTTTATATTTGCAATGATAGTGAAGATGGACTTTATGTAAACCTGTATCTAAAGGAACACAGGCTGTATATAAAACCTGTATCCTAGGGGAAACTACAGGTTTTATATAAGGCCTGTAAAATGAAAAGGAATCTCTTAGGGCTGTTACTTGTTTGAAATTCCCTCTTGCCTTGTCCAGAGTTGGGTTCATTTTCCCTGATACAGTAAGTAGCTAAACAGAGATGCTCTGTGCTAGAAATGAAAAGTGACAAGATATTGACCGGAGCATTGGAAATCGATCCAAACTAAATGTGCTTCTTAACTATAAGTGAACAGCTGAACCCAGCTCCCCTTTTATAGTCGTGGAGATAAATACTCTGTTTTTATTAGGAAAAAAATTGCTTTTGACTAAATAAAGCTGTTTGATTAAGACGTGAAAGATGTGGCATATTGATGTTTTAGAGAGGAATTTACAAAGGCTAGTGTTAGAAAGAGAGACCCTTACCCCTGATTGTGATTTAAGCGATTCTGCACATGGACAGACACAGATCAGACTCATTTATTGCTGCCAGCACTCTGTCTTCTCTTTTATTATGATAAAATAGGACTGCCGGCAGCCTTTACTGGTTCATGTGTACTATGGTTGCCTGGGCTAGTGAGTCTATTATTGCTTTCTGATATACTGGGCCCTTGTGTGGTGTGGCTTCCTATATCCTCTGTCGTCATTGTGCTGTACTGGCTACTTATACCTCTCCTCTGAACACATCCACAACAGCTAAAATGTGGTGTGTTCATAACATTGCTGAAATCCACCCCTTGCTTTCTGAACACACTGCCAAGGTCTCATCTCCTCCCGCTTGGACTACTGACTATTGCAAGCAGCTCCTGACAAGTCTCCCAGAGAACCATCTCTTTGCAAGAAGGTGAGTGAGGGCATAGTGGGGGTGGGGTGCGCGGGATAGTGAATAAAGGGAAGCAGAATGAGGGTGGATGAAGGGCAAGAGAATTAGTAAGAAGACTGGAGGGGATGGCAAGAGTGAGTGAGGAGGTGGGAAAGGACAGGTTAATGAGGGGATTGGTGGGGCTATGGGTTGTGTGGGGGGAGAGAGTGAGGGGATCAGAGGGACTGTGAGCTATGAGTGAAAGAGGAGTGGGAGTCCGTCTGTGAATGAGGTGATTGGAGGAGTCAGGAAAAGAGTGAATGAGGAGAGAGGAAAGAAGAGGCAAAGACCAGGATGTATTTTTTTAAATTCTAGACTCTTCCCCACCCTGTCTGAGGGAGCTAAGGAGAGCAGGTGCTGCATGCCAGTCTACCCCCACGCCCCAGGCAGCGGCTAGCCAGCTGAGTCCCATTCAAAGAGGAGGCCTGTGTCTTACTAGCCAAGAAGGAAGAGGGGGAGAGTTACTGGAGAGGATCATTTTCCAGAAAGGGGGAATCTGTGACCATCAAGGGGGGAAGGGGTCTTGATAACCACCAACGATTGGGTGTGAGATTAGAGGGCTCTAGAACAACTGGGGGGAGACTAGCACCACTGGAAGAATCATGAAGTGGGGGTTGCTTGGGATGGAGAACCAGGCTCATCAGGGCAGAGAGGAGGCTAAGAGTAGAGAAAAAGGGCCCCATTCTCTCTACTCTCTTTCTCCTCACCTGAGTGACCCTCCACTGCATCCTGCAACATTGCTCAACCCCCAGATGTCCTTCACCCACCATGGCTTACTGAGCTCGGTGGCAAAGAATGACTGGGGGTTGAGCACTGGTGTGGGACTGGGGATGAAGGATCACTGGGATAAACAGGAGGAAAAGTGTGAAGAATGTGTTTTCACACGTGTATGAGAAAGTATTTGTGTTTAGGAGTGAGTTCACACCCAGCCCTGGTCTTCTCTCACCTTCCCCTGCACCCACAGGTCACGCCCTGCCATGGTGCCAATCACCCCACTCTGTTTTCCCCTCCCTCCAACCGCTCCTTAGTTCCACTTCCTTTTTGTCTACAAATTAATCCCTGCTCGTGTGTATCCATACACGATCCGATGGGTCCCAACATTGTGGAATTTTTACACCCCACATCAGACTTGTCTCAGACTTATTATTCTACAGGAAACTGCAAACGTGGCTGTTTGAAGCAGCTTTTGACACTAGCTAGTGACACTAACCTTTTGTTAACACCGTGCAGTGCTACACTCCAATCCTCTGCAAAATATAAACCTTGACTTCTGAAACAGCTTTTGCTAACAGTCAAGATTGTGAACGCCCTCCAAACTTTACTTTTGTAAAGTTACCTTAATCCCTCTGCACAAGACTAGCCCACTCAAACCAGTTTACCTCCTCGACTTTAAGGAACCCATGTTTAACCTTGGCTGACTTACTATTTAATCATTGTAGGGTGTGGTTTTTGTTTCTAACCAGTAATTCAAATGCACTGAACCAGCCACTCTCTACCACTCCTTTGTTTTTGTTTGTTTGGGTTTTTTTTTTGAGGGGGCTGATATAATTTAAGAAAAAAGTGTGGAATCTAGACAGTTTTTGTAATTTTGAGAAAAAAAGCCCTTTGTTTCTGGCCTTGTACCTACTGAGTGGGGATGATTGAATTTTCCATATGACCATTGTTTTTAGAGAGATCAGAGTCTTGTCTGCAGATATTCCCACACAGAGGTTTCCAAAAGAGCTAAGTGCACTTTTTGCTGTTTAAATTATCGAAGTGCCAAGTATAGGAGTTCTCTATAATTTGTGTTTGTTCTTTTTGAAGAAGCTAATATAATTTAAGAAAAAAAGTGTGTAATCTAGACTGCTTTTGTAGTTTTGTAGAAGTAAGGAATAAAATCCTTTACTTTCAGTGGATTAGATAAACTCACACTAAATGCTTGTCAGGGAACATTTTGTTTATTGATAATCTCAACTGTTAAAAGCCCTCCCTCCCTACCACTCTACCCAGCCACCTTAGAACTTGCTCTTTTATATATAGGGGCCGATGCAAAAAAAAGATGCACTGAAAGCGGGCGCTGCAATATTTAAATTAGGGCTCACGCTGTCAAGGAGGCGCTAGGGGTGATTGTGCGCCCCTAGTGCCTCCTTGACAGCATGCGCCCAAGAGAGAGGTCCGTTGTCGGTGGCTGTCCGCTGGTTAAGAAAATGGACACTCAATTTATCATCTGTTTTCCTTACCGATGCACATGCATGGGTTAGGAAAATGGACGCTGATAAATTCAGCGTCCATTCTCCGAACCTGACTGCCGGCACAGTGTCTGACCTTCCCTAAGCTCTCTCTCCGTGAGGGAGCTTAGGGCAGGTCAGAAGGAGTGAATAAATCAATATTAAAGTGTTGGGCACTTAATATTAATTTATTCATGCCTTCATTTATTGCCCATTGGTCCTTTTTACTGACATTGTCAGTGAAAGAACCAATCCCTTTTCAAGACAGCCTTCTGAAAGGTGATTGGTCCCTTCACTGTCACATGTCAGTGAAAAGGACCAATGGGCAATAAGTGAAGGAGGAATAAATGAATATTAAGTGCCCAACACTTTAATATTGATTTATTCACTCCTTATGGTGCTGGCAGACAGGTTCGGAAAATATACGCTGAATTTATCAGCGCCTGTTTTCCTAACCCATGGATGTGCCAGGGGTTCAGGAAACAGACGCATGTCAACTGACTGTCCGCTTCCTGCACCTGACTGCTGGCACTTTTATTTTTGGTTTTTTTTTTTTTTTTTTAAAGATTTGCTCCTCCTACTTAATATCACAACAATATTAAGTAGGAGGCTGTACAGAAAAGCTGTTTTTTCTGCTTTTCTGTAATATTAGGAGTGTAAAAATGTGAGTCTTAGACACACTTTTTTTTTTTTTTTTGCATTTGGAGTGAATAGCTAATAGCCTCATTCACATACATTTGCATGTGATGAGCGCTATTTGTTTCACTCCGCGTTGGATGCGCATTGTGGAGGCACTAATCCCCTTATCGCTCGGTTGAGCGCACTGTATTGCATTGGTCCCATAGTCTTGTTGGGGTACATAATTGCAGAAATTGATGATGTGATAAATTTTGTTAATCTTTATCAAATTAAAGGAGTTCTCTATTAAATCAAATGAACAAAATGACTATTATTCTATTCAATGTAACAAGTGTGGTGCCTTTCTTGAGGTAAACCTAAAGCCCTAAACCTTTCTTGAGGTGCCTTTCTTGAGGTAAACCTAAAGCCCTAATCCTTGAGGGAGGTTCAGGGCTTACCCCATTTGTTCACAACTGTCTTCGATGAAAAAGGAGTTGACTCACCTTAAAGCTAAAATAGCTACAATAAAAAAGGAATTAGCAACTACCAAGGAAGCCTCACCCACTTTACAGCATTCAGGAAAATGTCCCCCACTACCACAGATTATTCAGAAACCAAATGGTTTACAATGGGCTCAGTTAGGATAAGACCTGTTACCCAGAGACAGCCACTCTTGTCAATTGTGCAGCCCAGATGTACACCCCTATTTTCATAAAGCATCCACAAGCCAAGGAATAAATGGATTACAATGGGCTCTGGTAGAAGACCTGTGATGCAGATACCTACTCTCTCAAATGACAAGTACAACATTTTATTTATTTTATTTAAAAGCTTTTTTAGACCGGTATTTGTGGGTACCTCATATCAGTTTACAAATTACTTGAACATAATACAAAGAAGGGAGTAACATATTTTTGGTAAAAAAGAACATGATTGAGGTAGAGGGTGCGGGAAAAGAAATTTTTTTTTGGAGGGGGAGAGGGTGGAGGTTTAGGGAGGAGATAAAGATGGTAGGAACAGGTGAAATATATACATAATTAGAGCATCTGAGGGTTGGGGGGGGGGGGGGTGAGGGGTACATGCCTTCTCTGTATTGGAAAATGAAGATGTTCTAGCAATGGAGACTAAAGTAGTATCTGAAAGGAAAGAAGATGCCCAATGCACATAGAAATCTCATAACACAACAAAAAAAAAACATAAGAAAAAGCTCCTTGTGCTAAGAAACTCATTTATCAGAGGCACTAATTTGGAAATTCTTTTCAACGGGGAACCCTATAGTTAAGTACCTTCCAGGATCCTCAGTTGGTAGAAATGCAAATCTGATAGTTAATGCAATCAAAGAAGAAAGTAAGGACTTTGAAATGTGCATTATCATTCATCTGGGAACCAACTACCTTGGTAGAAACAGCATCCAAGCAGTACAGAGAGATTTTCAGACTCTAGGGAAGCAGATTGGGCACATGGTAAAAACTATTGCCTTTTCAGAAGTGTTACCTGTTCATGAAAAGGGAAAGGGGAGACTTAACCATATAGGTAACTTCAATACATGCTCAAAACCTGATGTACGGAAGAACGTTTTGGATATATTGGGGGCTGGGACCATGTATGGAACAGTAAAAGGCTCTATGTTCAAAGATGGCTTACATCTGTTTGTGGCAGGAAAAAGAATCCTAAGTGATAAATTCAATTCATCATAAGGCATTTAAACTATAGGGCAGGGATAGCAGAAGGAAATTGGAATGTCACCCCTGTCAACTCCATGAAGTGAGTGGAGAAATTAACAGAATTCAGCTGAATAGGGTAGAAAAGATGTCCAAGAAGAGCAGTAAGCTGAGGGAGAGAAGCTGGAAAACTATGAGCACAAATGCTTGTAGTCTGGGTGATAAAATTCCACATCTGCAAGCCCTAATGATGGAGGTAGTCTTGGATATTGTTGCTGTTACAGAGATATTGGTTCACGGATTCTCATTGGAAAACGGCCATGCTAGGCTATAAGGAAGGACAGAAAAGGGGGAGGAGTAGCACTTTCTGTCAAAAACAATATAAGCAAGTTTGCTTACCATAAACGGTGTTTCCGTAGATAGCAGGATGAATTAGCCATGCTGTCATGGGAACTGTCCATCAGGGCCCGGGAGGCGGAGCTTAAGTAGCAGAGAGTTGATTTTAGTTCCCTCTGCGGCTGCGCGTCTGTTCCCGCACAGGAAGTAGCAGATTCTCCTCAGTCTGTAATTAAGCTTGAAGTTATGGAATTACCTCCGACTACCAGGGAGGTGGGAGGATCAGCATGGCTAATTCATCCTGCTATCTACGGAAACACCGTTTACGGTAAGCAAACTTGCTTTTCCCAGTCGATAGCAGGGCTGAATTAGCCATGCTGTCATGGGAGTCCCAAGCAGTTCGGCACGCATGTAGAGAGGCGTGCATATTATACAATGTGGTAGTCGGGTGATGTGCTGTGCATAGTACGTAGAATGGCTTGTCCCAATGTCACATCTGTAGCTGATTGCTGATCTATGCAATAATGGGATGTGAAGGTGTGAACTGAAGACCACGTGGCTGCTTTGCATATATCCACTGGTGAGACATGTTGTAGATTTGCCAGAGATGTAGCCATTGCACGTACTTGATGAGCGCATGGACGTGTTGTTAGCGGAAGATTCGCCTTGTTGTAACAAAACTGAATGTACTGTGTAATCCAACTGGATATAGTTCTTTTTGCAACCGGTTTTCCCGGTGCTTTTGGATCGAACGAAACAAATAATTGAGATGTTCTGTTAACTGTGAGAGTTCTCTGTTGATAAATTTGTAAAGCACGCTTACAGTCTAGTGAATGAAGTGATCTTTCTCTGTCAGTAGCTTGTGGTTGTGGAAAGAAGACTGGTAACAATAGATTGGTTGAGATGGAATAACGAGACTACTTTAGGTAGGAAAGTTGGGTGAGTGCGCAAGAGGACTTTATTTGGATAAAATTGTAGATATGGTGCATAGTGAACCAGTACTTGTAGTTCACTTACTCTTCTTGCTGAGGTGATGGCCACTAGAAATACCACTTTCAGTGTTAAATATTTGAGGTGTGCAGAGTCCATAGGTTCGAATGGAGCAAGCATGAGATGTTCTAGGATCACGTTAAGGTCCCAGGGGACCGGTGGCTTCTGGATTGGTGGTCGCAAATGGATTAGTCCCCTAAAGAACCTGGAGAATAAGGGATGTTCCGCAACGGAGTGATTATTCACCGGTCTGTGGTATGCCGCAATTGCACTCAAATGAACACGAATGGATGAGGTTGCCAATCCTGTTAGAAATAATGAATGTAGGTAATCTAGGAGTTGTGCTGGAGCACTGTCTACTGGTTGAATCCCTTGTTTAGTGCACCAGTCGGTATATCATCTCCATTTAAATGAATAATTTCGTCTAGTAGACGGTTTTCTGGAAGCGAGGAGCACTTCCTGGGCTGCTCTCGAAATCCCTTGAGTTGTCAGCAACGTCCTTTCAATCTCCATGCAGTCAGGTGAAGAGAAGAGTGGAGACGATGTATTAATGATCCGTCGTTCTGACTGAGCAGATCCGATCTGTTCGGCAAGGGAATTGGATCGTCGATGGAGAGACGTAGTAGAAAGGTGTACCAGGTCTGCCTGGGCCAGGCTGGGGCAATGAGGATTATGTCGCTTTTGTCCCTGATGCACTTTTGTATCGTCCTGGTAATCAAAGGAATCTGAGGAAACGCATAAAGTAAATGCGTTGTCCATTGTAGAAGAAAAGCATCCTGAGCAAGGCGGGAGTTGCTTGGTCTCACCGAGCAGAATTTCGGCAGATGTGTGTTTTGTTCCGTGGCAAACAAATCTATCAGCGGCGTTCCCCAATGATCGAATAGTTGCTGGGTCACCTCTTTGTGTAGAGACCATTCATGTGGTTGAAAGATTCGACTTAATCTGTCGGCCCTGGTATTTACTATTCCTGGAAGGTACGTCGCTTGCAAGTGTATTGCATGTTTGTTGGCGTGTTGAAAGATCTGCAGTGTCTCGTTGCATAGAGGCCATGATCCCGATCCGCCCTGTTTGTTGATATAGAACATGGCTACTTGATTGTCCGTGTATATCATTAGTCTCCGTCCCCTGAGATGTGACTGAAAGGTTTGGAGGGCATAACGGATCGCTTTGAGTTCCAAGAGATTGATGTGAAAGGTATTTTCCCTCATAGACCATAAACCTTGGGTTTCTAAATTGTCCAGATGAGCTCCCCATCCCGATGGAGATGCATCTGTTGTGAGGACTGCATTGTGTGATGGGGGGCTGAATAAGGCTCCCTTGTCTAACGCATAGTCCCTGAGCCACCAATTGATGTCTTTGGTCATGGGTGTCGTTAAGGTGACTCTAGTTCGTAGGGGTTGTGTATGTTGTCGCCATTGCCATTTCAGGTCCCATTGTAAACGGCGCATGTGTAGTTTGGCGTTTGGTACTGTGAAATTTGCTGCTGCCATGTGACCCAATACTATTAAGACCTGTCGAGCGGTTGGGTTCCCGGAGTGTAACAGTGAGTGAAGTAGGGTACGAAGTATCTTCTTCCTGTCGTCCGGTAGATATGCTCTGTACCGTATTGAGTCCAGACGAGCACCTATGAACTGTAGGACTTGCGTCGGCTGTAAGTTGGATTTTGGATAATTGATAAGGAGCCCCAGAGACTGGAGGCAATTGATGGTCAAGTTGAGATGCGAGCGCAGTATACTGGGGTCCGATGCTGTTAGTAACCAGTCATCCAGATACGGAAAAATGGTTAGACCTTGTTGACGAAGATGGGCCACCACCACTATCATGCATTTCGTGAATACTCTGGGGGCTGATGAAAGGCCAAAGGGAAGAACCTTGTATTGGTAATGGGCATTGTGATATTGAAAACAGAGGAATTGCCAAGATGACGGATGGATCGGAATGTGGGTATAAGCATCTTTCAGATCTATCGAGCACATCCAGTCCTTGGGTTGTAATAGTGGGAGAATGGATTTCAGTGAGACCATCTTGAATTTTTCCCTCACTATGTGTTTGTTGAGGTCTCTGAGATCCAAAATTAGTCGTTGACCCCCCGATTTCTTTGGAATGAGGAAATAGGGGGAGAAGAAACCCTGATTGTAGTCCTTCCGATGGAGAGGTTGTATTGCTCCTTGTCGAAGTAGAAGGGTGATTTCCTGCGATAATTGAGGTTGCAGGGTCTTGGGTTTCTGATGTGAGTAATGTGGAAGGAAGGGTGGGTGGGTGAAGGGTATGCAATAACCTGTTTGAACAATGTCCAATACCCATTGATCTGTGGTTATTTTCTTCCATTCCGGCCAGCGGGCTGTGATCCTGCCCGGCGGATTGTTTGATATCAGTGGTGGTGGCCTGATTCTTAAAAAGAAGATGCGGTCTTTACCGCTGTTGCCGCTTGTTGTTGTTGAGGTTGTTGCGACCTTTGACCTCTGGGTTTACCTCTCCGCTGTTGGTTGGGTGGAGGCTGTGTTTGATGTCGTTGAAAGTTGGAGTACGACTGTTGTCTTTAAGGTTGGTAGGTCCGGTAAGGACGTCTATACGATTGTCGACGATTTGGTGTGTAAAACCTTTTTGAGGAGGATGGTGTAGTTAATGATTGTACCGCAAGCGCTTGGTCTTTTAATTTACTAACGGTGTCTTGGAAACGATCTCCGAAGAGATTATCTCCCAAACAGGGAAGGTTAGCCAACTTCTCATGTAGATCCTCACGGATTGCGCTTGCCTTCAACCACGCCAGTCATCTTGCGGCGATTGCTGTAGCAGATGCTCTCGAGGATGTTTCGAAACTTTCGTATACAGCTCATAGAAGATGGCGAGAACACTCTTCCATATCCAAAATGGGTGTGGGAATAGAATCCCCCAAGGCAGTAAACATGCCTTTTGATGCTTGCAAACATTCATACATGTATTGTACCATGTAGAATTGGTGATGTTGAATCCGTGCATTTAGCATTGCATTGTGGTATACTCGTCTAGCAAAGTCATCCAGACATTTGTTATCTTTGCCTGGGGGATTGGTAGCATGAGTCTTCGATCGTTTTGATTTTTGTAGTGCTGATTCAACTACTATGGATTCGTGAGGCAGCTGTGGTGTCGAATATGTGGAAGGTTTTTGGAGTTTGAATTTTAGATCCGTTTTCCTAGACACTGCTGGGAGAGTAAATGGAGTCTCCCAAGATTTTTGTAGGACCCCATGCAACATGTTATGAGGGGGTAATGATGTTGGTTCTCCCGGTGTGTCAAATATTTTAAGGAGTCCTAAGGTTTCTGCTCTAGGCTCCGGTAACTTCTGGACCTCAACCTTTAAAATGGTACCCATTTTCTCTACGAACTTTGGGTAAGATAAGTCTTCTGGCGGTGAGTATGGTTCCGCCGGCTGTTCCGGGGGATCAGAAGGGTATCCTGTTGAGGATGAACGAGAAGACTGAGATGCAATAGATTCCGATAAGGAGTAGCGTGAGGGAGTTGGGGAAGGTGGTGTTATATGTGGACAATTTAAATCCATCCTTGATTTTTGCGGTTCTTTTTGGAACGTGTCGTCCCGTGGTAGGCTCTCTTCTGGAGGCAAATTGAAAGAAGATTTTAAGGTGTCGAAGAAGCTAGACAGAGAATGGGAAAGATCCCAGAAGGCTTGTTGTGTATTGGGTGGCATAGTTTTAGTGGTATCTGTGTACTGCAGTGACGTGGGAGTGGGTAGAAGAGGTGTGGAGCGATTTGGCTCTGCCGTGATAATTTCTGCAGGTTGTGAGTCAGGTCTGGATGATCCTGACGATGAAATACTACGTGGTCTGACCGTGGATTGGACAGAGGCACTTGTGGAACTGTCAACACTTCTGTGTGATGAACTATGATGTCTATGACGCTTGGACAGTTTTTGTCTTTTTGCATGATGAGAACTGTCTCTGTCACTGGATTCATGACTTCGGGAGATGGAATCAACTGTGTTTCGTGAATGAGAGGAATGGGAGTCATAAGAATGTTCTCTGTGTTTCTTATGGCTTGTACGTCTCTCATTGTGTCCTCTTTTCCTATTTGTGGAATGATGTTTATGTTTTTCTATGGACTGTGGTCTGGTTTCCAGCGACGTCCTTTTCGGCGCCGATTCTGTGTGAGATACTGTTGGTGTTGTATTCTTACTTGATGCTGTCAGCGCCACTCCCGGCGCGCGTTCTTTCGGCGCCACTCCCGGCGCGCGATCCTTTGGCGCCGCTCCCAGCGCCGGTCTCGGCGCCGCTCCCAGCGCCGGTCTCAGCGCGCGGTGCTTCGGCGCCGCTCCCAGCACAGTTTTCTTAGGCGTCATTTTTTGTGCGCCTTTGTCCTGTGCTGTTTCTGGCGCACGTTTTTTTGGGGGCCCCGTGTTCTCTTGGCTCTGCTCTTGGCGCCGGCGATTCTGGTCGCGCGGCTTGAGCCGAATCCGACGGTGAGATAGACTGCACCGATTTGGAAGACTTAGATTCCCGGTCAGGTTCTGGAGACCTATGGCAGCGGCGTTTGAGGGACTCTTTAGTAGTGGACCTACCTCCCAAATCCCTCGATTGAGTGTAGGAGGAAGATCTTCTTTTTTGTAACGGAGCCCTCGATTCCTGTCCCGGGGAAGAGTGTGTTGTCGACGGCCTGTTTGTGAGGGATAGCTCCCACATGCGGTAGGCCCTGTGTCTTCGTGCTCGGGGAGACATCCGAGCACAAAATTCGCAATTATTTTGATTGTGACGCTGTCCCAAGCAGCGGTGGTGACGGTCATGACTCTACCGCAGGGACAGGGCTTGAAGCCTGATGTCTTTTTGGACATTTTTACTGTGGAGAATCAAGCTCCGCGTGCGTTCCCGCGCGCGGAAAAAGACAGACTGAGGAGAATCTGCTACTTCCTGCGCGGGAACAGACGCGCAGCCGCAGAGGGAACTAAAATCAACTCTCTGCTACTTAAGCTCCGCCTCCCGGGCCCTGATGGACAGTTCCCATGACAGCATGGCTAATTCAGCCCTGCTATCGACGGGAAACCAAGCAACTGAATTGCAAGGGGCATGGGGTAAAGAAGCAGCATTATAGATTGTCCTAAAAAAAGATGGTGCTTATATGTTTACTGGTATGGTCTACAGGCCACCGACTCAAACAGAAGAACTGGATGGAGATCTGGTCAAAGACATCCAAAAGGTGAAAAAGAAGAGATATTTTAATCTGCTGGATGTGGATTAGAGTATCCTTTCTGCAGAATCTTTTACAAGAAGTAGAGAGAAGATGGCTACCCTTCAAGGGGCTCTATTCAAACAAATGATAATGGAACCCACAAGGGAGGTGTAATACTTGACCTGAGCACTAGTGATCATCAGATGGTATGGTTTGATATCACAAATAGCATACAGAGAAGTTACACAATGCTCACATTTTGAATTAAAAAAAATACAGAAATTGTCAAAATAGGGATGTACCTGGAGGAAAAACTAGGAGAAAATGGGTGAGGTGGAACAACAGTGGGTTAAATTAAAAGGAGCTATTACAAAGGCAACAAATCTATATGTTAGAAAAATAAATAAAAGAGGAAAAAGAAACTGATCTGGTTCTCAAAGGAGATGACTGAAAAAAATAAAGGCAAAAAGAACAGCATTCAAGAAGTATAAAGGATCCCAAAAAGAGGAACACAAGGAAGAATACCTGGTGAACCTGAGGTAGACGAAGAAAGAAACAGGAAAGCAAAAGGTCAAGCGGAAGAAAGGATTGCCAAAGAGGTAAAATGAGGTGACAAAAGATTTTTCAGATATATCAGAGAAAGAAGGAAGGACCAAAATGGTATAGTGAAATTGAAAGGTGTCAAGGAGCAATGTGTAGAGAGATGAAGAAATGGCAGAAATATTAAATACTTTAGTTTGGTGTCCTGGAAGATAGTTGCTGGTTGACAAGACCATAGATGGGGTTGGGATAGATGCAACTCCGTTTGCGGAAGAGAAGTATGAGAAGATCTAGGAAAGCTGAAAGTGGACAAGCCTTGGGGCTGGATGAGGTACATCCCAGGATACTAAGGAAGCTCAAAGATGTACTGGCGGGTTTCCTGAAAGACTAGTTCAATAGCTTCCTGGAAATGGGAGTAGTGCCGCAAGACTGTGGTCCTGCTTCACAAGAATAGTAGCAGAGAGGAGGCTGGAAACTACAGGTTGGTTAACCTTACTTTGGTAGTGGAAAATTTAATGGAGACTCTGCTGAACGAAAGGATAGTGAACTATCTACAAACCAGTGGGTTGCTGGACCCAATGCAGAATGGATTCACCAAGGGAAGGTCCTGTCAGACAAATCTGATTGATTTTTTTGATTGGGTGACTAGAGAATTGGATCAAGGAAGAGCACTTGATGTGAATTATTATATTCTGCTATATTTGTAGACCCTGGATCGGGGTGAGAGCTGACTCCACCCACAGGGAGGAGCCCTGTGGGAACTCACCACGATAGGCGTGGCCTTAGCTGAGACTGACACACCAGCAATAGACTTTATTATACTGGAAATATAGAGGATCCCTCCAAGTGGGATAGATAGACACAGTCCAGAGATATGGGTGGCTCGTGGATGATATCCCCGGTAGTGGTCCGTGGAGTGGGGTACGCAGGGGAATCCCTCCTTTGCTGGAATCTCCTGGAGGATCCGGTAGTGGCCCGCAGTGCGGGGTACACTGAGGATCACAGGAGAAATGTAGAGAGTAGAGCAGGAAGTCTGCGAGCTGTAGAGCAGATGGTACTCACTCTGAAGCGTGCAAGGAAGGTTGCTGAGGCGATCATGAAAGTGGCCCGAGGCAAGGGGTACACTGGAGGTTCCGTCAGCAGAAGGTAGCGAAGTCACAAGGCTGAGCCAGACAAGCCTGGAGTGGAGTAGAGAGATTCCAGGCGAGAGGTCCTCCGAGGAGCAGATAGCCTGAATGCGACAAGGCCCCCGAGGAGCGGGTATCTAAAGCGTTCAAGTCTCTGGTCAGGAACGAGTTCAACGTAGCGAAGCAAACGTCTCCGAAGAAGTGGAATTCAGCAGGAAGGAAGTCCTTGCTAACTCGTAGGTAGCTCAGACTGGCTGCTCAAATACACGCAGGCAGATGACGTCATGCGGAGGGGATGCCCCCGAGGTTCCTGCCATGACGTATATAAGATGGGGCCTGGCGCGCGTATGTCTTAGGTAATACCCGATTTAAGATGGCAGACTGGATTGCCCACACCATCCCAGGGATGCTGAGGAGAGCGGCATGGAGAGGCAGAGGTTGCCAATTGTCCAAGAATTACTGGTGCAGGCAAAAGGAGGTGAGCAACAGAGGTCGCAGTTGTCTGTGACCAACGGGCGCAACAGTAACCCCCTTCTTAGAGCCCCTCCCAGGGGGTTTCGGCTTCCTAGGATGAGTTAGATGAAATTGATGTAACTAATTTTTGTCGAGGATATTTTTTGCAGGCTCCCAGGTATTTTCTTCTGGCCCTATCCTTCCCAGGATATGAGGTACTCCCAGTGCTTCCCATGTTTGTGAATATCAAGAATGTCCTCCACTTGCTATGTAATATCCTCCTCGGCATCAAGAGGTTGAGGATCCGGAGTCTTGGTAGAAACCTCGGAGAGGACAAGTAGCTTCACGAGAGATATGTGAAAGGCATTATGTATTTTCATGGAAGTGGGTAAGTGCAGGCTGTAAGTTACTGGTCCCAGATGACGTGATATTGAGAAGGGATCGATATAGCATGGGGCGAATTGCACAAATGGCAGCTTGAGACTGAGGAACTTGGTGGTGAACCAGACTTTGTCTCCTGGTTGAAATTGTGGTGCTGCTCTGTGGTGAGCGTCATAACATTTCTTGGCCCGTTGACCCACCCTTTGAAGGAGGTCCTTGGTCTGATTCCAGAGTCAATGGAGTTCTTCAGTTGAAGCCTGGGCTGCAGGTGATGGCACCAACAGAGGTATTAGTAAAGGAGGTAATGGTTGACGACCATGCACAATTTGAAAAGGTGTAGATCCAGTAGTGGTTGAGGGATGTGAGTTCAAGGCAAACTCTGCCCAAGGAAGTAATTCTGCCCAGTCGCTTTGTTGAGAGTTGACGTAGGAGCGAAGGAACTGTTTAAGTGTGCGATTGGTTCTCTCGGTTTGACCATTAGACTGTGGATGGTATGCTGACATTAGGTCTAAAGAAATGTCAAAGTTTTTACACAGGGCTTGCCAGAATTTAGTCATGAACTGTACTCCTCTATCCGATAGGATATGCGTCGGCATGCCGTGCAAGCGGAATATGTGTTGTACAAATAGCTTGGCTAACTCTGGGGCAGATGGCAACCCCGGTAAGGCCAAGAAGTGTGCCATTTTCGAGAAGCGATCAACTGTGACCCATATGGTGGTGGTTCCCGCTTGAGATGGGTAGATCAATGACAAAATCCATCGCGATGTGTGTCCAAGGTTCCTCTGGAGCTGGTAAGGGCCGGAGGAGGCCCCAGGGGCGACCAGCCTGAGGCTTTTGTCTTGCACAAGTGGCGCAAGATTCCACATATGCGCGTACATCCTCCTTCATTGAAGGCCACCAGTAATAATGCTGTAAGGTGGATAGCGTACGGAATTGCCCAGGGTGACCAGCTAAGCGGGAGTCATGAGCTCATTTCAGAAGTTTCTTTCTCAGGCTCTGGGGTACCACCATCTTGCCGGCTGGTATGGAATGAGTAGCAGCCAACATCACCTTTTCTGGGCTGATATGGCGAGGTTCGTCAAGTACACCTTCTGGAATGAAAGCGCACAAGAGGGCATCTGCCCGGACATTCTTGTCAGCAGGATGGTACTTAAGCAGGAAGTCGAACCGATTGAAAAATAAAGACCATCTGTCTTATCGATGATTCAGTCGCTGTTCATGACGCAGATATTCCAAATTTTTGTGGTCCGTGTATACAGTTATCTGATGTTGTACTCCCTCAAGCCACGGGCGCCACTCTTCAAAAGCTAGCTTAATAGCCAACAGCTCTTTATCTCCTATACCATAGTTCCTCTCGGCTGGAGTAAAACGCCGGGAAAAAAAAAAAGCAAGGGTGCAGTGTCTGAGTATTGCTGTTCTGGCTGAGCATGGCTCCTACTCCGACATCAGAGGCATCAACCTCGACAATAAACGGCCGTCGAGGGTCCAGGTGGCGAAGGCACAGCTTTTTGAGGAAGTCCTCTTTGAAGGTCTGAAAGGCAGCAACTGCTTCAGGCGGCCACTGTGAAGGGTTGGCTCCTTTCTTAGTCATGGCAGTGAGTAGTGCTGTCAAGGTGGAATAGTACGAAATGAATGAGCGATAATAATTGGTGAAGCCGAGGAAATGGCGAAGTGCCTTTAGGCCAGTGGGTTGAGGCCATTCCTGTATGCTTTTGGTTTTTTGTGGGTCCATCTGGAACCCTCTGCTGGACACCATGTAACTCAAAAAAGGAACAGACTCTTGATGAAAGGCAAATTTTTCAAGCTTAGCGTAAAGACGGTTCGCCCGTAGTCTCTGCAGAACTCTGGCAACATCCACTTGATGGCTTTGCAGATCTTGGGAAAAAAATCAGTATGTCATAAATACACAACCACGCATTGGTACAGCATGTCTCGCAGAATCTCATTCATCATATTTTGGCATATGGCCGAGCGTTACATAGGCCAAAGGGCATGACCAAATACTCAAAATGGCCATCTTGGGTATTAAAGGCCGTTTTCCACTTGTCCCCTCGATGAATACGGACCAGATTATAGGCCCCTTTTAGATCCAGTTTTGTAAAAATCTTGGCTCCCTGGAGCCTGTCAAATAACTCTGAGATCAGAGGTAGGGGATAACGGTCCTTGATGGTAATTTCGTTTAGTCCTCTGTAATCAATACATGGATGCAGGGACCCATCCTTTTTGCCGACAAAAAAGAATCCTGTGCCAGCGGGTGACTTGGAAGGTCGGATGAATCGTTTTTGCAGGTTTTCTTGGATATAGACCGACATGGCCTTAGTCTCCGACAGAGAAAGTGGGTATACCCTTCCTCTAGGGGGCTCAGAGTCTGGTTTTAGATTAATAGCGCAGTCAAAAGACCGGTGTGGTGGTAGTACATCAGCTGCTTTCTTTGAAAACACGTCCTGAAAGGACGCATATTATGGCGGCAAACCTGGAAGAGAAGCGGTGGTAGACATGCAGGGTATAGGTGTTACACTCTTCAGACACTTGTCGTGACAAGCCATGTGAAAGTTCCATGGTGCTCCAGTCAAACTGGGGTGTGTGATCTTGCAGCCACGGGAGGCCAAGTACTATAGGATGAATGGCCTTGTCAAGAACCAAAAATGAGACGGTCTCCGTATGAAGAGCACCAGTGCGCAAGCAAATTGGTTGTGTGGTATGGGATATCTCTCCAGGTAATGGTTCGCCGTGTATAGAAGAGAGGAGCAGCAGAATGGGCGTTGGAATGTTAGGAATTCGTAGATGTTCACCAGCCTTTTAAGTATAAAATTACCACCAGCTCCGGAATCGACAATTGCAAGAGTCTGGAATTCAGGGGTCCCAGAGATGATCGAGACTGGGAATGTCAGTGGAGGAGATGGTGTAATAAGACCTAGGAAGAGTCCTCCAGCGGATGCTAGGTCTGCATGTTTTCCGGACAAATGGGGCAGGATTGAACCACATGGCCTGGTTGACTGCAATATATACAGAGGCCCATTCTCTTACGGTAGTGCTGCTCCTTGGCGGTTAGATTGATGTGACCTAATTGCATGGGTTCATCCTCTTCAGGAATTAGTGTAGACTGGGTCTGTGCTGCAGGTGCGGCTCGTGGATGCATACTCCCAGAGAGGTGTTTCTTAGGGCTCTTAACTTCTTGGGATCGTTCCCGTAGGCGACGATCAATTCTCCCAGCAAGATCTATAAGCGAGTCCAAGGTGTCAGGTAATTCACATGCTGCCAATTCATCCTTAATACGGGAGTTAAGGCCCTCAAGGAAAATCACACGTATACATTCTAGATCCCAATGAAGCTCTGAAGATAGAGTCTTGAATTCAATCACGTAGTCCGGGAGTGGCTTGGCTCCTTGTTGGAGATGTAACAGAGTGGATCCAGCGATTGTCTTGCATGCAGGGTCATCAAATACTGACTTAAAGAAAGCAAGAAAACCTGGCAAGTCGCTAAGGATCGGATCATTGCGTTTCCAGAGAGGTGAAGCCCAAGCCAGGGCTTTCCCATCTAAAAGAGACAGGATATACGCAATCTTGGATACCGCAGTAGGGAAGTAGGTTGGTTGTAAAGAAAAGGGCATACAGCACTGATTGAGGAAGCCTCTACATACCAGGGAATCTCCTGAGAAGCAAGTAGGGGCTGGCAGTGGTACTGCAGTTCGTCCAGAAATCACTGATAAGGCATCTTTTATCAGACGTACTCGGAGTATTTAGTCGTGAAATCAGCTGATTGAATGCATTAGTCAAGGTCTCTAAAGTCCTCTGTTGTTCGGCATTATGTTGGGTCAGGCCAGGGATGGCCTGAAGGGCTGAGGCCTGATCCGGGTCCATGGAGTTAGCAATCTGTTATTTTCTGGTATATTTGTAGACCCTGGATCGGGGTGAGAGCTGACTCCACCCACAGGGAGGAGCCCTATGGGGACTCACCACGATAGGCGTGGCCCTAGCTGAGACTGACACAACGGCAATAGACTTTATTATACTGGAAATATAGAGGATCCTCCAAGTGGGATAGATAGACACAGTCCAGAGATATGGGTGGCTCGTAGATTTTATCCCCCGTAGTGGTCTGCGGAGTAGGGTACAACAGGGAATCCCTCCTTTGCTGGAATCTCCTGGAGGATCCGGTAGTGGCCCGCAGTGCGGGGTATGCAGAGGATCACAGGAGAAATGTTGAGAGTAGAGCAGGAGGTCAGCAAGCTGTAGAGCAGATGGTACTCACTCTGAAGTGTGCAAGAAAGGTTGCTGAGACAATCACGGTAGTGGCCCGAGGCAAGGGGTACACTGGAGGTTCCATCAGCAGAAGGTAGCGAAGTCACAAGGCTGAACCAGACAAGCCTGGAGTGGAGTAGAGAGATTCCAGGTGAGAGGCCCTCCGAGGAGCGGATAGACCGAATGTGCCAAGGTCCCCGAGGAGCGGTACCTAAAGCGTTCAAATCTCTGGTCAGGAACGAGTTCAACGTAGCGAAGCAAACGTCTCTGACGAAGTGGAATTCAGTAGGAAGGAAGTCCTTGCTAACTCATAGGTAGCTCAGACTGGCTGGCTCAAATACAAGCAGGCAGATGATGTCATGCGGAGGGGACGCCCCCGAGGTTCCCGCCATGACGTGTATAAGATGGGGCCTGGCGCATGCCATATGTAATACTCGATTCAAGATGGGTCGGATTGCCCACGCCACCCCAGGAACCCTGAGGAGAGTTGCATGGAGAGGCAGAGGTTGCCAAATGTCTGAGAATTACTGGTGCAAGCAAAAAGGAGGTGAGCAACAGAGGTCGCAGCCATCTGCGATCGGGCGCAACGAATTACTTGGATTTCAGCAAAACTTTTGATACGGTCCCACATAGGAGGCTCATTAATAAAATGAGAAGCTTGGAAGAGGGTGCCAAGTTGGTGGTGTGGATTACAAACTGGTTGATTGATAGGAGACAGTGTGTAATGGTAAATGGAACCTACTCTAAAGATAGAACAGTGTTAAGTGGGGTGCCACAGGCATCGGTTTTGGGACCAGTTTTGTTCAATATCTTTGTGAGCGACATTGCAGAAGAGATGGAAGGTAAAGTTTTGTCTATATGCAGATCTAAATTTTTCAACAGAATGGACACACCTGAAGGAGTAGAGAATGAAAAGTTATTTAAGAAAGCTTGAAGAATGTTCAAAGATTTGGCAACGGGGATTCAATGCCAAGGAATGCAGAGTCATGTATCTGGGATGAGGTAATACAAAAGAGCTGTATGTGATGGGGGTTGAAAGACTAATGTGCATAGATAGACTGGGAGAGGGACCTTGGGGTAACAGTGTCTGGCCTTCTAAAGGCAGCAAAGCAATGTGATTAGGTGATAGCTAAAGCCAGAAAGATACTGGGCTGCAAAGAGAGAGGAATATTCAGTAAGAAAAAGGAGATGATATGCCATTGCTCAGATCCTTGGTGAGGCCTCACCTGGACTACTGTGTTCAGATCTGGAGACCGTATCTCAAAAAGGATATAGACAAGATGAAGGTGGTTCAGAGAAGGGCAACCAAAATGGTGTAGGATCTGTATCAGAAGACTTATGAGGAGAGACTGAAGGATTGGAATATATATACTCTGGAATAGAGGAGGTGTTGGGTAGATATGGTACACACTTTCAGATACCTGAGGTTTTAATGATGCATGAACTTCAAACCTTTTCTGTTGTAAAGGAAACTGTAGAACTATGGGTCATGAAATGAAACTGCAGGGGGTGGGGGAACGACTCAGAACCAACATCAGGAAATATTTATTTATGGAGTGTGTGGTGGATGCCTGGGAGAGGTTATGAGGATGAAAAAAGTAAAAACTTTCAAAAGGGCAAAGAGTAAACACTATGGATCCCTAAAGGCTAGAATTTGGAAATGAAGAAAAAAAGTGCAAGGGAGTAACCTGCATAGAGCAGCAGTTACTTCTCTTACCAGAAGGCATGGGAATTACTACCCTTAACCAATTAGCCTTGATGCTTTTGATGCAACTGCTGCATCACTCTCCACTCTGATAGCGGGGAGAAAAGGGGAATTGGATTCAGACAGCCAAGGCTGGGCCCTGACTTTTATGGTCTGGGGTACCGATATGCAGACATTAGGCAAAAACCACAGGACAGCTTCTACAGCCAAGTCCAAAAGCAAAGCACGTTCAAGCAGCATTGCTTGAACTATCATAAAGGCTGCTCACCCTGTAAAAATACTGTTAGCAATAATTTTGTTATGGGTTTGACAGATGCTTAGTTTTGTATTTTAAATATTACTACCCTTAATATAAAGCTTGGGCATAACTGCATGGAGCAGCAGTTACTACCATAAGAAACTTGCTGGGTAGACTGGATGGACCATTTGGTCTTTTTCTGCCATTATTATGTTACAGACTGGACTATTGTAATGCACCATCCATGACGGCCACGCCTATAACACATCAATTTAATGTTCCTTACTGCATTGTATCCTATATAACAATCTTACTCTAACACACTGGCTAGAAAGGTGTGTGATAAGTAAATGAGGATGATACATTTGTGGCATATACCTAGTAGCACTGTATCCTCATCGCCCTCCATACTCCATGGCCCAGGCCTGCTTAGTCATTCCATTCCTTAGAACAATTTTGTTCTATTTCTTAATTTTGATTATGAATTTTTTTTTATCTGTAAGCAGCTTATAAATGTTTTAAATAAATAAAAGTATCTCAGCAACAAGAGGCAAAGAACTGTTACAGGGCTGGTCCCAGCCCTACAGAAATCTCTAGCACCCCACATTAGATTTGCCTCAGACCCGAAGTCCTTGACTGGTGACAACCTGGCTTTTTGAGCAGTGTTTGGTTCCAACCAGAGACTCTGATCTTGCTCACTATACAAATCTCCTGCCAATACAATCCCACTCAGACCAACTATCTACTTCACCTTTAGGAATGCTGCATTTAATCTTTATTGGAATTTGTAACCGTGGCTTGCTTCTTACTTAACTACTGCACTGTATTATGCTGACTAGTAACTGTATTGTACTTGAGCAAGCCATGTTTTATCACCCGCTGCTCAAACATGCTGGAACTATTGCATATTCTGCTATGCTCAGCAGTTCTATCTGTAACCCATTTCCATTTGGTGCTCCTATAGCAATGATTTATGGCATCCCCTATGATGTACCATATAGAATAATAGTATTCTATAACTCACTTTGAACTTCCAGGCTGGAAAAGCAAGTCATAAGCATAGGATGATCATGAAGTAGTAATAATTGCTATGCAATATACAGTACTGGTCCTTCATGTGCAGTTGGGCTGCATATAGCCTATAATTGCTTTGTGTTTGTGCTGCCCTTCAGCTGTGGTATAACTGTGTACAGTGTATAATTACTTTCTGCTAAAATATGGTATGGCTTCCTATGGCTTACACTTGTTTTGTGCTGTGTTTCACCCTCAGGTGTGGTATGGTTTCCCAGAGAACCTGTAGTCCCTAAAAAAGGTTCTAGCTCCCCAGCACAGCCCCCTAAGAAAGGTGCTGGTTCCTTGCAGGAAATGCAGTTGTTGAGAATAGCTTTGGTTCCCTGGAAGAGCTATAGTCCTTGGCAGCCTGTGTTAATATGCAGCTGCTTCCTTTTCTAGCAGCAGGCCTGCTAAGCAATATCTGCATCCAAATATGACAAGATGATGAATTCTTCCAGTGCTTTTTCACTTCTAGCTGGGATGAGGAGACAGCAAGATCCAGGTATTAAGATTAGTTTTGCTGGCCATTTCCCCTTCTTAAGCCATAACTGGATCTGCAAAATTAGCTAAAAGGATAGACAGGCAATTTACTTTCTCATTACTATCCTATTACATCCTCTGTGCACAAATAGCAAAACCTCCCCCAGGGCCTCCCCTTCTCAGCTCCTACTTCCACACACCTGAACGTCTTCATAGTTGTTGCCCTTCCCCTTTCCTAAACACAGACAATTTCTGTACCCTGGATCTCCTATTCCACCCTCTTCCTACTCATATATTATATACTAGGAATACCAGGGCTGTCCTTGGGAGAGGTAGAGAATAGGGGCAATTACCCTAGACCCTACACCCCCATGGTAATCCCATCCCTAACACCATAATCTCCTGTCATCTTGGAAGTGGACCCATGCACTGTGGGTGTTTTGCCCTGGGGCATGCCCTACCCAAACCAGTCAATTTATTCTATCCTCCCTTTTCACCAACTCACCCTTTTTCCATCTATATTATTCTATCCCTCCTCTGTGGTCTGTCTTTATTCTTTCCCTTCCGCTTCTTTCCTGTGGTCTGCCTTTGCCTTAGTTTGTGCCTTTCTAGTCTCTCCTGATTAGGTTGGGTCCCCTTCTCTTCCTCTGAAGACCTTGGCCTATGCTACCCTCGCTGTAGCCTGTGCGCCTTGTAAGTACTGCTGTATTGCTTTCACCACACTGCCTGCTTAAGTCAGGGTTTCCTAACTCTCTCCTGGAGGCACATCTAATCAGTCAACTTTCCAGGATATCCATAATGAATATGTATGAGAGAGATTTGCATGCATTTGAGACTCAGGCTATACATATCTAGCTCATGCATATTTATTCTGGTAATTCTGTGTGCCACTAGGAGAGGGTTGGGAAATTCTATTTTAAGTGCACTCCCTGGCAGGCCTGGATTTAGACATAGGCAACTGTCTAGGGCAGTGCTGCTCAACACAGTCCTCGGAGCACACCTAGCCAGTCAGGTTTTCAGGATATCTACAATGAATATGTATATGAGAGATTGGCATACAAGGGAAGCGATGCATGTGTAACCCTATGTTCAGGAAAGCACTTAACTATGGAACTATAAAAGTAATTTTAATTCTTTTGGGGCCAAACTAACTTGAACTCTTTTGTACAGTCTCTTTTCCTAGGGCCTAGTACTTTTACTGACTTGGGAGGGGGGGGGGGGGGCGGCAGCAGCAAGGAAGGCTCCTCCAGGGGCTGAGGTAGCAGGGGTGCCATTTATTTTTTCTGGGAGATGTATACCTTTTCCATCCTTTCTGATGGATGTGAGTGCCAAACAAAGGACACAGGAGCTTCTGGGGGAGTGTCCAAAAATAAACTTTTGTGAAGTTGTAATCTGAATTGTAATTGGCATGGTTCAATTCAGTTCTTCTTACTCTCTGTATCTGTACAAGGGTCTCTCTATTTCTTCCAGGGCAAAAGCCATCCTCAGCAGCCAAGGCTTGGATCAATGAGGTTCCCAGGTTAGCAGGGGTATCCTCGTTTGGATGGAAAAACCAGGATCGAAATTTGGAATTACATAAGATTTGCCTTTTCTTCTGCGGTCCTGAAAATCTGCAATGAATTACCGGTGGTGTTAAAGGAAGAAAATGATTTGAAGAGAAGATATTAAAATCTTGTTTATGGGGCTGAATGGAGGATCAAATCAATTCACCTTCAGGGATGTTTAGTTTATTGTCCCCAAGGCCTATTAGATCATAATAGTTCTCCATTAATCAAATTATTAGCAAATAATTTCTATGGTCATGCTCCGAATAGTTGTCTTAGGTGACTTCAGTCTTAATGTAGATGCAATACTATGTTCTTTAGTATGTGATGCTTTTCTTGGTGCTCTGTCAGCTTTAGGGTGGGATTGTCAGGAATCCTACGCATAAGGCTAGTCATACTCTTGGACTTAGTATTGGAGAAATTACTTACCTGATAATTTCCTTAGTCTACTCTAGACAGATGGACTCAGAACCAGTGGGTTATGCTCCCCTGCCAGCAGCTGGAGACTGAGCAAGCTGACGACACAGTATATGTACCTCTGCAGTGATCCCAGCCTGTCAGTATTCTCTTCAAAAGCCACTGTGGACAGACTAGCAAAAAAACTTGATTAACAACAGGCAACCAGAGCTGTACTCAACCAACAAGAAATACTGAACTCATGTAAGAATCTAGGTACCGGATGAACATTTAGCAGTAATCCCTTGGGATCCAGAGCCCCACAGGAGGACTATTGACAAACTCATGCGGCAGCTGAGGGCAGGAAGCTGAGTCTTTCTGTCTACACTAAGGAAAACAAAATTATAAGGTAAGTAATTTCTCCATTTGCTAGTGTGTAGACATTTATTTTAAAATATTTATATACCATTTTTCTAAAAAGACTATCACAACGGTTTACAAAATATACAATAGTGCATAACCAAACAATAGATAAAAGACATAAAATGAGACCAATGGGATGTACTAAAGCTACTCCCCAACAGGATGGGAGGCTGCCCGCCATCCAGTCAACATTGTACGTGCATCCTCCCGGGCCTGCTCATCCAAATGATAAAACCTGGAAAAGTGTGTAAGGAGGATCATGTCACAGCTCGGCAGATATCGACTGGAGACAACAATTGAATCTCCACCTATGACACTGCCTGAGCCCTAGTGGAATGAGCCCGAACATGAGTAGGCAACGGCTTCTCAGCATCCACATATGCGGCCGTGACCACCTTCTTAATCCAGTGAGCTATTGTAACCCGCGAAGCTGGAGCGTCCTGCTTACTTCTTCCAGAAAGGTTCAGAAACCTCAAGATACCACACGACAAGTCTCTTGCCATCCAAGGGGCACAGGGGGCGATACTCCTCTGCATCCCCAACCTTATCTAAGCACGGGAAGGAGGTGGACCGATTCAAATAAAAATCCAACACCACTTTGAGCAAAAAGTGTAGCTGTAACGCCCCTGGAGTCACCCGAAGGAACGGCTCCCAGCAAGACCAGGCCTGCAGCTTGGAGATTCAATGCTCAGAACCTTATAGCCACCAGGAATGCTGTCTTCAAGGTCAACAAACGCAAGGAAAGACTATGCAGCAGTTGGAACATAGGGCCCGCCAAAAAATCTAGCAGCAAATTAAGACTCCACAATGGAACCAGTAACCTCAAGGGAGACCTAAGATGCTTCACTCTCTTCAAAAAGCAGACCACATCAGGCTGAGACGACAAGGAATCACCATTCACTGGACCTCTCAAACAGGCAAGAGCTACAACCTGCACCTTCAAAGAATTAAGGACCAATCCTTTATTCAAACCATCCTGCAAAAAATCCAGAATGAGCGGGATCTTAATTGAACGAGGAAGAATTCCACGCCCCTCACACCAGGCCTTAAATACTCTCCAAATCTGCACATAAGCTAAAAAAGTGGAGAACTTCCGAGCGTGGAGTAAGGTGGCAATCACCACAGAAGAATATCCACACTTCAACAGGTGAGCCCTCTTCAAGAGCCAGACCGTATGACAGAACAGAGTCGGATCCTCGTGAAGAACCGGTCTCTGCTACAACAGATCCATGTGTGGCGGAAGACGAAGGGGAGTCTTCATGAGGAGTCTTCACAGATCTGCATACCACAGACACCTGGGCCAGTCTGGCACCATCAGGAGTACTAGCCCCCCGTGGCCCTTGATTTTGCAAATTATCTTGACCAGCAAGGGCCATGGAAGAAAGGCATAAAACAACCTGTCTTCTGGCCAGACCTGTACGAGAATATCTAAGCCCAGGGACCATGCATCTTTCCTGCGACTGAAAAATTGAGGAGCTTTTGCATTGCGATAAGTCGCCAGCAGGTCTATGAACAGAAGGCCCCAGCGATCCACAATCAGCTGAAACGCCTCGGCTGACAGCACCCATTATCCTGGGTCCAGACTCTCCCTGCTGAGAAAGTCTGCTCTTATGTTGTATTTTCCTGGATTGTGAGAGGCTGAGAGCAGCTGTAGATGTCCTTCTGTCCATTCCATCAGTAGGTCTTTTTCGTGTGACACTTGCTGGTTCTTGTTTCCTCCCTGGTGACTGATGTATGTCACAGTTTATTTTATTTTTTTATTTGAAAGTATTTATATACCGTTTTTTAAAAATAAATTTTATCAAAACGGTTTACAGAAGAAATAAAATCAATGAAATTAAAATAAAATGTAAAAAAGTACATAAAAAATGGTATATAGCTACCTAGGTAGCTAATTCAAACAAAACATTTTTTTATCTTATAACAAAGAAATTTATGCCTTGAGGAAAGATAGAGAGGAAAGGGGGGACGGGTCAGGAGAACGAATATAGGGATGAAAGTTATCTCTTAGAAGAGCAAAATTGGGATGAATCAAAATATCATGAGGACGTAAGGGGAATGAGGGGAGGTTGAGTGATGGAGGTTGGATGAGTTGGCGTTATGTTGAAGGCAAGTTGAAAAAGATATTTATTTATTTATTTATTTATTTAGAATTTTTATATACCGACATTCTTACATTAAAATGCAAATCATACCGGTTTACATAAAACAGAAAAAGCAGGAAAACATATTTCCATAGTCAAATACAGAGAACATTTATAATAAAATTGTTAACAAAGGCATAAGGTAGGAACTTGAAAAAAGGTTACTTAACAGAAAACGTAAAAGAAAAAATAGATATGTTTTGAGGGATTTTTTGAAATGAAGTGGATTTGATATTGAGCGAAGGAAAATTGGGAGAGAGTTCCAGAGTGAGGGTCCTGCTACAGAGAACGCTCTTTTTCTGGTGATTTCCATTCTTGCTATCACAGTTATCACGTTGTCAAACATCATGCGGACCGCTTAATCCTGCAGCCTGTGCCTGAACTGCAAGCATGCCAATTGAACCGCCTGGGCTTCCAGGCGATTGATGTTCCAGCGGGACTCCTCGACATTCCAATGCCCTTGGGCCATCAGCTCCTAACAGTGAGTTCCCCAACCCCGGAGACTCTCATCTGTCGTGAGTACCAACCAGGATGGAGAGGACAAGGAGACTCCCTTTCTCAAATAAGCCTCCTGCAACCACCACTGGAGATGAGAGCAGATTTCCATCGGCATTTGTAGCTGAAACGAATAGTCCTGAGACTGCGGGTTCCAATGAGACAGAAGAGAGAAATGAAGAGGACACATATGTGCTCTTGCCCACGGCACCACTTTCAGGGTTGCTGCCATCAACCAAGCACATGTAGATAGGACCACACTGTCGGGCATGTAATGCTCACCAACTGACGCACTTGTGACATCAATTTCTGAATCCAAACTTCTGGCAGGAAAACATTTGTCCTGCCCCATGTTGAACTGAACTTCCAGATACTCCAATGACTGGGATGGTTGAAGACTGCTCTTGGCCAGGTTCACCACCCAACCGAGCTCCTGCAACAAAGAGATCACCTTGTTTGTCATCAGGCAGCTCTCTTCCTGAGACGACTTGAATCAGCCAGTCGTCCAAGCACGGATGCACCAGGATCCCTTCTCTTTTCAAGGGCACCGCTACCACCACCAGAACCTTGGAAAACATTCTGGGCGCAGTGGCTAGACTAAAAGGCAGCACCAGAAACTGATAATGGTGCCCCAATACAGCAAAACGTAGAAAACGGTGTTCCAAACAGGGAGATCAGAAATTCCCTCGACTGCACTGTCATTATCACTGAGCATAAGGTTTCCATATGAAAATGAGTCACCTTCAAATGACGGTTGAACCTTTTGAGATCCAGGATGGGACAAAAGGAACCCTCCCTTCTTGGGCACAACAAAATTAATGGAATATTGCCCCATACTTTCCTGAGTCGTGGGCTTTGGAACCACAGCCCTCAGCCTGAGATGCCTTTGAAGGTTAAACTCCACTGCCTGCTTCTTCTGTGGGGAGGGCAAAGGGACACCATGAACATGTCCTGAGGAATACTGCAAAATCCCAGCGCATATCCTTCTTTTATCAGCTCCAGGACCCACTGGTCCAATGTGACATTGACCCACCTCTGATAAGAGAGAGAGAGGTATTCCCCTATCTCTTGTTCCCGAAAGTGTGTCATCAAACTTTCATTGGGAAGCTCGGGAAGGTCTGCCACCCAAGCCCGCTCCTTTCTTGGGCTGTCTGGGACGAAAGGACTGAAATTTACCAAAAGGCAGAGTCCTCTGAAAGGTTGCCCCTCTGTAGGGTTGAAACCGCTTGGAACCTGGAGACGACCCTTCATGCCAAAAGGGCGCTGCAATTGATTCTTATCTTCCAGCAACCAAGGGACTGGAGATTCGCCCCACTTACTGGCCAGTTTCTCCAACTTGCTTCCAAACAAGAACGAGCCTTTAAAGGGCATCTTTGTAAGGTTATCTTTGGAGACTGCGTCAACTGACCAATTTTGCAACAAGAGTTGATGCCTGGCTGCTATCACCGAAGCCACTCCTCTGGCTGCGTCTGGTATAAAAGTGGCAGCGAGCTCCATAACCGCTCTGGAATTCCCTCCAGAATCATCAACTTCCTGACAGAGAAGCAAACAAGATTGTGCAACAGGAAGTGATCTGTAAAGTTATCGCCACTGCCTCAAAGGCTTAATTAAGGATAGACTCATCCCCCTTTGAAATTAGCCTCTGGGGCACTCCACTCAAGATCAATCAATTCTTGAATAGCCTCCATAACAAGAAAAAACAAGAAGCTTTACACAAAGAAATCAAAATGGGATTTTTCTTTGGCTCAGACATAGATACTGCCCAAGGGACTCCCATCATCTTTAATGTCTGGGAAATCAGAGCTGGTAACTCATTTCTATGAAAGAACCGTAACATAGTCCTATACAGTTCCAATCCCGGAGGAATTTCCCATCTTCCAGGGAGTAAGGATTAGGGATGTGAATCGTTTTTTAACGATTAAAATTATCATCCGATAATTTTAATATCGTCTTAAATCGTTATAGAACACGATACAATAGAAATTCTAACGATTTATCGTTAAAAATCGTTAAATCGTGTTAGTGCGCACTAACTCCCGTTAGTGCGGACTAACTCGAGTTAGTGCGCACTAACTGAAAATGATACAAATTGACACTTTCCAGGTCAGTAAAGGTCAGTTAGGAATGAATATGTGTTCCTATTGGCTGGCTGCCCTCTTATCTATTGATGTTAACCAGGTTCCCACTGAGGTGATGGTTGGGGGGATGGGAAATGGAAATGGAAACTCAGGAACACTAACAGAAAATGATACAAATTATTGACACTATCCAGGTCAGTAAAGGTCAGTTAGGAATGAATATGTATTCCTATTGGCTGGCTGCCCTCTTATCTATTGATGTTACCAAGGTTCCAACTGAGGTGATGGTTGGGGGGGTGGGAAATGAAAACTGTTGGTAGTTGATAAAAAAAGTAATGTGATCAGTCAATATGACTAGAACCTGTGCCCTATTCCTGATACCAGGGGTGTTGTGATCTTCCTGCACTCAGTGCCCTATCCCTGATACCAGTCTGAGACAGCTCCCTCCCTGCATTACTAGTGAGAGGCTGGCTTCACAGACAGGGGGGAGCTGCCTGACCCTCACTCCTGACTTCCCCCATGTCCCAGCTAGTGAATGGTGTGTGGGTGAAGGGGGGGAGGATGGTGAAGTCTGAGACAGCTCCCTCCCTGCATTAGTAGTGAGAGGCTGGCTTCACAGACAGGGGGGAGCTGCCTGACCCTCACTCCTGACTTCCCCCATGTCCCAGCTAGTGAATGGTGTGTGGGTGAGGGGGGGGGGGGAGGATGGTGAAGTCTGAGACAGCTCCCTCCCTGCATTACTAGTGAGAGGCTGGCTTCACAGACAGGGGGGAGCTGCCTGACCCTCACTCCTGACTTCCCCCATGTCCCAGCTAGTGAATGGTGTGTGGGTGAGGGGGGGGGAGGATGGTGAAGTCTGAGACAGCTCCCTCCCTGCATTACTAGTGAGAGGCGTGCTTCACAGACAGGGGGGAGCTGCCTGACCCTCACTCCTGACTTCCCCCATGTCCCAGCTAGTGAATGGTGTGTGGGTGAGGGGGGGGAGGATGGTGAAGTCTGAGACAGCTCCCTCCCTGCATTAGTAGTGAGAGGCTGGCTTCACAGACAGGGGGGAGCTGCCTGACCCTCACTCCTGACTTCCCCCATGCCCCAGCTAGTGAATGGTGTGTGGGTGAGGGGGGGGGGGGAGGATGGTGAAGTCTGAGACAGCTCCCACCCTGCATTACTAGTGAGAGGCTGGCTTCACAGACAGGGGGGAGCTGCCTGACCCTCACTCCTCCGGGGTATTGTGATCTTCCTGCACACAGTGCCCTATCCCTGATACCAGGGGTGTTGTGATCTTCCTGCATGCAGTGCCCTATCCCTATTAATACCAGGAGTGTTGTGATCTTCCTGCACGCAGTGCCCTATCCCTAATACCAGGGTTGTTGTGATCTTCCTGCACACAGTGCCCTATTCCTGATACCAGGAGTGTTGTGATCTTCCTGCATGCAGTGCCCTATCCCTGATACCGGGATGTGTGCAAGAAGATCCCAACACCCCCGGTATCAGGAATAGGGCACTGTGTGCAGGAAGATCACAACACCCCTGGTATTAGGGATAGGGCACTGTGTGAAGGAAGATCACAACACTCCTGGTATTAATAGGGATAGGGCACTGTGTACATGAAGATCACAACACCCCTGGTGCCAGGGATAGGGCACTGTGTGCAGGAAGATCACAACACCCCTGGTGTCAGGGTTAGGGCACTGTGTGCAGGAAGATCACAACACTCCTGGTAATAATAGGGATAGGGCACTGTGTGCAGGAAGATCACAACACCCCTGGTGCCAGGGTTAGGGCACTGTGTGCAGGAAGATCACAACACTCCTGGTATTAATAGGGATAGGGCACTGTGTGCAGGAAGATCACAACACCCCTGGTGCCAGGGATAGGGCACTGTGTGCAGGAAGATCACAACACTCCTGGTATTAATAGGGATAGGGCACTGTGTGCAGGAAGATCACAACAACCCTGGTGCCAGGGTTAGGGCACTGTGTGCAGGAAGATCACAACACTCCTGGTATTAATAGGGATAGGGCACTGTGTGCAGGAAGATCACAACACCCCTGGTGCCAGGGTTAGGGCACTGTGTGCAGGAAGATCACAACACTCCTGGTATTAATAGGGATAGGGCACTGTGTGCAGGAAGATCACAATACCCCTGGTATCAGGGTTAGGGCACAAGTTCTAGTCACATTGACTGATCACATTACTTGTTTTGTCAAGCTACCAACTGTTTCCATTTCCCATCCCCCATATACTGTCAGTGGGAAGCTTGGTAACATGAATAAATAAGAGGGCAGCCAATAGGAATACATATTCATTCCTAAACTGACCTTAACTGACCTGAAAAGTGTCAAATTGTATCATTTTCAGTTAGTGCGCACTAACTCCCAGTTAGTGCGCACTAACTCCCGTTAGTGCGCACTAATCGGAAAAAACGATTTAACGATTTTTTAACTAAAAAATCGTGCCTAACACGATTTTCTTGCCCTGCCACATGATTTCTATCGTTAAGACAATATGGAAAACGATTCACATCTCTAGTAAGGATCGGCTTCAACATCCGTGCCATTGGGTCCCTATCGGGAAGACCGGCTGCCAATCTAGGTGTACTTCAGCTCTTAACCACAGCACCAGGCGTGCAGATAGATAAAAAAAAACAGTCATTAGGGGTGAGTCCCTGGTTCCTCAGTTGCCAGAGGACAAGAATTAGATGCTGACGCTCCTTTAGCATGAGAGGTCGTGCTAGGGGATCCAAGCATTTTTGACCCTACAGAGGAGTGGCTTTTCAGAGGACTTGACCTTTTGGTAGATCTTGTCCTTTTATCCCAAACAGCCCAGACGGGGCACAGGCTCAGGTAGTGGAACCTCCCAAGCCTCCCAATGAAGATGTGCCGACCCACCCCCGAGAACAGGAGATAGGGGGTTGCTTCTCTCTCTTTTATTGGAGATGGATTTTCACGGTGTCTCTTTGCCACTCCCCGCAGAAGAGGCAGGCAGTGGATAATACATTGTCAAGGCTCCTCAGTCTGAGAGCTATGGTTCCAGTGCCTACATTTCAAGAAAATATGGCCTGATATTCCATTTATTTCATTGTGCCCAAGAAGGAGGGCTCTTTTTGTCACATCCTGGATCTGAAAGGGGTCGGTCGTCATTTGCTGGTGACTCATTTTCGCATGGAAACCTTGCACTCGGTGATAATGGCCTTGTAGTTGGGGTAGTTTCTGACCTTCTTGGATCTGTCTGAGGCATACCTGCATATTCCCATCAAGCTAGAGCACCAACGTTTTCTGGATTTGTGGTTTTGGGACATCATCAGTTTCAAGTGCTGCCTTTTGGTCTGGCCACTGCGCCCAGACCTTTTTCCAAGTTGTGGTGGTGGCAGAGTTGAGAAAGGATGGGATTCTGGTACACCCATACTTGGATGACTGGCTGATTTGGGCTAGGTCTCTAGAAGAGAGCCTCGTGATGTCACGCAAGGTGATCTCCTTGTTGCAGGAGCTCAGTTGGATGGTAAATCTGGCTATGAGCAGTCTTCAGCCATCTTAGTCACTCTCACAAGCCAGTGCTGTGACCTGCTGGTGATCCTGTCTGCTCCATCAAAAACACAGTGAAGTATTTTATTTCTTTTGCTTCCCTTCTTTTGCTGGTAAAGTTTATTTAAAAAAAAAAAAGTAAGAGTAATTTTTTTTTCTCCATTTTGCTGCTTAGTTTGGGGAGGAAAGGTGACCCAAGGGTGTGCGGTGTAATAGTCAATTTTTCCCATGGTCTGCATTTCGGTGATGCCGAGAGGAGCTGTTTTCAGGCACTAAGCATGTATTCTTGGTCATGCCACATGCTTCTCTTTCCAGGCCTATAGGGAGTCATGTTCGCAACTCAATCATTCGAGCCTATGTGCTAGGTGTGCTACTGGAGGGGAAGGCACATCAGTAGGACCCTCCCCCTGTGTTTTTACTGCATCTTTGGCACGTTGCAGCAGAGCTTCTCCCGGAGTCTCTCTCTCCAGTGCGGGAGGTGGGGGGTGTCGGCGGCCATTTTGGATGCTGCTGCGCGGCCAGCCATGTGGTCTCCTATGGTTTTGGGACAGCCTGGGCCTTTCTTCTCCGCATCTCTTCACAGTTGCTTCGAGTCCTGGGATGGATCAGATGACCTCAAAGAAGAAGATTTCCTTCTGGATGTGGGGCCTACAGATGTTGGATCCACTCAGGATCATGATTCTGATGACTCAGGTTTTTTCCTGAGTTTGTTCTCCTGATGCACAAAACGTTTCTGGCCAGGAAAGTGTTTGGGGGGCAAGGTGACTCTAGGTCTCAACCCCTGGGAGGGTCTAAAGTGCGAATAAAGTCTAATCATCCTAAGAGCACGCAGAGGGAGCTCGGCATCTTTTTGGCCTGGCTTTGGGTTCTGGATCCCACAGGATTATACGGATGAATCAGAGGATCAGCAGGAGGCCCTTTGGGGGGGGGGGGGGGGGGAGGGTTCCAGGAGAGATTCCACTGCAGGATGCACCAGACTTGATCCAGGATCCGCAGGAGGTGCCTGTGGCTGAAGGGGATGATCCCAAGGTGGTTCTTCTCTTTCGCAGAGAGGTGCTTGGGCTGCTGATTCCACAGGTTCGTCAAGAGCTTGGAAGCAAGGTGCCACAGGAAGACTTAGAGGGTGCAGATCCCAGTTTTGGATGGCCTGAGAGGGCCGGCTAAGGCTTTTCCCTTCCACAAGTCTGTGAAGAAGCTGGTGATCATGGAGTGGGATACTCCTGAGTCCGGTCTGCGAGTTGAAAGAGCTATGGCAAGGCTCTATCCTCTACTGGAGGACACCTTAGAATTTTTGTCTCTACCTAAGCTGGAACTGTATAGGACTGCCCAAGCTGGATGCCTCAGCGTTGGCAGTCACCAAGAAAACAACTATTCCAGTAGCATGCTCCTCCACTCTAAGGGATGTGCAGGATTGAAAGTTGGAGCTCCATCTCACGCAAATTTTTTAGATTTCTGCTTTGGCTATCAGAGCTATGGTGTACAGCAGTCTGGTGCAGAGGGCATGCCCCTGGTGGGTCCAACATTTGCAGGAGTCACATTCTACGGGAGCAGCAGAAGCCAACAGGTGGATCAGCTGGAAGCAATGGTGGTGTATGGAGCCGATGCCTCTTATCTAATCAGGACCTCATCATGGATTATGTTGGCGGCAGTGTCCGCTAGGCGTCTGCTATGTCACAGAATTTATCAGCAAATGTTTGGTCCAAGTTGCAGCTTGGATCACTTCCTTTTAAAGGAAAGTTGTTGTTTGGAGAAGATTTGGAGAAGATTATGAAGCATCTGAGTGAAACCAAGGTGCACAAGTTGCCGGAGCACAAGCTTAAGGGTAGAAAGTTGGTACCGGCATGGATTAGGTTTCAGGACAACAGAAGATTTCGTTAGTCCAAATGTTCTGGGGGTCTACAGTGGCAGTTTTCTGCCAGGACGTCCTGGGGCAGGCCTTTTGAGGGGGCTGTAGACCCGCCCAGGACAATTCTGGGGCAGGTTTAGGAAGTTCAAAGCCTTCACAATAATGCAAGGCCAGCCCACTCTGGTTCCAGCTGTCGGGGGTCGTTTATCGCTTTTTTTTCAAGGAGTGGGTCAAGATTACCATGGACCAGTGGGTCCTCGAGGTGGTAAGAGACGGCTATGCTTTAGATTTTGCTCATCCCATCAGGGATGCTTTTGTCATTTCCCCTTGCAGTCTGCTTACAAAGCAGTTGGTGGTCCAAAAGACAGTGGATCGCTTGAAAGTTCTGGGGGCCATAGTGCCAGTTTGCGTAGGAGAACAGAGAACAGGGAGATATTCCATCTACTTTGTGGTTCTAAAGAAGGAAGGATCCCTCAGGTCCATCCTGGATTTAAAGAAGGTAAATTTGGCTCTGAGTTCCACAGTTTTGAATGGAAGCTTTAAGGTCAGTCATCACAGCAGTACGCAGAGGCGAGTTCTTGGTGTCTCTAGATCTGACAGAGGCTTATCTGCACATAGCCATCAGGCAGGACCACCAAAGGATCTGCGTTTTATGATTCTTGGGGAACATCTTCAGTTTCGAGCCCTTCCCTTTGGCCTAGCAATGGCACCGCGTACATTCACCAAGGTGATGGTGGTGGTAGTAGCAGCGTTAAAAAGGAAAAGAGTACTAGTGCATCCATATCTGGATGTTTGGTTCATCAGGGCAAAGTCAGAGGATCTCTGTTGGTGGTCGGTGCAGAAGGTGCTAGACTGATTACAGTCGCTAGGCTGGGTGGTGAATCTTCTAAAGAGCCAGCTCGTTCCCTCTCAGTCCCTGGAGTATTTAGGGGTGTGGTTAGACACAAGGAAGGGAAGAGTATTTCCCATGGAGAAGAAGTTGCAGAAGCTTCAGGGGCAAATTCATCACCTGCTGGGGCTATCAGAACCCAGTGTTTGGGACTATTTGCAGGACTTGGGCTCCATGGCTTCAACCTTGGAGTTGGTCCCTTTGGTATTTGCACATCTGTGTCCTCTCCAGAGGGCTTTTCTCTCCCGATGGAATCCTTTGTTGAGAGAATTTCAGGGTCCTCTTCTGCTAGAGGAGGAAGGCAGAAACAGTCTTCTCTTGGTGGCTCCTTTGGGCCAATCTGGAACAGGGAGTGCCTGGAAGTTCCGGATTGGGTGGTTGTCACTACTGATGCCAGTCTCAGGCTGGGGAGCTGTGTGTCAGGATCAGATAGCCCAGGGCCGGTGGTCAAAAAAAGAGGCTTCTTGGTCTATCAATCAGAGACTAGAGTGCTCAGATTTGCATTGCGTGCTTTTCTTCCAAGATTCCGAGGTACTTTGGTGAGAGTTCTGATGGACAATGCTTCTACGGTGGCTTATATCAATGGCCAGGGTAGAACCAGGAGTCAAGTAGTGGCACAGGAGGAGCAAGAATTCATCCTCTGGACAGAGCAGCATTTGGAGAGAATGGCATCATTGTACATTAGTGAGGTGGACAATGTACAGGCGGACTTCCTGAGTCACAAGTCGTTGGACGCAGGAGAGTGAGAGATGTCAGAGGCAGAGATGTCTTTAATTTGTGAGAGGTGGGGATCATCTCATATGGACCTAATGGCAACCAGAAGAAACACAAAAGTACCGCAGTTCTTCAGCCGAAGAAGAGAGCATGGTGCAGAGGGCATCGACGCTCTGGTCCTGCCGTGGCCTGACAACATGCTGCTATTTGTCTTTTTTCCATGGTCTCTAGTGGGTAAGGTGATACGGCAGATAGAGAAGCATCCTGGAGATATGATTCTAGTGGATCCAGAGTGACCTTGTCACCATGGCCATAGGCTGGTCCCTGAGGTTCAGCTATCTAGAGAATCTTCTCCATCAGGGACGCATATTTTCAGAACAGGCAGCTCACTTGTCTCATGGCCTGGCTTTTGAAAGGAGGCAATTAAGATGATGGGGTTAACAGAATTGATTACTACTACCTTACCACAGGTTAGGCGGACTTCCATATCTATATCTTATATGCAGGTCTGGAAGGTCTTCGAGTCCTGGTGTATGGATTGAGATGTGCAGACATTGCAGGCTACAGTGGAGCATATTTTGGCATTCCTGCAGGAGGGTTTGGTAAAAAGTCTGGCCTTTAATTCTCTGAGGGTACAGGTAGCAGCCCTCCATTGTCTTCATGGTAAAGTACAAGGTTATTCTCTATCCATGTATCCAGATATTGTATGTTTTCTTCGTAGAGCGAAGAACTAATGACCACCCATAAGGAAACCATGCCCATCTTGAAATCTGAATTTTGTGCTTACCGCTTTATGTGCAGCTTCTTTTAAACTTCTGAGGAGAGTGACTTCTGAGGAGAAGGACTTAACACAAGGTGGTTTTTCTGTGGTCATTTCTTCAGCAAGGCAAATTTCAGAACTACAGGCATCTTGCCGGGATCAGTTTTTGCTGATTTCGGAGGCAGGGATGTCGTTTCGCTGTGCCCTCCTTTCTGCCTAAGGTAGTTTCAGCATTCCATGTTAATCAGATGGTGGAACTTCTGACCTGACCTTTCTGTATCTG
Organism: Rhinatrema bivittatum; assembly: GCF_901001135.1. NCBI lineage: Eukaryota > Metazoa > Chordata > Amphibia > Gymnophiona > Rhinatrematidae > Rhinatrema > Rhinatrema bivittatum. Next base: position 39,476,763 of record NC_042621.1, read on the forward strand.
GATTCCTCAGCCCCCTCATACAAGGGAGCTGAGACTTTTGGACATCCGCCAGGCATTGTTACGATCCCCGAAGGTCATTAATTCTTTTCTTACATCAGATCACCTTTTCGTTCTATGGAATGACCCAAGGAAGGGATGTCAAGCTTCTAAAGTAACGATTGTGCTTTGGCTCAATCAGACGATACGGTTCGGCTTATATTTCTAGGGGTCGGTTGGTGTCTAAAGATTTGAGGGCTCGTTTGACGCATTCACAGGCAGCCTCTTGGACTGAGGCCCAGCAGGTGTTGCTGCAGAAAATCTGCAGGGCAGCGACTTGGAAGTCGTTGCACACTTTTACCAGACACTATTGGATGGATGTCGGGGCTCTGCCTGTGGCCGGTTTTGGTGAGAGTATTCTGCGAGCGGGACCAGGTCCCACCCAGTTTAGTGTGCTTAGATACATCCCAGGAGTCTGCACTGTTCTGGTATGTAAAGGGAAAGGAAATTTTATTCTTACTTGATAATTTTTGTTCCTGTAGTATCACAAATCGGTCCAGACACCAGCCCGTGCTATAAAGAGGAGTCGTCTGCTCATTTCATAGTTACGTCGGTTACTGTAGAGTTGTTAGGTCACTGAGGTGTTCTTAATTTTCTTGGGTTCTTTCCTAGCATGTTACAGTGTCACCACCCTCTTGTTCGTGGAAATTAGGGTGGGCTGTTAAAATTGGTTGTTTTAGTTTTGGCATCTTGGCTTGGATAACGTTCCATACTGAGGGACTGCAGGTGGCACACGGTTATATAGCAGTTTCAATATAACTGTCTGTCTCCATCTGCTGGCAGGGGTATAAAACCCAGGAGTCTGGATTAATCTGTAATACTACAGGAACGAAAATTATCAGGTAAGAACCAATTTTCCTATAAACTATGCAGTATCAAGTTAGGCAGCAAACTGAATGATTTTTTCAGCAGATCTCAGCCCTTTTATGGAGGCAAGAAGGATGCAAAAGAGTGGTCTGAACAGCACTACTGAGAGTAGGAACTCTCTATGAAGTTTAGAGGGTCAATTCCCTGAAGTTAGAAATAGGTGGCTGCTTGTCTGAGATACAGGGAACGAACACAAATTAGACCAGGAAATTTTTATCATCATAAGGAAGGTAGTGCATTAGAATTTTCACTCTGCATAGCAGACACCTTCATTTCTCCCTGTTCTTCTCTAATAAAGAGTGTGGCAGTGAGGGCTACTCTGAACTATCTCCTTCATTTGGCAGCAGTGATTCTGATCCTAAGGGAGGCTTGGGAGGTATTCTATATACATTGTGGTACTAAAAAAAAAGGGGGGGGGGGGTACTTTTTTCTTCTCCTAGATCTGAAATAGGAGAACAAAGCTTTTAGAGTGCCCCATTTGTACATGAAGTCTCTTCACTTAGTGATAATATCAGTGAGGCAGTGGGAGTTTCTCATATTCTTGGACTTCACAGAGGCTTATCTCATATTACTATTTGGACAGACCACCAAAAATTCCTCAGGTTAGCAATTCTCGGAGGATACTTCCAGTTTTGGATGCTTCCATGCCATGGCTCCTCAGACTTTTTCCAATATAACAATGGTACTGTCAGCAGTGGTGCTTTGCAGAGTTGTGCTCTGGTCAACTCAGACCTCAATGACTAGTCAATTTGGGCAACTTCATTGGAGAACAGAATGTGTACAGCTCAGGTAAAACAGCTCTGCCATGAGCTCGGATGGATGATACATATTTCCAAAAACAAGCTGGTTCTGTCACAATCCCTGGAGCACCTGGGGGGCCCTTTTAATGCATGGAAAGTGACAGTGTATATGCCATTGGAGAGAATTTCCAAGCTCCAGGCTCAGGTGCAGGATCTATTGGCAATCTGGTCTACCAGGGTCTGGTTCAATGACTGCAGCACTGGATCTGGTTTCTTGAGCAAAAGCGCATATGAGACCATTGCAGAGATCCCTGTTTTTGCATTGGAAAGCTTAGTTTCAGGACTACAAGGTGAAACTTCCACTCCAGGGCAAAGCCAGAACCAGTCTGGCTTGGTGGCTAGATATGCAAAATTTGTCAAGAGAATTAAAGTTGGAATCTCCCTTCCATTTTAAGACTGCTTACTATTAATTTAGTACAGATTTTATACAGAAAATTTAATTCAAAACAAGAGTTAATAAGATGGGTAATTAATATCTTTATTAACTGTAGTGTTTTGAGGATCACTGTCAGACAAATATTAAATAAATCAATAGACTAAAAGTACTTTAGATTAGCTTTACATCCCTACTCTCTTAGAAATTGTAACTCAATAACAAATCAACTAAATTTTAACTTGATAACAATCAAGTAATCCAGCAGTGAGAGGGAGGCTTTCCAGTCTTTTGCATTGAGTGTCACATATATGATAATCTCCCAACTGGTGAGAAGTTATATGTGTGCACTAGATAGATTAGAGAGAGCTCCTAGCCTTCAGAGAATGAGTCCAATCTCTGGAGGTCATCGTGGCAGACCTGGAGGAGCTAAGGGAGACAGATGTATATAAAGGAGACCTTCAGAGATTTGGTAGAGAAGTCCCACCTTCAATTTGGCAACCTTTGTGCTGCTTTGGATAAGAAAGGGCCTCTGGAAGGAAAGCATCAACTTGATGAGGCAGGAAGCAATCCTATAGCTAGGACCTGCCCTCAAGGTGATGTCGTATCCTCTCGCACAGAGGATAGGTATCCAAGGTCACAGGCCTAAAAGGAAAGGGTTAGGATGGTCATTGTAGTTGGTGATTCCATTATTAGGAAGATTGATAGCTGGGTGGTTGGTGGACATCAACTCGCTTGGTAACTTGCCTGCTTGGTGCGAAAGCGGTGGACGTCACACATCACATAGTTAAGATTTAGATAGTGCTGGGGAGGAACTGGCTGTCTTGGTACATGTGGGTACCAATGACACAGGAAAGTGCAAGAGGGAGGTTCTGGAAGATAAATTTAGGATTTTAGGTAGAAAGAAAATTCAGAACCTCCAGGGTAGCATTCTCAGAAGTGCTCCCTGTTCCACAAGCAGGACCCCAGAAGCAGGCAGAGCTTCAGTCTCAATGCATGGATAAGATGATGGTGCAGGGAAGAGGGTTTTAGGTTTCTTAGGAACTGGACATCATTTTGGGGAAGGGGAGGGACCTTTCCCAAAAATATGGACTCCATCTTAACCAGAATGGAAGCAAGTTGCTGGCCCTAACCTTTAAAAAAGAGATAGCACAGCTTTTAAAACTAGATGATGGGGGAAAACTGACAGTCACTCAGAAGCGAATGATGTATCTTTGAAGGATACTATGGGCTGGATTTTAAAAAGGCCTGGCGACGCGTGTAAAGCCCCGGGACGCGTGTAAGTCCCAGGGCTTTACTAAAAGGGCGAGGGTGGGTGCGGGGCTAGAGGCCTGCAACACAGTGGCCATTGCCCATCTTATTAACTCTTGTTTTGAATTAAATTTTCTGGGCTAGGGGGAGGAAAGGTTAAGGGAAGGGGTGGGAAGGTCAGGTTAGGGGGAAGGGAACGGGGAAGTCAGCGTGGCTTGGCACACACAAGGTCCACAATTGTGCACCCTCCTTGCGCACGCCGACCCTTGGTTTTATAACTTGCGCGTGCAAGTTATAAAATCGGGTGTACATGTGCGTATGCGCACATGTACGCCCGAGCACACCTTTTTAAAATCTACCCTTAAGAGAACAGGGAAACTGGGGCATCCTAGTAGAGAGATTAAAATCTCTCTACCTGTTCATTGTAAGACATTTACTTGTCATTGTTATTGTTGAGAATGTAAACCAAATTGATCAATAATTCTGTTATTGGAAAGTCGGTATAGAAAAATGCTAAATAAATAAATAAATAAAATAAATGCCAAAATGGACCATGTGTCTAAAGAGCAGAAAGATTCCAAATTATCCTTGTCAACGGATGAGCAAGTTGTTAATACAAACAAAAAATATACTTTGAGATGCCTTTATATAAATCTCTAGAAGTCTAAAAAAATAAGATCGGAGAGAACGTGTTCAGCACTGGATGAAGAGGTAGATATAATTGGCATCTCAGAGACCTGGTGGAAGGAGGAAAAGCAATGGGATACTGTGATACCAGGGTACAAATTATATCTAAATGATAGGCTGGATCAAATTGGTAGAGGGGTGGACACTATATGTGTTACGAGCACGCGCGGTCGTCTCGAGCTGGTGGTGAGCCCTTGGGCCACGGCGAAAGCTAGGGAGGAGCCCCAGCCACACCGTGGGAGGTGAGCTGGGCAGGCATGGTGAGCCAGGCACAGAGTCTGACCCTCAGCCGGACCTGCATGCCCATGGCAACCAACACTGGAAGTTGATTGATGAACGGTCCTCCGACTGTTCCCGGCCCTTTTGGACCTGCCGCTGGGAACGGCAATGGGCAGCAGGCCGGAAAGAGGCGAGGGCAGAGTCCTTTACACAGAAGACGTCAGACGGGGCTGAAGCAGACATCCAAGACAGGCTGAAGCAAGACGTTGAAGAGGAGGGCTGGAAGGAAACATGGCACTGTCCATCAGGGCGCCCTACTCAGCCCACCCGTGGGACTGAGTCGCGGACCACCCCGTCCCAGACGCGCCCTACACAGCCCAGGAAGGCTGGTCGCGGACCACGCTGAGGAAAGGAGGGTGCAGGGAAGACAAAGCGGAAGATCCAGGCGAACAGGAACTCCGATGCTGGGATACTGACATCCGAAGCCCCTTCGGCTGGCAGGCAGGGAAGCTCAAGAGCCCGTGGGACAAATCCCTCCTGTTGGCCACTCCAGGGCCCAACAGGACAGAAGGCTCAGGAACCAGACAGGACGTAGGGCAGAAGCGAGCGGAACTGGATCAGGACATCAGGAACACATCAAGGCAGACATCAGGAACACATCAGGTAGTGGACATCAAAACAGGACATCAAGGCAGAGACACTGGACAGGGACCCATCAAGGCATAGGCAAACACGGGGGACCTGGATCGGCAAGGTTACAGACGACTGTAGAGCCCGATCCGGAGGCCCGTTGCAAAAGAAAAGGAAGTCCTTATATACTGGAGGTAGAAGGCAACTCCCTGGGAGGAGCTTGCCAGGACCGCCCACCGCTGGCCCTATAAATAAGGAGGAGAGCTGCGGGCCGGCCCCTAGGAGAAGGGTGTCGCCAGACAGGAAGTCCAAACGCTGGCAAGCAAGCCACAGGCACAGCTAGGCCTCTCAGGCCCTGGAGCAAGTCCCGGATGGAACACAGGCCCTGGAGCTGTGTCTGCTAGGCCTCCCAGGCCCTGGAGCTGTGTCTGCTAGGCCTCCCAGGCCCTGGAGCTGTGTCTGCTATGCCTCCAGTCCTATAGTGCTGTCTCTCTTGGGCCTCCAGCCCTGTAGTGCTGTCTCTCTTGGGCCTCCAACCCTGTGACTTTGAGTCTCCTGGGCCTCCAGCCCTGCTGCTACTCCTGAGCCCTGCTGCTGCTGCTGCCTGCTGGTTCCAGCTACTGCTGCTTCCTGCTTCCAGCCTCCTGCTTGCTTTTTCGGCCACGTGTGTCCTAGTGGCCTCTTGTTTTGTCACCCCTCCTACCTTCCCTTCCTTTGTCCCATGCTGGTAGTCTCCGGCGCCCTCGCAAGGGGGCGCTGGGGTGCAATGGATTCTCCTTCCCTTTCTTTGGTTGTCTGTTTCTCCCTGTTTCTTTAGGGGGCGGGGCGGCCTTTGGCCGCCCCCGCCTCCTCCCCACCCACAATAGATGGCAAGCAAGCCACAGGCACAGGTAGGCCTCTCAGGCCCTGGAGCAAGTCCCGGATGGAACACAGGCGAGGCCCTGGCTTCGGAGCGGCCTCCGGAGGAAGGTGAGAGACCACCTGTAGCGCAGCAACAGTGGGGATCGCAACAATATGTGAACGAGGACGTTGAGTCAAACAGGATAAAAATTCTTCAGGAAACAAAATGCAATGTTGAATCTTTATGGATAGAAATTCTAGGTTAAAAGGGGAATAAAATAGTAGTGGGGGGGGGGGGTATATACCATCCACCTGACCAGAATGAACAGACAGACAATGAAATGGTAAAATAAATTAGGGAAGCTAATCAAATCAATAGCACAGTAATAATGGGTGATTGCAACTACCCCACTATTGACTGGGTGAATATTACATCAGGACATTCTAGAGAGGTAAAGTTCCTAGATGAAATAAATGACTGCTTCATGGAGCAACTGCTACAAGAACCAACAAGAGGGGAAACTATTTTAGACCTAGTCCTTAGTGGAATACAGGATTTGGTGTTGGAGCCACTTGGCAATAGTGACCACAACATGATCAAATTTGAATTAATAACTGGAGGGAGAGCACTTAAGAAATCTGTGACCTTTCAAAAAGGTGACTTTGATAAAATGAGGAAAATGGTTAGGAAAAAAACTGAAAGGAGCAACTGCAAAGGTTAAACATTTAGACCAGGTATGGACATTGTTTAAAAATACCATCTTGGAAGCCCAAACCAGATGTATTCCCTGCATTAGAAAAGGAGGAAGGAAATCTAAGGGCCGGATTTTAAAAGCCCTGCGTGCGTAAATCCAGCTGGATTTACGTGCGCTGGCACGCCTATTTTGCATAGGCCGCCGGCGCGCACACAGCCCCGGGACGTGCGTAAGTCCCGGGGCTTCGTAAAAGGGGCAGGGAAGGGGCGTGTATGGGGTCAGGGGGTGGTTCGGGGTGGGACCGGGGGGCATGCTGCCAGCCCGGGGGCATGGTCGAGGCCTCTGGACCAGCCCCTGGGTTGGGTGATGGCGCACCAGCAGCCTGCTGGCGCGCGCAGATTTACGCCTGCTTTCAGCAGGCGTAAATCTGCCAACAAAGGTAGGGGGGGGTTAGATAGGTCTGGGGGGGTGGGTTAGGTAGGGGAAGGTGGGGGGGGGGGGGGTGGAAAGAAAGTTCCCTCCGAGGCCGCTTCGATTTCGGAGCGGCCTTGGAGGGAACAGGCAGCGCGCGCCGGGCTCGGCGCGCTCAAGTTGCACAAATGTGCACCCCCTTGAGCGCGCCGACCCCAGATTTTATTAGATACGCGCGTATCTTATAAAATCCAGCGTACTTTTGTTCGTGCCTGGTTGGCAAACAAAAGTACGCGCTCGCGCAAATTTATAAAATCTACCCCTAAATGACTACCAGCATGGTTAAAAGGTGAGAGAGGTTATAATAGCTAAAAACATCTTTCAATAATTGTAAAAGGGTGCCTAATAAAGAAAACAGGAAACAGCATAAGCACTAGCTAGTTAGATGCAAAGTACTGATAAGGAAGGCAAAGAAATTTGAAAAGAAGCTTGCCATGGAAGCAAAAACTTAAAAACTTTTTCAGGTACATTTGAGGTAAAAAGCCCGTGAGGGAGTCAGTTGGACCATTAGATGATCAAAGGATACCTAGGAATGACAAAGTTATAGCAGAAACACTAAATGAATTCTTTGTTTCGGTATTTACTGAGGAAGATATAAGAAAGATACCCATGCCAGAAATTATATTCAAAGGGGATGATTCAAAGGAAATGAAACAAATCTCAATGAACCTTGAAGATGTACTAGGGCAAATTGACAAACTAAAGAGTAGCAAATCACCTGGACCAGATGGTATACATTCCAGAGTGCTGAAAGAACTGAGAAATTAAATTGCAGACCTGCTATAGTACTTGAAGACTGGAGGGTTGCCAAAAGAGATCAAGGTGTGATCCAGAAACTACAGACCAATGAGTCTGATTGTCCATACCAGGAAAAATGGTAGAAACTATCATAAGGAACAAAATTGATGAAAATATAGTTTAATGGGACAAAGCCAACATGGATGCCTCACCAATTTACTACATTTTTTTGAGGGCGTAAACAAGCATGTGGATAAAGGTAATGTAAACCAAATTGATTTGTAACTTGTTACAAGAATATCGGTATATAAGAGCCCTAAATAAACAAACAAATAAATAAATAAAGGTGAGGGAGTTGATATAGGGCATGGATAGGAAAACCACAGCCCGCGGGCCAAACCCGGCCCGAAGATAGATATTTTTCTGACCCTCCTCAATTTGTCCCATTTGATCCAGCCTGCCAGCACCTTTAACGTCATCAATAATGGCCTGACATTGCAGACCTTTGTTGATGACTTTGACCTGGATGTCAGCGGCTGAAGGTGACGTTTCCCTCAGAGGGAGCAGCGGGGCAGGAAGAGGAGCAGCATTGCCAAACCATAAGAGGCCTGTACGGTACCAAAGAAAGGAAGAGGCAGCTGGTGGATCCCATTCCACCAGCGGCAAAGAGAAGAGTCCTGTGCAGCCGCTGGTGGACCCCATCCCTTGGGTGGCAAAGAGAAAAGGCCATGGGGCGGAGAAGAAAGAAAGAGGTTACCAGTGAATCCCATCCCACTGGTGGCAAAGAGCAGAGGATCGAGCGATAGTCTGTGGATCCCATGACACCAGCAGTGAAGAGAGGCTCATCTCTTTAGTTCTCCCGGCAGTACAGAAGCTGCACCTTTATACTGCCAGGCAAACTGAGCCTGTCTGTCGTCTCTGCAGGCCTCACAGTATTAAAAGCTCATGAGGGCAGCACTTTCTCTGAGCTGATCTTGCGATACACAAGGTCAGCATGGAGGAATTGCCCCATCTGGGATTTTTCAATACTGCGTGGCCTGCAGAGAGGAGCAGCAGAGTGACTTTGATGATGGATTGGCTCCTCCCCAGCTTGTGGCAGCAGTGACAATAGCATTGGAGGAGCAAGAGAGGATCCACGGCTGCTGTGTGTATGTATGACAGAGAATAAATGCGAGTCTACCTGGGGGGTCTGGGTGTGTGTGTGTTTGTGTAAGAATGAATGGGTACCTGCCTAGGTGTCTGTGTGTATGTGAAAATGAATGGGAGCTTGCCTGTGTGTGTGTGTGTGTGTGAGGGAGCACGTGAGAGAGAATACATGTGTGTGTGTCAGGGACCCAGTGAGAGACTGCATATATGTGTGTTTGTGTGTGTGAGGGAGCCAGAATGAGGTTTGTGTATATGTGAGGGAGTCAGTGAGAGAGAGTGCATGTTTGTGTGTAAGTGGGTGGATGATAGCAATCTGTATTGGTGAAAGAGAGCATGTATACATGGGTGGGTGAAAGCATTGCATGTATGTCTGTGGGTGAGAGAAAAAGAGCACATGGTGTTCAATGACTTCCCGTCCCTTACTGTATGCTTGCTAATCTATGACAATCTCGGAGCATCTGGAAATCAAAGATTCCCAGGTATGAAGAGTGGGGAATTTTTAAAAATCCTTACTAGTTTTAATTATTGGTTATTATTTGATGTGTCCATTTTGAAATATTTTATGGGTGTTTGAAACATTTTTATGTGAGTATTTAACTATTTGATTTTATTCTATTTGTTAATTGTGTTGAATTATTTTTATTGGTATGGTAGGTCTCACGGAGTACTAAGCCCCCCCACCCTCCGCTCACAAAGTTCTAAGGGGCACTCTGGCCCTCAGCTCTGATAAGCACCAGTAATGTGGCCCTCTTTATAAAAAAAAAAAAAAAGTTTGCCCACCCTTGACGTAGTGTTTCTGGATTTCCAGAGGGGAAAGCCGACAGTCGCTCAGCAGCGCATGGTTCGGAGAGAGGTATCTTCAAAGGATACTAATGATGCATTAGAATTAGGGCATCCCAACAGAGGTTCCAATTATAAGAAGAGTAGTCCAATTGCCTGTAACTAAAAATTCAGCTGAGCTAAAAAATTCTAACTTATCCCTATCAATTAAAAAGCTGAATGAAAATAACAAACAAAAAACAAACTTTGAAATGTTTGTATGCTAATGCCAGAAGTCTAAGAAGTAAGATGGGAGAATTAAAATGCATAGCAGTGAACGATGACATAGACTTAATTGGCATCTCAGAGACATGGTGGAAGGAGGACAACCAATGGGACAGTGCTATACCGGGGTACAAATTATATTGCAATGACAGAGAGGAGCACCCGGAAGGTGGTGTGGCACTTTATGTCCGAGATGGCATAGAGTCCAACATGATAAACATCCTGCATGAGACTAAATGCACAATTGAATCTTTATGGGAAGAAATCCCTTGTGTGTCGGGGAAGACTATAGTGATATGCGTATACTACCATCCACCTGGTCAAGATGGTGAGACTGATAGTGAAATGCTAAGAAAAATTAGGGAAGCTAACCAAATTGATAGTGTGGTAATAATGGGAGACTTCAATTGGGGCACCTTGAAAATTGTTTGCTGTGTTAACATTCATGCAGTGGAGTTGCCGCAATAAAATTCAGAACTTACTTGCTTATAAAATGATTGGAATCTCATTTGATCAGGACTAAAAGTTCTATGTTCTGCACTTTTGTGTTCTTGGATTGTCTCGTAGTGTAGCACCTTGCTTTGGTGTGTTTGGAGACTTCAATTACCCCAATATTGACTGGGTAAATGTATCATCGGTACATGCTAGAGATATAAAGTTCCTGGATGGAATAAATGACATTTTTATGGAGCAATTGGTTCTGGAACCGACAAGAGAGGGAGCAATTTTAGATCTAATTCTCAGTGGAGGAAAGGATTTGGTGAGAGAGGTAACGGTGGTGGCGCCGCTTGGCAATAGTGATCATAATATGATCAAATTTGATTTAATGACTGGAAGAGGGACAGTAAGCAAATCCACAGCTCTTGTGCTAAACTTTCAAAAGGGAAACTTTGATAAAATGAGAAAAATTGTAAAGAAAAAACTGAAAGGAGCAGCTACAAAGGTAAAAAGTGTGCAAGAGGCGTGGTCATTGTTAAAAAAATATCATCCTAGAAGCACAGTCCAGATGTATTCCACACATTAAAAAAGGTGGAAAGGAGGCAAAACGATTACCGGCATGGTTAAAAGGGGAGGTGAAAGAAGCTATTTTAGCCAAAAGATCTTCATTCAAAAATTGGAAGAAGAATCCAACAGAAGAAAATAGGATAATGCATAAGTGTTGGCAAGTTAAATGTAAGACATTGATAAGACAGGCTAAGAGAGAATTTGAAAAGAAGTTGGCCGTAGAGGCAAAAACTCACAATAAAAACTTTTTAAAATATATCCGAAGCAGAAAGCCCATGAGGGAGTCAGTTGGACCGTTAGATGATCGAGGGGTTAAAGGGGCACTTAGAGAAGATAAGGCTATCGTGGAAAGATTAAATGATTTCTTTGCTTCGGTGTTTACTAAAGAGTATGTTGGGGAGATACCCGTTCCAGAGAAAGTTTTCATGGGTAATGATTCAGATGGACTGAATCAAATCACGGTGAACCTAGAAGATGTGGTAGGCCTGATTGATAAACTGAAGAGTAGTAAATCACCTGGAGTGGATGGTATATACCCCAGGGTTCTAAAGGAACAAAAAAATGAAATTTCAGACCTATTAGTAAAAATTTGTAACCTATCATTAAAATCATCCATTGAACATGAAGACTGGAGGATAGCTAATGTAACCCAATATTTAAAAAGGGCTCCAGGGGCGATCCGGGAAACTATAGACTGGTTAGCCTGACTACAGTGCCAGGAAAAGTAGTGGAAAGTGTTCTAAATATCAAAATCACAGAACATATAGAAAGACATGATTTAATGGAACAAAGTCAGCATGGCTTTACGCAAGGCAAGTCTTGCCTCACAAATCTGCTTCACTTTTTTGAAGGAGTTAATAAACATGTGGATAAAGGTGAACCGGTAGATGTAGTGTTCTTGGATTTTCAGAAGGCGTTTAATAAAGTTCCTCATGAGAGGCTTCTAGGAAAAGTAAAAATTCATGGTATAGGTGGCGATGTCCTTTCGTGGATTACAAACTGGCTAAAAGACAGGAAACAGAGAGTAGGATTAAATGGAGAGTTTTCTCAGTGGCAGGGAGTGGGCAGTGGACTGCCTCAGGGATCTGTATTAGGACCCTTATTTTTCAATATATTTATAAATGATCTGGAAAGAAATTTCCGCTTTCTTTGCTTGTTTATATTGCCTTCAACAAACATGCCACATACCAAAAGAAAAGCAAAGATACGTGAAAACCTTACCTCTACCCCAATGCTTTCCACACGACAACCGCGGATCGAGGATGTATTTGGTAGTGTGCACCTGAGACCGGAGGATGGGGCTACGGGCACCGGCAGTGGAGAGCAGCCACCAGACGCCCAGGCCGAGGAAACATCGTTGAGCCCCGGGGCTCCAACAGTTCCAGCAATGCCTTTTAGAACCCCAGAAGGTGTGGGGTCGGAACAACTAGAACCAATGCTGGTACATCTAGCTCCAAGGACTTCTGATACCCTGAGAAGAGATGGTGAGCAGCCGTCGGCTTCGGTGAGCCCGATTGAGGGCTCCAAGGGAGAAGAAGAGGAAGCACAGCAGAAGGAAAATGGCGAAGCTTGCCTCTTAGAGGGGAGAGGTAAGGAGACCAAGATTAATGTGATTGTGAAAGCGCCGTTGGAAATCTCCAAAAAAAATCACTCTGGAAGAAATAAGGAAGGCACTTATAAATATGAACAAAGCGATTTATGATTTGACTAATGTGATAAAGCAAAATATGAATAAGTCACAAGGACTGGAGAATAGGATACAACTGGTAGAAATGTCTGTGCAAAAAGTTGAAAATGAAATTATGGGTGTGAAAGAAGTTCAGTGTAACTTGATAAAATCTGAAAGTATGATCATGAGACAGATGGATTTTATAGAAAATGAAATACGGAGAAACAATTTGAGACTCTTGAATTTCCCTAAATCCAGATGGATGATGTCCAAAGATTTCTTTAAAAGTTACCATATTAATATTCTGGGCTATACTGAGACTTCTATTCCCATGTTTTAAAAAATGATTTTTTTACCCGAAAAAAAGGAAGAAAAAAGAAATGACGAAGAACCAGATAATTTGACAGAAATCCTGGAAAAATCGTTTGAGAGTAAAATCGAGACTAGAGCAACGTCATTAGTGATGTTTACCCAAACTAGTGATAGAGATAATATTCTACGAAAGTCCTTTCGAAATCAAAATCAGCTCTTCTATGGATATCAAATAAGAATATTTCCGGATATCACTAGGAAAATGCAAGAGAAAAGGAAAAGTTTCCTAATGATGAAAGGGGAAGTGACTACACGAAGAGGCAAGTTTTATCTGAGGTTCTCATGTAGATGTATAGTGGTATACCAGAATAACAGATACATATTCGTCGAGCCAGCACAATTACGTCAATACTTGGACTCTCACACCTAAAGGTGCTAAGAGGGTTGGACAAATTAGTAGGCAGGTTCACAACACAGAGTTTCAGTGAATAATGCACGATGATAATGTAATTTCTTTGAAATCCGCTTGAATATTTGGTTCTCCCTGTGTTCCTATAATATATAGAAAATAATTTTTTCCACTGTTAAAGATTGATGATGAAGATGTAATGATTTTTCTTTCTTTTTTCCTTAACATTGTATTCAATGTATAATTGATGAAACTTCAATAAAAATAAAATAAAAAAAAAGATCTGGAAAGAAATACGACAAGTGAGGTAATCAAATTTGCAGATGATACAAAATTGTTCAGAGTAGTTAAATCACAAGCAGATTGTGATAAATTGCAGGAAGAACTTGAGAGACTGGAAAATTGGGCATCGAAATGGCAGATGAAATTTAATGTGGATAAGTGCAAGGTGATGCATATAGGGAAAAATAACCCATGCTATAGTTACATAATGTTAGGTTCCATATTAGGTGCTACCACCCAAGAAAGAGATCTAGGCATCATAGTGGATAACACATTGAAATTGTCGGTTCAGTGTGCTGTGGCAGTCAAAAAAGCAAACCGAATATTGGGAATTATTAGAAAGGGAATAGTGAATAAAACGGAAAATGTCATAATGCCTCTGTATCGCTCCATGGTGAGACTGCACCTTGAATACTGTGTACAATTCTGGTCGCCGCATCTCAAAAAAGATATAAAAAGGGATCATATCACCCCCATCCTCCAGCACCTTCATTGGCTACCAATTAAATACAGGATTCACTTTAAAACCATTATGATGATACACAAAGCCCTACATAACATCTCACCTCTCAACTTAACTTTTCAACTCCAGCTACACACCTCCAAGAAACCGACTAGAAGTGCATATAAGAACATGCTTATCACACAGCCGGCAAAAATCTCCCTGAGGAAACGCGCACTATCCACAGCGGGCCCCACACTCTGGAATGCACTCCCGCCAGACCTTCGCCTTGAACCTTGCCATAGTACATTCAAAAAGAAACTAAAGACTTGGTTCTTCACACAAGCATTCCCGGAGAACTAAGAGCAGGAAGAATCACAATATCAGTTTTGTCTTTGACACCCATCCCCTCTGTACATATGTTCCTTAAGAGTTCGTTACTAAAACTTAATTAGTCATGATTGTTTTCTGTAAGCTCCTCTAAGCTTCTTTATGCTCCTTGTTTCTCTTGTTAATTGTTACAATGTAAGCCGCCCATGAGGCGACAGTTTTACTTCCTTGTACACCGGTGTGATATGTATATTATACAGGAACATCGGTCTATAAAAACTAAAAATAAATAAATAAATAATTGCGATGGAGAAGGTACAGAGAAGGGCGACCAAAATGATAAAGGAAATGGAATAGCTCCCCTATGAGGAAAGACTAAAGAGGTTAGGACTTTTCAGCTTGGAGAAGAGACGGCTGAGGGGGGATACGATAGAGGTGTTTAAAATCATGAGAGGTCTAGAATGGGTAGATGTGAATCGGTTATTTACTCTTTCAGATAATAGAAAGACTAGGGGGCACGCCATGAAGTTAGCATGTGGCATATTTAAAACTAATCGGAGAAAGTTCTTCTTCACTCAACGCACAATTAAACTCTGGAATTTGTTGCCAGAGGACGTGGTTAGTTCAGTTAGTATAACTGTGTTTAAAAAAGGATTGGATAAGTTCTTGGAGAAGTCCATTACCTGCTATTAATTAAGCTGACTTAGAAAATAGCCACTGCTATTACTAGCAACGGTAACATGAAATAGCCTTAGTTTTTGGGTACTTGCCAGGTTCTTATGGCCTGGATTGGCCACTATTGGAAACAGGTTGCTGGGCTTGATGGACCCTTGGTTTGACCCAGTATGGTATGTTCTTATATTCTTATTTGACAAAGTCCCTCATAAGAGACTTCTTACAAAAATAAAATATCATGGGATAGGGCGCAGTATCCTATTGTGGATTGAGAACTGGTTAAAAGAAAGAAAACAAACAGTAGGGCGACATGGTAAATTTTCCCACTAGAGAAAGATGAATAGTAGAGTGCCCCAAAGATCTGTTCTGGGACCCCTTTTTTTAAATATATGACCTGGAAATGGGAACAACAACTGCGCTTATCAAATCTGCAGATGACACGAACTTATTCAATGTGGTTAAATCACAAGAGGATTGTGAGAAATTGCAAGAGGACCCTGCAAAATTGGGAGACTGGGTATGCAAGTGGTAAATGAAATTTAATGTTGACAAGTGCAAAGTGATGCACTTAGGGAAGAGTCACCCAAATTATAGCTACACAATGCAAGGTTCCACATTATAAATCACCATTCAGGAAAAGGATCTAGGTATCATCCTTAATAATATGCTGAAATCTGCTCAGCAGCAGCAGCTAAGAAAGCAAATAGAATGCTAGGGATTATTAGGAAAGGAATGGAGAATAAAACAGAATATCATTGTGCATCTGTATCGCTCCTTGGTGCAACCTCATCTTGGGGCGGATTTTCAGCGCCCTGCTCGCCTAAATCCGCCCAAAACCGGGCGGATTTAGGCGAGCAGGGCCCTGCGCGCCGGTAAGCCTATTTTACATAGGCCTACCGGCGCGCGCAGACCCCGGGACTCGCGTACGTCCCGGGGTTTTCGGAGGGGGGCGTGTCGGGGGCATGTCGGGGAGCGGGCCCGGTCGACGCGGCGTTTCGGGGGCGTGTCGGCCGCGTTTTGGGGGCGGGTACGGGGCGTGGCTATGGCCCGGGGGTGTGGCCGCGCCCTCCGTACCCGCCCCCAGGTCGCGGCCCGGCGCGCAGCAGGCCCGCTGGCGCGCGGGGATTTACGTCTCCCTCCGGGAGGCGTAAATCCCCCGACAACGGTAAGGGGGGGGTGTAGACAGGGCCGGGTGGGTGGGTTAGGTAGGGGAAGGGAGGGTAAGGTGAGGGGAGGGCAAAGGAAAGTTCCCTCCGAGGCCGCTCCGATTTCGGAGCGGCCTTGGAGGGAACGGGGGGAGGCAGCGCGGCTCGGCGCGCGCAGGCTATACAAAATCGATAGCCTTGCGCGCGCCGATCCAGGATTTTAGTGGATACGCGCGGCTCCGCGCGTATCTACTAAAATCCAGCGTACTTTTGCTTGAGTCTGATGCGCAAGCAAAAGTAGGCTGTTCGCGCGCCTCTTAAAATCTACCCCCTTGAGTATTGTGTGCTGTTCTAATCACATCTCAAAAAAGATATAGCATAATCAGAAAGATACAGAAAAGGGTGACAAATGAAAAAGGGGATGGAATGATTCTATGAGGAAAGGCTACAGAGGTTAGGACTCCAACTTGGATAAGAGATGGCTGAGGGGAGATATAATAGAAGTCTATAAAATAACGAGTGGAATGGAACAAGTAAAGGTTAATCAGTTGTTTACTCTTTCGAAAAGTACAAAGACCAGGGGACACACAATGAAGTTACTAGGTAATACATTTAAAACTAATAAGAGAATTTTTTTTACTCAATGCATAATTAAGCTCTGGAATTGTTGCCAGAGGATGTGGTGAAAAACTATTACTATAGCTGCATTTAAAAACAGTTTGCACAAGTTCCTGGAGGAAATGTCCATAAACCATTTTTAAGGTAGAGTTGCAGATATCGATTGTTTATTCTTGGGATAAGCAGCAAGGTATCTGTCTACCACTTGGGATCCTGCCAGGTGTTTGTGACCTGGATTGAATATTGTTGGAAACAGGATACTGGGTTTGATGGATCCTTATTCTGACCCAGTATAGTAAGCCTTATGTTATTATGTCCTCCCAGTTGGATAACAGCATTCTGAACAACTAGGGAGTTACCAATGATCCACAGAAAGGCCTTGCAGATTTTATCCAAAAGTGACACAGGAGTGGTATATGTAAACCATTAGCGGGGGGGGGGGAACCAGAAATGAAGTAGCCCTAGGAGGAGGTATTTTGCTTAGGTGGGTGGAAAAGCATGTACAAGTGCTGTCGATGGCACATATCGCAGAAACGGAGAGGAAAATGTGCAGGTTGATTATCCAAGTCAGCACACGCTGGATCTGGGGAAGTGGGAGCTAGCTAGCTCTGCTTTCTCAATGTTCATACAAAAATAGGGTGTTCCCTTGAAGGATCTCATGGCTACTTCAAGAAGTACATGAGCTGCTTCAATTGCAGGAGAGAGCAGAGATCCACAAAGTCGGATACTTTGTCTTAGTCATGGTCATGTCATAATCTTCTATATAAATTTCCACCTTGGCCAATGGAAATTCTCTGGGTCCTAAATAAATATATTCAGAGCGAGCAAGCAAGCAAGAAGTGGAGCCTGCTCATGCTTTCCATCATCAGGCTTTGCTCCAGCCCCCAGACATGCTCCTTACATTAACCTCTCCAGAGTTTTTAGCCCAAATTGTGAGTGTGCTAGGTTTTTCGCTGCCCTGTACTGAAACTCCCCCCCCCCCCCCCCCAGTTCATTCATTCTCTGTCCCGGGCAACCTCCCCTTCATGCACGCGCACATACACACACGCTCACTCATCCCAGACAGCCTATTATTTATTTATTTATTTGTTTTTATTTAACAGCTTTTAATATACCAGCGTTCGTGGGGCACATCACGCCAGTTCACAATGAACTTGAGACAGGAGGAAGTTACAAAAAACAGGGAGAGGGGGAGGGAGCAGGCAAGAGAAAAGGGAGCGGGGGGAGGGTGTGATAGACAGAGAGGAAGAGGAGAGAGCAGCAAAGAAGGTAGATAGGAGTAACCATAACTGAGTAGAAATTATTTACAGCAGATTATAAGATACCATCTGCAGAGATTAACATATTTACAGCAGATTATTGTATACAAAAACATTCTTTTTGATAGTATGCTAAGGTGCAGGGGGGGCAGGTGTCTAAGGGGGGTTGGTCTCAGGGTAGGCCTGCCTGAACAACCAGGTCTTGATGCCTTTTTTGAAGGCGGGCAGGGAGGGTTCGAGGCGGAGGTGTGTGGGAAGGGAGTTCCAGAGGGCAGGGCCTGCTATGGTGAATGCTCTTTCTCTGGTGGTGGAGAGGTGCACGATTTTTAGAGGAGGGGTGTGTAGTGTGCCTGCAAGGGTGGATCTTGCGGGGCGGTAGGAAGAGTGGAAGTGAGGCATTTCTTTGAGCCAGGTGGAGTTGTTTTTGTAGAGAATGTTGTGAAGTATGGTCAGGGTTTTATATTGAATGCGGAAAGGGATGGGCAGCCATTGCAGATCGATAAGAATGGGTGTGATATGTTCCCTCTTATGGGTGTTAGTTAGGATTCCCGCCATGGCGTTTTGCAGAGTTTGCAAGGGTTTGATGGTAGAGTATGGGAGGCCTAGCAGGAGGGCGTTGCAGTAGTCCAGTTTGGAGAAAATGGTTGACTGCAAGACTAGACGGAAATCCTGTGTGTGGAGTAGTGGTTTGAGATTTTTAAGGATCTGGAGCATGTAAAAGCCCGCTTTCAGCAAGGACTTAATGTGTGGTTTGAAGTTGAGGTGTTGGTCTAGCGTGACTCCCAGGTCTCTTACGGATGTAGGTAGAGGGGGGGTAAGGGGGGGGGGGGAGGTGGAGGGGGATGTGTGTTCATGTTTAGATATGATGAGTATTTCGGTTTTAGCTGCATTTAGTGCGAGGTGGATGTTGGATAATAGAGAGTTAATGGTGACTAGGCAGGATTCCCAGAAAAGAAGGGATTCATTGAGCGTTTTTTGGATGGGGATGAGGATTTGCACATCATCCGCATATATGAAGAAATTCAGGCCTAGGTCTGAGAGCAGGTGGCAGAGGGGCAGGAGGTAGATGTTAAAGAGGGTGGAGGAAAGGGAGGAGCCTTGGGGGACACCTTGCATGAGGGGTACGGGAGCAGATTCAAAGTTGTCGATTTTTATTAGGTATTCTCTATTTGTGAGGTAGGAGGCGAACCAGGCTAGCGCTTTGTCGGCAATACCTATCTCTGCCAAGCGTGAGAGAAGGATTTGATGATTGACCGTGTCAAAGGCCGCCGAGATGTCCAGGTTGGCAAGCAGGAACGATTTTCCTTGGTCCATGCCAATGAGTATGGTGTCTGTGATCTCTAACAGGTGGTTCTCGGTGTTTCGACCTTTGCGGAATCCAAATTGTGAGGGGTGCAGGATGTTGTGGTCCTCGAGGAAATCAGTGAGCTGCGTATTAACTACTTTCTCAAGGATTTTTGAAAGGAAAGGAAGGTTGGAGATGGGCCGGTAGTTTGCTGGGTCAGATGGGTTGAGGGTGGGTTTTTTAAGGAGGGGCTTCACAACGGCAAGCTTGAGGGGATCAGGGACTTTACGAAAAGTGAGAGAGCAATTAATTATATCAGCTAAGGGTTTAGTGATGGTAGTGGGAATGGAGAGGAGGGTTTTGGAGGGGATTGCGTCTGCGAAATGGGTGGCCGGTTTCATCTTTTTTAAGTTGGTTTCTATCACACAGGAGGATGTGAGGTTAAGTGATCTCAAGCTAGTGTTATTTTGGTTTGGGAGGGGGGGAAGTGGTGGTGGGGTTGGTGGGGAAGCGCAGGAGGATGCTGGAGATTTTGTGTTGGAAGTATTTAGCAAGCTCCTCGCATCTTTCCTTGGAGAATTCTTCGTGGGTGGTGGGGTGGGGGGACTTTGTCAGGTTTGCGACATAGGAAAAGAGAACGTTGGAGTTGAATTGCAGATCGTGAATTTTAGACGCATAGAAATCCCGTTTGGCTTTGATGGTTGCTTGGCGGTAGTCGTGTAGTGCTTGTTTGTATACTGCCTTGTGTTGGGGGGAGGGTTGGCGGCGCCAAATGCGTTCCTTTGACCTAAGGTCCTGCTTTGTCTTTTTTAGTTCGTTGGTGTACCAGGGTTTTTTCTCAGTCTGCAGGAGGGGGATCTGGTTAATGATAGGTTACCAAAAATTGGTAACTTATCATTAAAATCATCCATTGTACCTGAACACTGGAGGATAGCAAATGTAACCCCAATATTTTAAAAGGGCTCCAGGGGCAATCCAGGTAACTATAGACCAGTGAGCCTGACTTCAGTGCCAGGAAAAATAGTGGAAAGTGTTCTAAACATCAAAATCACAGAACATATAGAAAGACATGGTTTAATGGAACAAAGTCAGCATGGCTTTACCCAAGGCAAGTCTTGCCTTACAAATCTGCTTCACTTTTTTGAAGGAGTTAATAAACATGTAGATAAAGGTGAACCGGTAGATGTAGTGTATTTGGATTTTCAGAAGGCATTTGACAAAGCTCCTCATGAGAGGCTTCTAGGAAAAGTAAAAAGTCATCGGATAGGTGGCAATGTCCTTTCATGGATTACAAACTGGCTAAAAGACAGGAAACAGAGTAGGATTAAATGGACAATTTTCTCAGTGGAAGGGTGTGAGCAGTGGAGTGCCTCAGGGATCTGTATTGGGACCCATACTTTTCAATATATTTATAAATGATCTGGAAAGGAATACGATGAGTGAGGTAATCAAATTTGCAGATGATACAAAATTATTCAGAGCAGTTAAATCACAAGCAGATTGTGATAAATTGCAGGAAGACCTTGTGAGACTGGAAAATTGGGCATCCAAATGGCAGATGAAATTTAATGTGGATAAGTGCAAGGTGATGTGTAAAGGGAAAAATAACTTATGCTATAGTTACACAATGTTAGGTTCCATATTAGGAGTACCACCCAAGAAAGATCTAGGTGTCATAGTGGATAACACATTGAAATCGTCGGTTCAGTGTGCTGCGGCAGTCAAAAAAGCAAACAATGTTGGGAATTATTAGAAAGGGAATGGTGAATAAAATGGAAAATGTCATAATGCCTCTGCATCGCTCCATGGTGAGACTGCACCTTGAATACTGTGTACAATTCTGGTCACTGCATCTCAGAAAAGATATAGTTGTGATGGAGAAGGTACAAAGAAGGGCAACAAAAATGATAAAGGGGATAGAACAGGTCCCCTATGAGGAAAGGCTGAAGAGGTTAGGACTGTTCAGCTTGGAAAAGAGACGGCTGAGGGGGGATATGATAAAATCATGAGAGGTCTAGAACGGGTAAATGAGCATCGGTTATTTACTCTTTCAGATAGTAGAAAGACTAGGGGGCACTCCATGAAGTTAGCATGTGGCACATTTAAAACTAATTGGAGAAAGTTCTTTTTCACTCAATGTACAATTAAAATCTGGAATTTGTTGTCAGAGGATGTGGTTAGTGCAGTTAGTGTAGCTGGGTTTAAAAAAGGATTGGATAAGTTCTTGGAGGAGAAGTCTATTACCTGCTATTAATTAGGTTGGCTTAGAAAATAGCCACTGCAATTACTATCAACAGTAACATGGAATAGACTTAGTTTTTGGGTACTTGCCAGGTTCTTATGGCCTGGATTGGCCACTGTTAGAGACAGGATGCTGGGCTTGATGGACCCTTGGTCTGACCCAGTATGGCATGTTCTTAGGTTCTCCCATTCACGCGCGCACATGCACATATCCACACATCCATTCCGGGCAGCCCCCTATTCACGCACGCACACGCACATGCATTCATTTCTCCTCCACTGCTGCTGCTGCCTGCCTGTACCTTTTACTTTGTGGAGAGCAGCCCTTCTGTAGCAATTCTTCCGGTGCTGGCACCATGGTAATTCAGCACTTGCAGTGCTAGCACTTCCTATATTCTTATCTCACGAGAATACAGGAAGTTGTAGCACCGTGAGTGTTCAATATCGCAGGGCCAGCACTGGAGGGGGAGCTGTAGAAGGGCTTCCTCTACTGTAGCCTCCTCCTCTTCTGCTGCCGGTGGGATTGGGTCCACCAGTGCTATTGGGTACCCTGGCGGCAGCACGGGCCTCCTTTTCTTCCACTGCCAGTGGGTTCAGGTCCACTAGCGGCAGCACTGGCTTCTCCTTGCTCCCAGTGCCACCCCATCAGGTGTACCACCCTGTGCAATTGCACGGTTTGCATACCCAGTTGCACCGAGCCTGGTCCGGGTAGCCTCTTCTTTGCTCATGTAGCTCCCATTATTTCATAAAGAGGAAACATTTTGAGGTCCATATTCAAAAACTGTTTGGACAGATAACTCAAAAGTTATCCATCTAAATGGCAAAACCAGCATATAAAAAGACTTATGCACCTAAACTCTAGCCAGATAGTTATGCATCTAGAATTTAGGAACATAAGTCAGGGGCGTTCTTAGAGGTGGGCGGGAGGTGACATTCAGAGTTAGCTACATAATGTATGTCGCTAACTCTCATCATGCCACTGACCAGTCCTAAAATTAGCCTCATAAACATATGTGGCTAACTTTAAGATAGTCAGGTATATTCAACAGCACAAATACACCACTGAATATATCTGGCTAACTAGCCAAGCCGCTCAGCAGCTGAATATTGTCGCTTTTATTTTCTCCTAGGAAGAATCATAAGAACATAAGAAATTTCCCTACTGGGTCCATCAAGCTCAGCATCCTCTTTCCAGCAGCGATGAATCCAGGTCACTAGTACCTGGCAAGGATCCAACAATAAATATATCCCATGCTGTTAATGCTCAGTAATAACTAACCTAAGTACTGGCTTTCCTCAAGTCAACTTTTATGGACTTCCTCCAGGAACTTGTCAAAACCTTTTTTAAACCTAGCTTAGCTAACTTCCTTAACCATATCCTCTGGCAAGGAATTAGAGTTTGTATGTTGAGTGAAAAAGAATTTTCTCCCATTTGCTTTACATGTGCTACTTGTTAACTTCATGGAGTGTCCCCTGATCTTTGCATTTTCTGAAATAATAAATAACTGGTTCATATTTGTCCATTCTAGCCCTCTCATGATTTTATAGACCTCTATCATATCTTCCCTCAGCCATCCAAGCTGAACAGTCCTAACCTCTTTAGCCTTTTCTCATATGTGCCAGGCTGTGCTACTCACTTTCATTTTACTCTGTCAGACTCAATTTGCATAGAATCAGGAAAGGCATGCATAAAAGTTCCATTTAGAGGTTGTTGGGGTTTTTTGTTTTTTTTTAAGAGCTATGTCAGTATTGTCTGATAGGAGCAAATGGAGGAAGGCAAGTGGTCATTTGATGCAGCTGAAACACATCCCATGCTCGTTTGTCACAATTAACTGCAGCCTGAATAAAACAGATACAATGAGGGTGGTGCTTTACTTTCCACTCGGTTTAACTAAGATGGATATACATTTAAGTGTCTCCCTACTTTTTCAAGCACATTGCAGGAGATGCCAAGCCTCCTGCAGCAGAATATTTCTTCCCAGGGCAGAATGTTTGCAGAGACAGCATGTGCTTGAGCAAGACAACATGTGGGAGTGAGAGAGAGCCTTTGTGTGTGAGAGTCAGACAGCATGTGCCAGTGAGAGACTGTGTGTATGAATGATTGTTTGAGAGAGAACATGTGACAGTGAGAGCCTGTGTATGTGTGTGTGAGAGAGAAATGCATGTGAGAATGAGAACCTGACTGTGTGTTTGAGGGAAGAAGATGAAGAGAAAAGAAACAGAAAAAAAGACAATATAAAAGGAGTTGGCAAAAAAAAATAAGAAAGGGAAGGTGGAA
This sequence comes from Rhinatrema bivittatum, assembly GCF_901001135.1. Lineage (NCBI taxonomy): Eukaryota > Metazoa > Chordata > Amphibia > Gymnophiona > Rhinatrematidae > Rhinatrema > Rhinatrema bivittatum. Next base: position 39,500,510 of record NC_042621.1, read on the forward strand.
AAAAATAAGAAAGGGAAGGTGGAAAAATGAAGCCTGTGACCAACCAATTAGAAAAGTAAGATCAGACAGCAAAGGTAAAAAAAAATAAATTACTTTTTAGTGATTGGCACATGTAATCTTTGGGAAGGTGCAAGAATAGCACTTTCTCTATGCGGATCTCACAATGTACAAGATCAGCATGGAGAAAGTGGAAGCCCACGGGGCCTGCACAGAGGAGGCAGCAGAATGGGCTTCAGTGTCAGTAGCAGCAATCGGCACCTCCCCAATAGCCATGTGGCAGCAGTGACAGTGGCAGCAGAGGAATGAGAGAGGTTCCGAGGTGCTGGCAAAAGAGAGGGGGGGGGTCTGCCTTTAGTGTGTGCATGTGTATGAATGGGACTCTGCCTGGGGGTGTATATGTGTGAATGCATGGGTGCCTGCCTGGGGGTCTGTGTGTGTGAGAATGAATTGGTGCCTGCCTGGAGGATGGAGCGGGAGTGGTGTGTGAATGACTGGGAGCCTGCTTGGGTGTGTGTGTTTGTGTGTATTTGAGGGAGCCAGTGAGTGTGAGAGCATGAGTGTGTATGTGAAAATTTAGGGGAGTAAGAGTTTGTGTGTGGGTGGGGGTGTGTGGAGGGGGAGAGAGTGTCTTAGAGCCTGAGAGTGTGTCAGTGTCTGTGAGAGCGAGAGGTTATGGTGGATATAAGAGCATGAATGTGTATGTATGTGACAGTGTATGTGTGAGAGAGAATGGACATGTGAGTATGTGTGAGAGAGAGGATAACCTCTTAATCCTCGACAATATCAGGGTGACTGGAAATCAAGAGCTCCCACAGAAGGGGACGGCAGGGGCTTTTAAAATCCTTATTAGTTTTAATTGAAGATTTAGCCAATGAAATTAGCAACAAAAAAGTCACTAAGCAGGTAAGGTAAAGCATTATTTGTTTTTGCTTTATTAATAAATACAGTACATATATTAAAATTATAACTTATTAATTAGAGCTACAAATATCACAAAATTATGGATTTTTCTAGAAGTGACACACCACCCGAGTTATGCTCTTTTTTTTTTTAATGAATTTTGACACACTGAGCTCAAAAGGTTGGCCATCACTGACCTAGCTCTAGGATATATTATATACCACAAATGAAATGGGAAGCGGCAGGGATTAATCTTTGATTATGAATTTAACTATCTGCAAAGACCTGAAGAAGACATTGCTTCATCTGCCACTTTATCGGTTTTCTTAGCCTTGGATTCAGACAGAGCATTCCTATTAAGTCTCTTTCTTAAAGTTAAAAATCTTTTCTTCTTCAATTGTAATGTGGGGATTGTTCCTTGATGTCTCCAGGTCTACTCAAGAGACGTAAGCAGTTCTTGTTGATGGACACTGCGGTTTTACAGCTTGGGGCTTTATTTTTTCTTAGCTATCTATGCAATTGTATTCTGAAATTTCAGTCTATTAAATATTTATTTATTTAAAATCTTTTCTATACCGTCGTTTAGTAGAATATCGTCACAACGGTTTACATATAGGCACATATAGTAAATTGTAGATGCAAACTGTTCCAGTTATTAATAATGGAGGTGCCTGATGATCTCGGTAACATTGTTTCATCGTAATGGCTAAGAGTTTAGTGATGATTAATCTGACCTGTGACTTAAGATAAAGACTGTTAAATTATACATTTAATTTAAAAGTTGCAATAGACAAAACCATGACATACATACATAAAGTGTGCTAGTGCTGTATGAAGATTTTATGTGTACAGCTATCAGCGTTTTTCTCTCTCTCGCTCTCTTTGTGGAAAGATTTCTCTAAAGAGCCATCTCTTTAAGCTCTTTTTGAAAGTCTTGAAATCTCTCTGTAGTCTTATCTCTATGGGCATGGTGTTCCATAGTAACGGCCCGGCCAATGATAGTGCTCTTTCTCTGACTTGAGTTAGTTTTGCAGTTTTTACTGAGGGGATGGTTAGGAGGGCTTTGTTGGCGGATCTCAGGTTTCTGTTAGGGACGTGGACTGCTGTGTTTAGCCATTCAGCTTTTTCATCATGGATTAGTTTGTGTATAGTGCAAAGGGTTTTATATTTTACCCTGTATTCAATTGGCAGCCAGTGTAGTTCAGCTAGTGTTTCAGTTATATGATCTCTTTTCCTTTTTCCTGTCAAAACTCTTGCGGCTGACTTTTGGAGTATTTGGAGTGATCTTAATATCGTGTACGGTAATCCTAATAGTAAGGCATTACAGTAGTCAGTGCTGGCAAATATCAAAGCTTGTAGGACAGTTCGGAAGTTAGTTTGATTTAGTAATGGTTTAAGTTTCCTGAGGACCATTAATTTGGCATATCCTTCTTTGACTTTTAATGATATGGTGTTGTTTGAGACTAAGTTCTGTGTCTATTATTACACCGAGGTTCCGTACTCTCTCGGCTATTCCAATTTTCTGATTATTTTTTAGTAGGACCGGGGATTGGATGATTGTCATGTTTTTTCCTTCAAGATGGAGGAATTCAGTTTTCTCTATGTTATTTATTTATTTCCTAGCGTGTAGCAGATGGACTCAAAACAAGTGGGTATAGTGTGCTCGTGCTAGCAGTTGGAGATGGATCTGACGTCAGCACGGGTACATATACCCCCGCAGGAAGTGCAGCAATTCAGTAATTTCCGTCTCCAAAGCAGTTTGGAGCTACCTCACGCTCGCTGAGCGTTTTTCCAAATTCTAACGACTAAATTCATAAGAAGAAACCTACTTGAAGACGAGCCCCACACTCCTGCGGTGATACCATTCGGTCCCTCCCCCAGTTGAGTTTCCCGAGGCGATTTCCGTGGTCCCCTCGGAGGTAAGAGCCTCGGTCCGGTGGCCGACCCGCGGCAGGGACCTAGCCCCCGAGTGAGAAGGGCTCGGGCGCGGCATAGAGGCAGCCTCGGTCCCGGCGTGGACTTGGCCCCCGAGCGAGACGAGTTCGGGCGTGGCCTAGAGGCAGCGGGTGCACTTCCTCGAGCGCGGCGGTGACGGTACTTACCCTCTCCCCCCGCAGCCGGAGACCGCCCGGGTCGCAGCCGGGAAGTGTCGAAGACAAGGTAAGGCGTACATCTTTACTTGTTGGTCTCCGAGGAAGCGAGGATTAGCAGAGTTTGCCTATGTGGCAACCCGCTAAGGGGGTCGCCATTTTGCCTGCCTGCTCGCCTTCTGCCCTGGTTCGTCAGCCGTGCAATAGGTGCATGTTGCTACGCGCACGTTGATAGGCGCAGGTTGCAACGAGTGTGTTGCTACGTTAGGCGCCCGTCGATAGGCGCACGTTGATAGACGCACGTTCATAGGCGCACGTTGCTACGCACACGTTCATAGGCGCAAGTTGATACGCGCACGTTGATAAGCACACATGGACAGGCGCACGTAGATAAGCGCAGCTTGGTAGGCGCACATTACAAAGTGCAGACTCCAGCTGAATTCACAGACGAGATGGAGCGTAAGAGAGCCCATGCGTCAGCGGAGCCAGCACCTCCAGAATCAGGCATAAGCCTCTGCTCTGCATGCAACCTCCGAGCCACTCAGAGCAAGGAAGCAGACTCCCTATGTGCCCAATGTGAAGAGGCCCTGGGAGTTCCAGGCCAGGACCGGTCGCAGCCTAGGGTACTTGCCAGTTCCTCAGGGAACACCCCGGACCTAGCAGGCAGCGGTGAGCGAGAGACCTGGTGCCCCTAAGGTCAGATCCGGCTTCGCTCTCCTGGGTGGAATTATTCAAGGGGATTCATGCTTTTGTCACAATGCAGTCTGCTCCGAACGGGTCCATACGTACCGAATGACCCGGCCCCTGGACCCTCAAGGCCTAGGCACGGCCACTCGCCACCCGGAAGCCCCACTTATGGGGATTCAGATTGCTCTGAGGAAGATGACGAGCCCCCCGAGGAGGGAGAACTTCCCTTGGGGATTGAACCATATCGGACCATGAGGCGTTTCTTTCTGAAGGAGGATCTCCCAGGCCTGATCTCACAATGCCTGTCAGAATTGGCTCTCCCGGGCCATGACACCCCAGGGGAACCTAGAATGAACCCCCTGTTAGAGGGCCTGCGCCAAACGACTCACCATTTTCCCCTCCTACGAGCAGCACAGCAGCTAATCGATCTGGAATGGAATGCGCCGGAGGCCTAATTCAAAGGGGGTCGGGCCTTGGCTGGCATGTACCCCTTAGACCCAGCAACCAAGGAGATGCTGGCGTACCCCCAGGTAGACGCCATAGTTAGCGCAATTGTGAAGCGCACCACCATTCCAGTGGAAGGGGGGACGACCCTCAAGGATACACATGACTGGCGCATGGACGCCATTTTGAAACACGCCTTTGAGGTGGCAGCCATGTCCCTACGAATTGCGACCTGCTGCATCGTGGTGATGCGTTCCTGTTTATCACAGGCTAGGAACAACACCCCGGGAGAAGAGATGGAATCAGCTCTCTCGTTCCTCACTGACGCAGCCTCCGACCTAGTCTGTACGGCAGCCAAGGGAGTGTCATCCTCAGTGGCAGCCAGGAGACAGCTCTGGCTACGTAATTGGTCGGCCGACTCCTCCTCCAAGACACGTCTCACGAGAATGCCCTTTAAGGGATCCCTCCTGTTCGGCAGCGACCTCGAGAAACTGGCCAATAAATGGGGCGCCTCTCCATTACCCCGTCTAGCAGAAGACAGGTCAAGGAGGAGCCAGCGCCCTTTTCCTAGACCATCCAGCGGTAGAAACTCTCAACGCTTCAACTCTTACAGGACTTGCTACCAAGCACCTCGTTCGCAGGCCAGGAACCAGTCCTGTCGGACTAAGCACAACAAGAGGGGATCCGGCTCGGGTTCGGGTCCCGGCCGTACCCCACAATGACAATCAGCCGACCCATCCGGGGGTAGCAGCCATAGGGGGCAGGCTAACCCTCTTCTACCGCAGGTGGGTCGAGATTACCTCAGACCAGTGGGTCCTCGCCATCATCCGAGAAGGGTATTACCTGGACTTTCTTCAGCTCCCGCCGGACAAGTTTGTGGAATCTCCTTGTTCACCCCTCAAGAGGACGGCACTAGAAGGTACCTTGCGGAGGCTCCTGTCTCTAAAAGCCATAATCCCAGTGCCTGCAGGGGAGATAAATTCTGGGCATTATTCCATTTATTTCATAGTGCCCAAGAAGGAGGGCACTTTCAGGCCCGTCCTGGACCTCAAGTCAGTCAACCGGCACCTATGGGTCCCCAGCTTTTGCATGGAAACTCTGCGGTCTGTCAAAAATGCAGTTCAGCCAGGGGAGTTTCTCAAATCCCTAGATCTGTCGGAAGCCTACTTGCATATCCCAATCCATCGGGATCACCAGCGCTATTTACGCTTCAAAGTCCTGAACCAACACTTCCAGTTCCGAGCTTTACCCTTCGGGTTAGCCACCGCGCCGCGGACCTTTACCAAGGTCATAATAGTAGTGGCGGCGTCACTCAGGAAGGAAGGAATCCTCATCCATCCCTACCTGGACGATTGGCTGATCAGGGCAAAGTCACCGGAGAGCCACCAGGCAACCAACAGAGTTATAGCTCTTCTGGAAAGCCTAGGATGGGTAGTAAACTTGAACAAGAGTTCCCTACAGCCTTCTCAGTTGCTGGAATACCTAGGAGTCCGATTCGACACCCAGGAAGACAAGGTCAGTCTGACCGCCAAGAGGAGAGCAAAGCTCCAGAATCGTCTGCAGGCCCTGCTGAGCGCTACCCTGCCCACAGCTTGGGATTACCTACAGGTCCTCGGCCTTATGGCATCCACTCTGGAGGTGATACCATGGGTGCGGGCTCATATGAGACCATTACAACGCGCCCTCCTATCTTGGTGGAGCCCACGATCACAGAACTACACCGTACACCTACCTCTACCAGGCAGAGTGCGGAATCAGATACGGTGGTGGTTGCAGCCCGGCCACATGAGCCGGGGGTCAAGAATGTCCTCCCCAACCTGGACCCTGCTCACTACAGATGCCAGCCTGAACGGATGGGGAGAACACTGCGAAGAACTCACCGCCCAAGGGCGGTGGAACAGAGAAGAGTCGGTGGAACATCAACCGACTAGAGGCACGGGCAGTCAGGATAGCTTGCCTGCGATTTGCCCACAGACTCTGAAACAGAGCGGTCAGAGTGATGTCGGACAATGCCACCATGGTGGCATACATCAACCGACAGGGCGGAACCAGAAGCCGACAGGTATCCCTAGAAATAGCCCCCCTGATGGCTTGGGTGGAAGCAAATCTACAGGACATCTCCGCCGTCCACATCGCCGGGAAGGACAACACCACGGCAGACTTCCTCAGCAGAGAAAGCCTAAATCCGGGGGAATGGCAGCTGTCGCCCACAGCTTTCGACATGATTGTGGATCAGTGGGGGACGCCGGGCATGGACCTACTAGTGGACAGGTCCAACGCTCAAGTACCCAGATATTTCAGCCACAGGCGGGATCCTCTATCCCAGGGGATCGATGCCCTGGTCCAGCCATGGCCTCAGGGGATCCTGGTATATGCCTTTCCTCCATGGCCCCTGCTGGGCGCCATTATACACAAGATTCAGCGGCACAGAGGCCTAGTTCTTCTAGTGGCCCCGGACTGGCCAAGAAGACCCTGGTATGCAGACATGAGAAGACTACTGGCAGGGAATCCATTTCCCCTGCCTCCACACAGGGACCTGCTGCGGCAAGGTCCCATCCTCCACGAGGATCCAGCTCAACTCTCTTACGGTCTGGCCATTGAGAGGGCTAGACTGAAGAAAAGAGGATACTCGGGGCCGGTAATAGATACACTCCTCCGAGCACGCAAGCTCTCCACATCACTAACATATATAAGGATCTGGAGAGCATTTGAAGCCTGGTGTGAAACTCACGGCACCAATCCACATGCCGCTAAGATCCCTATCATTTTGGATTTCCTGCAAGATGGACTTCAGAAGGGTCTGTCCCTCAATTCCATCAAGGTTCAAGTGGCAGCGCTATCCTGTTACGGTCCCCGGAGTGACAGCAACAGCATTGCCACACACCCAGACGTTTCACGTTTCCTGAAAGGAGTCAAACACATTCGCCTGCCACTGAAGTGGCCAGTGCCCCTGTGGAACCTCAACCTAGTTTTGGAATTTCTAGCGGGACCCGCCTTCAGACCCCTTCAAGCCCTGTCCCTCCATTTGGTAACCTTGAAGATGGTGTTCCTGCTGGCCGTATGCTCAGCACGCCGCATCTCAGAGCTACAGAGATGCAGCACGCCGCATCTCAAAAAAGATATAATTGCGATGGAGAAGGTACAGAGAAGGGCTACCAAAATGATAAGGGGAATGGAACAACTCCCCTATGAGGAAAGACTAAAGAGGTTAGGACATTTCAGCTTGGAGAAGAGATGACTGAGGGGGGATATGATAGAGGTGTTTAAAATCATGAGAGGTCTAGAACGGGTAGATGTGAATCGGTTATTTACTCTTTCGGATAGTAGAAAGACTAGGGGGCACTCCATGAAGTTAGCATGGGGCACATTTAAAACTAATCGGAGAAAGTTCTTTTTTACTCAACGCACAATTAGACTCTGGAATTTGTTGCCGGAGGATGTGGTTAGTGCAGTTAATATAGCTGTGTTTAAAAAAGGATTGGATAAGTTCTTGGAGGAGAAGTCCATTACCTGCTATTAAGTTCACTTAGAGAATAGCCACTGCCATTAGCAATGGTTACATGGAATAGACTTAGTTTTTGGGTACTTGCCAGGTTCTTATGGCCTGGATTGGCCACTGTTGGAAACAGGATGCTGGGCTTGATGGACCCTTGGTCTGACCCAGTATGGCATTTTCTTATGTTCTTATGTTCTACAAGCGCTGTCCTGCAGTGATCCGTTACTCAGAATCACTCCAGAGGCTATCCATCTTCGCACGGTTCCTTCCTTCTTACCCAAAGTAGCCTCACACTTCCACCTCAACCAAACCATATCCTTGCCTACCACGGAAGGTTTGAAGAAGTCGGAAGAAGGTCGAATACTACGCCATCTCGATATCGGCAGGCTGCTGTCCAGATACCTGGAAATGTCAGAAGTAGTACGAAAGACAGACCACCTGTTCGTCCTTCACAGCGAGAAGAAGGAAGGGGAAGCGGCCTCACGGGCAACCATCGCCCACTGGATCAAAGAAGTTATCAAGGCAGCCTACGTAGAAGCGGGAAAACCACCACCTCTACGGGTCAAGGCTCACTCTACAAGAGCTCAAGCGGCCTCTTGGGCAGAAACTAGGATGCTGTCGCCTGCAGAGATATGTAAAGCGGCGACGTGGTCCTCCCTCCATACCTTCTCCAGATTCTACCGTCTGGATGTCCAGGCCAGGAAGGACACAGCATTTGTGAGGGCAATCCTGAACGGACCTCGGGCAGCCTCCCACCCAGTCCGGGAGTAGCTTTTGTACATCCCACTTGTTTTGAGTCCATCTGCTACACGCTAGGAAATGTAGAGATTACTTACCTGATAATCTCGTTTTCCTTAGTGTATGCAGATGGACTCAGCATCCCGCCCGGCTGCCAGTATACATGGGGATTCACCGACTCACGGTAAGCCATGTTTTCTTATATAGGGCATCCACCCTGTCGGGTGTCGACGCCTTCCGGTTGAGAACACTGGCGGTCTCCAGCTACTATCAATCGGTCAGGGTAATCCTGTTCATTTAATCGATCGGTCAGCTACACATATATCCATACAGCTTTTGCAAGGAAGATTACTGAATTGCTGCACTTCCTGCGGGGGTATATGTACCCGTGCTGACGTCAGATCCGTCTCCAACTGCTAGCACGAGCACACTATACCCACTTGTTTTGAGTCCATCTGCACACACTAAGGAAAACGAGATTATCAGGTAAGTAATCTCTACATTTTATTTATTTAACAGCTTTTATATACCGGTATTCGTGGTTACATCATATTGGTTTACATGGAACATAATGATAATGAAATTACATGGAACAGGGATAAGAGAAACTTGGAGCAAGGTTGTCAACGGAACAGAAATTGCAGTAAAAATAATATGTAAATCGTAACAGTTAATTGCAGAGGGAGTGATATAATACATTGGAAAAATGCAGCGGGTATAATATAATACATTGTTATAATGACACATATCATATTTATTTATTTATTTGTAGGGTTTTATATACCGTTATTCGGTAGAGCCATCATAACGGTTTACAAATCTGCAATTATCATCCAACATATGCAAATATCTTACAATCAAATGGAGTTAACATAGTAGTTGGGAACAGTAGGGTTTTGTGAACAATCAACATATTTTCTTAGTTGTTGAATAACAGAATATTGCGGAGAACATTTTCAAAGAACTTAACGGATCAAGGGAGTGAGTAGGGAGGGGTAGAAAAGGAGGGTACATCAGGAGAGCATGAAGGAGGAGGATTATGCTTGCGAGTTCTGTTGAGTGCTGCGATGATCAGGTGTCAGATAGTTAGAATAGAGTTTGCGGAATAAAAATGTTTTTAGGTCTTTTTAAAATGTTTTTTGGATGTGCTGGGTCCTCAGTTCTATGGTAGGGTGTTCCAAGTTTTGGGGGAAGCAATGGAAAATGCTCTCTCGCGTAGTTGAAAGATGAGCGTCTCTTAAGGTGGGGATGTTTAGGAATCCTGTGTTGTTGGAGCGTAGGTTTCTTTGTGGGTTTTGGGGGGTAATGTTTAAGCCTTTTAGTCCATGAAGATCATCATTTAAGATTTTATGAATGATGGTCATAGATTTGTAGGTAATTCGTGCAGAAATAGGAAGCCAGTGAAGAGAGGTTAAAATGGGTGTAATGTGTTCGTTTCTTTTTTTCTGGTAAGGATTCTGGCAGCTGAGTTCTGCAGTATTTGGAGTGGTTTGAGGGATGATGAAGGGATTCCAATAAGTAATGAGTTGCAGTAATCGAAGGTGGAGAAAATAAGCAGTTGGAGGACGGTTCTGAAGTCAGAAGGGTTGAGAAATGGCTTTATGTGTCTTAGGGTTAGTAGCTTGTGGTATCCTTCTTTCGTTTTATTTACAATGTGGGGTTTGAAAGAGAGTTCAGCATCGATGGTAACTCCAAGGTTCCTGGTATGGGTGGTAGGGATTATAGTTGTCATTTGTTTATCTAGGATTGTCAGGGGTGGCGGAGTTGGATTGGGTTTTTTATCCATGAGTATGATTTCAGTTTTGTCGAAGTTGATTATGAGTTTCAGGGAGTTTAGTAAGTGCTTGATTGAGATAAGTAGATCTGATGTTTTTTTGTATGCGTCTTCAATTGAGTTTTGAATGGGAATTAGAAGCTGAATGTCATCAGCGTAGAGGAAATGTGAGATTCCATGATCTTTTAGTAGTTGGCAGATGGGTAGGAGGTAAATGTTGAAGAGGGTAGCGGATAAGGCTGAACCTTGTGGAACTCCAGTTTTGAGGTCAATCATTTTTGATGGGGTGTTGTTGATCACTACTTGGTATGAACGATCAGAGAGGTAGGACGAGAATCATTGTAATGTAGTACCAGAAAGGCCAATGTTTGACAGTCGTTCTAACAGTATATTATGGTTTACTGTGTCGAAAGGGGCTGATAGGTCAAGGAGTATGAGTAGGTATTTTTCACCTTTGTCAAAGCCTCTGATGATAATGTCATTTAGGGAGATGAGGAGAGATTCTGTATTTAGGTTTTTTCTAAATCCATATTGGGATGGATGTAGGATGTTGTTTGTCTCCAGATAATCATCTAGTTGAGTGTGTACAACTTTTTCAATGGTTTTGGCCAGGAATGAAAGGTTTGTTATAGGGCGGTAGTTGGTGAGGATTTCTGGATCTAGGTTGTTCTTTTTGAGGATTGGTTTGATGATAGCAGATTTGAGGCATTTGGGGTAGTAGCCTTCAGTCAATGATAAGTTGGAAAGGAGGAGCAGAGGTGACATGATACAGACTTTCAGATACTTGAAAGGTGTTAATGATCAAAAGACAACGACAAACCTTTTCCGTAGGAAAAAAATCACCAGAACCAGGGGTCACGATTTGAAGCTCCAGGGAGGAAGATTCAGAACCAATGTCAGGAAGTATTTCTTCACGGAGAGGGTGGTGGATGCCTGGAATGCCCTTCCTGAGGATGTGGTGAAGACCAGAACTGTGAAGGACTTCAAAGGGGCGTGGGATAAACACTGTGGATCCATAAAGTCAAGAGGCCGCCAATGAAGAGTGGGTGACTCGCCAGAATGATAGCTACTGCCTGGAGTCAATACCCTTATTAAATAAACATACACATGCTTACTGTGACTCCAACATCGCTCTAAGCTTCAACAGCAAGAGGAAATGTGGAAAAAAGGATTCACACTCACAAAGATGGGAGTAGCTGGCTTGTTACGGCGGTTACTACCCCAAATCAAATAAGTCTGATACTTCACTTTCAATGCATATACAGCATAGTTCTCTGATTCAACGGCAGGGGAGAAGAAAAACCGATACTTCACACATCCAGCAGAGCTCTCTGCTTCAACGGCAGGGGAGAAAATGAGGGTTCGCACTCACAAAACGGGGAGTAGCTGGCTTGTTACGGCGGTTACTACCCCAAACCAAATGTGCCTGATACTTCACTTTCGATGCACATCCAGCATGGCTCTCTGCTTCAACAGCATGGGAGAAGACTGATACTTCACGCGTATCCAGCATAGCTCCCTGCTTCAACGGCAGGGGAGAAGAAAAACAACCAATAAGGGCTGTATAACATAGGCTGGGTAAAACAAATAAGCATGGGTGTAGCTTGCTTATTGCGGCGGCTACTACCCCGAACTAATCAAGCTAGATATTTCACTTGGATGCAGCTCCATCACTGCTCTCTACATTAAAACTGGGGGTGGAAGGGAAATAGAACCAAGAGCTAAGAGAAACAGATAAGTATGAGAGAAAAAATGTGTGAAGCTTGCTGGGCAGACTGGATTTTATTTATTTTATTTATTTATTTCTTTTGTATACCGACATTCGATCGAGATATCACATCGGTTTCCAGATAACTAAAGGAATAGGGTGGTAACAGCCCTATTTTACATTATAACATGGTATTAAATAGATATAAGAATATTTTACATTATAACATGGTAATAAATATAACAAGAATATTTTACATTATAACATGGTAATAAATATAACAAGTTGTAACAGAACTAACAGGAGTACATGGAACATTAGACTATAGTATATAACATATGTACATAAATGGCTTGTTGATGAGGATAAATTATGGTAAGGAGAGCAGGGAGTGTAGAGGGGGGAGGGGAGAGGAAGGGATGTGTGGGAGGAAGGTAGTGATAGGGAGGGAAAGGGTGGTGGGAGATGCTTGTGTAGGGAGGGAAAGGTGTGGGGCGAGATGCTTGTGGAGGGGGCATGGAGTGGATGGTGCGATTGGGCGGGTTATGTGTCGGGTGGGAAAGCTTTTAAAAATAGCCATGTTTTGAGGTGTTTTTTGAAGACTTGCAGTGAAGGTTCGTTTCTGAGACAGGTGGGGAGGGTGTTCCATAAGGTGGGGCCCGCTATTGTTATGGCTCGTTTGCGGGTGACGTTGAGGTGTGCAGCTTTGAGATTGGGGACGGCTAGGAGTCCAGTGTTGGTGGATCTGAGAGTTCTTTGAGTGGGGTAAGGTTGTATTCCGTTGTTTAGCCAGTCCATTTTGTTGTTGTTTATTTTTTTGTGCATGAGGGTGAGGGTTTTATACTGGATTCTTTGTGTAATGGGTAGCCAGTGGAGTTCTTTGAGCGTGGGTGTGATGTGAGGGGATTTTTTGTTGTTAGAGATGATTCTGGCGGCAGCGTTCTGTAGAACTTGGAGGGGTTTGATGTGTATTTCTGGTAGTCCGAGGAGGAGGGAGTTGCAGTAGTCGAGTCTTGACAAGATAATTGATTGGAGGACTGTTCTGAAATCGTGCTCTTGGAGAAGGGGTTTGAGTTTTTTTAGTGTCTGCAGTTTGAAGAATCCATCTTTGATTGTATTGGAGATGTGTCGTTTAAAGTTGAGTTGGCTGTCAATTGTTACGCCTAGGTTTCTTGTGGACGGCGTGAGTGAGGTTTGTGAGATTTGTGGCACTCCCGGGTTGATTGAGTTTCCTGGGTGGTCAGAGGGGGTGCACATGAGTGGATAGGAGGGATGGTCATCGTGGATGTGAATGATTTCTGTTTTGGCTTGGTTGAGACATAGTGATAATTGAGATAGTAAATGGGATAAGTTTGAGCTGAGTTTGTTCCATTTTTCCATAGTGAGTTGAATGGAGTTGTTTATGGGGAGTAATATTTGTATGTCGTCTGCATAGACAAAGTAGGTGAGGTTTGCCTCTGATAGGTATTTGCATAGTGGGATGAGATATATGTTGAAGAGGGTTGATGATAGGGAAGAACCTTGTGGGACTCCATGAGTGAGGGGCACTTGTGAGGATTCAGATGAGTTCATCTTGACGATGTAAGATCTGTTTGAGAGGTAGGATTTGAACCACTTGATTGTGGTGTCTTGGAGACCAATTTCTTTAAGTCTGGTGAGAAGTGTTCTGTGATTGATGGTGTCGAAGTCGGCTGATATATCAAGAAGTATCAGGAGGAACGATTTGCCTTTGTCGCGGCCTTTGAGGATGGTATCGGTGAGGGAGAGGAGGAGGGTTTCAGTGCTGAAGAGTTTTCTGAAACCATGTTGTGCAGGCTGAAGAACATTAAAGGTTTCAAGGTGGTCTGTGAGTTGATTGTTGACTGTTTTTTCGATGATTTTTGCTAGGAATGGGAGGTTGGAGACTGGTCTGTAGTTTGCTGGGTCGGATTTGTCGAGTTGAGGCTTTTTGATGATTGGTTTGATGATGGCGTTTTTGAGTTTTTCTGGGAAGATTCCTTGTTCTAGGGATAGGTTGATGATGTAGGTTATTGGTTTGACAATAATCTCTCTGATGAGTTTTAGGGTTTTGATGGGGATGGGGTCTAAGGAGTGGGATGCAGGGTTGGTTTTTCTGATGATAGGTTCAATTTCTGTGGTAGCAATGGGAGTGAATTGTGACCATGAGTGGATAGGAGGGGGGGTGTCAATTAAGTCATTGTGGGTTTGCGGAATCTTGGCAATGATGTTGTTGACTTTATCCTTGAAGAATTGTGCTAGTTTTTCACTGGAGATGTTGCTGGAGTTTGGCGTATTGTCATTTTGGATGGGGTTGGTAAGGTCTTTGACATAGGCGAAGAGGGTCCTTGGGTTAAATTGGTAATCGTGAATTCTTGATGTGTGGAAATTACGCTTTGCTGTGTTAAGGTCAGTTGTATAGTTGTGTAGTAGTGTTCTGTATTTGTCTTTCAGGTTTGAGGTGGGGGTTCGTCTCCACTGTTTCTCAGTCTGTCTCAGTGTTCGCTGAGACACTGAGACAGACTGAGATGGGCCATTTGGTCTTCTTCTGCCGTCATTTCTATGTTTCTATGTTTTAGAAATGGTTGGTTCGATTGTTTTGAGGGAGGTTATTGGGATGGTGTCCAATGGATGGTTGGCTGGGTTCATTTTGTTTATTATAGTTCTAATTTCAAGAGTGGAGGAGATGTCAAAGTTTGACCAGGATGAAGTTATCATGCTGTTGAGTTTGATGTTCTGGTTGTTGTTGGTTATGTTGGATTGGATGAGATGAGCTATTTTGTTGTTGAAGAAGTCCGCAAAGTCATCACTTCCATGTTTGGTGCATGTATAATCTTGGGTGGTTTTGGCAAGTTTTTGAACTATTGTGAATAGCATTCTGGGGTTATGATGAAATTTGGAGAGTTTATTGGAGAAAAAATTCTTTTTTGCATTGTTGATGATATTTTTGTATTGAGTAAGGTTGTTCCGATAGTTATTTAGTGTGGTAGGGTTTTTGTTTTTCCGCCATTCTATTTCTTTTTTTCTGAGTAGACGTTTGGCAGTTCTGATATTTTCATTGTACCATTGGTTGTTGTGTTTGGACTGTTGTTTATATTTTGTAATGGTGGGATTAATGTTGTCTGCTACTTTTTTTGTGATATTTAGCCATGATAAGATAGCATTATCGGCGTTAGATAGGTTGATGTTTATTAGTTCTGATTGAAGAGTTTTTTGTAGGAGATCTGTGTTAAATGGTGGACAGTAAGATATTACTTTTGGGGTGCTTTATTTATTTATAACTTTTATATACCGAGGTTCAATTAACAAGATTAATTATCACTTCGGTTTACATTACAACTAGCGACATTAACAGAGAAAGAGTTTTGTTTTACAATGAACAGGGTAGAAATAACTTGGATAACCTGGGTAACAAAACAATGAACAGGGAAATTATCTGGGATAACAAATTATGGGATACATAATGTTGGGTGAAGCAAAACAGAGAAATTTGGTCTGTATAACATGGGTGAAGAACAGGGAAAATTGAGTAGGGGAGGACTATGAGTAGGAGAGAACTATGAAGTCCTAAAGTAGGTTAGTGTACTCATGATGCGGATAAGAAGATGGCTGAGGTGAATAATTATGGAAAGGCTTGTTCTTTGAGGTGTTTTTAGGTTGAGGTTGATGTTGATGACTAGCTCCATTTGGTTTAGTAGCTGTTTAATAATGTCAAGGTACATGATTGCTAGGTTTAGTGTTTTTTCCAGTGAGTCTTCGATTGGTAGTAAAATCTGAATATCATCGGCGTATATGTAGTGTATGATACCCAGTCCAGCTAGGAGATGGCAGAGTGGAAGTAGGTAGATATTAAAGAATTATGTTTTCTTTGATCCTCCCCAGCTCACTGCTTTTCTTGATACAAAGAAAGATCTTAGACCCCGTTAGCTAAATCATGCCCTTTATTAAGGGCCAGATTTTAAAAGCTCTACGCATGCCAGGCCTATTTTATAAAGGCCCAGAGATGCGCGTAAAGCTCCGGGACGTGTCTAAGTCCCCGGGCTTTACTAAAGGGGCAGTCTGGGGGCAGGGCGGGGCCTCTGACACAGTGGCCATTTGCGGCTGTGTTGGAGGATCGCATGCCGGCAGGTGCAAAAGGTAGAGAAGAAATTGGTAGGGGGTTAGATTAGGGCTGGGGGGGGGGGGGGAAGGTTAGGGGAAGGGGTGGGAAGTTCCCTCAAAGGCTGTTCCAATTTTGGAGTGGCCTGGGAGGGAATGGGGGAAGGCAGCGTGGCTCAGCGCATGCAAGGTGCATGATTGTGCACCCCCTTGCGCGCGACGAACCCTGATTTTATAACATGCACGTGCCTGTGCGCGCATGTTATAAAATCGGGCATACATGTGTGCGCGTGCCGGGTAGCGCACTCACATGTACGCCCGCATACAGGTCGTAAAATCTACCGCTAAGTATGTCCTGGATTGAACCTTCTTTTTGCTGCCTCTTCTTTAGACAGCTTTGGAGATTGGAATCCTGTGAGTTGGGGACTTGGTCTATAGTGTTATGCTCGTATTTACCTAATTGAATGGGGGGAGGGGGGAGGTTTGTTATTTTTGGCATCTCTCTGTTATTTCCTTTCAAGCTTTGTATGGTATCATATTGAAAATTCATAAATAAATAAAAAAGAAGAAGGAAAAGAGCAACATCTAGAAAACTACGTACACTAATGCCCACAGGGGCCGATGCAATATCATGCTCGCAAAAAACATGCATCCAATCTGGATGACAATTTTTTGAACGCACACACATCCCCTCTCTTGGGCACGTCATCTAATATTCTAATGAGCTGGCGTGCTAAAAGGACATGCAATGGATAATTTGCATGGCCCTAGCACATCCATGCCATTGAGCACCCAGGAGAAGTGGCTGTGCACAGATAAGGAAAATGAATGTTCAATTTTCTGAGCATCCACTTTCCTAACCTGTGTACAGCCACGGGTTAGGAAAATGGATGCATGTAAATTGAGCTTCCCTTTTTCTAACTTGACCGTTGTCAAGGTTTTTTGTTTTTTTGTTGCAGCTTTCTGTAGTTCCTCCTGTTTAGTATCACAACAATATTAAGTAGGAGGAACCATAAAATTGTATTTTTTGCTCTGCTGAGCATGGCTTGGGGTGCTTCAAACATAACACTAGCTCTGGGCTGGCGTTAATTTTTGAGCATTAAAATGTGCACGTTGGGTGCACTTTTTTTTTTTTTTGATTGGGGTTACTAGCTAATAGCCTCATTAACATGACATTTGCATGTGATGAGCATTATTAGCTACATGCCAGTATGGATGCGCATTTTGGACGTGCTAATCCCGATATTGCTTTGGGCATATGTCTAGCGCGTTCAAAACATACGTCCAACTACACGTTTAGCGGCATGCTCAGCTCAGCACCTGATCTGTTTCAAATTGGGATATAAGTAGGGATGTGAATCGTTTTTCAACGATTAAAATTATCGTCCGATAATGTTTATATCGTCTTAAATCGTTATAGAACACGATACAATAGAAATTCTAACGATTTATCGTTAAAAATCGTTAAATCGTGTTAGTGCGCACTAACTCGAGTTAGTGCGCACTAACTCCCCGTTAGTGCGCACTAACTCGATTTAGTGCGCACTAACTGAAAATGATACAAATAAACACTTTCCAGGTCACTGAAGGTCAGTTAGGAATGAATATGTGTTCCTATTGGCTGGCTGCCCTCTTATCTATTGATGTTACCAAGGTTACCACTGAGGTGATGGTTGGGGGGGATGGGAAATGGAACTGGAAACTAACAAACACCAACAGAAAATGAAACAAAGTGTTCACACTTCCCAGGTCAGTAAAGGTCACTTAGGAATGAATATGTATGTATGTATTCCTATTGGCTGGCTGTGCTCTTATCTATTGATGTTACCAAGGCTAATACTGAGGTAATGGTTGGGGGGATGTGAAATGGAAACAGTTGGAAGCTTGACAAAAAAAGTAATGTAATGATCAGCACTCACGTGACTAGAACTTGTTTGTTTATTATTTTTGTTAGCAGGCACCTGAAATGCTAGTGCATGTTGAATTTGCCAATCACTGTGCATTTTAGAAAGGTGGTCCTGGCTGGAACTGTACACAGTTCAAATATATGTAATTGATTGTTGGTAAGTGTATTTTTTAAGTAGCCACACTGGCACAAGTATGTTTACTTTTCCTCCTACTTAACTCACTAGCTCAGCTTTGTAAGAAGGGCTTCTCTGCTTGTGTGTTGTTTTTGTTTGGTGTGAGGAGAGCAGAAACATCAGATCTTTATTCAATCTACTACAGTCATCTCTTACAGTGCCCTATCCCTATTAATACCAGGAGTGTTGTGATCTTCCTGCACACAGTGCCCTAACCCTGATACCAGTCTGAGACAGCTCCCTCCCTGCATTACTAGTGAGAGGCTGGCTTCACAGACAGGGGGGAGCTGCCTGACCCTCACTCCTGACTTCCCCCATGTCCCAGCTAGTGAATGGTGTGTGGGTGAGGGGGGGGGGAGGATGGTGAAGTCTGAGACAGCTCCCTCCCTGCATTACTAGTGAGAGGCTGGCTTCACAGACAGGGGGGGAGCTGCCTGACCCTCACTCCTGACTTCCCCCATGTCCCAGCTAGTGAATGGTGTGTGGGTGAGGGGGGGGGGAGGATGGTGAAGTCTGAGACAGCTCCCTCCCTGCATTACTAGTGAGAGGCTGGCTTCACAGACAGGGGGGAGCTGCCTGACCCTCACTCCTGACTTCCCCCATGTCCCAGCTAGTGAATGGTGTGTGGGTGAGGGGGGGGGGGGGAGGATGGTGAAGTCTGAGACAGCTCCCTCCCTGCATTACTAGTGAGAGGCTGGCTTCACAGACAGGGGGGAGCTGCCTGACCCTCACTCCTGACTTCCCCCATGTCCCAGCTAGTGAATGGTGTGTGGGTGAGGGGGGGGGGGGAGGATGGTGAAGTCTGAGACAGCTCCCTCCCTGCATTACTAGTGAGAGGCTGGCTTCACAGACAGGGGGGAGCTGCCTGACCCACACTCCTCCGGGGTATTGTGATCTTCCTGCACACAGTGCCCTATCCCTGATACCAGGGGTGTTGTGATCTTCCTGCATGCAGTGCCCTATCCCTATTAATACCAGGAGTGTTGTGATCTTCCTGCATGCAGTGCCCTATCCCTATTAATACCAGGAGTGTTGTGATCTTCCTGCATGCAGTGCCCTATCCCTGATACCGGGATGTGTGCAAGAAGATCACAACACCCCCGGTATCAGGAATAGGGCACTGTGTGCAGGAAGATCACAACACCCCCCGTATCAGGAATAGGGCACTGTGTGCAGGAAGATCACAACACCCCTGGTATTAGGGATAGGGCACTGTGTGCAGGAAGATCACAACACTCCTGGTATTAATAGGGATAGGGCACTGTGTGCAGGAAGATCACAATACCCCTGGTATCAGGGTTAGGGCACAAGTTCTAGTCACATTGACTGATCACATTACTTGTTTTGTCAAGCTACCAACTGTTTCCATTTCCCATCCCCCATATACTGTCAGTAGGAAGCTTGGTAACATGAATAAATAAGAGGGCAGCCAATAGGAATACATATTCATTCCTAAACTGACCTTAACTGACCTGAAAAATGTCAAATTGTATCATTTTCAGTTAGTGCGCACTAACTCCCAGTTAGTGCGCACTAACTCCCAGTTAGTGCGCACTAATCGGAAAAAACGATTTTTAACGATTTTTTAACTAAAAAATCGTGCCTAAGACGATTTTCTTGCCCTGCCACACGATTTCTATCGTTAAGACGATATGGAAAACGATTCACATCCCTAGATATAAGTGCTGTGGGATCATTTACTAGCTAAAGGACTAGTAAACTTTCAGAAAGTGTCTTGCCCTACCCAGCTTGACCTAGGTATAAACTGTTTCATTTTGGGATTATAAGTGCTGTGGGATCTTTTACATTTACTAGCTAGAGGACCAGTTCCAGAAGAGTCCAAGTATAGCCAGATTGGGTGTGGCTCACTCAGTGGCTAGAGGTAGCTAACTTGTGAACCAGCAGAAACAATACAGACTGTGCACAGCCCAGGAGAGGAGCCAACTGTTCCAGTGCAGATAAGATACTAGTTTTTGGAAATACTGCTCTGTGTTTCATAATCCCTTTTTATTCTAGTATTGTATATTAATCTGTGGTTCCTTGATATTGGTTTGCTTCTGTGTAGAAAACTGCTCTGTGATTTCAAATCCCTTTCTATTCCAGTATTGTATACTAATCTGTTCGGTTTCTTGATTATATTGCATACTAATCTGTTTGGTTTCTTGATATTAGATTGGTGTAAGATTCAAAAAACCCACACAAAATTTTTTTTTTTCCCCAGTATCCCTCTAATTGTATAGCTGTCATATAATCTGTTTCAAATTGGGATATAAGTACTGTGGGATCATTTACTAGCTAAAGGACTAGTAAACTTTCAGAAAGTGTCTTGCCCTACCCAGCTTGACCTAGGTATAAACTGTTTAACTCCCTCCCACCCTACCCTTCTGCCCACCCACTCCTAGGTTTGTATTTCTAATGTAGTCATCCTAACTTCATAATAGGCAACCAGATAAATTAGTAAATTGATTATTCCTTAGGTGTACCAATCAAATAACTTACCTAAATGAGTACTATTCAATGCAACTGCTGTGGAGCCTTTATATTGAGGGTAATCATATGGAAACTTAAGGCTTGCCCCTTTTGTTCAAAACTCTCTACTTTGGAAAAGGAGCTGGATGACTTTAAAGCTGAATTAGCTTCAATAAAGAGAGTCTCAGCCACGGTACATTATTCAGGAAATAATTTCCACTTACCACTGAATAACCAAAACTCAAGAAAAAAGAGATTTACTGTGGGCTCAGGTAGGATAAGACCTGTAACCCACAGACACCCATTATTGAAAGCTGTGCAGCCCACAACTCTATCCCCCCACTCACACAGGCCATTAAGGAACTTAAAAAGTATTACAGTGGGCTCTGGTAGAATAAGACCTGTGTTCCATAGACACACACTGTATCAAGTGCAACAAGTACAAAATGCCTTCTCTGTATTAAATTCTGAAGAAGTCCTTGAGAAAAAGATTGAAATGTTATTGGAAAAGAGAGAAAAAACCCAATGCATGCAGAAATTCCAGATCAGAAACCAAAGGAAAAAGCTCACGGTGATGGATGACTGTCATCAGAGGCATTAATCTCTTCCCTTGCACAAATGCAAAGAGAAAAGTGGATAACAAAACTCAACTAAATAGGTCACAAAAGAACTCCAGGAACAGCAGTAACCTGAATAAAGAAAGCTGGAAAGCTATGAGCACAAATGCTCGTAGTTTGGGTAATAAAATCCCAGAGCTGCAAGCCCTAATGGTGGAGGCGGACTTGGACGTTGTTGCTGTCACGGAAACGTGGTTTACGGAATCTCATGACTGGGATACGGCAATACCAGGCTATAACTTGTTAAGGAAGAACAGAGAGGATAGGAAAGGGGGAGGAGTGGCTCTTTATGTCAGAAACAATATCCAAGCATCTGAGCTGCAAGGAAGATGGGGCAAAGAAGAAGCACTATGGGCCGACTTAAAAAAAGATGGGGCATCCATTTTTATTGGAGTGGTTTACAGGCCTCCAAACCAAAAGGAAGAGCTGGACAGAGATCTGGTTGAAGACATCCACAGGATAGCAAAGAAAGGAGAAGTGGTGATTGTTGAAGACTTTAATATGCCAGATGTAGACTGGAGAATCCCATCTACAGAATTTAATAATAGAGAAATAGTAGATGCCCTGCAAGTAGCTTTGTTCAAACGAATGGTAATGGAACCCACGAGAGAAGGAGCTATACTCGACTTAGTGCTCACTAATGGAGATAATGTCTCAGACGTCCAGGTGGGTGCCCACCTCAGCACCAGTGATCATCAAACGGTATGGTTTAATATCACAAAAAGGTTTAATATCACAAAAAGGTTTAATATCACGGTATGGTTTAATATCACAAAAAGGTTTAATATCACAAAAATATCACAAAAAGGAAAAGAAGCACAAAAACCCAAGTTTTGATGTTCAAAAACACAGACTTTGATGAAATGGGGAAGTACCTGGAGGAAGAACTAAAAGGCTGGGAAAACGAGAGAGATGTGGATCAACAGTGGACCAATCTAAAAGGAGCAATTACCAAGGCAACTAATCTATATGTTAGAAAAGTAAAGAAAAGCAAAAGAAAAATGAAACCTATCTGGTTCTCAAAGGAGGTGGCTGACAAAATAAAGGCTAAAAGAACAGCGTTCAAGAAATATAAAAGATCCCAAAAGGAGGAGCACAAAGAAGAATATCTGGTAGAACTGAGGGAGACGAAGAAATTAATCAAAATGGCAAAAGGTCAAGCGGAAGAGAGGATTGCCAAAGAGGTAAAGAGTGGTAACAAAACATTTTTCAGATACATCAGTGAAAAGAGAAAAGTTCAAAGTGGTATAGTGAAATTGAAAGGTGGAAAGGATCAATGTGTGGAGAGAGACGAAGAAATGGCAGAAATATTAAATGAATACTTCAGTTCTGTGTTCACTAAAGAGGACCCTGGAGAAGGACCGTCACTAGTTAACAAGAAACTGGATGGGAATGGAGTAGATGTAACTCCATTTACAGTAGGAAATGTATGGGAAGAGCTGGTGAAACAAAGTGGACAAAGCCATGGGGCCTGATGAAGTTCATCCCAGAATACTGAGGGAGCTCAGAGATGTGCTGGCAGGTCCGCTGTGTGACCTGTTCAGTAGATCCCTAGAAACGGGAGTGGTGCTGAATGATTGGAGGAGAGTGGTGGTGGTCCCGCTTCACAAGAGTGGGAACAGAGAAGAGGCTGGTAACTACAGACCGGTTAGCCTCACTTCGGTGGTGGGAAAAGTAATGGAGTCACTGTTGAAAGAGAGAATAGTGAACTATCTACAGTCGGGAGAATTGCTGGACCAGAGGCAGCATGGATTCACCATTGGAAGATCCTGTCAGACAAATCTGATTGACTTTTTTGACTGGGTAACCAAGGAATTGGATCAAGGAAGAGCACTCGATGTCATCTACTTGGATTTCAGCAAAGCTTTTGACACTGTCCCACACAGGAGACTGGTGAATAAAATGAGAAGCTTAGGAGTGAGTGCCGAGGTGGTGGCCTGGATTGCAAACTGGTTGACAGACAGAAGACAATGTGTGATGGTAAATGGAACTCTCTCTGAAGAGAGAGCGGTTTTAAGCGGTGTACCGCAGGGATCGGTGTTGGGACCGGTCCTTTTCAATATCTTTGTGAGCGACATTGAGGAAGGGATAGAAGGTAAGGTATGTCTTTTTGCGGATGACACTAAGATCTGCAACAGAGTGGACACGCCGGAAGGAGTGGAGAGAATGAGACGGGATTTAAGGAAGATGGAAGAGTGGTCGAAGATATGGCAGCTGACATTCAATGCCAAGAAGTGCAGAGTCATGCATTTGGGGAGTGGAAATCCGAATGAACTGTATTTGCTGGGGGGAGAAAGGCTGATGTGCACGGAGCAGGAGAGAGACCTTGGGGTGATGGTGTCTAATGATCTGAAGTCGGCGAAACAATGTGACAAGGCGATAGCTAAAGCCAGAAGAATGCTGAGCTGCATAGAGAGAGGAATATAGAGTAAGAAAAGGGAAGTGATTATCCCCTTGTACAGGTCCTTGGTGAGACCTCACCTGGAGTATTGTGTTCAGTTCTGGAGACCGTATCTCCGAAGAGACAGAGACAAGATGGAGGCAGTCCAGAGAAGGGCGACCAAAAAGGTGGAAGGTCTTCATCAAATGACTTATGAGGAGAGATTGAAGAATCTAAATATGTACACCCTGGAGGAAAGGAGGAGCAGAGGTGATATGATACAGACTTTCAGATACTTGAAAGGTTTTAATGATCCAAAGACAACGACAAACCTTTTCCGTAGGAAAAAAAATCAGCAGAACCAGGGGTCACGATTTGAAGCTCCAGGGAAGAAGATTCAGAACCAATGTCAGGAAGTATTTCTTCACGGAGAGGGTGGTGGATGCCTGGAATGCCCTTCCGAAGGAAGTGGTGAAGACCAGAACTGTGAAGGACTTCAAAGGGGCGTGGGATAAACACTGTGGATCCATAAAATCAAGAGGCCGTCAATAAAGAGTGGGTGGCTCGCCAGAATGACGGCTACTGCCTGGAGATAATATCCTTATTCAATAAACATACACATGGTTACTGTGACTCCAACATCGCTCTAAGCTACAACAGCAAGAGGAAATGTGGAAAAAAGGATTCACACTCACAAAGCGGGGAGTAGCTGGCTTGTTACGGCAGTTACTACCCCAAACCAAATAAGCCTGATACTTCACTTTCAATGCATATCCAGCATAGCTCTCTGCTTCAACGGCAGGGGAGAAGAAAAACTGATACTTCACGCATATCCAGCATAGCTCTCTGCTTCAACGGCAGGGGAGAAGAAAAACTGATACTTCACGCATATCCAGCATAGCTCTCTGCTTCAACGGCAGGGGAGAAGAAAAACTGATACTTCATGCATATCCAGCATAGCTCCCTGCTTCAACGGCAGGGGAGAAGAAAAAACTGATACTTCACGCATATCCAGCATAGCTCCCTGCTTCAACGGCAGGGGAGAAGAAAAAAGGATTCGCACTCACAAAGCGGGGAGTTGCTGGCTTGTTACGGCGGTTACTACCCCAAACCAAATAAGTCTTATACTTCACTTTCAATGCATTTCCAGCATAGCTCTCTGCTTCAACGGCAGGGGAGAAGAAAAACTGATACTTCACGCATATCCAGCATAGCTCTCTGCTTCAACGGCAGGGGAGAAGAAAAACTGATACTTCACGCATATCCAGCATAGCTCCCTGCTTCAACGGCAGGGGAGAAGAAAAAACAACCAATAAGGGCTGAATAACATAGTCTGGGTAAAACAAATAAGCATGGGTGTAGCTTGCTTATTGCGGCGGTTACTTCCCCTACTACCCCTAACTAATCAAGCTTGATATTTCACTTGGATGCAGCTTCATCACTGCTCTCTACATTAATGGTGGGGGTGGAAGGGAAATAGAACCAAAGAGCTAAGAGAAACAGATAAGTATGAGAAAAAAATGTGTGAAGCTTGCTGGGCAGACTGGATGGGCCGTTTGGTATTCTTCTGCCGTCATTTCTATGTTTCTATGATATTGCATCAGCTCCATAGTATGGGAAATAAAGTTCCATATCTAGAGGCAGTCGAGGAAGAGGCTGATGTGGATGTAAGGGCTGTCATGGAGACATAGTACATAGAAAACCGTTATCGAGATATAGTTATACCGGGCTACAGTCGCTTCAGTAAGGACAGAGTAGGAAGAAAGGAAGAAGGATTGGCACAATATATAAAAAATATTAAAGCAACAGTCATGCATGGCTTATGAGGCAAGGAGGCAGCACTGTGGGTTAATTTGGAAGGTGGGAATGGAACATCTCTTTATATTAATGTAATATATAGACTTCCATTATAGACAGATGAAATGGATATTTAATGGAGGATATTTATAAAATTGATATGAAAGGGCAGGTTCTATTGCTAAGTGATTTCAATCTGCTAGATGTTGTTTAGGACATCCTGGCTGCAGTGTCCTCTAGAAGCAGAGAGAGATCCTGGATTCCCTGAAATAGAACTGTTCCATCAACTGGTAACGGAACCTGCATGGGGGGGCAGATACTGGATCTGATGCTTACCAGGCTAAGGTACCTGGCAATGCTCCTAGGCTGCTAGCTTTAAAAAGAGGCTGCATGGCCCTCTAAGATACCCCTTTCCTCTAGAAAAGCTCCCTGGTGGCCCATGGGGGCAAGGTTTATTCCCCCTGCCTGCTGAAGACCCCAACCTCTCTTCACCTGAGCTTACTCCCATTGGGGGTCTTCAGGAACCAGAAGTGATTCTTACTGTCATTTACCCCACCGGTGCCAACTTTAGGAATGGCACTGGCTGACCCACTACTCATCCAGGGCAAGAGGAGAGCTATGGGTCAAGCTAGTACCATTTTAAGAGATGGTGCCAGTGGGACAGGAGAAAAAGTACCCATCCTCAGAAGAACCCCACTGGTGGATTCAGGCTTAATTTATTTGGACAATGGGCATGGGAGGCAAGGGACTACACCATGCTCCCACAGGTTACTAGGAAGCCTTTCCAGGTGCAGAGAGACATGTTATAGGGCCTTGCAGCCCCTTTAAGTTCCCCAGCCAGGAATGGCTGCCCACCATCATATATTGTCATGGCCAAGAACATGCTATTTTCTTTACTGTAGAAACATTATTTTATGAATAGAGATCTCATAAATATTACCGAGAGATTCTCTTTGTTTTGAATCTCTTGTGCTGCCAACTTGCGGTCTTAATTTATACATCCACAGTCAAATTGTATGTATTACGACTGTTATAACCTTTTAATCATCGATCTCCACTCACTGTATCTAATTTTCCAATTTTTTTAAAGATTTTTGAAATTTTTCTTAATGCCTAATAACAAGGACACTTAATTCCTTGCAGTCTCTCGAGGCGGCTTAGTGCCATAGGAACAGCCCAACTGCCCGACACGGCTCATGTTTCGCTGCTTCTTCAGGGGCATGCGGTACTTCTTCTGAATTATCTAGGATATAAAGACCAAAATATCTTGCTTATGTTTACTCAGACATTAGATTGATATAGACATTATTTAACCCATGGTTACATACGTTCCTTGCATCTTAGCACCTACTCGTGTCCTGCTTTCTTGCTTCAGCGTTTCCAAACAGGATCCTCCATTTTGATTTACTAGGCTTTTAAACCTGCGCGCCACCTACCCAGTGTTCTACAGGGCCAATCGTTATTAGGAGAGGAAGTAACTCCATCTAAAATTGATTTTGAGTCCACTTATATAGACCTCCAAAAAAACCTCATAAGATCTGAATTACATTCTGCAACATTAATTCAATATCTTCATCAGCAGATAATACCCCATGGGTTGCGAATGAACAAAGCTCCTATTATATTTCAAGAAGATGAGTCGTTTGTGGCCAAATGGGTGTCTATATTGAACAAGTGTTCTATTGACCTCATGGTGTTAATAGTAGAACATACAAAAACTTCTATTGCTGAGACTACGGAACGTTTAACAGCCCTGCAAGAACAGATAAGCATCGAGTTCACATTAGAGCATTTAAACTGTATTGTCTATAAATGCAAAAATTCATTGGAAGAATTTCGTTCTTCTATTAAACAATTGAAAATTAAAAAACTAAAAAGAGATGTCAATTACACAACTAATAATGTATATCGGTGGTTGAACAAAAATGAACCACAGACTAGATATATGTAACCTTTGAAGACTCAGACGGAAGTAGTTCCAACGATTCAGATGAAGTAGTTTCAGCCAGGAATCAAAGAAGAGGGTCATTTAATCAATCTTTTTTAGGATGAGGCAGAAGGGGCAGATGGTAGCCCCAATCCTATCGGAGACCATTCAGAAAAGATCCAGTAACTCAAGCTTATGCACAGTGGGAAGGACCGCAAACCAGATCAAGGACACGACACGATCAGCAGTCAAATATATCACAGTACAAGTTAACTCATACTTAGGAGCAAGTTCTCAATTTGGGTCTATCGTTTGTTCCCTATAAAAAACATGATGCATTTGAGAGTAGAATATCAGTCGAAAGATTTATTAGAAAATTACAAATTAATTTGTATTGTGAAACTAATGAGATTTCGTCAGATACACTGTCCATTGTATGACCTAAATTGAAATGGGTCCCTCCAGGACCAATGGATCCACATATAAGCACATTTCATGATCTAATCCTTATGGACATTGATGATTTTGAAAGCACCCCCACAAAGTCATATGGCAATTTATCTTCCGCATCTAGGTTGGCACTACATAATCTAGCACAAAATCAACAGATTGTCATTAAACCCGCAGATAAGGGGGGCAGTATCGTGATACAAGATCGTGACCAATATATTCAAACATTGACGGAACAAGTTTCAGACATAAAATATTATCGTCAATTAGAATGTGATCCCACTTTAGAATTACAGAAAACAATTAAAAACTTATTAGTTGAAAAAGCTACTTTGATTTTAACATGCAAAGAATGGTCATTTTTGAGTGTGGATCATCCCCGCATTCCAGTATTGGATGGAGTCCCAAAGATCCATAAAACTTTAATAAATCCACTACTACATCCCATCATTTCGAGCAATGGCTCATTGTTAGAACCACTGGCAATATTTTTGGACAAATTCTTACAGCCATACGTTAAATGAATGAGATCATATGTACAAGATACAACCCAAGTATTGAACAAATTGGAGGGAGAAGTTCTATCATCGCCTTCAGTAATGATGGTATCTATGGACATGATATCACTGTACACAAATGTGGCCCAAGAGGTAGCACTTAACATCATTGAAGAGACCCTGGCAGACCAGTTGGATGGAGGAAGAATTCCACATTCTTTTTTGATGGAAATAGCAAAATTAGTATTGCAACACAATTATTTTCTGTTCAACAATAATTTTTATTTACAAACACACGGGATTGCAATGGGGTCGTCAGTTGCCCCTTCCATAGCAAATTTAGTTATGAATCATCTAGAATGTCAATTCATTTATATTTCTTCTGGTTCACAGAAATTTCTTTTTGGGTTAGATATATAGACAATTTATTATTTTTCTGGACTTCAGATGAACAAATTCTGAACAAATTTTTGGAATGGATCAATATTATTGACCCCCATTTGAAATTTACTTCACAATACAGCATGCATCAGATAGTGTGTCTTTTTGGACATTTTGATTAATCAAGAGGGTCTGGCTTTGCATACAACGGTACATCGCAAACCAATAGAGAGAAACAACTTCCTCATGTATCACAGTTTCTATCCCCGAGCATTCAAGAATGGTCTACCAGTCAGCCAATTTTTTAGAATGCGGAGATTATGTTCAACCAATGAGCAATTTAAATTGCAAGCTTTTCAGATGGCCACCAGATTTTTCGAATGAGGATATCTGTACTCGGTAGTGCGTAAGGCATACAAAAGAGCACTATATTCTCCATGCACAGCATTGCTCGAATATCAATCAAGATGGCCAGTTGCCACGAATGTGCACACAAGGCATATTTAATAGCACAGAGTATCAAACGACACTGGCACATTTTACAATTACACACACTCTTTTCAGACTTACCATTAATTTCATATCAGAGGAGCAGAAATATCCGAGATCAGGTAGTCCATGGCATGCTTCTCTTTCAAATCCGAAGCATACATCAATGGAGGGTAACCATGAGTGTTGTGGTAATTTTGATATGTGTGCAAACATGATTACTGGAAACTATTGGCAACATCTGAAAACAGGAGAATTTTTCAAAAAGAAATGGACAACAAATTGCGAATCTACAAATGTTGTTTACTTAATTCAATGCACATGTCAGTCTATTTATGTGGGTCATACAAGTAGACAGATTAAAATAAGCCTAAGAGAACATAGGAGCCGCTTGAGGACAGGGAACACTGAAGCACCTATAGTGAAACATTGCATTCAACAACAACATACTTTTGAGCAGCTCAGATGGACCATTTTGGACAAATTACAATTTTCTGATCGGGGAGGGGATTTCCAACAACAATTGAATTTTCGAGAGCAATGGTGGAATTTTATATTGTCTTCCCAAACCCCAGATGGCATTAATGACTGTGTCGAGTGGATGTCGCTGATCTAAAATCATTGAACATATTCTATTGGTCGTTGGATATAACGTCAGTGGTATAGTGATGGGCTGTAGCTGAAGTGGCACGCAGGTTTAAAAGCCTAGTAAATCAAAATGGAGGATCCTGTTTGGAAACGCTGAAGCAAGAGAGCAGGACATGAGTGGGTGCTAAGATGCAAGGAACGTATGTAACCATGGGTTAAATAATGTCTATAACAATATAATGTCTGGGTGAACATAAGCAAGATATTTTGGTCTCTTTATATCCTAGATAATTCAGAAGTACCACATGCCCCTGAAGAAGCAGCGAAACACGAGCCGTGTCGGGCAGTTGGGCTGTTCCTATGGCACTAAGCCGCCTCGAGAGACTGCAAGGAAATGATGTGTCCTTGTTATTAAGCATTAAGAAAAATTTCAAAAATCTTTAAAAAATTGGAAAATTAGATACAGAGAGTGGAGATCGATGATTAAAAGATTAGAACAGTTGTAATACATACAAATTTGACTGTGGATGTATAAATTAAGACCGCAAGTCGGCAGCACGAGAGATTCAAAACGAAGAGAATCTCTCAGTAACATTTATGAGATCTCTATTCATAAAATAATATATGTTTCCGCATATGGTGTTGTATTGCCAAGGTATCATTGAGTACATCATATTTACAGTACCTAATTAATATTTTCTTTACTGTGGCAAAGCAAGGAAAATTCCAGTAGGATCTATTGTACTGTGATACTTTAATTGTTGTGCAGTAAAACAGCATGAGACCATAATGTTTTACCGTAGTTTAGTAACTTGGCCCCTTGATATATAGGCTTGGCTAGTAATTTGGTGTTTTTATAATTATTTTATTGTTTATAATTGTTTGCTATTTATGATGGTGTTGTGGTATTTATTGACTGCTATCATGATATTAAGTATGTTGTACATTGCTTTGAACACCAATTTTTTTGGGGGGAGGAGGCAATTAAGAAATGTATAAATATCTATCAATAATGCATCCCTGTAATAAGCAGGAGAGATGGGATGCACAAAGAGGCTTCTTAAACCAGGGTTTCTCAACCCTCTCCTGGAGGTACACCTAACTGGTTTGGTTTTCAAGATATCGGTAATGAATATGCATAAGAGATTTTCATACATTGGAGACCCAGTGTATGCAAAGCTCATGTGTATTCATTGTTGTAAACCTGAAAATCCAATTGCTATCTCCGTAGAAGCTTATAGTGTGACAGACTCTTCCCCTCTCTAGCCCTGTCTGTAGGAGTCTGCAGTGTAGAACTGGAGCCCTTCCCTTTTCCATTCTATCATGTAGGAGTCTACAGCATAACACACATCAACATAGGATACAATAGCAGATAAGGACCATTAGGCTGTCCAGTTTAATGCCATTGCCAGGTGCAATGCCTGGCTCTCTCCTTACTTCTTAACTAGGATGCTCCATAAAACTAACTAATAGCAGATTTAAAACAAATTTAAGAAAGTATTTTTAATTCAACACACAATTAAGCTATGAAGTTTGTTGCTAAAAATATGGTTAAGGCTAATAGTATAGCTGAGTTTAAAAACGATTTGAATATGTATCTGGAGGACAGCTCCTAAAATAATTAGCCACATAAACTTGGGTGTCTCCACCTCTTACTTCTGGAACATATCTATTGAGATATGCCAGGTACTTCCACTCTCTGAAGCAAGATGCTGGGAACGATGGTCCTCTGCTCTGACTATGATATTTTTTATGTTCAACTCTAAATCCTCTGCATCTGTCCCAGCTGAATAGCTCTAACTTCTTTAGCTTTTCCTCATAGGGGAGCCCTTTATCGTTTTGGTCACCCTTCTCTGTACCTTTTCCAATGCAAATATATATTTTTAGAATTACGGTGTCAGTATTCCACATGTGGCCTCACCATAGAACAATACAGGGGCATTATGACAATCTGTTTTATTTGCCATTCCTTTCCTAATAATTGCTGTTTGTTTTTTTGACTGCTGCTGCACAATGAGCAGAGAATTTGAAAGTATTGTCCACTATGACATCCAGATCTTTTTCCTGGTTGTAACTCCTAATATGGAACCTAACATTATGTACAGTAACTATGAGGGGTACTTTTCCCCATGTGCATCACTTTGCATTTGTCCACCTTAAATTTCATCTGCCATGATATTTATTTATTTATTTATTTATTTTATTTTTATACCGACATTCGATCGAAATATCACATCGGTTTACAGGAAACTGAGAGATAGGGCGGGGTCCGCCCTATTTACATTATAACATGGTGACTTAACTATTTACAAGGAATATTATAACTATTTTACATTATAACATGATAACAATATTCACAATACATGGTAAGCATTTAGTTATGTTTTAAGTAACAAGAGGGATTTAAGTAACAAGAGGGATTTAAGTAACAAGTAACTAGAGAGATTTAAGTAACAAGGGGGGATTAGATATTTGAGAAAAAGGAGGCGGGATAAATAGTTTAACCAAAATAGAATATTTGTATAGGTTTCAGGATTGCTTGTATAAATAGTATATAAATACCGGTTTCGGGAATGCTAGAAGGTGAGGCAGTGAGGAGGGTGGAGGTAGTTCGGGGGTAGGGTAAGGGGGGGGGGGGGTGGGATATATAAATCTTCCAGTCTTGCAAGGCCCTTCTGCAATTTTTCACAATCCTCTTGGGATTCAACAATTTGGAATAATGAGTCTGCAAATTTGCTTACCTCACTCATCGTTCCCCTTTTCATGATCAAAAAACATCGTTCCCCTTTTCGTGACCTTGACATTTTGGACACCAAGTTAGATATGCAAAGTCACATTAAATCTGCCAGCCTGCACTTATATACTCTCGTTAGAAACCTGAGATAAAAAAATCAATCCCTTCTGCAAACTCCTTCTCCTAAATTTACAAGATTAGTAGCAACCCATGAGCATGCATTTTCTATCGCAGGACCGATCCTTTGGAACCCTATACCTCAAACCCTCAGATCACTAGGCGAGACAATAGAATTCAAGAAGGCACTAAAGCATTATCTATTTAAACAAGCCTTTGCAGACTTATGTGAATACTAACATGTATAATTCCTTCTTTTTAACTGTCTACATTGATGTAGGCTTTTAGGATATTTTATTATTTAATGCTTTTATGTTAATTTAATTATGCTTGTTGTGGGCATGGGATATAAATTATTTTTAAATAAAAAAATGAAATACATTTTATAAATATATTAAAAAGCACTGCTCCCAGTACAGATACCTGAGGCATGCCACTGTTTACCCTTCTCCACTGAGAAAACTGACCATTTAATCCTTTTCCATGTCCTATTTTTTTAACCATTTTGCATTCTATAATAGGACATTGCCTCCTGTCCCATAACTTTTTACTTTTCTCATTAATCACTCATGTGACAGTTTGTCAAATGTCTTTTGAATATCCATATACACTGTCCACTGGCTCACTATTATCCATATGTTTATTAATCTGTTGTTAATAGGATTGTGTTTGGGTGAGGTTGATGCTACCTACAGGTGAGGCTCTCACCAACTGGTAGAGTACACTGTGCAGACTGAACTGGAGCTTTGCCTGTAATAACCCTTTCCCCCTTGGGTTGAGCCTTTGGGTTCCAGGGGGTCTTAGGAGACTGACTCTGGGATGCAGGCAGATGAGAAGATCTGGGGTCAGGCTGAGGTTGAAGGTGGATGGCAGACAAAGGTAATCAGAGTCCAGGCTGAAGTCAATACCAATAATCCACCCAAGGGTAGAGATGTGGCAGCTAGGGTTAGGCAGGAGAGACAAAGGCAAGGCTGGGCCAGATTGGAGAGAGGGCTGGACAAGGCTGAAGAGATGAAGGCAAGGCTGAAGGGATGGAGAGATGAAGATACACTGGACAAGGCTGAAGAGATGAAGGCAGCAACTCACACTGCTAGGCAGGCGACATATTACTAAGCTAGTCAGAGTCAGCAGAGGCCCTTTATAGGGCTAGGTAAGTGACATCATCTAGGAGCACCATGGACCCTTTCCCATCACGGGTGCTTTAGATCTGGCTAAATTCAGGGCATAACATGAGGCAGAGGAAGGAGCAGCATCCTGCCACACGGAGAAGCAGCAACGTCCTGCCGCATGGCCAGTCCAGGGATTTTGTGTTGGGTGTCACTTGGTTAGTGAGCTGGCTTGTGGGGGCAGCCCACGAGCTGGCAAACATAATACCTCTTCAAAAATTTTTAGCAGATTTGTGAGGCAAGTCTTCCCTTGGGTAAATCCATGCTAACTGTGTCCATTAAATCATGTCTATCTAATGTAAAACATTTTTATTAATTTTCAGCAAGCAACAACACAAATCTAGGAGGGCGGGCAACTGAACCCTCACTAGACAACAAGTACAAGTAACAGCGACACAGTCTAGGCAAACCCCCTCCTCCCACCCCTCCCTCCCCCCCACTCCCCCCCCCCCCCCTTTACGGAGTTCAAGAAAAACAAAAAAAAGAACAAGAGGCAATAGGCTGTATAAGAAAGCACAGGTAATCATGTCTATCTATATGTTCTGTGATTTTGTTCTTTAGAATAGTTTCCATTAATTTTCAAAGCCCTGAAGTCAGGCTCACCAGTCTATAGTTTCTTGGATCATGCCTGAAGCCTTTTTTTTTTTTTTTTTTTAAAGAGATCGGGATTGCATTGGTCACCCTCCAGTCTTTGGGTAAGAACATAAGAACTTGCCATTCTGGGTCAGACCAAGGGTCCATCAAGCCCAGCAGCCTGTTTCCAATAGTGGCCAATCCAGGCTACAAGTTCTTGGCAAGTACCCAAACACTAAGTAGATCCCATGCTACTGATGCCAGTAATACCAGTGGCTATTCCCTAAGTCAACTAGATTAATAGCAGTTAAAGGACTTCTTCTCCAAGAACTTGGGCAAGTCACTTTACCCTACATTGCCTCAGGTACAAAAACTTAGATTGTAAGCCCTCTGGGGATAGAGAAATACCTACAGTACCTGAATGTAAACCGGTGTGATATCTCAATTGAGATGAATGTTGGTATATAAAAAAATTAAATTAAATTAAAAACGTATCCAATCCTTTTTTAAACCCAGCTACACTAAATGCACTAACCACATCCTCTGGCAACAAATTCCAGAGCTTAATTGTGCATTGAGTAAACAAGAATTTTCTCCGATTAGTTTTAAATGTGCTACTTGTTAATTTCATGGAGTGCCCCCTAGTCCTTTTATTATCCGAAAGAGTAAATAACTGATTCACATTTACCCATTCTAGACCTCTCAATTTTAAACACCTCTATCATATCCCCCTCCAGCCGTCTCTTCTCCAAGCTGAACAGCCCTAACCTCTTTAGCCTTTCCTCATAGGGGAGCTGTTCCATCCCCTTTATAATTTTGGTCGCCCTTCTCTGTACCTTCTCCATCGCAACAATATCTTTTTTGAGATGCAGCGACCAGAATTGTACACAATATTCAAGATGCAGTTTCACCATGGAGTGATACAGAGGCATTTTGACATTTTCTGTTTTATTCACTATTCTCTCCTTAATAATTCCTAACATTCTGTTTGCTTTTTTGATTGCCACAGCACAGTGAGCAGACAATTTCAATGTATTATTCACTAGGACCTTGCATCACCAAATTCAGAGCCCAGCTCAAAACCTGGCTATTAAAACAAGCCTTTCCCCAACACCCTTGAAGAATATTGAATTGTGATGGATCATGACCTGAATTTGACTATGAACGTGTTCTTATGACATTATAGTTCACTTGTTAATTGTTCCTATGCTTCTCTGCTCTCCTATTGGTTTTTTGTACCCCCTACCCTTCCCCTGTTACTTGTAATTTCCGTTGCTTTTGTTCCATGTAAACCAAGGTGATGTTTTGACTAACATCGGTATAGAAGACTCTTTAAATAATAATAATAAATAATAGGATGCCTAGATCTTTTTCCTGGGTGGTAGCACCTAATATGGAACCTATCATTGTGTAACTATAGCATGGATTACACTGGTCTACATCAATTTTGCTGACTACAAGATAACATGTGATCTATGTATTTTAGTGTGCTGAATCCAAAAATCACATCTGTTTCTTCCAGTCACATCTGGTTTTTCCGCAAAACGCTGTCTACTCAAACTCTTATAGCAATAATGTAACATTATTATTTAGATATGCTGAATATGCAAAAAGATAATGTGCAGGAAGACATGCTGAATATGCAATCAGCATCAGTCTAACACTGCTGACGTCGGCATTTTTGGCTATAAAGCAGCGTGAAAATCAAGTCTGACATGATTACAGACTTTCTTGGCAACTTCAGGGTCGAAAATTATAACCTTTTAGTTCAAAATTTGTTGATTGCTTTTCAAAGACTGTGAGCAAACATGAGTGTCAAATTGCATTTCCTTGGTAGCCACCTGAACTACTTCCCCTCAAATCTTGGAGCTATGAGTTAAGAACAAGGAGAACGCTTCCACCAAGACATCAAGACCATGGAACATAGATATCAAGGCAGATGGAACACAAACATGATGGCAGACTACTGCCATAACTATTCCCGAGCATCCAAAGAGAGAAAATTTCTCCTTAACAATTAAAATTTGCACAACTATTCTCTTAGTTAGACGATGGACTCAGTTTTTGCATGAAACAAATATATTATGTGCTATCGCTTCCTCAGAATTTACTACCCTTGATATTCAACTTTATAATCTTTAATCAAATATTTCTAATTTGTGAAAAAATTTGACGTATTGCATATTTTTTACTTCATATTTGGAATCAGCACCTTTCATTTGGGTAAAATCAGCAAATATAATTAGGTCAGCAGAAAACCTTTTTTCAAATGTAGACCAGTATTATTTTTCCCTATATGTCCAATTTTCCAGTCTTGCAAGGTCCTCCTGCAATTTATCACAGTCAGTTTGTGATTTAACTACTCTAAATAATTTTGAATCATCTGAAAATTTGATTACTTCACTTGTCGTATTCCTTTCAAAATCATTTATAAATATATTGAAGAGCACCAGTCCAAATACAGATCCCCGAGGCACTCCATTGTTTATCTTTTCCACTGAGAAAATTGACCATTTAATCCTACTTTGTTTCCTTTTAACCAGTTTGTAATCCACGAAAGGACAGCATCTCCTGTCCCATGATGTTTTAGTTCTCTTAGAAGTCTCTCATGAGGGACTTTGTCAAATGCCTTCTGAAAATCCAAATACACATTTACTGGCTCACCTTTATCCACGTTTATTAACCCCCTTAAAAAAAATGAAGATTTGTGAGGCATGACTTGCCTTGGGAAAATACATGCTGACTGTGTTTCATTAAACCATGTCTTTCTGTATGCTCTGTGATTTTGATCTTTAGAATAGTTTCCACTATTTTTCCTGGCACTGAAGTCAGGCTCTCTGGTCTATAGTTTCCCAGATTGCCCTGGAGCCCTTTTTAAATATTGGGGTTACATTGGCCACCCTCCAGTCTTCAGGTTCAATGGATGATTTTAATGATAGATTACAAATTTTAACTAATAGATCTGAAATTTCATTTTTGAGTATCTTCAGAACCTTGGGGTGCATACCATCCAGTCCAGGTGATTTGCTACTCTTTAGGTTTGGCAATCTGGCCTACTATATCTTCAAGGTTCACAATGATTTGGTTCAGTCCATCTGAATCATTACCCATGAAAACCTTCTCCGGTACGGGTACCTCCCTAACATCCTCCTTATTAAACATAGAAGCAAAGAATTCATTTAGTCTTTCTGCAATGGCCTTATCTTCCCTAAGATCCCCTTTAACCCCTCTTTATTATGTTTTTGCTTCTATGACCAACTTCATTTCAAATTGTCTCCTAGCCTGCCTTATCAATGTTTTACACTTAAATTGACAATGCTTACGCTTTTTCGTATTTTCTTTAGATTGATCCTTCTTCCAATTTTTGAAGGATTTTTTTTTTGTTAAAATAGCCTCTTTCACCTCACCTTTTAACCATGCTGGTAATCTTTTTGCCTTCCTCCCACCTTTCTTAATGCGTGGAATACATCTGGACTGCGCTTCTAAGATTGTATTTTTAAACAATGTCCACTTCTAACCTTTGCAGCTGCACCTTTCAGTTTTTTTCTATTTTTCTTATTTTAACAGTTTCCCTATTTAGTGTTAGAGCTGTAGATTTACATATAGTCCCCCCTACCACTCATTGGTTCAAATTTGATCATGTTATGATCACTATTGCCAAGTGGCCCCACCACCGTTACCTCTCTCATCAAATCCTGTATTCCACTAAGAATTAAATCTAAAATAGCTCCCTCTCTCGTCGGTTTCTGAACCAATTGCTCCATGAAGCAATCATTTATTCCATCTAGGAATGTTATATCTCTAGCATATCCTGATGTTACATAAGAACTGCCTTACTGGGTCAGACCAAGGGTGCATCAAGCCCAGTATCCTGTTTTCAACAGTGGCCAATCCAAGTCACAAGTACCTGGCAAGTACCCAAATAAATCTCAAGCTACTATTGCTTAATAATTAATAGCAGTTTATGGATTTTTCCTCTAGGAACTTATCCAAACCTTTTTTAAACCCAGTTGCACTAACTGCTGTAACCACATCCTCTGGCAATGAATTCCAGAGCTTATCTACGTGCTGAGTGAAAAAGAATTTTCTTTTATTTGTTTTAAATGAGATACTTGCTAACTTCATGGCGTGCCCTTAATCCTTCTGTTATCTGAGAGAGTAAATAACAGATTTATATTAACTTGTTCAAATCCTTTCATGATTTTGTAGACCTCTGTCATATCTCCCCTCAGTCATCTCTTCTCCAAACTGAACAGCCCTACTTCCTTAGCCTTACACCTCATAGGGCAGCCATTGCATGCAACTTATTGTGGTCACCCTTTTCTTCACTTCTCCAGTGCAACTATATCTTTTTTGAGATGTGGTGACCAGAATTGTACACAGTATTCAAGATGTGGTCTCACCATGGGGCGATATAGAGGCATAATGACATCCATCGTTTTGTCATTTCCTTCTTAATAATTCCTAATATTCTGTTTGCTTTTTTGATTGCCACAGCACACTGAGCTGACAATTTCAATGTATTATCAACTATGATGCCTAAATCTTTTTCCTGGGTTGTAACTCCTAAGATAGAACATACCATTTTTCCCTATATGCATCACGTTGCAGTCGTCCACACTAAATTCCATCTGCCATTTGGAAGCCCAATCTTCTAGTCTCGCAAGTTCCTCCTGCAATTTATCACAATCCGCTTGAGATTTAACTATACTGCATAATTTTGTGTCATCCTCAAATTTGATCACCTCACCCATTGTACCCCTTTCCAGATCATTTATAAATATGTTAAAGAGCACTAGTCCAAGTACAGATCCCTGAGGCACTCCACTGTTTATCTTTTTCCACTGTGAAAACAGACCATTTAATCCTACTCTCTGTTTTCTATCTTTTAACCAGTTTTCAATCCACAAAAGGACAGTCTCCTATCCCATGACTTTTTAGTTTTATTAGAAGCCTCTCATGTGGGACTTTGTCGAACACCTTCTGAAAATCCAAATACACATCTACTGGTTCATCTTTGTCCACATGTTTATTCACCCCTTCAAAAAAATGTGGAAAATTTGTGAGGCAAGTCTTCCCTTGGGTAAATCCATGTTGGCTGAGTCCCATTAAATCATGTCTATCTAAATATTTTGCGATTTTATTCTTTATAACAGCTTCTATGATTTTTCCCAGCACTGAAGTCAGGTTCACCAGTCTATAGTTTCTTGGATCACCTCTGGAGCCCTTTTTAAATATCTGGGTTCTCTCTCTCAGCATTTCATCATCTGTCTGATCATTTTCGCCAGGTGGATGGTAGTATACTCCTATCACATTACTCTTACCCAACACACATGGGGCAGTTTATGGATTTTTCCTCTAGGAACTTATCCAAACCTTTTTTAAACCCAGTTGCACTAACTGATGTAACCATATCCTCTGGCAATGAATTCCAGAGCTTATCTACGTGCTGAGTGAAAAAGAATTTTCTTTTATTTGTTTTAAATGAGATACTAGAAATATACCCAAAACAATTTAAGCAGAACCTCAAGACTTGGCGATGGAAACGGGCATACTCCTGCTGATTTCTATTTCTCCCCACCCCTGGGCAGCAATTACATCTGCTACTTAGAACCTAGTATACTTACTTCCCCCTTCCCCTCAAAGCGCTCTCTGCTTAACTCCAGATTTGCATATAACTTCATGTCATTGCAGCCAATTCTATCCTCTGAATATAAGTTTCTTATCCAGGTCATATTGACTAAAATTGATTGTAAATATTGTTGCAGGTTATTTTGTTGTTATTGTTGTTGGTTGAACGTCTTCTACCCCCCCCCCCCCCACTCCTCCCTCTCTTACCTCCATTGCCTTAAGCTTCATTTCTCGAGTTATTGTTCCTTGTAAAGCCTGTTGCTATTTTATGTTCTTATGTAAACCGATGGGATGTTCCCAATGACTATCGGTATATAAAAATGTCAAATAAATAAATATAGATTCTACTGAGCATTTAGTCTCTTGTATGATCTTTATCCTGTTGGACTCCCTACCCTGCCGGACATAAAATGCTACACTCCCACCAAGTTGATCCTCCCTATCACTGCAATATAATTTGTACCCTGATATAGCACTGTCCCATTGGTTATACTCCTTCCACCAGGTACAATGGATGATTTTAACAGGAGGTTACAAATTACTAAT
The DNA here is from genome assembly GCF_901001135.1 of Rhinatrema bivittatum. NCBI lineage: Eukaryota > Metazoa > Chordata > Amphibia > Gymnophiona > Rhinatrematidae > Rhinatrema > Rhinatrema bivittatum. The sequence goes on from NC_042621.1 coordinate 39,540,885, forward strand.
AATAGATCTGCAGTTTAATTTTTAGTTCTTTTAGAACTCTGGGATGTATACCATCTAGTCATTGAGGCTTTCTGCTGTAACCCAGGCATATATCTGGAACAGAACGTGTGCATGAGAGTTTAGAAATGCAGATTTGGTCTCAGAAAAATTACAGAGAAGGACTATAGCCAGATAATTCTGGTTAGCTTAGGAAATCCTAACTGCATTCTCTAAGGGCTTTCAACTGAACATTTTTAGAAGTTTGTGTTAAAATCTTTCAGTGGCTGAACACGCCAATAGTGCAGCATGCACTCTTGAATGGCACTTCTAGATCTATCCTAAGATTGTGCTAGCTTTATGAGTATGGTTGAAAAGCATGCCCTGAGATTAGTCCTGGCACACTCCCCGTCTCACTGTGTTATTTATGCCCTTATTACTCCTTCCCCTCCCCAACAATCCTATGAAGCAACACTTCCTACCAAGGCAGCAGGAGACACAGAGCAGGTGCTAGAAGCCCTGGAGAAAGAGCATGTGAGGTAGTAGATGACTGACTTTGCAATTTAATTTATGTATTTATTCTTTGATGTTTTTCATTGTAAACTGCATTGAAAATTTTTATTACATACTGCAATCTATAAATTACATAATACATGAAAAACAGGAGGTGCTATAACCACAGCTCTGGCTGTAAAAACAAACTTGACTCCTTTCCATTCCAAGTCTCTGAAATTTTAAAAGCACAGCCCCTACCCACCTACCCCTCCAAAGCACCCAGCAGGGAGATGGGGAGGTAAGATGACAAACTCATTTATATAATGTGTCTTCCTGCTGAGCATCTAATGGCTACATGTCTTGTGCTGCTTAGAAGCTGCCACTGATGGACTGGAGACTGAGGACCCTTTTGTTCAACTTTCATATTCAGTAATTTAGATCCATCATAAAAAAAAAAAAAAAAATCAAATCTGCATGTTGCAATCATCCAGAATCCACTACCTTCAATTTTAGCCTTTTAATAATTTGAACACCAAGGGGGTAAAAAGCAGAGCTTGAAGAAATAGGGTCAAAGGATGGCAGTACGCTGCTTTCTACTGCAGATCACTGAACTATAGAAACAAACATCAAGAGAGCATTTGTCATGCTACAAACACATCAAAAGGAAAATTAAAAGAATTACAAAAATGTGAAAATATGCTATAGCTAAGCCCACTGAGGAAAGCTGTGGCAGAAAAGAGGACAGAGTATGTGTGTCCTGGGCTGCTAAAGAAAGATCTCGGAAATAAGACAGCAATATGGAAAGATAACCAAATAATGGATACAGCATGAATAGCTGACGAGAGATCTCAGGAGAGGAAATGGCAACACCCTGAGTAACTCAAAATATGAACACAGCATAAAAAACAAAGAGGGACCTTTTGGGGAAGGGGGGAGTCTTCCGAAGGGATGGGCTCCACTTTAACCAGGGTGGAACCAGACTGCTGGCGCTAACCTTTAACAAGGAGATAGAGCAGCTTTTAAACTAGAACAAAGGGGAAAGCCGACAGTCACTCAGCAGCGCATGGTTCAGAGAGAGGTATCTTCAAAGGATACTAATGATGCATTAGAATTAGGGCATCCCGACAGTGAGGTTCCAATAATAAGAAAAGTAGTCCAAGTGCCTGTAACTAAAAACTCAGCTGAGCTAAAAAAATTCTAACTTATCCCCATCAATTAAAAAGCAGAATGAAAATACAAACAAAAAACAAACTTTGAAATGTTTGTATGCTAATGCCAGAAGTTTAAGAAGTAAGATGGGAGAATTAGAATGTATAGCAGTGAATGACGACAGACTTAATTGGCATCTCAGAGACATGGTGGAAAGAGGACAACCAATGGGACAGTGCTATACCGGGTTACAAATTATATCGCAATGACAGAGAGGAGCACCCGGCAGGTGGTGTGGCGCTTTATGTCCGGGATGGTATAGAGTCCAACAGGATAAACATTCTGCATGAGAATAAATGCAAAATTGAAACTTTATGGTTAGAAATCCCTTGTGTGTTGGGGAAGACTATAATGATAGGAGTATACTACTGTCCACTTGGTCAAGATGGTAAGATGGACAATGAAATGCTAAGAGAAATTAGGGAAGCTAACCAAATTGGTAGTGCGGTAATAATGGGAGATTTCAATTACCCCAATATTGACTGGGTAAATGTATCATTGGGGCATGCTAGAGAGATAAAGTTTCTGGATGGAATAAATGACAGCTTTATGAAGCAATTGGTTCAGGAACTGACAAGAAAGGGAGCAATATTAGATCTAATTCTCAGTGGAGCATAGGATTTGGTGAGAGAGGTAACGGTGGTGCGGCCGCTTGGCAATAGTGATCATAATATGATCAAATTTGAATTAATGACTAGAAGGGGGACAGTAAGCAAGTCCACGGCTCTCGTGCTAAACTTTCAAAAGGGAAACTTTGATAAAATGAGAAAAATTGTTAGAAAAAAACTGAAAGGAGCAGCTACAAAGGTAAAAAGTGTGCAAGAGGCGTGGTCATTGTTAAAAAAATACTATCCTAGAAGCACAGTCCAGATGTATTCCACACATTCAAAAAGGTGGAAAGAAGGCAAAATGATCACTGACATGGTTAAAAGGTGAGGTGAAAGAAGCTATTTTAGCCAAAAGATCTTCATTCAAAAACTGGAAGAAGGATCCAACAGAAGAAAATAGGATAATGCCTAAGCATTGGCAAATTAAATGTAAGACATTAATAAGACAGGCTAAGAGAGAATTTGAAAAGAAGTTGGCCGTAGAGGCAAAAACTCACAGTAAAAACATTTTAGAATATATCCGAAGTAGAAAGCCCGTGAGGGAGTCAGTTGGACCGTTAGATGATCGAGGGGTTAAAGGGCAATTAGAGAAGATAAGGCCATCACGGAAAGATTACATTATTTTTTTGCTTCAGTGTTTACTGAAGAGGATGTTGGGGAGATACCCGTATCAGAGAAGTTTTTCATGGGTAATGATTCAGATGGACTGAACCAAATCACGGTGAACCTAGAAGATGTGGAAGGCCTGATTGACAAATTGAAGAGTAGTAAATCACCTGGACTGGATGGTATATACCCCAGGGTTCTGAAGGAACTCAAAAATGAAATTTCAGACCTATTAGTAAAAATTTGTAACCTATCTGTCGTGAACAGCAGTCTTAAAGGCCTTGCATTCTGTTATACTCTAGTGTTTTAGTGTGCCCTTGGGCCTCGGCCCAAGCCCAGACCTTCAGGGACGGGCTGAGGGTTGACGGCGTGTCCCAGCGTGGCTGATTGTCTGACCCTCTGCCAGGCCTGCAAGCTCCCAAGGCCAACAAAGGATGATGTTGGAAGTTGAATGGTCCTCCGACCATTCCGAGCCCTTTCTGACCTGCTCGAGGAACAGCATGGAGCAGCAGGCCTGGCCTGAGGTTGAGGGCAGATGGGCCTTGACACGTAGACAGGACTATGGTCGATGCGACAGCATCGCAGACAAGACTGGGTTGATGCGACGGCATCACAGACGAAGACACTTGGTTGATGTGACGGCATCACGGACGAAGACACTTGGAACTTGACAACAGCTGGAAGAAAGGGCATTTGCACTGTCTCTCAGGGCGCCCTACTCAGGCCACCAGCAAGACTGAGTCACGGACCACCCTGTCCCACTGCGCGCCCTACACAGCCCTTGGAGGCTGGTCACGGACCATGAGGAGAGCGGGAGAAGCGCGGGGAAGATCCAGGCAAAGAGGAACTCCAATGATGGAATCGATACCACCCAAAGCTCCATCTATGGCTGGCGGGAACAGAGGCTCCGGAGCACAGGGACCAATCCCACCTGCAGACCACTCCATTCTCGGGCACACACCATCCGAGAACCACAGCTCTACAGGAACAGAAGGCTTAGGAGCACCAGACGAAGACGCAGGGAAGAACATCCTGGAAGGCAGGCACATCAGGAGGTGGAAGATCATGACGAGACATGAGGACATGGACCAGGACCTCAGGCAAGACATCAAGACACGAAGACGTGGTAGAAGGCAGACGAGACGAGGAGCTCCACGAAGAACAGAAGACCTTACAATGTACCTTTCAGTACATGGCATCATTAATGAATAGATTTATATGTACAACCCATTTTACTTAAGGTGTGTTACATTTATATTTTAACGATTTTAATATTTTAATCCGATTTTTATGATTTTTTATTTTTTGTTGCCTTATAAAAAATGAGTTTTATTTTTTAGATATATGTGCGCTGCGGATGTTATTTGGATTTCCATTTTATCAATGTTTTCACATTTAAGGTATCATTTTATTCTCTCATATGTGTAGGTACCTCTGCTCATATTGATGTTGCTCACATGCTCTTCGTTTCATCTCCTCTGTCACTTTTAATTTATTTGATTTTTGAATGTTTTTATTATTGAGTATTTATGTACATTTTATGTGAGGTTTTATAAATTGTTTGTTTATATCAATTTTTAATTGATATTTATATTTCGGTGATTGGTATTTATTATTTGTATTTTAATGATTTTTTAAGTATTTATGAAATTTATTTATATGTTTGTTTGTAGCCCCTGAGGCAGCCACTATTTGTGGCGAAACTCGGCCAGAGTCGGGCATTTTTTTAACAAAACCTTATGTCTCCATTATTAAAGATTTGAAAAAGACTTTTCTGTGGCATCCACTTCTTTGTTGTTTCCTCACGGCTTTATTGGATCGCCTACCTTGTTGCTTTTTGGGCCCATCCCTGTTAAGGACTATGTCTTTTTCACCATGGAAAGACGTCCTCAGCTTTACAGATGGCCAGTTGAATGAACTTCTCCCCCCAGAGCCTTTCTTCAACAATGATGATGTCTTTGATTTGTAAAAAAAATGGAAACAAGCTATAAACTTAAGTAAGAGTCTCATTCGGAGTTCCCTACATGCTTCATCTTTATTGGAATACTGTCATTTCAAACGGATACCTAGGGGGCTACGTATGAATAAACCGCCAAGCATGTTTCGTGAAGACTCAGAATTTATGATTAGTTGGGAAGCTATCCTGAACAAATGTTCTTTAGACAATGATTTTAATTATTAAAACTTCACAGAAGAGAGAAGAAAAATTGAAGAATGAATTAGATATTCAATTAGATTTTTTAAAAAAGAATGATTTGTGTTTTGAAATTATACATGAGGATTATAAAAAAAATCTTGACTCTTTTACTAAAGAACTCGTAGGGGTAGATTTTTTTAAAAAGCGCGTTCGCGTACTTTTGTTTGCGCACCAGGCGCAAACAAAACTACGCGAACTGGATTTTATAAGATACGCGCATATCTTCTAAAATCCTGGATCGGCGCGCGCAAGGCTGCCGATTTTGGGCAGCCGGCGCGCGCCGAGCCGCGCAGCCTGTCACCATTCCCTCCGAGGCCGCTCCAAAATCGGAGTGGCCTCGGAGGGAACTTTCTTTCGCCCTCTCCTCACCTTCCCCTACCTAACCCACCCCCCCGGCCCTATATAAACCCCCCCCCCTACCTTTATCCACGGATTTACGCCTCCCGGAGGGAGACGTAAATCCATGCGCACCGAGACCCGACCCGGGGGCGGTTCCGGAGGGCGCGGCCACGCCCCTGAAATGCCCTGGGCCAAAACCACGCCCCCCGGCCCACCCCCGAAACGCCACATCCCGCCCCCAAAACGCCGCGTCGTTCGGCCCCGCCCCCGACATGCCCCCTTCAGAAAACCCCGGGACCTAGGCGCGCCGGCGCGCAAGGCCCTGCTCGCGTAAATCCAGGCGGATTTAAACGTGATAACTTGATTACAAGAACAATAAAATGTATTCATGGCAATATTCTAAGAAACCATTATATAGAAATAAAGAGAATTATAGACCAAATCACAAATAGAGATGATAGAAATGAGAAAAGAATTCAAGATAGTCCCAACAGAGATAGAAATGCTAAACGCATACGAAGCAATGATGACATTGAGACAGATCCTTCAGCCTCTTTATTTACACATGCTTTGACAGACCTAAAATAGATAGACCTGTTACTAAATTGCAGGAACTAGGTAAATTATGGAAAAGGGACTCAGAGATGAAATCATTGAATCAAAACCATCTACCTTTTTTTTCAGAGGAAGGGAGGAGAGGAAGAGGGAGAGGAGGAAGGAGAGGGAGTTTCAACAACAACTACAACCGCTATTAAGAACAGAAATATCAGGATTAGAGATTAACAATAGGGTAATTAATATATCATCCAAAATATTAAATATACATGAGATCAGTGTATTGAATAAAGGTCTTTCTTTTGTCCCTACGCTATGTTACAATGCGTTCCGCACTAGAATTGAGTTTTTTTAATTTACTAGAAAATTAAAAATTACAGAATTTTTTTCAAGATCAGATCATAGCCTACATATGGACCAATTGATTGTAAAAAAAAAAGCCCAGTAATTGGATTCCACCTGGAATAGTCAATCCAGTGATCCATACTTATGAAACACTCGTTTTACAAGAAATACAGAAATTGGAAGGTAAGGGTACCAAAAATAGATTCTATAATATGACTAAAGAGGAAAAAGAGGCTATTAAATCTTTAAAGGAAGATCCAAATATAGTTATTAAAGGAGCAGATAAAGGTGGTTGCATTGTGATCATGGATTTTGAGAAATATATTAATGAAGTAGAAAGACAACTATCAGACACATCTTTTTATCTAAAGTTAGATATAGACCCAACTAACTTGATTAAAAAGGAGATTGACAATTTATTACAAATAGCTGAGAACAGAGGTTTTTTAACCAATAAAGAATTACATTTTTTTTAAAGTTAAATACCCTGTCATGCCAATTTTATACATTTTACCTAAGATTCATAAATCTCTTACTGATCCACCGGGAAGACCTATTGTATCAGCTATAGGATCTCTATTAGAACCCCTTTCCACATTTATAGATTCTTTTCTTAAACCTCTTATTGCTGATATGCCATCTTATGTAAGAGACTCCTCACATTTTATTACGATTTTAGAAAACACGGTACTTCCTAAAGAGGAATTCATTTTAGTGACAATGGACATAGAATCTCTGTACACAAACATCCCACAATCTGCTGCATTGGACATTATTTCACAAGTGATAATTGAGAGAATGACACATAAGCATATTCCTAATGAATTTTTAATCAATATGGCAGAAATAGCACTTACAAAAATTTTTTTTAGCTTTAATAAGAAAATATATCAACAAATCAAAGGAGTAGCTATGGGCTCAACAATGGCCCCATCTATAGCTAACTTATATGTGGCCAATTTTGAGAAAGTTTTTTTTAGATAATTATGATTTTATTAATAATGTTTTATTATGGAAGAGATATATCGATGATGTTTTTATCCTCTGGAGAGGCAGTAATGAATTATTATTACAATTTTACTCCTGGTTGAACACTTTAGACCACAACATGAAATTTACTATGACGTATAATAAACTAAAGATATCATTTTTAGACATCCAAATTACATATAAAGATGGAAAATTTATGACGGATATCTATAGGAAGCAAACTGACACTAACATAATAGATCGTTATTACAGAATCTTCCATATTCCCAATTCGTAAGGCTACGAAGACTGTGTGCTGATGACTCTAATTTTGAGACAAGAGCATTAGAAGTGACACAAAGATTTGTCAACAGAGGTTACCAGTCAAACATGTTTGTAAGGGCTATCTGAAGGCTTGTGGTCAGAATCGTTCAGATTTACTTAAAGAGAAAACCCCGATGGAACGTATTGTTTGTCCAATGACTTACACTTTTATGTCACACAAAATCATAAATATTTAAAAAAAGCACTGGCCAATTCTACAGGTTTTATCAGTTTTTAAAGATAGAGAACTGCTTATCGCTAACAAACGAGATAAGAATCTTAAGGATATGATAGCACCCTCTGCACTACCGATTAAATATAAACATGATATTAGACCTCTCTCTCTCTCTCTCTTTCTCTCTCCTAGCCTGCAGAACACTGAAACAGGCTGTCTGGAAACATCGGCCAGAGTCGGACATTTTTTACCAAAACCATACGACTCCATTATTAAAGATTTGAAAAAGACTTTTCTGTGGCATCCACTCCCTAGGTGGGGCCAGCACACTTCCTGTGCCTGGCCCTTTAAATCATGAAGAGAGGCGCGCGCCGGTGCCTAAGGAGCAGGAAGCAGGGCTGTGCAGACCGTGGAAAGCGGCCTGCACAGCTTCTGTGCGTAAAAGTGAAATATAACAATTTTAAATAAATACATCAATTTCAAAACACCAGACACAAATGCCAGCCAACACTTAAAATTAAAAAAAAAACAAAAAACGTCATACCTGGGATCTTTTGATTTCCAGATGCCCTGAGATTGTTGTGGATTAGCAAGGGAAAAGAGAGGGATTACTGCTCACAATATTTCTTATATACACATGCTCAATCATAGCACATGCTCTCTCACGCACAAATATTATTGGACATTGATAAAGCAGAGTTAAGAATTATCCCGAGGTTTCGTGCTTTTGTTATAATAGGGATAAAAAGACCGGCATGGGTTAAGTGAGAAGGTGGACTACATGCAGAATGAGGAATCATGGACAGATGCAAAATTTCAGTTTTAGACAGGATGAGTTTGACTGTTATGAGATAACCAAGTGTTAATAGTATTGATATAAAGAATTACAATAGAGTATTGGGCCAGGAGGAACTGTACAGGATGAAAAATTGAAATATTTTATTGATCTTTGAAAATTTATATGAGTTTTAAATTACTGAATGTTATTCTGTTTGCCAGCTGCTTTGAAATATTCTTTTTATTAGTATGGTTTTACTTCTATTGGTTTATATTTCTTGATTTTATTATTTGCTTTATGAGGAATTGTAACATTTCTGTTTTTCTATTGATGCACTGCATACATAGTCTGGCTGGTTGTGGTTTACAGTTCAGTTTTTGCTGCATGTTTGTATTACTACATGTTTGTTCTCCTGTTTGACATATTAATAGTTTTCTGTGACATTTACCCTGTTATTTATATTTAAGGTATTGCTCTGTGTGCTTTCCTTCGGCCTCTTCTTTTCTCTCTCAGTCCCACCCCTTGTCCTTGTTTTATGTATTTTCTACCTTTGGTTCATATGTAAACCGGTATGATGTTCCCACTAATGCCGGTATAGTTTTAAAATACATAAAATAAATAAATACTAATTTATGGTTACTTTCTTCTATATTTGATGAGGATATGGTTGTATTGTGCATGTGTGACCAGCTTGCATATTCTGCTAATACGTAGGTATCTATAGCAGCTTGGCTTTTTCTGTTTTCCTAATAGTAGGCATATTGGCATTTTAGAGCTAGTGTAAATTTCAGTGTTGCTTTTTCATAACTAGGATTGTTAGTGTTTGTGCTGGCAATTATTGCAGATTTGATATGGAGATTTTATTGTATTGAAATTGAAATTCAATTTACTTGTGGCTTTCTGAGGGCCAAGCTCAAACCCAACACATATTACAATAAACGTAATAGCAATTCCAAAGGACTTTATTACTTTTTTGCAGGGTTTTACAGCACTACATGTAAATATAATATGTTGTGATATTTTTATCTCAGAAGCCTGTCCTTTAAATGTTTATGTTAAATCTATTATAATAAATACATAATGTTTAATTGTGTGTGGGGAAGATGGCAGGGCTGCAGGCTGTAAGTTTTACCTAGGGTGTCTAATAACGCCAGCCCTGGGAGTCTTTATTAGGATGAGATCTCTCTGGCTAGGAGAGAAAGATCTAGGTGCTCTCTCAGGGACAACATCCTCCCTGATGTGTCCAGATAGACTAATTCTTTCACTGGAGACTTGGATGACAACAGGTTAGCATCAGAGCTGATAGTTTTCAATGGGGGAAAATGCAGGAAAAAGAAATGTCACTTCCACCTTGAACTGTTTCCTCAGTCTAAATTATCAAGCCATTCTCCCTGAAATAGATAAGTTATAATAGCTAATTGGGTTTACATATGGCATTCACCTGTGTGTAGCCAGATTGCATAGCTCCAAATTTCTCTACAATGATGTTATGAGAAAGCATAATGGTTGGCTGTAGGTCTGTCCTCCAGCTTCCTTCCTCACTAACCAGGGCAGCTACCCCTTCAGTTGACCATGCAGCCGTTCATTGTCCACTGTCCAAGTAGTGGATTGGTGGCTTTCTCCTTTCATGGTAAGGATATTGGAGTAGTCCCTTCCCACTGGAAGCAGAAACGTCTGCATCCCAAGGTGCAAGAGATGCTTTCCCTGTTGGACTAGAGTGATGTCACTGATCATACTATCTCCTGCAGAGGTAAGAGGTTGTGTTTGAAGGGGCTGCCTTATTGTCATCCCTTGCAAAGCAGACTATAGAAGGGTTGAGGGACTGCCTCAAAGCAATGGCACTCTGCAACAGTGTTAAGATTACTTACCTGGTAATCTCCTTTTCCTTAGTGTATGCAGATGGACTCAAAACAAATGGGTATAGTGTGCTCGTGCTAGCAGTTGGAGACGGATCTGACGTCAGCACGGGTACATATTCCCCCACAGGAAGTGAAGCAACTCAGTAATCTTCCTTGCAAAAGCTGTTATAGCCCTATGTGTACTGACCGATCGATTAATCAACAGGATTACCCTGACCAATTGATGGTAGCTGGAGACCGCCAGTGTTCTCAACCGGAAGGCGTCGACACCCGGCAGGGTGGAAGCCCTATTATAAGCAAAACATGGCTTACCGTGAGTCAGCGAATCCCCATGTATACCGGCAGCCGGGCGGGTTGCTGAGTCCATCTGCATACACTAAGGAAAAGGAGATTACCAGGTAACTAATCTTAACATTTCCTAGCGTGTAGCAGATGGACTCAAAACAAATGGGATGTACAAAAGCTACTCCCGGACTGGGCGGGAGGCTGCCCGAGGACCGTTTAGGATTGCCCTCGCAAATGCTGTATCCTCCCTGGCCTGAACGTCCAGATGGTAGAATCTGGAGAAGGTATGGAGGGAGGACCACGTCGCCGCTTTGCATATCTCTGCAGGCGACAGCAGCTTAGCTTCTGCTTAGATTGTGCTCTGGTAGAATGAGCCTTGACCTGTAGAGGTGGTGGTTTTCCTGCCTCTACGTAGGCTGCCTTGATAACTTCTTTAATCCAGCGGGCGATGGTCGGCCGTGAGGCCGCTTCCCCTTGCTTCTTCCCGCTGTGCAGGACGAACAGGTGGTCCGTCTTTCGTACTGCTTCTGACATTTCCAGATATCTGGACAGCAGTCTGCCGATGTCGAGATGACGTAGTATTCGACCTTCTTCCGATTTCTTCAAACCTTCCGTGGTAGGCAAGGATATGGTTTGGTTGAGGTGAAAGTGGGAGACCACTTTGGGTAAAAAGGAAGGAACTGTACGAAGATGGATAGCCTCTGGAGTGATTCTAAGAAATGGATCATGACAAGATAGTGCTTGTAGCTCTGAGATGCGGCGTGCTGAACACACAGCCAGCAAGAACACCATCTTCAAGGTTAACAAACGGAGAGACAGGCCTCGAAGGGGCCTGAAGGCTGATCCCGCTAGAAATTCCAATACCAGGTTAAGGTTCCACAAGGGCACTGGCCAATTCAGTGGCGGGTGAATGTGTTTAACTCCTTTCAGAAAGCATGAAACGTCTGGGTGCTGGGCAATGGATTTGCCGTCACGTCTGGGACCGTAGCAAGACAGCGCTGCTACCTGTACCTTGATGGAGCTGAGGGAGAGACCCTTCTGAAGACCATCTTGTAGGAAGTCCAAAATGATAGGAATCTGTACGGTATACGAATTGGTGCTGTGAGAATCGCACCAGGCTTCAAAGATTCTCCAGATCCTGATATATGTCAGTGAAGTGGAGAACTTGCGTGCTCGGAGGAGTGTATCTATCACCGGCTCTGAGTATCCTCTTTTCTTCAGTCTAGCCCTCTCAATGGCCAGACCGTAAGAGAGAATTGAGCTGGATCCTCGTGGAGGATGGGGCCTTGCCGTAGCAGGTCCCGGTCTGGAGGCAGAGGTAGAGGATTCCCTGCCAGTAGTCTTCTCATGTCTGCGTACCAGGGTCTTCTTGGCCAGTCCGGGGCCACTAGAAGAACTAGACCTCTGTGTCGCTGAATCCTGTGAACAATGGCGCCCAACAGGGGCCATGGAGGAAATGCATATAGTAGGATCCCCTGAGGCCACGGCTGTACCAGGGCATCGATCCCCTGGGCTCGAGGATCCCGCCTGCGGCTGAAATATCTGGGAACTTGAGCATTGGACCTGTCTGCTAATAGGTCCATGGCTGGCGTCCCCCAGTGATCCACAATTATCTGAAAGGCTGTGGGTGACAGCTGCCATTCTCCCGGGTTTAGGCTTTCTCTGCTGAGGAAGTCTGCTGCAGTGTTGTCCTTCCCGGCGATGTGTACGGCGGAGATGTCCTGAAGATTGGCCTCTGCCCAAATCATCAGGGGAGTTATTTCTAGGGACACCTGTTGGCTTCTGGTGCCGCCCTGTCGATAGATGTATGCCACTGTGGTGGCGTTGTCTGACATCACTCTGACCGCTCTGTTGCGAAGTCTGTGGGCAAATCGCAGGCACGCTAGCCTGACTGCCCGTGCCTCTAGTCGGTTGATATTCCATCTTGACTCTTCTCTGGTCCACCGTCCTTGGGCGGTGAGCTCCTCACAGTGCGCTCCCCATCCGTTCAGGCTGGCATCTGTGGTGAGCAGAATCCAGGTTGGGGAGGACATTCTTGACCCCCGGCTCAAGAGGCTGGGCCATAACCACCAGCGTAGTTGATTCCGCACTCTGGCTGGTAGAGGCAGGCGTATGGTGTAGTCCTGTGATCGTGGACTCCATCGAGATAGAAGGGCGCGTTGCAATGGTCTCATATGAGCCCGCGCCCATGGCACCACCTCCAGGGTGGATGCCATGAGGCCGAGGACTTGGAGATAATCTCGAGCTGTGGGCCGGCTGGCGCTCAGCAAGGCCTGCAGATAAGTCCGGAGTTTTGACTTTCTCTTGGAGGTCAGGCTGACCTTGTCTTCTTGGGTGTCGAATTGGATCCCTAGGTATTCCAGCAACTGGGATGGCTGTAGGGAACTCTTCTTTATGTTGACTACCCATCCTAGGCTTTCCAGAAGAGCTATAACTCTGTTGGTTGCCCGGTGACTCTCTTCCAGTGACTTTGCCCTGATCAGCCAATCGTCCAGGTAGGGATGGACGAGGATTCCTTCCTTCCTGAGTGCCGCTGCCACTACAACTGTTACCTTGGTAAAGATCCGCGGCGCGGTGGCTAACCCGAAGGGTAAGGCCCGGAACTGGAAATGCTGATTCAGGACTTTGAAGCGTATCATGGTCCGATATGGTTCTATCTCCGAGGGAAGTTCATTCTCTTCGGGGGGCTCCTCACTTACCTGTGAATAATCCGAATCCCCATGATTGGGGCTGTCGGGTGGTGAGTGGCTGCGCCTAGGTCTCGAGGGTCCAGGGGCTGGATCAGCCGGGACGGAAAGACCCATCCGAGGGGCAGACTGCATCTGGACAAAGGCATGAATCCCCTTAAATAATTCCACCCAGGAAAGCTAAGCCAGATCTGGCCATAGGGGTACCAGGTCTCTCGGATTCCCTGGCTGCTCACCGCGGCCTGCTAAGTCCGAAGTGTTCTCTAAGGAACCACTGGGCTGGGACCGGTCCTGTCCTGGAACTGCCATGGCTTCCTCACATTGGGCACATAGGGAGTCTGCTTCCTCGCTCTGTGTGGCTCTAAGATTGCATGCTGAGCAGAGGCTTAGAGCGTTCATGCCTGATTCTGGGGGTGCCAGCTCTGCGGACGCAGAGGCCTTCTTATGCTCCATTTGCCTCAAAAGCGCCTAACACGGGCGCGTAACAGCCTGCGCCTAGAACGGGCGTCTGATAAACAGTGCGCCTAGGAGATCACGTGACCTGCTGACGGGAGAGGATGTGATCCCCCGTTGCTGCGCTCGGGCCCCCGCCTTTGGTCCTCACCCCTCGCCATCAGCTTCTTTTTAAACTTGTGCCTGACCTGATTACCACCGCCTGCAGCGCTGCTTTGCCGGTAAACTTCGATGGCGACGCGGGGGGGGGGGGGGGGGGCAAAAAAGACAAAGAAAAGGATAAGAACCGCGAGAAGGTGCGCATGGCGGATGGCAACCCGGAAATGCTGGGGGGGGGGATGGGGGGATGCCGGAACAAAGCAATCCTGCGCCGGCCGCGACGGCGGAGCTGACCACGGCGGTTCTTGCGGCCCTTACCCTGGAGTTTAATAAAATCTCGGACCAGCTGAAGGAGCTCAGTTCGGGGATGGCCGCGATTGATCGCCGTTTTGAGGAGCTGGAAACGCGGGTCTCTAGTAACCAAGATGGCCTCCACGTGGCCACTGCCGATATCGCGTCCCTGCAGGCAGAGCTTGGTAAGCAGGCCCTCCGAATCGAAGACCTTGAAAATCGCTCCCGATGGGCAAATATCAGAATAGTGGGGTTGCCGGAAAGCTTACCTGAATACCAACTGCCCACCTTCCTCGAGGGATGGCTTCCCCAGGTTTTGAAGCTGACGGGTCTGTCGGGGCCCCTCCGGGTGGAACGAGCCCATCGCTTGGGCCCCAAGCAGGAAGGCCAGGCTAAACCCCGCGTGGTAATAGCCAGAATCTTGAATTATTCTCACAAAGCAGCCATTATTAAGGCTTTTCAGCAAGGGACTAAACCAAGCTATGATAATCAGCCAGTTTTGATTTTCCAGGATTTCTCTCAGGCGGTGTCTCAACAGCGCAGGGCTCTGGCGCCGTATTGTTCACAGCTTTTTCAGAGAGGCATCTGAGCGGTCCTTGTTTACCCGGCAAAAATGCGGATCCAAACAGACCAGGGGGTGCGCTGGTTTACTGAGGTAGCAGCAATACAGCAATACATCCAAGCCTTGCCAACTCCAGCAGCATCGGTAACCTGATGGACGGCCGCGGAGGTTGTGAAAACTGCCAGTGGATGCAGACCCTCGAACAAGACCAATAGACTCTTCTGTTCCCCATTGGCCCTGCTTGGATTTGTCTGTTACTACCAGTTTTGTGTTTGGTGTTTCTTTTCCTCTGTGCGGCCCTGGAACAATAATGGAGCGACTATGTAATTCTCAGTGCCTGCTAGCAATAACAGCTGGCTGGCTAATGCAAAAAGCGGACTGTGCTGGACCCAATTGTCCATTGTAGGAGAGGGAGAGGCCCTCCTGTTGGCCGTTGCCTTTGAGTTCCAAGCGCACTTACTTCTCCAGTAGCAATGTGTGGGCGCACACTTAAAGACTGGCACAGACTATTTTCTACATTGATTGTTACAGTTTTCTATGCAAATTTTAAACAGTTATTGATTACATTGGTTTGAGGATTGTCTGGTGGGGATGGATGGGGATGTGGGGGGGGGGGGGGGCTGAGCCTAGGGTTGGTGTGATCTTCCCTTACTATCCCTAGGATGGTGGGATTGGGGATATTGGTTAGGGGGTGTGTGAGGGGTGTGGTTTGGAGGGGTTGGGTAGGGGGAAAGGGCAGGGGAACGGGGGTAGAGACCATGTTTAGGTTCCACGGGGGAACCTACGTTAAACTTCCATTACTCCCATTTCAAGCTATGAGGGGGACGCTCTGCTGGGAGGCGTGTTCCCTCATTAATTTTGATCTGTTATGTCTCTTTCATCACCTTAGCACTGACTACACCTGATCATGAGTAGCTTTCGTTACTTTTCTTGGAATGTAGGAGGCATAAACTCTCCCATTAAAAGGACTAAAATTCTGCAGTAGATGGGGCCTTCCTGCAGGAGACCCATCTGTCGGATTTAGAACATGAGAAGTTGAAACAAAGGTGGGTGGGCTCGGTATATTATGCCTCTGCTAGTTCTCATTCGGCTGGCGTAGCCATTTTGATTCGGAGGTCATTCCCTCTCCAGATTACTAAGGAAATCAAAGACCCTAGTGGTCGCTATATTGTGCTTTTGGGGGAATTGTATCATACCCCTGTGATTTTTTGTAACCTTACAGCAAATGTGTATCGAGCTTCCTTTTTCACTGAGCTATGTGCACTTTTATTACCACATATCGATTATATGATTATCGTGGGCGGGGATTTTAACGCGGTCAAAGATTCTTTGTTAGATACAGCCACCCCTGCTAAGACTCTAAGATCCCCTAGTAAGGGGCTCGCACTTTTAGAACACTCTTTACATCTTACTGATGTGTGGCGTACGCTGCATCCACAAGACAAGGAGTTTACACATGTTTCCAGGGCTCATGCTACACACTCCCGCCTGGACTATTTGTTGTTGAGTACTAATCACTTTAGCAAGGTTGTGGGGGCTGGGATTGAGGATATTCTTGTTTCCGACCACGCCCCAATTTGGCTTGAGTTGACAAATCCTCTAGTTTCCCACACCACCTATGTATGGAGATATCCGTATTTTTTAGCAGAAGATGTTGCTTTTCAGGAATATTTAAAAGAGCGCTGGGCTTTGTTTGAACATTCGAATGCCCAACATAAAGATGACCCAGTACTCTTTTGGAATACAGCCAAAGCAGTACTTAGAGGAGATATAATTTCGTACGTAGCTCATAGAAAGAAATCTCAAGATCAGCAACTCCTCCTGCTCAGCTCTCAGTTTCAAAAAGCACGACGGGCGCTTGCGCGCTGTCACTCCTTGGAAAATAGGGAAAATTACCTAACGTTACAGACGGCTATTAATTCCCTCATTCATCAACGCACTAAAAAAAGTATACTTTATCGGTATCAGCTCTTCCAATTTGGGCAAAAGTCCGGTAAGCTGATGGCGACTCTAATTAAATCGGCTAGAGGGAACCGGCATATCCCTGTGATTAAGAACTCACAACAACAAGTGGTTCATGATGTTGGTAAAATCCGCCAAATTTTTCAAGACTACTTTTCTCAGCTCTATAGTTCAGAGGGGTGGGATGCATCCAAATGGGAGGCCTTTGGGGATCGCATTCAACTTCCTTCCTTGACTTTGGAATATTATCGTTATTTGAACGAACCCATTTGGGAAGAAGTAGTTAACCGGGTCATTATGAAAGCGAGTAAGCTGAAAGCCCCAGGCCCCGACGGATATGGCTCTGAGTTCTACAAATGTCTGGTTGGTCCGCTCTCCAAATTGCTTCCCATAGTGTTTCATTCTTTGATTGGACAGGGGACCTTTCCCCCGGGTGGCAATCAGGCATATGTTACTCTTATACCTAAGCCAGGAAAGACCCTCTACTGCCTATGTCTTATAGGCCCATTTCCTTGTTGAATATGGATCATAAGATTCTGGCAAAGATTCTCGCGGAGCTTCTGGGGAATATTCTGCCTTCTCTGATACAGTCTGGACAAGTGGGCTTCATCAAAGGACGATATGCTTTACGCAATATTCGTCAAATTGTTACTGCCATGGCACTCTGTCAGAGAGTGGGAGACCCTTACTTGATGGTGAGTCTTGACGCCGAAAAGGCCTTTGACAGAGTGGAGTGGGGCTATATGTTTCATGTGTTAAAATTGATAAGGTTCGGGGGTTATTTTTACCAAGCAGTTGAACTCCTGTATACCACCCCGGAAGCGCGTATATTAGTTAACGGGGGGACTGACTGACTCATTTGTGGTATCCAGGGGCACCCGACAAGGCTGCCCGTTATCCCTGTTACTTTTTCTTCTTGTTTTAGAACCTTTTTTGCTGGCTATACAGGCTACGCCGGCCATTAGAGGTATACAATTTCAGGGTGGGGGACAGACAGAGATTTTCAAATATGCAGCCTTCGCTGACGATGTGCTGTTATTCCTTACGTCCCCACATAGGTCTCTACAGATGCTTTTGGAATTGTTTACCACTTTTGCTACCTTGTCTGGCATGCGTATTAATTGGGACAAGTCTGAGGCCCTGGCTTTTCCGAACTCCCTTAAGGAGCGTTGGGGGGGGGGGGGGGGTCCTTTCCCCTTCAGTGGGCACCAGGTTCTCTCAAATACTTGGGGATCTACCTTGTGAATGATATCTCACAAATATACCATATTAACATAATTCGGCTGCTCCACATTACTCAGGAAAAATTACACACATGGCACACCTTGCCGTTCTCTCTAATTGGACGGATTAATCTGTTTAAAATGGTGATTTTGCCCAAATGGCTGTATGTCTTTCAAAATTTCCCCATGATACTTTCCGCTCGACATCTGAAAAGAATAGATCAGTTACTTCGCCGGTTCATTTGGAGGGGGAGGAAGGCTAGGATTCAGCTGTCATGGTTAAGGTATCCTTGGAATAGAGGTGGTATGGGGGTTCCAAACCTTTATAACTATGGAATGGCGGCTAATCTCCGTTTAATCCGGGGCTGGTTCCTAGGGAAATCTGCTTATATTAATATAGTAGCTGAGGCCACCTTTACCAGGCCTCTGGCTTTAACTTATATTCTTATGAGCCTAAGTCCTGACATTCCCCCAGGGTTGGTTACTCATCCACTCATAGCACCCCTTAGGAAAACATGGGTCCGTCTGACACGTCAATTAGGGGTCCCCCGACAATGTACATCATTTATACCCCTTCGCAGCAACATGGATTTCACTCCAGGGTCCCCGACTGCCCATTTTAGACATTGGTATCAAAAAGGTATATTATATTTGGGTCATGCTATAAATGATGACAGTTGTCTCCTGCCGTTTGACCGCATGCAAGAACTATATGGTCTTCCTGGATCTCACTTCTTTGGATATATGCAACTTAATCATTACCTCCAGTCTTTGGGTTCCCCGGCCCAGCACTCAACAACATTTAAAACTTTAAATGAGTTTTTTCAATTTGACCAGTCTGCGGATCTGCCCCTCTCGACTTATTATAAGCGGTTCTACCGTAGGCTTTCTAGCAACTTTTATCAAGTCGCCGTAGACCGCTGGAATCGAGATGGCGTTTTTGTCTTAACACTCCCTATTTTTGCGTCTAGTGTGAGAAGTATTTTTACTATCACTGGAAGCATGTACTTTAGGGAGATGCATTTAACATTTTTACATAGGGCTTATATTTCGCCTCATATTGCTTTTAAGGCTGGCATTGCCAATGTTGCTGGGTGTGTGCGCTGTGGGAAGCAACAGGGGACCCTGTCTCATGTTTTCTGGGAGTGTCCATCACTACAAAGGTATTGGCATCGCATTGGGGGATTTTTAGAATCATTGGGAGGGATCCGCCTACCATTCTCTCCGTATCTTTGGCTGTTTCACTATGTTACTCACCACCTGGTGCGCCAGCCGGGTCTCCGCAGTTTGCTTAAAAAGGCTGGTTTGGTGGGGAAAAAGGTATTGCTTCTCCACTGGTGCGATGCTGAGCCGCCCGCCTTCTGGACCTGGCGGATTCATTTTCACAAACTTATGCAGATGGAACAGCTTTACGCCCGTAGCTCGCCCAAACGGAGGAAATTATTTCTGCAAACCTGGGAGCCCTATGTCCAAGCCTTGCCTCCTAGAGCTAGAAGTTTGGTTCTTAATACCTGTCACTGAGTACTTAGAGAGTCAATGGAGATCATTCATGGTTTCATTAGGTCTCTTTGGGGAGGGCGGGGGGGAAGGGGTATTAGAGGTAATGGGGGGGGATGGATAGAACAGATTATTGTAAAAAAGGGTGTGACAGTTGCTTAATCAGCACTTTGCTTGTTTTGGAAGTATTTCTGATTTTCTGTATATGATGATATGCTGCGTTTGTTCCTGTAATGTTTTGTGAACCACCCAATAAAAACCGTTTTCACATAAACAGTGTGCCTATGAACGGGCGTCTTATAAATGTGCGCCTATAGCCGGCGGCTTATAAACAGTGCGCCTATGAACGGGCGTCTGATAAATGTGCGCCTATAGCGGGCGGCTTATAAACAGTGCGCCTATGAACGGGCGTCTTATAAATGTGCGCCTATAGCGGGCGGCTTATAAACAGTGCGCCTATAACGGGCGTCTTAGCATATGTGCGCCTATAGCGGGCGTCTTATAAATGTGCGCCTATAACGGGCGTCTTATAAATGTGCGCGTATCCTAGTAGCGTGTGCTAACAATATGAGCCTATCGCGTGCGCTAACAACATGTGCCTATCGCGTGCGCTAACATGCGCCTATCGCGTGCGCTAACGTGTGCTAACAACGTGCGCCTATCGTGTGCTCAAAGAACATGCGCCTATCGCGTGCGCTACAACGTGCGCCTATCGCGTGCGCTACAACGTGCGCCTATCGTGAACAACGTGTGTTTAATTAGAAAAGAAAGGTAGGTAGGCAAAAATGGCGACCTCCCAGGCAGGCGGCCTCGTAGGCAGGCCCAGTTAGTCCACACTTCCTCGGAGACCAAGTAAAGATGTACGCCTTACCTTGTCTTCGGCGCTTCCCGGCTGCGACCCGGGCAGTCTCCGGCTGCGGGGGGAGAGGGGAATACCTTCACCGCCGCGCTTAAGGAAGTGCACCCGCTGCCTCTAGGCCGCGACCGAACCGCTCGGGGGCCAAGTCCACGCCGGGACCGAGGCTGCCTCTAGGCCGCGCCCGAACCGCTCGGGGGCCAAGCCGCGCCCGAGCCCTTCTCACTTGGGGGCTGGGTCCCTGCCGCGAACCGGCCACCGGACCGAGGCTCCTACCTCCGAGGGACCATGGAAGTCAGCTCGGGAAACTCAACTGGGTGAGTGACTGCCTGGTATCACCACAGGAGTGCGAGGCTCGTTGCAGTAGATTTCTTCTAAGAATTTAGTCGATAGAATTTGGAAAACATGCTCAGTGAGCGTGGGTAGCTCCAAACTGCTTTGGAGACAGAAATTACTGATTTGCTACACTTCCTGTGGGGTATATGTACCCGTGCTGACGTCAGATCCATCTCCAACTGCTAGCATGAGCACACTATACCCATTTGTTTTGAGTCCATCTGCTACACGCTGGGAAATTCCAAGTTTGCCTGCCCCAAGGAGCAGAAATGTTTCTTTTCGGAGTTTCATCCATGATGGCAGCTAACCAGTTAAAGAAGAAACTAAGTGGCTTTAATGTTAAGTCAACTACCACAACCCTTGATGCCCTCTGGAATGCACTGGCTATATTGGAGGGGTCAATTTCTAAATGCGGGAATGATTGTTCTGGTTTCATCTGTAATGTGCAGACCCAACTGCAACAGCAATACCTTGCGGTGGGTAAAATATTCAGGGATTAGATGAATTGCACTGGCAGTACACCTTACAATTATACTGGCCTGGCTGTCATTCAGGATAAAGTGATTATATAATGCTAATTGGAGAACTCAGAAAATCAAACAAGATATTTGAACTTGCGATATCTTAATTTTCCTAAATTTGTAACTTCTCATCCACTGATTTGCTTAAAAATGACCTCAAGATTCATTTTGAGGTTGTAACACTCCCACCCCCAAATAACTGATATTCTCTTTATTTGGGAATACAGAGAGGTCCATAGGGTGCAGAGATGGGAAGAGATCCTTAGAGGTGGACTCACTGGATTTAAGCCAAGAGACAAGCAGATTCACTCTGCTGGTCCCCACCACAGTTGAACAAGACCACAGCTGGGTAGAAATTTGTTTCAAGAGACTAATTTCTGTAGGGGTAGAAAATTGATTTTTCCTGATTTATCTAGAGCCACACAGAAAGGGAAGAAAGATTTTAGTTATGCACCAAGAGGTTTTTTTTTTTGCTGTAAGTGCTACATTTATTTTGTGATAATTGGAGCATAGGACAGTGAACTACAGACAAGATTGTTTGAGAAAGCATAAAAAAAATAGAAAAGACAAATGCCAATTTAGTAGCACAGAACTGAAAATATTTACACATCTTATTGCTGGATGTGATGTGCCGATATAAGGTTTGCATGCAGAAAGACAAAAATGTCTTAGCTGGTCTGTTCACTTCATAGTTGGTGTGCTGCTCGTTGAGCTACAGAATAGCCCATTATCAGCCAATTCACCTCCCTTCAGACTCTCAGGAAGCCACTTTTCCAATTTGGGATAGCATGCAAGAGTCTCCCAAGCCTTGAAATTCAGCCTCCTTACTAGCTTCTGAATGGGTGAAGTAACCCTATAAAAGCATATGGTATATCAAAGGTCTGGATTATGTGAATTTTGATAAGTGTATATTTAGAAGTCTTGGATAAGGGAATTATATGTATATTAAAACACTGTTGCTTCACATCACAAAAGAGGCCAGATATTTTCAGCACTAGTTCTGCTGGATACTATCCATGAACTTGGAGTGACTCAGATTGAAGACTGGGGTTCACAGCCATAAATCGATGGTGAATTATTTATTTATAGTTACTGCATACCTTTTCAGTGGTAGCTCCCTGTCTCCAATGGGCTTATATTATAAGGTTGTAGCTGAGGCAATGGAAGGTGAAGTGATTTGCTCAAGGTAACAAGGAGTGGCAGTGGGATTTGAACCCAGTCTTCTCTGGTTCTCAGCCTGCTGTTCCAACCATTAGGATACTCCTCCACTCCTATTTGGATTGGTAGACATGATGGCAGAAAAAGACCATATGGCCTACATTTCTATGCATTCACTTCAACTTGGATAGTAAAGACGAGAGAGAAAAACAGCATAGGAAAAGGTGCTACAATGTAAATTATTTTTCATTTAGAGCTGGGGAAGGGACCAAAGTCTGAAACAATATAGAAATGACTGAAGAAGAGTAGGGGTGTGAAAAACACAAGGGTCACCAGAAAGCAACTGCAACAAATAGCTGATGGAACACTACTGGTCTACTGAAAACCATCAGGCCTGAACTGCACAATTAGGGAAATACTTCAAGGTGGGAATGTTCTGATCTAAATGAAGCTTAAGAGTTATGTGAAAAGGTGATTGAATAGTTGGAAAAGGTAGCAAACTCTGTGTGGGAAAGATGAAGTAGAGCAGAAACCCCTTCCCCTCCCCCCATCTCATGGGTCTCTGAACAAAATCCTGAGGAAACAAATGAGAAAAAAACCCGTCCACCATGGTTAATAAAAAATCAGCTATATGTACTAGAGATGTGAATCGTGTGATCGATAGTCTTAACGATCGATTTCGGCTGGGAGGGGGAGGGAATTGGATCGTCGCAATTTGGGTTTTTTAAATATCATGTAAATCGAAAACCGGCACACTAAAACATCCCTAAAACCCACCCGACCCTTTAAAATAAATCCCCCACCCTCCCGAACCCCCCAAAATGCCTTAAATTACCTGGGGTCCAGTGGGGGGGGGGGGGGGGGGGGAAGGGGGAGGGCGGGAAAACCGGCACACTAAAACAAACCTAAAACCCACCCGACCCTTTACAATAAATCCCCCACCCTCCCGAACCCCCCCAAAATGCCTTAAATTACCTGGGGTCCAGAGGAAGGGTCCCGGTGTGATCTTTTACTCTCAGACCTCCGGGTGCGTTGTAAAAATGGTGCTGGCGCTACCTTTGCCTTGTCATATGACAGGTCAAAGGTAGCGCCGGCGCCATTTTGTTTTTTGTCCCCTGACTTCAGGAGCGTAGGAGATCGCTCCTGGACCCCCAGGGACTTTTGGCCAGCTTGGGGGGGCCTCCTGACCCCCACAAGACTTGCCAAAAGTCCAGCAGGGGTCCGGAACGACCTCCTACAGTCGAATCGTGTTGCCTTATGGCCGGCGCCATTTTGCGCAAAATGGCGCCGGCATGCAGGAAGTCGTGCAGGAAGTCGTTCCCGGACTCCTGCTGGACTTTTGGCAAGTCTTGTGGGGGTCAGGAGGCCCCCCCAAGCTGGCCAAATGTCCCTGGGGGTCCAGCGGGGGTCCAGGAGCGATCTCATATGCTCCTGACGTCGGGGGACAAAAAACAAAATGGCGCCGGCGCTACCTTTGACCTGTCATATGACAAGGCAAAGGTAGCGCCGGCGCCATTTCTACAACGCACCCGGAGGTCTGAGAGTAAAAGATCACACCGGGACCCTTCCTCTGGACCCCAGGTAATTTAAGGCATTTTGGGGGGGTTCGGGAGGGTGGGGGATTTATTTTAAAGGGTCGGGGTGGGTTTTAGGGTTGTTTTAGTGTGCCGGTTTTCCCGCCCTCCCCCTTCCCCCGATTTACGATTTTTTGACGATAAATCGGGGGAATTGTTATTGTATCGCGGCTCTAACGATTTTTGATGATTTAAAATATATCGGACGATATTTTAAATCGTCAAAAAACGATTCACATCCCTAATATGTACTACCAGACATCCCAACCCATGTGCTACCAAGCATCACAATCCAGAAATGTATACATTCAGTCATTTAGCAATAGACTGCAGGCCCAATGTGGAAGAGTCTGAATATAGGGCTCCCAAACAGCCAGAAAACGACTCCTGTGGCGAGGTGAACTGTGAGACTAAAGATATTCCATATGCATAAGCGAGTAGAAAAGGTTTCTCCAGGTCCAAAATGATGGCGGCTCCACTTCTCTCCAACCCAGAAGAATCACTCGTTTCCCGACCAGATTAGCTTTTTGAAGCAGTAGACGGGTTCCAGGGTCTCGCATCCGGAGAGGCGGTATACAACCAAAAAGAAGCCACAGAGGCGCCACTGGAATAGAAAAAGTGTTAATATAGTGGCCAGATATTTCACAATTTTCATCCAGAAGAGCTGGGCAAGCCCAAAAAACGTGGGCCAATGTGCCAATAGCCCTCCCTAAAAATTTATACTGGAGCTCTCTATAATAGGAATTATGTGAAATCCTGGCCACTCAACAGTAACAAACATGCAATATTTAAGTAGTAACAACAAATTCCCCCTCCCCTGTCCACCGATCAACAAGTGTGGTATAAATGTCCACCTGCCCAACCTGAGACAATCGTTTGTAATAAAAAGATAGAGAAGGGGTGGACATTTTAACCAGTTGGAGAATCTGCTCTAACTTCTGGAATGAATTCTGGTGTCAAAATTGTTGCGTTCGTGCCTCTTCTCACCTTCGCTCCACCCTCTCTACCTTGGTGGTGACTCCCTTTGGCTCTAACGGACAGATGCTGCAGCGACTTCTCCCTGCCTCTTGGTCCCGGTATCCCCGGGCTGGCTTGATGCTAAGGATCCACCATGTTCCTGATGACGTAAAGGTGCGCACGCTCCAGATTTGTACTAGCAGGGGCGCAAACCTCAGGGACGTCCCCGCAAAGTGATGTATTCATTTTCCATTTAAAAGGTTTTTGGTTGCTAACCTCAAACGAGTTAGCAAGGAACTCCAACAGACTTGCTTCGGCAGTCCCTGCTACTTGCAACAACAATCCGAGTCAGCAAGGGGAAACCTTTCTCCACTGCTCAGCCTTTTCAAACTTACCAGGAGTACCCGCTCTCTCTTTTCTCTTGATTTCAGATTACTAAGATGGGATCCGGTACTCGTTCCTCAAGGGCCTACATCCCTGAATACTCAGAAGACTCCTCACTGCCTGGAAACGATCGCAGCCATGAACACTGAGTTCTATTGAAGATAGGAATCGGTACTTGCTCCACGAGGGCCTCTATTCCTATATCTCTGAAGACTCCCTTCTGTCTAAGATGTTATCACAGGTACGCAGATCGTGAGTTATTATTGCAGATAGGAACCGATACTTGTTCCATGAGGGCCCATGTTTCTAAACTCCTTAACAGACTCTCTTCCATTCTAGAAGCCATTCCATATACAGCTATTGTGAGTTCTTATTACAGACTGCCTATAGGAACCAGTGCTCGCCTACGGCTCCTGAAGACTGAAGACTCTCGTTGCATAGGAGACCTTTACAGATATCTACAATTGTGAGTGTACCATCTTCTACTAGTTATGTATCCAGCATACCCTGTCTACTCACTATTTATAGTCTCTCTCTACAGCTCAGCAACCCAGAGATTATAATTCCAGTATCAGAAGGACTTCAGCCCTGCCGGGCCCATCGACTCATTACTGCCAACTCTGGTGGTTCAACTTCCAGTCTAATAAAGAACTATCTGTTCATTGTACCACTTGTTTCGCTGTATCCGCCCCTCGGCGACAGTTCAGTTTCATGTAAACCGGTGCGATATGTATCCTATACAGGAACATCGGTATATAAAAGTTAAAAATAAATAAATAATAAATCTGTGTTTGTTTCATATTCCAGCCTAGCCGGTGGTCCCTCTCAGGATCTCCTCCTGGGGGCGCTGTCATCTGCCATCGGCCCAGGGATTCCCATTTCCTCTACGTGGTTATTCCTTACACTACTAGTAGTATCAGACAGACTGCCACTTCATGGGAGCCAACCACTACAGACCATTAACCCCGCTTACGGAGTATTATATATTGCTAGCTCTGTCCCTTGGAGGAACAGCATTGAACAGATTGTTAACTCCATAGCAGATATCTAACAGATTACTAACTCCTACTCTCAAGAGGAGCAACTCTGTAGCAGATCCCTAACTCCTCTTTCTATGGAAATTGCCAGCAGCCTTATATATAACAGATTGCTACTCTGTAGCGGAAGCATGATAGATAGCTATCTATTGTACTATGCTACAGAGATAGCAAACTCTGCCCTCCTGGTGGGGTGAGTGACAACGGATTGCTAACTCCTTCTTCAGGAGCAGAAGCATATCAGATTGCTATTCCTTCCCAAGATCCATAATAGATCTGCTAGCTCCTCCCATCAGCCTAGCAGATCGCAATAGAAATACAGCAGGTATTGCATTCAAATAGTGGCTACAGTAATCCCAGACTTCAGAAAAGAAAGCAGGCGGCCCTCCCTGTTAAGCAAGTGCCCAAGGCGAGTGACACCTGCTCCTGTCCAGCGCTGAAAGGCAGCAGTCTGAGAGCCTGGGAGAAAATCAGCGTTGCCATAAACTGGTAACAGATGGGCACAAACTCGAGGTGTCTGCAATCGTTTAGTTAATTGGACCCACGCCTGTCGGATTGGGCAAATATTGACAGAAGTGGTCAGAAACATTGAGAGTCTGGTAGATTCCACCTGTAGAACATAAGTTATCTCCAGAGGCACCACCAAGGCACAACCAACAACCGAAGGGGTATGTGAAGATGTACACAAAATCCAGTCTCTGATCACTCGCATATTGCAGGCCAAGTTGGTATAATCAGGTATTAGGGACCCACCCCAACGCTCCTGTAACCATGAAAGAGGCAGCCTAGCTTTCCTTCCCTTCCAAAGAAATTGCCTCAGAGCATAATCTAACATCGCCAAATCCCAGCGCCGAAGAGAAAGAGGTAAATTCTGTAGAGCCATTTTGGGCGGATAACCATTTTGTATAAATGGACCAGATCATTTAAGGACAAAGGCAGGGGTTGCCACCAGTGCAGCAAGTCCTGTGTAGTTTTAATAAGAGGGAGAACATTCAGCTGATAAACTTGGGAAGGGTCCGGCTGGAGGCAAGATGGCTGCCGCATAGGATGCATTGAAGGAGCTCTCTTACCTGAGTTGATTACTTTTGTATTATTCCTGGTTATAACGCTTGTGGGCATTATGCCACATACAAAGCGTAAAGCCAAACTTAAAAACATTTTACCTGGGAATTGGGCATCCAAATGGCAGATGAAATTTAATGTGGATAAGTGCAAGGTGATGCATATAGGGAAAAATAACCCATGCTATAATTACACAATGTTGGGTTCCATATTAGGTGCTACAACCCAAGAAAGAGATCTAGGTGTCATAGTGGATAACACATTGAAATCGTCGGTACAGTGTGCTGCGGCAGTCAAAAAAGCAAACAGAATGTTGGGAATTATTAGAAAAGGAATGGTGAATAAAACGGAAAATGTCATAATGCCTCTGTATCGCTCCATGGTGAGACCGCACCTTGAATACTGTATACAATTCTGGTCGCCGCATCTCAAAAAAGATATAATTGCGATGGAGAAGGTATAGATAAGGGCTACCAAAATGATAAGGGGAATGAAACAACTCCCCTATGAGGAAAGACTAAAGAGGTTAGGACTTTTCAGCCTGGAGAAGAGACGGCTGAGGGGGGATATGATAGACGTGTTTAAAATCATGAGAGGTCTAGAACGGGTAGATGTGAATCGGTTATTTACTCTTTCGGATAGTAGAAAGACTAGGGGGCACTCCATGAAGTTAGCATGGGGCACATTTAAAACTAATCTGAGAAAGTTCTTTTTTACTCAACGCACAATTAAACTCTGGAATTTGTTGCCAGAGAATGTGGTTAGTGCAGTTAGTATAGCTGTGTTTAAAAAAGGATTGGATAAGTTCTTGGAGGAGAAGTCCATTACCTGCTATTAAGTTCACTTAGAGAATAGCCACTGCCATTAGCAGTGGTAACATGGAATAGACTTAGTTTTTGGGTACTTGCCAGGTTCTTATGGCCTGGATTGGCCACTGTTGGAAACAGGATGCTGGGCTTGATGGACCCTTGGTCTGACCCAGTATGGGATTTTCTTATGTTCTAAGAAGGAATTCTACAGACGAAAATCCAGAGCTTCTTTGAATCTACTCCAAAGACTCCGGAAGTGAGAGTCGCTGAGGGAGGGAACCAGGAGCTCGGCTCCCTCTCTATGACCAAAATGATTTCGCTTAGCCCTGGGGCTCCAGAGACGCTGTCTCCTCCCCGAGGCCAGACCGGGGTTGAAGCAGATGAAACAACGCGATCTTTGAGTATGGAGAGGAGAGAGACGCTGACACCGGAGTCAGACGGAGGTAATGGAGACAGAGTGAGAGAGGGAGATGTGATATCCCCGGAGGGAAGAAGCACATCTCTACTCGGCCCCGAGAAGGCTGAACCGGTTGGAGACATCATGGATAGCAACACAACTCAAGAAAAACCAATGTTGATATCAGGTACTGTGTTTTCCTTGAAAAAATCTCCGATAATAACTCTAGATGCAGTATGGAATGCATTGACATCAAAAGAGTCTGCAATATCATCGTTAACCCAGGCATTTTTGGAGTCTAATAAAAGGGGACTCAATATTGATAAGACTGTGAAATTACATCAAGAGAAAATAGAGAAAATAGAAAAAAAAGTAACATCTATGGAAAGTATTCAAATTAATTTGGTGAAATCTGAGGTCATTGCTCAAAGAAAATGTGAAAATATTGAAAATTCCCTACGATATTTAAACCTGCGAGTGGTTAATTTTCCTGTGATCTAGATGCAGTATGGAATGCATTGACATCAAAAGAGTCTGCAATATCATAGTTAACCCAGGCATTTTTGGAGTCTAATAAAAGGGGACTCAATATTGATAAGACTGTGAAATTACATCAAGAGAAAATAGAAAAAAAAGTAACATCTATGGAAAGTATTCAAATTAATTTGGTGAAATCTGAGGTCATTGCTCAAAGAAAATGTGAAAATATTGAAAATTCCCTACGATATTTAAACCTGCGAGTGGTTAATTTTCCTGTGATAAAGAAATTGGCACCAGTGGACTTATTTAAAAGTTATATGTTAGAATGCCTTAAGATTCCAAAAGAGATAATTCCAGTGATTACTAGGGCATTTTATGTTCCTGGTAAAACAACGGCCCCATTGGCAGAAATGGAAGAACAGCATTCGATGAACATTTCTGAACTATTGGAACTATCATCTCAGACAGAGATTCAAGCAAGAGGAACTTTATTAATTTCATTTGCTTTTGAATCAGATAGGAACTTAGTATTGAGATTCTTTTTTAAAAATAGGATGGCTCAATATTACAAACAGCAAGTCTGGATTTATCCAGACATTATCCGCTCAACTCAAGAGCGTAGGAAGAGGTTCCTAAATATGAGGCCTGAGGTTATAAGTCGTGGGGCTACTATGTTATTAAGATACCCGTGTAAATGCCTAATAAAATTGCAACAAGAAAAATATGTATTTTTAGAGGTAAGGCATGAATTGTGTTGCTAAGAAGGTTAAGGAGATAGTGTCCTATGGGTATGCTTATTACTTCTGTTTATTTCTTGTGAGAGCTTCAATTTCTGCATATCTTGCCTCTCTTTTTTTTTTTATCAAAATAATTTTTATTGAGTCAAAAGCAGTGGTCAGTCCAGAAAAACGCAAACAGCCCCCAACATGCCCCAAAGGTACATAAACAGAATACAGGGCAGAAACTAATAACACTCTAAGAACAGCCACGTCTCCCAGATACGTTTAACCATACCAAAGAACAATATCATAGCGACCCCTGACTCGTGACCCACATTTTCCAATTTTCTTGTTTTATTTCCCCTACTCAGACCCCAAACCCACAACCTTCACCCTCCTTCCCCACCATAGCACTAAGTCACTATGCAGAGTGTGGTTCTGCACCCTGCACAGCCTCCCCCCCTTCTTCTCCCCCCACCCATCCATCCCCAGCCACACACACTCATTCTCACACCCCCTCCCCTCCCTCACCTCCCAGTCCCCTCTCCAAGTCCGTGGAATTGAGTTAAGTCCAATCATTAGAATAGCCAGAGATGAGCAAGTTAGCTTGTGTCCCTCCGGGAAGTCCCTGAAAGAAATTCTGCCAACATTCTTCATAAGCCTGGTCCCTTGTGCGGTGTCCCGAAATGCAATCCAAATGCTCCAGCTGCAGCTCCAGTGTCATCCTGGTATACCAAGTCGCCGCGGAAGGCGCACCCTGTGGTTCCACCCATACGGCAAGAATAGTCCTGCATGCCAGTAGCATCGCCAGCCTTGCAAATTTGGCCTTGGCAGGTGGGCAAGGGCATGAAGCGTACAGGGGATGAGTAGTCAGTGCCCGCCCCTCACAACGCGCAGGAAGACCAGTGCACTGAGAAATAATCTGCATCACCTGGGCCCAAAAGGGAGCAACCATCACGCAAAAGAGGAACCGGTGAACCAACGTTCCCTCCTCTCCACCACATTTTATACAAAGTGGAGTATCCGTGAGCCCCATCTGAAACCTCCTGACATCATCATAGTAGGACAAATGCACAATACGGTATTGTAGTTCCCGTAGTCCCAGGTCTGGATTTTGGGTGTGTAAAGACTGAAACCAATGCTTCACTTGCTCAGGAGTCACCGTGACTTGCAGTACAGAGGACCATCGGGTAGCTAAAATTGTTAAGTGATCAAGCCTTTTATAGGCCCCGCACAGACACTTCCAGCTCCTAATTGAGTTAGTCACACTGATGGTGTCGGATATGTTAGTGGCAAAGCTGGATTCTGCAGCCACCACCTCCCTAGTCCACCGAAAAGTCTGTATGTAGTGGCGCACCTGTAGATATCCAAAAAAATGTTTAGGCGACAACTGATGATTTCTACTCAAAGTTTGGAAGTCCAGAATCTCATGGGTGTCCGCGTCAAACAGGTGATATAAGTAGGTCACTCCCCTAGAGGCCCAGAACTGAAAAATACCACGGCAGTCCAGTCCGGGGTGAAAGTCCAGGTTACCTAGAAGCGGCATCAACAGCGAGGAAAACCTCTTCAACCCAGTCAGCTGCCGCAACCAGCACCAGGCCTTAATACACGGGGATAGCAGCCATCTCGGGTAGGTCAAAGCTTGCAATTTTTTCATATCCACCTGGAGGAGAGAAAGAGGCAACCAGGGAGCAGACATACTAGAAAGTAAACCCTCTTCACAATAACAATATTTCCCCGTAAGCCATTCCCCCACAAACCGCAATTGACATGCAGCATTGTAGAGTCGAAAGTCAGGCACGCCATACCCGCCCATCTCCCGAGCATGTTGTAAGACAGTATATTTTATCCTCGCACGCTTCCCCTTCCATAAAAAACGAGATAAACCCCCATGTAACCTCCGCACATCCCGGACCTGTAACCAACAGGGGAGCATGTGGAGCAGGTATAAGAGCTTAGGAACCAGGATCATTTTGATCAGCGCACCTCTCCCAAAAAAACTCAGCGGGAGAAGAGTCCACGCCGTCAGCTGCAATAAAATAGCATCTATTTTTTCCTTAATATTTAAGTCATACAGGAGACGCAGGTCCCGAGGGACCCAGACCCCCAAATACCGCAGCTTGCCCGGTGCCCATGTAAAAGGAAATGAGGGCTGCCAACCACTTTGGAGCCCCGGTGTCAGCGCCAATGCTTCAGATTTGGAATAATTAATTTTGAGCCCCGCTATGTCCCTAAATTGGTCAAAGATCTTAATGATTACCGGCACACTGCTTCGCGGCCGCCCAACAAACAGCAGGATATCATCCGCGAATAGAGCCGTCTTAACCGGGTAGCCACTCAAACTAATCCCCGCAAACCCCCTCTCCCCCCGCAACCGGAGAGCTAAGGGTTCAATTGCTAGTACGAAAAGAAGAGGTGACAGGGGGCAGCCCTGCCGCACCCCACATTGTAACCCAATAGGTGCAGTAAGAACCCCGTTTAATAGGAGGCGAGCACTGGGGGAGTCATATAAAGCCCGGAGCCAGGCAACAAAAGCCCCGTTGAAGCCATATTGGCCCAGCATCCAAAACAGATATTCCCAGGACACTGAGTCAAACGCCTTTTCAGCATCAAGGCTCAAAATCATAGCCTCTTCCGCAGAGTGATAGCTCAGCGCAGCAATAAGACGCCGTACATTACGGACGCCCTGGCGCCCCCTAACAAACCCCGTCTGGTCCCCTCCTATGAGCCCGGGCAGGATGAGATTCAGCCGAGCCGCAAGTACTGCTGCTAAAATCTTTAAATCGACATTGAGCAGGGTCTGTACGAGCCCACCTCAGCAGGGTCTTTGCCCTTTTTGGGCAAAACCACAGTGACCGACTGATTCATCCCCTCTGGCAAAGTCATGGTACTAACCACGTCGTTATAAAATTTGGACAGCGGGGGCAAAAAATGGAATGTAAGCAGTTTATAGTACTCCGCCCCCAGCCCATCTGGTCCCGCAGCCTTTCCCAGCTTCAAACCCTGTATCACCGCATACACTTCCTGGTCGGTAATGGGTTGGTTTAACAACCGCTGTTGTGCAGAAGTCAAGCGAGGGCACTGTATATTATGAAAAAAATGAGCTGTAGTTTCATAATTTTGTCCCTTCTGCCCATATAGTTCCATGTAGTATTCCATGAACCTATTCTCAATCTCCGCCTGAGAATGCACATAGCGCCCTCCCCGATCTTTTAACCGAACAATAAGTGTCTTCTGATTTCTAGGCCGTATCAAGTGTGCCATCATTTTACTAGGCCTATTCCCCTGCTTATATAATTGATATTTATAGTAGCGAAGAGATTTGGAGGCCCTTTGGTGGAGCTTGGCATTAAGCGCTTCTCTTAACTGCTCAACCAGTGCTTTACTGGATAGGGACAAATCGATCATATGTTGCCTCTGAGCACTCTTAAGCTCCGCCGTGAGGCGCAAAATCTCAGCATTCCGTTGTCGATTTACCTTAGCAGTATATGCGATGATATGGCCCCTCATGACCGCCTTCCCCGCCTCCCAGAACACCACGGGGGAGATTTCAGGCATGTCATTGAATCGTACATACTCTTTCCAACAGGACTGGAGATTTATTTTATTTATTTATTTAACAGTCTTTTATATACCGGGGCACGTTAAAAACATCACCCCGGTTCACAATGTAACGTAACGTAGCAACAGGCTTTACAATAATTTAGGATAGATAAACATAAAACATTATTTAGCTTTACAATAAATTAAAATGTATAAACATTATGACAACTGACTCAACTTGAGACAGGTGGTTTATCAGGTGGTTACATGAAAAACTCTTGCGGGGAGTAAAAGGGAATAGGTTCATTAACTATTCACAAGATAAGAGGGTATATGGGCGGTGATGGAGAGGTAGAAGGAATGTAAAGGTAGTAACAGGGTATATGGGCGGTAATGGAAAGGTAGAGGGAAGATGGGGCTGGCGAGAGGGGAGGAGGATGAGGGGAGGGTGGAAGGAAGGGAACAGGGATGTTGGAGAGGGCGGGCATGAGGGGGGGTCGTCAAGTTTAGTAGAGGTTTGTCAGTCGGAAGGTGTAAGAGGGGTGAGTATGTATCTTTAGGCGTGGTTGGTTAGTCGGGGTATGCTAATTTGAAGAGCCAGGTTTTCAGATTCTGTTTGAATTTTTTATGGCAAGGTTCCTGGCGTAGGTGGGGTGGCATTTTGTTCCAGTGGGAAGTGCCTGCTATAATGAATGATCTTTCTCTGATCGTGGCATGTTTGATGAATTTAGGGGAGGGTGTCAGGAGTTTGGCTTGGTGCTGTTTTCTAGTTGGTCTGGTTGTGTTGTGGAGGTGGAGATATTCAGGGAACCAGTGCATGTTTTGGTTGTGAATGGCTTTGTGTATGAGGGTGAGGGATTTGTAGATTATCCTGGAGTTTACTGGGAGCCAGTGTAGGGATTGAAGAACTGGGGTGATGTGGTCATGACGGTGAGTATTTGTGAGAATACGGGCGGCAGCATTCTGTAGGAGCTGTAACGGTTGAAGGGTATTTTTTGGGAGGCCTAGTAGGATAGCGTTGCAGTAGTCCAGTTTGGATAGGATCATGGCCTGCAGTACTGTTCGGAAATCAGAAGTGTGTAAGAGTGGTTTGATTCTCTTCAATGTGTGTAGTTTGAAGAATCCGCTCTTTATAGTGTTAGATATGAATTTTTTGAGGTTAAAGTGGTTGTCTATCCATATGCCTAGGCTGCGGACAAATTGGGTGGGAGGGCAGCCTGGTGGCGAGGGGGAGGAAATGCTGAGTGTGGGAATGTTAGGGGGAGAGAGGATGAGTAGTTCGGTTTTGTTGGTGTTGAGTGCCAGAAAGTTGTCAGTGAGTAATTTGTTTATTTCAGACAAAGCAGATTTCCAAGTCTTCATTGCGTTAGTGATTGAGTCTGTTATAGGTATGAGTATCTGGACGTCGTCTGCATATATGAAATGCTGGATGCCCAGTTTGGAGAGCAGTATGCAGAGGGGTATGAGGTAGATATTAAAAAGGGTTGAGGAGAGGGATGAGCCTTGTGGTACTCCTTGTGATAGCTTGACTGGTTTGGATTCATTGCGGCCAGTTGTCGTGTAGGTAAGACTGCAGCCAAAGAAGGGCGTTGTCCGTGATGCCAATTTCCTTGAGGCGTTTAATGAGTATGTTGTGGTTAACCGTGTCGAATGCCGCTGATATATCTAGAAGTGCGAGTATGTGGGGCTGTCCTTTGTCCAGGGCTTTGAGTATGGTTTCCGAGAGGGAAATGAGTACGAAATGCAGTATCATAGTATAAGTCAGGCCGCATACGCCAGGAAAAAGCCCCTCTCTGCCTGTTACCAATAGACACCTGCATGTGTATGGGCGCGTGATCAGACACATCAATGGCTCCTATGGTGGCCCCCTCCACTACCGGGAAAAGTTGATCAGCTACTAAGAAGTAATCTAAGCGCGAATATGAGTGCTGAGGGTTGGAGAAAAAAGTATAATCCCACTCTGTGGGATGTAATACCCGCCACACATCTAGTAGTTGGAGCTCTTGACATAAAAATGGAACCCCCTGAGTCCCGTCGAGCGCTGTAGCCCTTCTAGGGGGATTGCAGTCCAGCTGTTTATCTGCCATGACATTAAAATCACCACCCACAATGAGAGTGTACCCAGACAATGCGCTCAGCAGCTTCACCAACTGAGTGAAAAACGCATGAGAGTATATGTTAGGTGCATATATGTTACAGAACGCAATGTGCTGCTGGTTGAGAGTTCCAGCTACTATCACATATCTCCCCTCCTTATCATGGTAAGTTCGTGTCATTTGAAAAGATAGTTGCTTGTGCATTAGAATGGCAACGCCTCGTTTGCGTGTGGAATAGGAGGAGGACCAACACTGCCCCACCCACTCCCGCCTCAGCTTCCCATGCTCCACCTCATTTAAATGCGTTTCTTGGAGAAATACAACCTGGGACTTAGTTCTTTGAAACATCGTTAGCAGTTTTTTCCTCTTAATGGGCGAGTGAATCCCGTCTACATTTAGGGAAGTTACCTTAACCTGCGCCATTTCGTTCAGGATAGAGACAATACCACCAAGCCCTCACCCAGGCCTCAAGTTTCGTACCTCGCAACCATCTGGGGCCTCCCAGCCAAAACCCCAGACCTCTCCCAGCAAAAAGACAGCAGTCCTGCTTCATGAACTCAATCCCAAAATTCTCACATTTTTTCTCCATCCCCTTACCCCAACCCCTCCCCACTCCCCAACTCTCCCCCCTCCCTCCCCCCAGCCATACCAACATCCACACTGTCACATTCATTCCAACCGGCCCCAAGAAGCACGAAACCCCCCGCCCTCCCTCTTCTGAGCGGACCAAGGTCCCCTTCTCTCCAGCCCCCCCCCCCCTCGCTCCCTCTCCAACAAGCCAAACCTGTGAACACAACATTTTAGAAACAGTAACCTAATATCCCACACCGCCCCGCTATAAGATACCACCACCTAACAGCATAGCGGAGCAGAGTGTAACCCTGCCGATCAGGTGATGTGGGGACAGTTCATCTGCTGCTAGGCTCCATGCGGTCTATAAACCGTAAGGGCAAAATTGTCCATGAGGTCCATGAAGCCGTCGCCATTAAGATCCCAAACAGCTGCAGGTGATGAGAAAAGATTGCAAAAGAAAGTCTTCATGGTCCAAAACTAAATCACTGTGCATCTGTTTGCGGCAACGTAGCAATAAACGCAGTCGCCTCCGCCCTTGTGTGTAGGAAAAGCACTTTATTGTCGTGCTGCACCCGCAACTTCGCAGGGTAAAGGAGGGCGAAACGAATGCCCCGTTTATGTAATTCGGTGCAGGATGGCGTCATCTCTTTCCGAAGCGTCGTTGTGGCCGCCGAAAAATCATTGAAGAGTAGCACCCGGTGTGTCTGATATTCCACTGAGGGCACCTTCCGAAACGCCCGGAGCAGCTGCACTTTGTGCGCCCAGTTAAGAATGCGAGCCATAACTGGCCGAGGCCTCTCTTGGGGCGCCCTGGGAGGGCCAATACGGTGTATCCGCTCACAGCGCAGACGATCTCCTGCGTACTGCAGGCCCAGGTGTTCAGGGAGCCAAGTCTCCACAAATTGCACTAAATCTTCCTCCTTGAGCGTTTCAGGCAAACCAATGATTTTGATATTATTTCTACGGCTTCTGTCTTCCTGATCTTCTAATTTAGCCATCAGAGTAGCCTGGGTAGCCTGCAACTCTGTCACCCGTCTCTCCGCCTCCGTAAGCCTGTCCCCCTGGTCAGAAAGGGCCTGTTCAGCTCCTTCCAGCCGCCGAGTCTGCCCCTCCAGGGTCTCCCTTATGCCATCCATGGAAGTTTGGATCTTTAGCTGGCTCACCTCCAACGCTGCCGTCACACTGCCTGTTATTTGTCTGATGATGTCGTCGGATATTGTGGCTTGGATCCTGGGGCTCTCCAGTGCGGCGGCCATTTTGGATGGTCGAGGGTGTGGGGTAGAAATCGTCCGATGGCTGCGTTGTCGCATCCCCCGCACCAAACCAACGCAAAGACTATAAAGCCCCAGGCACAGGGATCAGGCAGGAGCTCCTGGATGAAAAAAACGCCGCCACCAAGGGAGATTTACTGCAGGAGAAATGCCGGGACTTCCGAGGACCTCGTGGTCGGGGCTGCAGGCTGACTCCGCCGCCCCTCCGAATCAGCGTGTGCCCACAACAAAAAGAAAAAAAATTCACCATGCCACTAAGCGGTCCTCCAGCCTCCCTCGGATCCCAGGGGCCCTCCGATACAGCGGGGACGGGATTTCGCTGCAGATTGCTCACATTTTTGGCTGTTTTAGGGGGAGAGGGCTGCGGAGATGAGACTCAGCGCTGCAGCACGGCTGACGTCATCGCCGGAAGTCCGCCTCTCTTATTACCTTAAAAAATTTGAGATTTAGGATTGATTACGATGGTAAATATATGGAAAGAGAATTGTTAATTAGATCTGTTTACCTTGATAAATGATTGTAATATATCTGAAACTGCAAAATTAAAAATTAAAAAAAAACAAAACAAACTTGGGAAGGGTCCGTGGACAAGAAAACCCCCAGATAGTGAAAAGTGCGGTCAGCCCACTGCAAGGGAAACCCATCCTGCCAACGTTCGTGGAGTGTGTCAGGGAAGGCTAGCACGGAGGATTTTTCCCTATTCAACCGGAGGCCCGAAAAAACACTAAATGCTCCAAACAGGTCTAGAAGCAACAGTAATTATAACATAGGATCTGTAAGAAAAACTAACAAGTCGTCCGCGAACGTGGCGCATTTGGATATTTCCTCCCCGAAACGCACCCCCTGGATTCTGGGAGTGTCTTATATAGCCACTAGTAACGGCACCAGTTGAAGTATAAAGAGCAAAGGGGACAAAGGACATCCTTGTCGAGTTCCACGCAAAATATGAAAAGACTCAGATCGCTCCCCATTCACCAGTAAAGATGCTTGCGGTGCATCGTACAACAGCTGGGTTGCTTTGTAAAAAAAAAAAAAAAAACCCCTCAAAGCCCATTCGCCTGAGAAGAGAAAACAACTAATTCCACTCTACCCGATCAAATGCTTTTTCAGCATCGAAGCTTACAGCGAGGTACGGAGTAGAGATGTGAATCGTGTGCCAGATCGTCTTAACGATCAGGTTCGGCTGGGGGGGGGGGGGGGGGGAAATCTGATCGATAAGATATGTGAATTGGAATCGTTTCCGATTCCAATTCACATCGCTAATTTTTTTTTTTTAGGGAGGCCCGCGCCGCTAAAAAAAACCCCTTTAAATCGAACCTCCTTAGCCTCCCCCACCCTCCCGACGCCCCCCAAAACCTTTTAAAATTACCTGGTGGTCCAGGGGGGCCTCGGCAAGCGATTTCCCGTTTCCAGGCATCAGCTGCGCTAAAATAAAATGGCGCCGATGCCCCTTTGCCCTTACCATGTGACAGGGTATCCGTGCCATTGGCCGGCCCCTGTCACATGGTAGGAGCACTGGATGGCCGGCGCCATCTTTAAAGATGGCGCCGGCCATCTTTACTCATCAGCCCCTATTATAGAGTATAGTATAATAGGGGCTGATGAGTAAAGATGGTCGGGCGGGGGGTCGGGAGGGTGGGGGAGGCTAAGGGGGTTCGATTTAAAGGGTCGGGTGGGTTTTTTTTTTATCGGGCCATCGGCGCCTTTTTAATTAGTGGCAGCCAAAATGGTGCCGATCGCCCGAGAGCGGGAGATCGCGCCGGGACCCCCCCCCATTGGACCACCAGGTAATTTAACATTTTGGGGGGGTTCGGGAGGGTAAGGAATTGGTTTTAAAGGGTCGGGGTGGGTTTAGGGGTTGTTTTGGTGTGCCGGTTTTCCCGCCCTCCCCCAAATAATTCCCGTGCCCTATTTAACGATTTAGGACGATTTATGACGATAAATCGGGGGCATTTGTATTGTATCGTGCACTCTGACAATTTAGGACGATTTTAAAATTATCTGACGATAATTTTAATCGTTCAAAAACGATTCACATCCCTAGTACGGAGTGTGTGCGCCATGGTACATTTCTATCACCAAAAGCACCTGGCAGATGTTAGAGAGGGCATAGCGTTTGCTTACAAAGCCAACTTGATGAGTATCCACAAGAGACGGCAAGAGAGTAGCCAATCGATCTGCCAGGATTTTTGCCAATAGCTTATGATCAAAATTAAGTAATGAGATCGGGCGGTAAGAATCGGGAAATAGTGGATCTTTCCCTGGCTTGGAAATAAGAGTTATAAGAGCACGGTTCATCTGCTCAGGGAAACTCCCAATAGTAACTAAATCTGAAAATAAGGACACTAGAGGTTGGGAGACCTTATCAATTAAGCATTTATAAAATTCAGCAGGGTAGCCATCCGGGCCTGGGGCCTTCAAACGTTGAGACTTATATGGATTCCCATCACAAAGCCTATTTAGGTGGCCGGAGAGTGTGCGTGTGTGCATACCTAGGGAAAGGTGGCCAGTGTCCTGGAAGAGGTGATGGCATTTCTGCCACAACCGAGGTTGTAGCATCCTGTGGTGAGTGAGGCCAGTTGCAGGGTCTTCCCATGACTGGCCAAATGTTACACCAGGATTCTCTTGAGGGCTATTTCAAGGTGGACTGGGCTAAAGGACTAGTCCTAGACTTTTAAGGAGGGTCTAAACAAGCAATCTTTACATACTTTACCTGCTGATGTGGTGCACCTTGATGGGCCTGATCATTTTTTGACTGCACTTGCTACTTTTTGGCTAAGTAGGGGCGGCTGAATATCCAGCCCCGCTGAACAGCTGCCACTTAGCCATCCTGAAGTTAGTTGGATACATTTATCCTGCTAATTTTAAGATAGCTGGATATATTCAGCAGTGCAGCTGTGCTATGGTTTTCAGTTCCGGACCAAGCGCTGCTACCACTGCGAGTTTTATGATCTCCAGGTCTAATATTGATTGTGGCGGCACTGACGACGTGGCCTCAGAGGAAGATGACAGATCCTGTCCCTGAGCTTTCTCTCTCTCTCTCTCTCTCTCTCTCTCCCCTTGTCCTTACGAATCAATCGCGTCGTCATTGTCAATTACGGTGTGGCCCCGAATTGCTAACTATGCAAAAAAGAGTGTTGTAGGTTTAGCTGCTATTTTAATGCGGCTGATGAGGCGGCGAAGCACGGAGCAGGGGAAACCTACGTCCGTCTCCCACGCTACCTCCCCGCCAGTGTATTTAAGCTATCCGGCCTATGCATCCTACAAGTTAGCAAGGACTTCCTTCCTGCTGAATTCCACTCCACTTAGAGACGCTTCGCTATTCGCTTTACTGAACTGTTCCTGAACACCGGGGTCTTGGACGCTTTAGGTACCCGCTCCTCAGGGGCCTTGTTGCGTTCTGGCTATCCACTCCTCAGAGGGTCTTCCTGC
Source organism: Rhinatrema bivittatum (assembly GCF_901001135.1). Taxonomy (NCBI): domain Eukaryota; kingdom Metazoa; phylum Chordata; class Amphibia; order Gymnophiona; family Rhinatrematidae; genus Rhinatrema; species Rhinatrema bivittatum. The sequence goes on from NC_042621.1 coordinate 39,581,584, forward strand.
CTGGAGAATCCATCTACTCTTGATTGGGACCCAGCCTCGTTCTGCCTTGTGCATACGCTTCACGTTTGATACCATCTTGACGACGGAACCTCCGGTGTACCCATGTGTCTCAGACTACTACTGTGCTCACCTCAGCAAACCATCTTCTATACTTCAGAGTACCTTCATCTACCCAGTTGTGCTGCCCTCCTGCACTTTTCTTATCAACGATTGTGCTGATTCTCGGCGTAACCCATGCTGCGGGCCACTACTGGATCTACCTAAGAAATGTATCATCTGGAGGAGGAGTTCCCTGGCATACCCCGCTCTGCGGGCCGCTACCAGGGATATCATCACTGAGCCACCTTGCTACTCTGGACTGTCTTCCTTCCCTCTCGGTGAGTATTTCACCTACATTCCAGTCTAATAAAGTCTCGTTACTATCTGTGTCCATCTCAGCTGAGGCCACGCCTATCATGGTGAGTCCCCACAGGGCTCCTCCCTGTGAGTGGAGACAACTCTCACTACAATCCAGGGTCCACGAACATACCAGAACATAACAATATGCAACTGGCTATCAAAGCAATTTTTAACCAGGAAGGCTGTGCTGAGCAAGGTTTGTATATTGACTAGTGCTATAGAAGTGATATCAGTAGTAGGGCTAGCTGCTGATTATTGCATAGTCTTCAGCCTTAGCGATGTTGAAATCTCTATGTTACTGGTAACTTTAATTTCAGTAAACAAAGCTTGCCTGTTTTTACAAAGACCACTAGTAAAATCTATTAATCACAACCATCCTACAAACTTCCCAATAATTGCAAAAATATACACCCAATAAACAATGCAGCAAAAACAGGTCTCTAGATTGATCTTGGACTGAAAATGGATATCGCAGGGGGAATGTACTCCAGCATAAAGAACTTCAGCCACAATCCTGGAACAAGAAATGGACACTTGCTCAAACATATGTTATTTGTAAGCTGGAAAAAACAAAATTGCTTACCTGTAATAGGCGCTCTCCGTGAAAAGCAGGACAAATCAGCCAAACAGGTGGGTGAACTCACAGGACCATGCCATCATGGTACATGCTCTCTCAGAGCTGAGAAAGATCTAGAAGGCTTTCCAAGCATGCATAGGAATTCCCATACAGTCGCTGCTATGCAAGTCTCCTCAATCATTTCACAAGCTAACTTTTAACTCTTCAGAGAGGTAAGATTGCGTGGGTGAATTGTCCTGCTGTCTACAGAGAATACCTGTTGCAGGTAAGCAACTTTGCTTTCTTCATGGATAAGCAGGGCTAAATTCAGCTAAACAACTGGAGACTCCCAAGCTGAGAGTTGCAAGATAAATATTTCTCTCTTTATGTTTGCTGGAGTAATTACAACCTGGAGCAGTGTAGCTTTTGGGGGAGGGGCGGAGAGTTGAAGTCTGGCCAAAGCTACTTAAGAGTAGCAGCGTTTAAAAAAGGTTTGGACAAGTTCCTGGAGGAAAAGTCCATTAACAATTATTAAGGTGGAGTTGCAGAAATCCACTGCTTATTCTTGGGTTAAGCAGCTTGGAACCTATCTACCCTTGGGATCCTGCCAGGTACTTGTGACCTGGATTGGCTACTGTTGGAAACAGGATGCTGGGCTTGATGGACCTTGATCTGACCCAGTATGGCAAGTCTTATGTTTTTATGTACCTGAGGGAGTTGTCTAATAGTAAAGTTTAATTAATGTGTAGATAGAGCAGTGCTTCTCAGCCCAGTCCTTTGGGAAAACCTAGGCAGTCAGGTTTTCAGGATACCCACCATGAATATGCATGAGATAGATCTGCATACAGTTGAAGCAGTGCATGCAAAAATGTCCTGTGCCCATTCGTGGTGGGTATCCTGAAAATCTGACTGGTTAGTGAGCCCTGAGGACTGGGTTGAGAAGCACTGGGATAGAGGACTAAGTAACCACTTTGCAGATTTCCTGATTTGAAGCCGAGCAAAAGCGCAATAAGGAAGTAGCTTATACTTGAGCCTTAACTTTATACGTAGCTGTTAGCCAGACTTACTATAGCAATATGAAATTTAGTCAGCTATCCAACCAGATAGCATCTGGTTGGTAACTGGGGGATCTTGTCTGATTAGATTAAATGAAAAAAATAGTGATGATTTTCTGTATGCTTCCAACGTTTTGTAGTCCGAAGCACGAAGTACCTACTCACCTTTGGCAGAATGAGGCTTAGGAAAAAAAAAACAAAACAAAAACAAAACAGTTGTCACAACTGTGGCATGATTAAAGTGGAATTGAGAAAGCTTTGGATAGATTCTTAAAAACTACCCTATTTTTTTACATCTCTGTACATGGCAATTTAGTAGATGTGTGAACCTGCGAGCAGGACCCTTGTGCCAGCACCACAAGGCGCTTTAGAGGCCTGTTAAGCTGGAACTGTGAAGGAAGCCCTAGTAGTCGATTTATTATGTGAGAGGTCAGACATGCATCCTCTTGTCTTAAAGCCTGCACTTCCATTCCATGCAATTGGATTGAGTGGCAATTCTTTTGAGTCCCCTGAACACTTGAGACGGTTTGTGATTACATAAAAGGATAAACTAAAGGCTGTGAAGAAAAGCCTTAGCTGTGCAGCAGGAAAGCAGGAAAGCAGAGGGAAGAAATTTATGGCCTGAGAGACCACATGGGAAGGTAAGGGAGGCAGATTACTGATGCCCTGAAAAAGCTTTGAATTGAAAACGATAACTTGCCCTTACCCTGCCATACCGGGCTTAAGTTGCTTTGCAGGCCACATGCAACTCTTTTCATACTAAGAGTTATAGTTCTGGGCTTCTCTCGTTCAGGTGGTCAAGCTCTTCATTATGCCGTGCAGGGTTTTCTTAAAAGAAAAGTTCTGATGGCATCAACTAAAAGCTATGCAACCACTTTAGCCAAGTTCAGAGGTCTTTGCCCTCTGGTGACAGTGGCCAAGTGGAGATGGAGGACTCTGCCCCTGTAAGTCTTGACTCATCAGATTGTGTGTGAGAGATGCGCCAGTGACCAAAGCAGATCGGGCAGTCCTAATCCAGAAGATTAAACTGACGCATGTAGATAGAGCAAACAACCTCCACCATGCAGATGATATGTAAATCAGAGGCAGAAGCAAAAGCAATGAGGCTTATATTGGAGAACAGATAAGACAGTACAGCATGCTTTTACAAAAGAATAAAGTAATTGAAACAGTGTTTGTGAATTGCAGGATAATCAGGAAGATATGGAAAACAGGCAAAGAAGAATGAACATTAGGCGGTAGATATTGAACTGCTGTGTGGCTTGGCTAGTTAACCAGATTAACTCATCCAGTTAGCTTAGCCCATATATTCAGCAGCACAGCTGCACTGCTGAATATTTATGTATTTATTTATGTATTTATTTAATCGTTTTTATATACCGGGGCTTAGCTAGATGCCTTCACTCCGGTTTACAATTGTAACAACATAGTACATTTGAAGAAAAGCATAGAATCACAATACATTAAACTGGCAATGTCAGGGCTTATAACTGACGATCTAGTATATGACGGGATTTAACAAGGTAAAATATGGTTAAAAATAACACTAAACACAAAAAACTGGCAAATCATCGATCAGGATATAGTAGAAGGGATTATGTTATGGTGTAGATCATGGTAATGGAAGTGAAAGAGTTCGGGTTAGCATCTATTCTAGGGGTATATCTTGGGTGTATCGCTGTAAGGATTTCGATGACCGTAAAGGTATGTTTAGTAGATATGTCTGAGATTCTTAAACAACCGTGAGGATATGGGAGATGAAAGGGTGATTGAGACGGATTGATTAGCCAATCCCATCTTTGAAGGCTTGTCTGAATAGCCATGTCTTAAGGTCTTTTTTGAAAGTTTTGATGCTATTTTGTAATCTTAGTTGTTCTGGTAGTGAGTTCCAGAGGTGGGGACCTGCGATGGAGATGGCTCTGTTTCTTACTGTAGCATGTTTGGCGTTTGAAATTGTTGGGATGTCAAGTTTTAATTTGTTCGTAGATCTAGTGTTGTGTTGCGATACGTGTAACTGAAATATGTTATTTAGGCCAGTGTTTTCACTGTTGTGAATTGCACTGTGTATTATTGTCAGGGTTTTATATTCAATTCTTCTGTTCACGGGTAACCAATGTAAGTCTTTTAGAATTGGGGTGATGTGATCAGATCTTATGTGTCCTGTAAGTATTCTGGCTGCTGCGTTCTGAAGTAGTTGGAGTGGTCGGATTGTAGATTTGGGTAATCCTATCATTAGCGAGTTGCAGTAGTCAAAGCTGGTGAATATGAGTGATTGAAGAATTGTTCTGAATTCGGGTTGGAACAGCAGGGGTTTTAGGTGTTTGAATATTGCCAGCTTGTGGAAGCCTTCTCTGATTTTCATTGAGATGTGTTTTTTGAGGTTAAGCTCAGGGTCTAACCATACTCCAAAGACTTTCACATTGTCACTTAATTTGATGTTTGAGTTGTCGATTTGTATTGTGTGTTTTGTGTTGATTCCTGTTTGTTTTTTCTTAAGAAGGCAACACTGTTTTTTCCATGTTAAGACATAGCTTCAAATGGTTTAGCATATTTCTTATTTTGTCTAGGTATGTAGCTGAAGTTTTCATTGCGTTTTTGATGGTATCAGTTACGGGTATGATTAGTTGTATGTCGTCGGCGTACATGTGGTACAATATGCCGAGGCTTGTAGAGGAGGTTGCAGAGGGGTGTGAGGTATATATTGAATAATGTGGCGGACAGTGCTGATCCTTGGGGTACCCCGGTTTCAAGGGGAATGGGATCAGATCAGTTGTTGTTAATGATTACTTTGAAGGGTGTATATTTTTGAAGGGTGTATATTTTTAAGGAAAGATGTGAACCATTTAAGGGTTTTTGTCTGCTAGGCCGATGTTAGCTAGGCTGTGTATAAGGTTTTTGTGATCAACTGTGCAAATGCAGCGGAGAGGTCCAGGAGGATAAGGATGAATTTTTGGCCATTGTCAAATCCTCTTATTATTGTGTTGTATAAGGTGAGTAGGAGGGTTTCTGTGCTCCGATTTTTCCTGAAACCATGTTGGTTGGGGTGTAGAATGTTGTTGGTTTCAACGTGTTCATTGAGCTGTTTGAGCGCAGCTTTCTCTGTCAGCTTTGCGAGGAGAGGCAAGTTTGAAATTGGTCGGTAGTTGAGGTCATCTGTACTTAGATGCTTTTTCTTTAGTATGGGTTTAATTGTTACGATTTTTAGATTATCAGGGAGTTTTCCTTCATAGAGTGATTTGTTTATTATTGCTGAGATGGGAGGAGCAATAATATATGCTATTTCCTTTAGGGCTTGGATTGGGATTGTGTCTAGTTCATGACGAGCTGGGTTTAGTTTTCTGAGAAGTTTTTCTGTTTCGATGATTGATATTGATATTAATATATTGATGATTGATATTGTTATTAATATATCCAGCAATCTTAAAATTAGCAGGATAAGTTTATCCAACTAACTTCAGGATGGCTAAGTGGCGGCTGTTCAGTGGGGCTGGATATTCAGCCGCCCCTACTTAGCCAAAAAGTAGCAAGTGCAGTCAAAAAATGATGAGGATACTGTGTGCAAAGTACAAAATATCTGCAGTCAAATCCTTGGCCAGGCCCATCAAGGTGCACCACATCAGCAGGTGAAGTATGTAAAGGATTGCTTGTTAGACCCTCCTTAAAAGTCTAGGACTAGGCCTTTAGCCCGGTCCACCTTGAGAGAGCTCTCAAGAGAATCCTGGTGTAACATTTGGCCAGTCATGGGAAGGCCCTGCGACTGGCCTCACTCACCCCGGTATGCTACAACCTAGGTTGTGGAAGAAATGCCATTACCTCTTCCAGGGCACTGGCCACCTTTCCCTAGGCATGCATACACGCATGCTCTCCGGCCACCTAAATAGGCTCTGTGATGGGAATCAGTTGTAGAACCTTCCGATGTTGTCAGCATAGCTGGGAATTGTTATGACCATTGGCCACGGGCGGCCATGGCTGCCCCAACTCACATCCTGCCATGCCTGGCCCTCCACTCCAGGTGAACTCACGGCTCTGGCCAGCCACTGTTGCTGCGCTGCTCCTGATCCTCCCTGCTCCACATGGTGCTAGGACGCCGCTGACCCACGCTCTGACTCCCGGCCTTCCTAGGCGCATGCGCCATCTGTTCTCTATTTAAAGGGCCAATGGAGGGAACTCCTGGGCTGTCCCCGACTGATGACATCATTACCTTGAGATATTTAAGCACCTCCCTTGGCCTACGCAAACTAACTTAGCAACAAGTTCCCTGACCTCTCTGGTTCTTGTTCCTGTCTCTTCGGACCCGTGGTTCCTGCCTTGGCTCTCCACTCTCTGATCTGGACTCTTGCGCGGGTACCTGCTCGCCCATCCTCTCTGGAGACCTGGTCTCTAGGCTTCCCCGCTCCTCGGGATAGCCTCAGCATTGCCAATCAGAGATCCAGTCTCTATGCTTCCCTGCTCCTCGGGGCAGTCTCTACGTCACTTCACCAGAGACTTTGACTCTACACTTCCCCACTCCTTGGGGCAGCCTCTACATCACTACACCAGTGGCTTTACTCTACGCTTTCCCGCTCCTCGGGGCAGTCTACGTCACTACATCGGAGACTTGATTCTGCGCTTCCCCGCTCCTCAGGGTAGCCCTTATGTCATTACACCAGAGGCTCTGTTGCTACGCTGTCCCACCCCTCGGAGCAGTCTCTACATTACTCCTCCAGAGATTCTGTCTCTGCGCTCCCCGCTCCTTGGGGGCTGCCCAGCGCACCTCTGCATTAGAGGTTCCTTCTCTGGTACATCAAATCTCCAGACCTGCCAAATACTGCGACTCCTCTGAACTGTGCTTCTCCGTCCCGCTCCTCAGGGTGCCTTGCAGTATACCTCAGTGCAGGCACCTGCGATCACATGGCAGTGACGCAGGACATCTCTTTCTCTACTGAACCATAGTCGTGTCCCTGCTGCAGCTGACCTCGCCTCCCAACGGTGGGGACCTGTGGGGTCTTACCCCTCAGGCAGCAATAACGTTCACCTCGGGCCAAGGGTCCACGAAACCTAACAGTATTTAAACCCTAGCCACTCTCCTTCTCGGTACCTCAGCAACAAGGCTCCTGCATGCCTTGCCTGAAGTGTGCTTTGCTTCTCCAGTCCTGCTCCTTGCCTGCCTGGTCTTCTGCCCTGCTCCTTGCCTATTTCTCATTCAGACTGCCTTTTGAATCCTTGACCACTGCCTGGGTATTGATGCTGCCTGACCTCACCTGTCCTGACCTTTGTCCTGGTTCTAAAACCCACCTGTCCGTTCTCCATGGGACCCTTTCCTAAATCCTGCTGGCCTCAGAATCCAGGGGCTCAACCTGCGGGGTTGAGGCTGGTGTAGGTGAAAGCTAGCTCTGATTCCAGTCTGAGCAAGTCTGCCTACTGTCTGTGGGGTCCTGCTGGTTCACCAGCCAGGCAGTGTTAATCTCACCACAGCTCAAGGGCTCACACTCCTTGACACCTGGTTGCAGGACATTCCCCCTGCAGAGTAGAGAAGTAGCCTTGGGATTAGATCAGTGGGCTATGAACCAAGGTTCAAATCTCATTACAGCTCCTTGTGACTTTGGGCAAGCCGCAGGTACTAACTTACAGGCCAATACAGTAAAGTGCAGTCGCGGTTACCCTGCTTCTAACCCGCTTTCTACTCACAATTTGGCCGCGTTAGTCCAACCTGCGATTCACTATCCCTTTTAACCCATCCTTACCGCTTCTTTAAATCAACGGGTAACCCTTTCCGCCCGTGGCATGTGTATGAGATGTAAACGATCGGATTAGCTATTCCATCCCATTCAGTAACATGTGCCCCGACTATCGCCTTTTTAACCTGCAGTTTAGCCACGCGTTTAACCTGCTAAATTACCACCTACCCTTACCCCTGGCATTAGAGGCAGGGGAAAGGGTAGACGGCAAACTTTCCCCAGCCCCCGCTCACCTGCCCTGGCCGCGTCCATGGGTGCCGGTCTCCGGGGCAGCCCCAGTCCTCTCTCCCCTCCTCCCGAAGCAACTTTAACCAAAAGAAAACCTAAAAACCTAAAATCCCCTCCTCCCGAAGCAAGGCGCAGGGCGAAAAGCGACTCGACATGTAAAGTATTGTGAATAGGTGTAACCAAAGTAAACTTACTTTTTCTTTCAGCCCTCTCTGCCCTCCTCCGGAAGCACGCACCTCGGCTCCCCTGCCTCCCGGGGGCAGCCGGCGGCGAAAGCGGCTTCTAGCAGCCCCGCCGGCGAAGACGGATGAACGCACGCCCGTAGTGCACGGGCGCTCAAGCCAGCGAAAGCACATTAACGGGCGTGTGTGACGTCATGGCGTACGTTCATATGCTTCGCTGGCTTGAGCGCCGAAATTGACGGGCCCCCAAGTCAGCGAAAGCGTATGAACGTACGCCATGACGTCATGCGCTTCGCTGGCTTGAGCGCCCAAATTGACGGGCCCCCAAGTCAGCGAAAGCGTATGAACAGGCGTGAAATGACATTTGAAATGACAGGTACCAGCACACCCATGATACTGTTTAGGCGCTGTATAGCGCCTATACAGTAAAATGGATTGTGCTTCATGGACGCACGTTGGACGCAGCTTGCATTTGCATGCCATTTAAATAGAGTATCGCGCGGTATGTGATCCGAACTGTGTGCGAGGCAAATGCGTTTACGCCCGGCCCTAACGCACCTCTTTCTACCGCACCTTACTGTATCGGTCCGTTAGATTGTGAACCCACTGGGGACAGGGAAATACCTTAACATAATCCACTTTGAAGTGCTAAAAAGCAGACTATCTTTCTATATATAAAAGAGACCCAGCGAAAATAAGCAGGCTCCATACTTAAGAAGGAAGTAAAAGCATTGCTAGCACTGCTTATCTAAAAACTACTGCATTTTTGTTTCCAGCACTGCTGAGGTAAACAGGTTCTTGGTTGTTTAATTTTGCCTGTAAATAATGAGCCTGCAAAAAATAATAGCTGAAGTCCTGCATGTTCTGTCCACCAGCAAGCCAAGACCACTCATACTATGTTATAAGAGAGAATATAATCTCGCAGTCTATGGATAAACAGAAAATAATGGCAAAAGTCAGAGGCGAGGGTTCTGGGATATATAAAGTTGTCAGGGTTAAACATGCATTGGCTGGTCTTGAACCATTTGGCTTGGAGAAAGCCAGCTTTTGGCTTGCAGATGTCCTGCTGGATAGCCTTGCCCCTGAGGGTTTCAAAAGGCATTGCTGGGACATCCAGAAGGTGCGCCCAGCATTTAGATGGCTAGGGGGCTGAAGGAGAGAAACCACCATGAAGAGATCTGGACTGAACTGGAAGTAAGCCTTACCCAAAACTGAGCTGCCTGTTTAAAGTTTACCTGCAGTGTAGTTCTGTTCTTGCCTATATGTGTATGGTTGCACTGCAGAGGCCCCTCAAACTACCAGATTAAAATTTTCCAAATTTAGCCAGACATACGTTGATAAAAAGAAAGAAGTTAAACCCTCACTTTATGGCTTCAGGAAAGGAATATCAGCTACAGATGGGGCTTGCCATTTGCCTTGGATGTCACATACAATTCAGGAAGATTTTGTCTATCCTACATCCAGGATTACCTGGATATCTTGGAAGAGTTGAAGGCCGACAGGTCTAACAGCCGGCAATAAGAGCAAGACCTTTTTGATTTGCATCTGTGGCAAGAAGCTCGCAGCAAGCAACAGCGGGTGGAGTCAAAGAAATTCAGGAACATCATCTCAAAGAGCAGGAAAAGGGATGAACCATCTGCTGGAACTTCTTGACCTTCGGGAGATGTGAATAAAGCACTACTTACATCGCTTTCGAAAAGCTTGTGTAGTTTGTGTGGTTTTTTTTCTTTCCTTTTTCTATCACCTTTTCTGGAGATTATCGAATGGATGTTACAATCGTGTTTGTTAACAACACATGACAACTCTTGCTCCTTTTTCCAATTTTTTCCCCCCCTTAATTATCTTGCTTGGGAAGGAAGGGAAGTGCTTCAGTCTCTTATAGAGGAGATGTATGGGCTGTGCTCCAAGGGGATGCACAGCCTGAAGTGTTGTAGGAGGAGGATGGGAATGGGCTCATTGGTCCATTAGTAGGGAGCATGCACCATTTGAATTACTGAAAAATATGACTCTATTCTAAACAATGTTGAACCACGGCTGCTTGTACTTGTTAGTGGCTAAACAACTTCTGTGTTCCATTAATCACACTCAACTCGTTCTTTTTATCCTGCCAACATGGACAAACTAAATGCACAACAAAAGTAGATTGACATTTAGTTGATCCATTAATTCATATCTTCAAAAATCTATTATCTTCAAGATCTATTCAAAAATCCCGTGCTATAGTCTGATCACACTGGAAATAACTCCCATGGGGAAAATGACCAACTGATTCCAAGTTTTGTGTGATAATAGCCAGAGGTAAACAGGATTTCACAATGTGGGCCCTCACATTTTGCTCCCCTTGTGTACACTATTAAAGGTGGTGTTTGAAAAATTGCATGCAGCATTAAAATGTACCAATGTTTAAAGATTGTTGAAATAACCTGCAAGCTGGAGTGTCAACGTGGGTATTGCTCTTCAGGTGATAATAAATATATCAAAAAAGGAAAACTATCTCCCCTGATATTCTGCCAAAAGATTTTTACAAAAACCATTAGGTATATTAACTTATGTGATGACCTTCATATATGGCATCATCGTAAATGTGCTGTATGGAAACACAGTTAATTAACTCTGCCGTGATGTATAATCATAGGTCATAATTATTGTGATCATAATGTCCGTGCTAACAATGTGCTCAAATGAAATAATTCTTTATAAATTCTTCACCATGCAGTATTTCTTCTTTAATATTGAATCTTGTTCACAAAATTAAATGTGATAAAGGGACAAATAGTACTTAACTGGCAGAATGTAGTTAAATCTGAAACAGGAGAGTATTACTCCGTATACAGATGCTGGTGTCCAGCAGTAGGAATTCTTGGAATTAAAGCAAAAAACATAGGGCCAGATTTTCAAAGGGGTACACACGTACCCCCCGAAAACCTGGCCAAAGTACCCCCTGCACGCGCCGAGCCTATGTTGAGTAGGCTCGGCGGCACGCGTAAGTCCCAGGGCTTTCCTGGGGGGGGGGGGGTGTGTCACGGCGGCGCATCATTTGAGGGCGGGGCCACCTCCGAAACTGCTCCTGGACCTGGGAATTGTGCTCCGGCGGCCGGGCAGGCGTAACTTGTACAAAAAGAGATAGGGGGAGTTTAGATAGGGCTGGAGGGGTGGGTTAGGTAGGGGAAGGGAGGGGAAGGTGGGGGGAGGCGGAAGGAAAGTTCCCAATTTCGGAGTGGCCTCGGAGGGAACGGAGGCAGATTGTGTGGCTGCCGATTTTGGGCAGCCTTGTGCACGCCGACCCCGGATTTTAATGGATACGCGCTTATCTATTAAAATTCCATGTACTCTTGTTTGCGCCTGGTGCGCGAACAAAAGTATGCGCAGGCGCAGATTTATAAAATCTACCCCATAATGAATAACACTACTGTAAAGCAGTCAAAGTCAAAAAACAGGAGAACAACATACGACAATGTACCACAATCTCTGCCTATGCCAATATCAATCCATTTCTGGTTACGTCCGCCGGAACCGGTGAGAAAACAGGCGCCTTTAAAGTCCGCCCAATCAGCTGTCAATCATTGAAGAGTGAAAATGGAATAGCTAAACAATTTAAATGATCGAATACCAATCGATGGCTAAATTTAGACCCGATGGGTGCACGCTTTTGATTCTGAAAATCCATTGTTGTTCTTTTAAATTAAGTAAGGCAAGTAGATCTTCCCCCCCTTACTATTAGGAATAATTTTATCAACCACCCTCCATTTGAGATCTACAAAATGATGGTTAAATTGTATACAATGAGCTGCTATGGGTGCCTGTATTTTGGCTGTTGATAAGCAGCTCCGATGCTCAATTACACAGGTCCGTATGGGGCGTTTTGTTCGCCCTATATAATATTTGTCACATGGGCAAATGATAATGTAAACTTCGTGGGTAGTGGTACAATCAGAATTAAAGTTAATGGCGTGTGTGATACCATTGTGATCACACCATGTTGTGCCAGGTAAAGTGAGAGGACACATGGAACATTTCTGGCAAGGCTGATGTCCTGATAATGTTACTGATGAGGAACTCTGTTCAGATGTTAAAAAAGAATGAACCAGCAGATCCCTGAGGCAGGTGTAACTTGCGTGCGCTGGGCCGGCTGCCGGCGCGCCATGGTCCGGTCCGGGGGCTGGTCCGGAGGCCGCTGCCACGCCCCCGGAACACCCCCGATGACCCGCCGGCCGCGACACGCCCCCGACACCCCCCCCAGGAAAGCACCGTGACTTACGTGCGTCCCGGGGCTTTCCGTGCGCCAACAGCCTATGCAAGATAGGCTCAGCGTGCGCGGGGGGGGGGGGGGGGGGGTTTGGGGTAGGTTTTCGGGGGGTTACGCGCGTAACCCTTTGAAAATCTACCAGTGTTTCCATACAGCACCATTTACGATGATGCCATATATGAAGGTCATCACATAAGTTAATATACCTAATGGTTTTTGTAAAAATCTTTTGGCAAAATATCAGGGGAGATAGTTTTCCTTTTTTGATAAAGATTGTTGAAGCCATCACTGCCATCCTATTGGAATAGCATAATACACAGACCTGGCATGACATTTCATTGTTTTTATCTAATATCCCATTCTTAGTTGACATTTAATGCTCTCTTGTAGGCTTTTTTTTTTTTTATAATGGTAACTGGAATATATTTTGCAGCTTGCTCATCTGCCAGTCTCTTTCCCCTGTGGTGAGACGCTGCCAGGTGCTCACTCCGCAGCAGGACGCTGCCATTGTTGTTCACCTCTACAGCTTCTGTACGCACATATGTGCCGGACCTTGACACATTTAAAGGGCCCCTGGCGGGGATGTGCCCGTGGCTCCTCCCAATGATGTCAGGGCTCCTTCTTTTGCCTTAGCAATGGGTCGGCTACATCTTGTATGTAGTGCAAGTTGCTGCTTCTCCTGCATTTGCCTTGTCTCTCCAGCCCAGCTTGTCTTCTTATCCAGCCCTTGACTCCGTCCTACCTTTCCATGTCAGTCGTTCTCCTTGTTTCCTCCACCTGCTCGTGGACTAACTTCTGGATCTGACCTTAGCATGACCTTGACCACTGTTGCCTGCAGCCTTCCTCTGACCTTCATCTGAATATCAACTATTCTTGCCTGCTGCCCACCACTGACCCTAGCCTGAACATTGACCCTCCTATTTGGCTGCCTGCTTCTGACCCTAGCCTGATCCTGGACCTGCATACCCTCTACTTATCCTTAGAGACTCTTGTCTAAGACTTTTCGGCCCCTGGAACCCAACCTGAGGGAAAAAGGGTTGATATAAGAAGCCCCCGATCCATCTCTTCCCAGTGTAGCTCCACCTGCTGTTAAGTAGGGGCCTTTGGGGCCTTCACTATAGGTTGAGCCAATTTAACCACAGCATAAGGGTCTATAAATCTTACAGATTGCTGAGGTCATGGAACCGGTGGTCTTGTCCTCACTCCAGGTAATTCCAGGCCTGGCACAACAGGTCCAAGATTAGAGAGGGGTGTTGAACCAGGTTATTGTGGTCATGGACACCTTGACCCCAGCACCAGCTCTGCCTCCAATGGCTCCACCTTCTGGGAGCTCCATCTCCCCCTTCCAGACGAGTGCCTCATCTCTCAACACCTCTTCAGTATATGGGGGATGCTAAGGAATGCTGCAGATTCATTAATTTATGCCACATGCACTTCGAGCTGCAGTCCGGTCTCTTCCCTGCAGACCAATCCAAAATTACCTACATTCTTTCCTTGCTCAGTGGCACAGCCTTGGCCCGGACCTCTCCCCCATGGGAACTTGAGGATCCTCTGCTCCAGAGTCTTCCTGACTTCCTCCGGCAGTTCCAGCTAGTCTTCAAGGAACCCAGTTGGAAGTCCTCCCTGGCCAATGACCTGCTTCTGATCTGCCAAGTTGCCCGAACTCTGGGAGAGTACGCCATCAAATTCTGTACTCTAGCCTCTGAGTTGAACTGGTGAGAAGACAGTCTTACTGCCATCTTTTGACATGGACATTTGGGCAGAATCAAGGATGAATTGGTGGGTGGAGATGTCGCAATATCATGGGATGCCTTGATCTTCTTGGGTGGTCATATTGATCATCAATTTCAGGAAAGGGCATGGGAAAATGAAGCTACCCAGTGACCAGTATCTCTGGCTCCTCATTTTAATAGTAATACACAGAGCATGTGAATTTTACCTGTGAAAAAGTATCTTACAGATATACATGGTCAAGACCTACATCACTAAACAATTGAGAGCTTATTTTTATGACATAATGTAACCGATCCTTTTTGTAACCTGTTAGAATGTACTATAGTACACTTCTACCTACTTGATTTTATGTGCCTGCATGTAAACCGTTGTGATGGTATATAACTTAACGACGGTATAGAAAACATTTTAAATAAATTTTCAAGACCCACTGATGCTGGCTCCTGCTCCAGATCCCAGGACCTCAGAGGAACCTATGCAACTGGGCAGAATTAAGCTCTCCCCAGAGGAAAAGCTTTGCAGAAGGCAGTTGGGCCTCTGTTTATACTGCACAGGCCACAGGCTCATGTCCAGAGAAGCAGGGAAACTCACCTGCCTAGGGTTGGACCAGGGAGGCAACCCTAGGTCAGACCTCTTCCTCCCTCAATTACTGGCTCCTATCTCAATTTTCACAGTAAAGGGCCAGCCTTCCTAGATTCTGGGGCAGGAGGGAATTTTATAGACCAAGCTTGGGTCTGCCAATATCAGATACTGACCATCATTTTGAAACAACCAGTAACCATCTCCTGGGCCAAATCACTGAGGTCACAATTCCTTCGTCTCTTCACACCAGCCTCCTTCACGTGGAGATCATCTCTTTCCATGTAATTCCTCAAGCTGTGAACTCTATCTTGGGTTTGCCCTGGCTTCAGCAACACTAGCCCATAATCAACTGGTCCTACTTAGAATTAGCCCAGTGAGGCTCCTCCTGCCTCTGCTCCTGCCTCTGCTCCTGTCTAACACCTATTCAGCCTCCAGCTCACTTGACTCTCACTGCCACCTTGTCAGGACTTCCCCCACAGTATGCCGATTTCTCTGATGTCTTCTCAGAATAGCGGGTGGAGACACTACTTCTGCATTGCATCTATGACTGTGGCGTAGACCTTCCTGACAAGATTCCTCTAGGGGGAAGGGTCTATCCATTATCACCGGTAAAAACCAAGGCTATGGGAAACTATACTGAGGATAACCGGGTGAGGAGCTTTATCTGGCCTTCTTCCTCCTCACCCACTGGAGCAGGCTGCTTCTTCTAGCCAAAAAAGATGAAACTCTCAGAACCTGTATTGATTACAGGGTCTCAACGCCATCACTAAAGAATCTCTATCCTCTGCCCCTCATCTTGGAGCTTTTTGACTCCCTGCAAAGTGCTAAGATCTTCACTAAGCTGGATCTAAGGGGAGTCTGTAACCTCATTTGCATTAGACAAGGGGATGAGTGGGAAATGGAGTTCAGTACCAGAGACGGACACTACAAATACCTTGTTGTGCCATTTGGACTCTGCAATGCCCCAGCTATATTTCAAATTATGGTAAACAAATTCTTTCGAGACCTCTATTCCTCTGTAGTGGTCTACCTGAATTACATTCTTATCTAATCGGAATCCTTGGATTCACACCGTGAACAGATCATGGGAGTATTCCAATGACTAAGAGACCACCATCTCTACCCAAAACTCGAGAAATGTATCCCTGAACAACAGCAACTCCCTTTCCTGGGCTACATCGTTTCTCACACTGGTCTTCTCATGGACCCCACAAAGCAGAAGGTGATCCTACACTGGAAAAAAGAGGAAGGTATTTCACTGTGCTGATGGGAGCCTGACTGTGGAGCTCCTCCTTCCCTGCCGTTTAATTAGCAAAAATAGAACCTTCAATTCAGCTCAGCACCATCCCTTATTATATCGATAAGGTCCCGAAGACTGCCTTGCTGATAACTCCAATGACTACAAAGAAGAAAGCAATTGATTTGAGACATTTCCTGTATGCAGTGATTGCCACGGAGAGCAGAGACGAAGTGGGGGACAAGATGGCTGCTGAGACCGCACTCGAACAGAGAGAGAAGCCAAGCAAACAGCACCCAAATAATACAATGTCCGGAACACAGGAGGCTTTATCCAAAGCAGATTTCATTAAATGGTTTGAGGATCTGAATGCCAATATTGGGGGGCATAAAAACGGAGATCTCCCAAATTGTTTCTGAATTGAAGCGTGACATTGGGGAGATAGGCCGCCGAGTGGATGACTTGGAAACCCAGATTGAAGAGCAAGCTGAGTCATACGTAAAACTGAACAAAATTGCAACTGGCAATTCAGGATAAGCTAGAGGACTTCGAAAACAGATCCATGAGGTGTAACCTCCGCTTTCGGAGGATCCCGGAACAGGAAGATTATAATGATGCCAAAGCAGTGGTATAACAGTTATGCAAATTTTTGCTGCTTAAATCTTCAGAGGAAGGTAATATTGGGGAACATACAGCACTGGGCCTGAAACGGCAACTTACCTAGAGACATAATTGCATGCTTCCGGAGCTATCAGAAGAAAGAGGAAATCTTCCAAGCCACCAGGAAAGAGGCACCATTGCTCTGGCAAGGTCATAAAGTAGCAGTTTTTGCAGACTTATGTCCACTGACATTGCTAAAAAGGAAGAACCTGCACTCGATCATGCACATTCTGAGGCGAAAGAACATAAGATATAAATGGCTATTCCCTTTTGGCTTAGCCTTCACAATTAGCGGGGTCACTTGCCATGTTAAAACACTGGCTAAAGCAGCACAGATCCTCAAATCAGCCAGGATTACAGCACCAGCTCTAATGGTTTCACAAATTACCTTACAAGATCACCCCAAAGAAACACCAAGGTGGCAAAGGGCGACTAATGGCAGAAGGCCAAAGAAACTCCGGAGGCTCTACATCATCTAAATTATTTGAAACATGAGACACCTTTATTTGAAAAGAAATCTCAGGATCTGTTTCTTTTATAGTGATCCAATTAGAAGATTTGCTTGATGCGGTTATGAGGGACTTGATTTCTACAACATGAGTCGCATTAATAGCTCTAAAGTTGAGAGGTTTTAAGGTTAACTTCTCTAAATACATGTATCTCTGTTTAATGTTCATATTATTTGGGCTTTATGGATTACCAGAAGATCCTGGTTTATACTATTCCATTTTAATGGTTCTTACAGGTTTTTCTTTTCTGCCTGTGAAGCGGAGGGGGAAGCGGTGAGATGAAGCAAGGGGCGTCATTCCTTTGTTTTTTGAAGAACCAATTGAGGTTCAATTAGGCATAGATGGAAGGGTGGGGTGGGAGGAGTATTTGGGGTGAAGACCTTCTGCATTTTTAGGCTATAATATATTATTTAGCATTCGTGGGAAAAATATGGTATGCTTGTATGGGAGTTCTTATGGGAGACCTGGTGGTAAAGACACGCCATCTGTAGTTTATCATCTCTTTTCCACCTGGGAGCGGATAATTTGTTGCCCTTAATGGCTACCTTTTGTTTTGCCTCTATTAATGTTAAGGGCCTTAACTCCCCATTTAAGAGGAGTATGCTTTTTAAAGAGGCAGTGCATTTTAAAACGGATATAATTTTTATTCAAGAAACACATTTAAGGAAAAGAGACTAGGGACTGCTTAGGCATGATAGTTACCCACAGGTTTTCCAAGTTTCTAATTCTCTCTCAAATAAGTACAGTGGGGTAGGCATATTGATATCCAATAAGATTTGCGGATATGGGAGGAAGGTATTTGATACTACAAATGAACACCCCCCTCGGGAAAGTATATTGGTAAATGTTTATGGGCCTAATAATGATCACAACATTTTTCTTGGAGCTTCAGGGTAAATTAGAAATGAATTAAGGGAGATTATTTTATATTAGGATAGGACTTTAATATGGTGCTGAATACTTTTCTAGATATATCAGGGGGGAAGAGTTCTGTACCCATAATTCAGCATCAGGGGCTAAAGGATTTAATGCATAATTTAGGGGTTATAGATATCTGGAGATTTCTTCATACCAATGAAAAGGATTACACCTTTTATTCATTGGCACATGACTCGTACTCGAGAATAGATATGTTTCTCATAGATAGGACTCAACCATAGGGATCACCTCATGGTCAGATCATGCACCCATAACTTGTGAGATCATGTTACTGCAAGAGGACACAGGGAGATGTTATTGGCGTTGTAATGACTCTTTATTGCATGATCCAGATTTTAGTTTTCAGTTACAACAAATAATTAAAGAGTATGTGGATCTGAATGATGATGGGGAGATATCAGCGGTGACACTGTGGGAAATCCTCAAAGTGGTAGGGCGGGGACATCTGATAGCAAGAGCCTCCTACAAGAAAAAAGAAAATGGGGAAAAAAAAGGTGCCTTTTAGAATCTCAGATACGTACATTAGAACACATTCATAAGCAATATAAAAGGCCAAATGATTTACAGAAATTATATGCAGCATGACAAGAACTGCAGCAACTGAATTTATCGGAGGTATTATATCGCTTAGACCTGGTTAGGCAACGTTATTTTGAGGGGGGAAATAAAGCTGGGAAGCTACTAGCACAGTCCCTAAAAAAGTAAAACTCGCTTAATCAAATACTCAAAATTAAAGATGTAAATGGGGATTATCTGCACAAAACTTCCCAGATCAGAGAATGATTTGCCCAATTTTATGCTGACATATCAAACGGACACTTCCATCTCATTGGTAGAGGTGGATGACTATTTATCCACCATGAGGCAGATTTTCAAAGACTTACGCGCGTGTGGGGGAGGTGGTTACGTGCGCTGGGCCTATTTTCAAAAGGCCCGGCGGTGCGCGCTAAGCCCCAGGGCGCGTGTAAGTCCCGGGGTCAGCAGCTCTTGGCACAGCGGCCATTTGCCACTGTGTCCGAGATCATGTGCTGGCAAACGGCCGGCAGGCGCAAAAGGTAAAATAAAGATTGGGGGGAGGGGGGGTAGGTCAGGTTAGGGGGAAGGGAACGGAGGAAGCCAGCGTGGCTCGGTGCACGCAAGGTGTACAATTGTGCACCCTCTTGCGTGCGCTGACCCCGGATTTTATAATATGCGCGCACATGTTATAAAATCGGGTATATATGTGCGAGTGCCAGGTAGTGCGTGCACACATAGGCTGCGCACGCTTCTTTTAAAATCTACCCCCATGGTTTTACCTCGATTGGATGAGAAGCAGATGGTTTTTCTAAATAAGGAAATCGGGACCCTGGAGGTGCTGCAAGCCATTAAAGAATTAAAATTGGGCAAGGTGCCCAGTTTAGGTGACTTTATAGGCAAATTTTACAAGATATTTGCTAATCAAGTGGCCCCTTTGCTAACTAAGGCTTTCAATTCTTTAGTAGAGGATTCTTGGCTGGCTCCGTACACAAATATTGTGGGTATTACATTGCTGCCCAAGCCAGGAAAAGATATTACCTTGTGTGGTTCTTACCGTCCCATATCTCTCCTAAACATGGATCTTAAGTTACTAACAAGGATACTGGCTGGGGATAAGGATAATAGCCTGGGGATGCTATTACCGAATTTGGTCCATATAGATCAATTGGGTTTTATACCAAGTCGCATGGCATTAGATAACGCTAGGAGGATCCTTAATTTAATCTGGTGAGCACAGTTTAAAAAGAGGAACTCAGTTATGTTGTTGGTGAATGCCAAAAAGGCCTTTGATTGGGTACATTGGGATTTATTTTGGGTGTGAGAGAAATATCAAGGGAGGGGGGGCATAAATTTATTTGTTGGATCAAACAACTCTAAACAAAACAAGAGGCATCTATTAAAGTCAATGGGGGTTATTCATCCCCCTTTGTAGTGGAGAGTGGTACAAGCCAAGAGGGCCCGCTTTCTTTCTTGCTTTTCGCATTAGTGTTAGAACCCTTCTCTACTAAGATAAGAGCCAGGGTCATAACTGGTATAGAGGTAGGGAGCATTTCATACAAAATCTTCATGTTTGCAAATGATATTCTGTTTACGATTAGTGACCCTATATTCACATTACCATTGTTGGTTTCAGAGTTAAGGTCTTACGGCAGGGTATCTGGGTTCAAAATTAACTTTGACAAATCAGAGCTCATGCCAGTCTAGCTACCTGACCTTGCTCAAAAGCAACTATAGGCAAAATTTACATTTAAGTGGGCAACTAAAGCTATTTGATACTTGGTAAATTTAAGTCATGATGGTGCTGATTTATTTCAGCTAAATTTCAAAAGTTTGAGTGACAAGTTGTTCGCGGATCTTGATTTATGGGATAGGTTGAATCTATCCTGGATTGGAAGGATAGCGTCTATAAAAATGAATATCTTACCCAGATTATTATATCTCTTTCAAACCATACCAATAGAGTTATCTGAGGCATTTCTGAAAATGGTTCAGAAGAGGATCTTCAGTTTTATCTGGAGACTGAGACCACCACAGGTAGCGCGTCAGGTTTTCCACCAACCAAAAGTATTGGGTGGCTTGGGGGTCGCCGATATTAAGAAATACTATCTGGCAGCGCAGCTGAAAGTGGTAGTGGATTGGCATAATGTTGAGAATACCAAACAATGGGTGCTTATAGAGCAAGCCCTGGCAAATAATGTCTTTCTTGCAGGTCAGGTTTGGTTGGCTCCGCATAGTAGGGCACTGATATCTCATATTTCCCTGTATACTATGCACACTTTACAAATTTGGGATAAATGGAGGGGGGTATGTTTGGGCAAGCACATTTTATCAGGGGGCACTCCAGGACATCTTGCTGGGGTTCACTTATGGAATATTTCATAGATGGAAGGAGCTGGAGCTATGAGTGATGTCAAGCCTGGGAATGTGACCATATGATGTTTAGTAAGCTCTATGAAACATTTGCCATCCCAGGGAGGACTATTTCGCTTACATTCAGCTAGCTCATTATATAACCTCATCACAAGACAAACCGTACCTTCAAGCAGAAAAATTGTTTGAAGGATTATGTTTCTCTTTATCCAGAGGTAAAAGGCTGGTATCTAAATTATACTCATATTTATTGAGGAATTAAAATTTACACCTACAAGCTGACTTAGGGAAAACCTTAGAAATAGCTGAATGGAACACATGCTTTAACGCCATTAAGCGATGTTCAATTTCAGCTGCCTTTGTGGAGAACAGTTATAAGTTATTATACCGTGGTAACTTAACGCTGTCTAAATTACATAGGCTATATCCCAGTATTTATAATCACTGTTGGCGGAACTGTGGTCAGGAAGGAACTATGTTCCACATATGGTGGAACTGTGCAGTTATTTCTAGCTTCTGGGACTCAGTTTTTCATTTATTATCTGAAATTTTAGGTCAACATTTTTCTAAAGGACCCTAAATGTTGCTTGCTGACTTTGCCACCATTGGATCTTAATGGTGGCATTGGATCAACAGATGTTTCATCAAATTATCGCTGCTCATATGGTGGTCACTGCCTCCGGGAAACAAAAAGCCAGTCTGGCAGTGGTGAAAGTTAAATGAAAGTTGGCTACAGTATATTATTTGGGTAAAGCAAATCAACAACCCCACCCACAAAGCTGGCCACACCCTGGACCTCATCTTCATAAATTCATCCATCTCGCTCAACTCCCCCCCCTTCCTGCACCCCAATCCCATGGTCTGATGATCGCCACAAACCTAGCGATCAAGAAAAATCCACCCCGCCCCCTCATCATCAAAACAACCATTCAATTCAGGAAACCTTGTTCTATGGATGACCTAAATTCCCACTTCTCTACGGACTTAAAAAACCTTGAACTTTCAAACGCAGACTCCGCCTGACCTCTTGGCTCAACATTACTAACTCTGTGGCAAATAAAATATGTCCCATGACCACTAAAGAAATTAACCCGTCTCTTAAAAAAAACCAAACCTTGGTTCTCACTAGAGCTGAAGAACCTTAAACAAGAACTAAGACACAAAGAACAGAGATGGCGCAAAGACCCCACTCCTGCTTCGATATCAGCCTACAAAGCCACCATGCATTCCTACAGGAACATCATACTCCGCACTAAGAGAGATTTCTACGCCAGCAAAATCCACAACTTCCTCTATGACGCAAAGGCTCTTTTCTCTTACGTGTCAGCACTTACTAAACCCTCCCCTCCCACCATCCCTGACGACAAAGCCCAATCCAAGTCTAACGAACTTGCAACGTTCTTCAAGAGAAAAATCTCCAACCTCCTAGCCCCGCTCCTCCTCTCAAATACCCAGCCTCCCATCCCCTACGCCTCCCCCAACAGCCAAAACGCAAACTTCGATTCCTTCAAACTCATTTCTTCCCTAGAAGTCATTAACCGCCTGGTTGACATTGGCATCTCAGGCTCTGCCCTAAGCTGGTTCAAGTCCTTCCTAAGCAATAGAAACTACAAGGTCAGAATAAATAACAAAGACTCCCACCCCATAAGTTCCTCACATGGAGTTTCCCAAGGTTCATCACTCTCTCCTACTCTCTTTAACATATATCTTCTTCCCCTCTGCCAGCTCCTCGCTAATCTAAAATTAACACATTACATTTACGCTGACGATGTACAGATACTGATTCCCATAACAGAATCCATCTCCAAAACCCTCAATTTTTGGAACAGCTGTCTACAATCAATCAACCTTCTCCTCTCTAGCCTCAACCTAGTCCTCAATACTACAAAAACAGAACTCCTTCTCATCTCTACCAATGACATTAACCCCCCCCCCCCCCCCCCCCCATCAATAACCTCACTACAGCCAATACAACACACGTGAGAGATCTGGGAGCTATACTGGACAACCAACTGAACTTTAAAAAATTCTTTAGCAATACAACAAAAGAATGTTTCTATAAGCTTCACATTCTAAAAAGGCTCAGACCTCTCCTGCACATTCATGATTTCCGTACGGTTCTCCAAGCCACTCTATTCTCAAAAATTGACTACTGTAACTCTCTACTCCTTGGCCTTCCCGCAACCTCCATGAAACCTTTGCAGATGCTCCAGAATGCCGCCGCAAGGATACTAACCAACTCTAGTCGAATAGAACATATAACTCCCATTCTCAAGAACCTACATTGGCTTCCCACCAATTTCAGAATCCTTTATAAGTCCCTCACCATCATACACAAATCCATCCATAATCAGTCCTCGCTCCAACTAAAAATATCTTTCAACCTACACTCTTCCATAAGACCAATCAGAACTGCCTACAAAGGGACTCTCCACGCTTCCCCCACTAAGTCTATGCTCCACCCCTCAATAAGGAAATGCGCCTTCTCTACCGCTGGACCTTCCCAGTGGAACGCTTTACCCCCAGAGTTACGCCAGGAACAATGCCTGCTTACCTTCAGAAAGAAATTAAAGACCTGGTTATTCGTACAAGCCTTTCCTTAATCTCCGGCTACACAAATACGAATTTTCTGCGACACAAATTACGGACTCCTGATGCAGTTATCATTCAAAACGTGTTGTAATAACGATTAATGTCTTCCCTTCACCCATTCCCTAGTTGCCACTATCTCCCCACCTCGCATAGTTCTACCTCCCTGTCAGCCCCGTCCCTGACAGTCCCTCCCTTCCTTGAGATCCGATCCTAGTGCGGAGTTAAGTTGGAAGTTAACATATATCCGCTTTCAAGGTTACTGTTGTTATCTGGATTACCCCTTGCTATACATTATTGTATTCATTTATTACTTGTGGATTTATTTTATTTCTTTTGCACACTGCATTTAATTTTATATGTAATATTTCCCAATTTGCTCCCCGTTTTGGTTCGATGATTCTTGTTATTTGTAACTTTTTCCCAGGTTTCGGTTCGATGTAAACCGGTGTGATAAGAATCTTCGTCTTGAACGTCGGTATAGTAAAAAAGATGTAAATAAATAAATAAAATAAACTAACAATGATGCACCAAGATAAATTAGCAAAAATCTGGCATCCTTATGAACAATGGTTGGCGACAACCACCATGCGGCAGCCCTGAACTGTATAAAGTGGGAGTATTGATATTTTTTCATTACATTTATTTACGAGCATCTCTTTTCTCATGTCCAATTATTTATTTATTTATTTATTTAGTGTTTTTTCTTGACCGACCATCTTCAGAGATATCATGCCGGTTTACATGTAACAAGGGTAAACAAAGCAGGAAGAGAGCAGTTACAAAAAACCAGGTTAACAGAGAACTGGGAAGTGCAGAGACAGTTGCACGGGGAAGCGAAAGCTTAAGGCTAGAAACATCAAAGAAAACTTATGTACATCATAAAGATTCCCAACATTATGAAGAGACAGGAGAGCCAATGTCTCATATCTAACACGACGTATGGACAGGTTAGCAGGGCTATTTACTCGGAGAGTCACCCCCGAGGTGTGGACAAATGTTATCTACGGGCAAACTTATCATTGTTACTCTGGTGGGGTAGGGAAGACAGCGGGGATTAGAATGGGGGAAGTCGCGTATTAATTTAAGGGTAGGCTTGTTTAAAGAGCCATGTTTTGAGTTTTGATTTAAACTTATGTGCACATTGCTCTAGTCTAAGTTCCGGTGGCAAGGAGTTCCAGGCATAGGGGCTGGCAATTGAGAAGGCACACTTTTGTAATTATGTTGTAAGATGGTCAATAAAGGGAGGGATTGGAGGGGTTCACCTTTATCTACATGTTTATTAACCCCTTCAAAAAATGAAGCAGATTTGTGAGGCAAGACTTGCCTTGGGTAAAGCCATGCTGACTTTGTTCCATTAAACCATGTCTTTCTATATGTTCTGTGATTTTGATCTTTAGAACACTTTCCACTATTTTTCCTGGCACTGAAGTCAGGCTAACTGGTCTGTAGTTTCCCGGATCGCCCCGGAGCCCTATTTAAATATTGAGGTTACATTAGCCACCCTCCAGTCATTAGGTGCAATGGATGATTTTAATGCTAGGTTACAAATTTTTACTAATAGATCTGAAATTTCATTTTTTAGTTCCTTCAGAACCCTGGGGTGTATACCATCCGATCTAGGTGATTTACTACTCTTCAGTTTGTTAATCAGGCCTACCACATCTTCTAGGTTTACCGTGATTTGGTTCAGTCCATCTGAATAATTACCCATGAAAACCTTCTCCGGAACAGGTATCTCCCCAACATCCTCTTCAGTACACCAAAGCAAAGAAATCATTTAATCCTTCCATGATGTACATCTGGACTGTGCTTCTAGGATGGGTTTTTTTTTTTTTTTTTTAACAATGTCTACACCTCTTGCACACTTTTTACTTTTGTAGCTGCTCCTTTCAGTTTTTTTCTATTTTTCTCATTTTATCAAAGTTTCCCTTTTGAAAGTTTAACACTAGAGCCATGGATTTGCTTACTCTCCCCCTTCCAGTCATTAATTCAAATTTGATCAAATTATGATCACTATTGCCAAGCGCCCCCCCCCCCCTCCCCCACCATTACCTCTCTCACCAAATCCTGTGCTCCACTGAGAATTAGATATAAAATGTCTCCCTCTCTCGTCTGTTCCTGAACCAATTGCTCCATGAAACTGTCATTTATTCCATCCAGGAACTTTATCTCTCTAGCATGTCCCAATGTTACATATACCCAGTCAATATTGGGGTAATTGAAATCTACAAAGTCAAAAGTGCAAGTAGAAGAATAAGGTTCCATTCAAGAATATAAGATACTTTATTAATCCAAAGTTCATAAATCTCTTACTTAATACGGCAACTCCATACAGTTAGCAGCAAGAAGAAGTAGAAAGTCCCCCGACACGGTCCCGTGTTTCGCGGAGGCTGCATCGGGAGGGACCAACAAAACGTTTATTCACGTCTGAAATATAATATAAAGTAATAAAGAACGGAACACAAAACTGCCATATAGTGTATATAAACAAGTGTATACATACCTCTTAAGGTTTCACAGGAGCGCAATCGCCCTCAATGTTACAGACATTTAAATGATCAAAAAAGGCGCGAAAGGAAACTATCGCGAGATGCTGTGATTGGTGGACTGACACCTGGAGGACAAGCCTCCGATCAGAATGTTAATAAAACTGATACCACTCGATATCTTTATTTAAACCAGAAGGGGCAACTGTTTGAAGGGTGTATATCCATCGTTGCTCCTTCCGACCCAGCATGCTAGCAAAATCCCCTCCCCGCAAGGGGGGAGAGATCACCTCCAATACCGAGAAGGAAAGAGCATCGATGGAATGTGCCATATCAAGCCAGTGAGACACCAGAGGCTCATCAACTCTGGATAATCTTATATTGGAGCAATGTTCTATGATACGTGTTTTAACCATCCGGGTAGTCTTGCCCACGTATAATAATGAACAGGGGCACCAAATGACATAGATAACCCCCTTGGTACAGCAATTCGATTGGAAATTGAGTTTAAAAATCTGTCCAGTCAATGGGTGTATGAATGTGGATCGGGACGATGTGTGTTTACACATCGTGCAGTGGCCGCAGGGCTGGTGATGTCCATCCAGCCGAGGTGGTGACTGCACGGGCAAGGCAGTGTGCACCAGTCGGTCTCGTAGGTTCGCAGCCCGTTTAAAAGTGAACCGTGGGGGGCCATGCATTAGGGTGTTCAAAGACAGGGCTGACCAATGACGTTTAATCATGGAAGCTACAGCCCTTCCCACCGTGGAGAATGGAAGGATACAATTGTGATGCCCTTATTTTATGTACTTCCAAAAATACATAAATCCCTAAACAAACCCCCGGGACGACCGATTGTCTCTGGTATCGGCTCTTTATTAGAGCCCTTATCACAGTTTGTGGACATATTCCTACGCCCATTGGTTCCATCTATTAAATCCTTTGTTAGGGATTCTTCTCACTTCATGACCATTCTTTCAGGTTTGCCAACCCCACAGTCCACGATCTCTCTTATCACATTGGATGTGGTGTCCCTGTATTCAAATATTCCCCAGCATGATGCTCTAGTAGTAACTGAAAAATATTTGAATGCTCGCCCCCCCCCTCAGAGAGTCTCTACATCATTTTTGATTCAATTGGCTGAACTAGCCCTTACTAAAAACTTTTTTCAATTTCAGGATACAATATACCAGCAGATCAAGGGGACCGCAATGGGTGCCATTATGGCCCCGAGCCTAGCGTGCCTATACATGGATGACTATGAAACATCAAATATCTATTTTTCTGAATGGTCTCAATTCATCCATGTATGGCTACGCTATATTGATGACATTTTTATTGTCTGGACAGGGACTGACATACAGTTCTTCATGTTTTTGGACTGGGTAAATATGATTAATCCCCACATCCAATTCAATCATTGTATCCATCCCACTTGTATATCCTTTCTTGACATCTCTGTCAGATGGGTGGAGGATCATTTTGAGACGACACTCTTTCGCAAATCAACTGACCGGAACACCCTGCTTGCTTATAATAGTTTTCACCCTAGGACACTTCGGGATAATATCCCCACGGGGCAATTTTTAAGGCTCCGACGTTTGTGTTCCACTAGACAAGAATTTTTGTCCCAATCACAGGGTATGATTAACCGGTTTTTTGAAAGGGGTTACCCTCTGCGGGTCATCAAGAAAGCTTTTAAGCGAGCATTGTACACACATAGGGAGTGGCTTTTTACACTGCCCACCCGTTCGGATGACATTTCGCACAATTGTATCCTTCCATTCTCCACGGTGGGAAGGGCTGTAGCTTCCATGATTAAACGTCATTGGTCAGCCCTGTCTTTGAACACCCTAATGCATGGCCCCCCACGGTTCACTTTTAAACGGGCTGCGAACCTACGAGACCGACTGGTGCACACTGCCTTGCCCGTGCAGTCACCACCTCGGCTGGATGGACATCACCAGCCCTGCGGCCACTGCACGATGTGTAAACACACATCGCCCCGATCCACATTCATACACCCATTGACTGGACAGATTTTTAAACTCAATTTCCAATCGAATTGCTGTACCAAGGGGGTTATCTATGTCATTTGGTGCCCCTGTTCATTATTATACGTGGGCAAGACTACCCGGATGGTTAAAACACGTATCATAGAACATTGCTCCAATATAAGATTATCCAGAGTTGATGAGCCTCTGGTGTCTCACTGGCTTGATATGGCACATTCCATCGATGCTCTTTCCTTCTCGGTATTGGAGGTGATCTCTCCCCCCTTGCGGGGAGGGGATTTTGCTAGCATGCTGGGTCGGAAGGAGCAACGATGGATATACACCCTTCAAACAGTTGCCCCTTCTGGTTTAAATAAAGATATCGAGTGGTATCAGTTTTATTAACATTCTGATCGGAGGCTTGTCCTCCAGGTGTCAGTCCACCAATCACAGCATCTCGCGATAGTTTCCTTTCGCGCCTTTTTTGATCATTTAAATGTCTGTAACATTGAGGGCGATTGCGCTCCTGTGAAACCTTAAGAGGTATGTATACACTTGTTTATATACACTATATGGCAGTTTTGTGTTCCGTTCTTTATTACTTTATATTATATTTCAGACGTGAATAAACGTTTTGTTGGTCCCTCCCGATGCAGCCTCCGCGAAACACGGGACCGTGTCGGGGGACTTTCTACTTCTTCTTGCTGCTAACTGTATGGAGTTGCCGTATTAAGTAAGAGATTTATGAACTTTGGATTAATAAAGTATCTTATATTCTTGAATGGAACCTTATTCTTCTACTTGCACTTTTGACTTTGTGGACTTGTTTATGTGCAAGGTTGCTTCTGTTTATCTCCGGTAATTGAAATCTCCCATTATTACTGCACTACCAATTTGGTTAGCTTCCCTAATTTCTCTTAGGATTTCACTGTCTGCCTCACCATCTTGGCTAGGTGGATGGTAGTATACTGTCACTATACTCTTCCCCAACACACAAGGGATTTGTACCCATAAAGATTCAATTGTGCATTTAGCCTCATGCAGGATCTTTATCATGTTGGACTCTATGACATCCCGGACATAGAGCACCACCCCGCCTCCCAGATGGTCCTCACTGTCATTGCAATATAATTTGTACCCCAGTATAGCACTGTCCCATTGGTTATCCTCCTTCCACCATGTCTCTGAAATGCCAATTAAGTCTATGTCATCATTCACTGCTATACATTCTAATTCTCCCATCTTACTTTTTAGACTTCTGGCATTAGCCCACAAACATTTCAAAGTGTGTGTTTTGTTTGTATTTTCATTCTGCCTCTTAATTGATAGGGATACATTGGAATCTTTTTTAGCTCAGGTGAGTTTTTAATTACAGGCATTTGGACTACTTGTCTTATTATTGGTACCTCACTGTTGGGATGCCCTAATTCTAATGCATCATTAATATTCTTTGACGATACCTCCCTCCGAACCATGCACTGCTGAGCGAGTCGCCTTTCCCATTTATTCTAGTTTAAAAGCTGTTCTATCTCCTTTTTAAAGGTTAGTGCCAACAGTCTGGTTCCACCCTGGTTAAGGTGGAGCCCATCCCTTTGGAAAAGTCTCTCCCCTTCTCCAAAAGGTTCCCCAGTTCCTTACAAAACTGAATCTCTCTTCCTTGCTCCATCCTCTCATCCACGCATTGAGACTCCAGAGCTCTGCCTGTCTCTGGGGACCTGTGTGTGGAACAGGGAGCATTTCAGAGAATGCTACCCTGGAGGTTTTGGATTTCAGCCTTGTACCTAATAGGGATGTGCAGCCAAAAAATGTCCTTGCATTCGTGATACGTAATTGTCCGGGGTCATTTCCGTTGCATTCGGACGTATGGCGCATCCGATACGTCTATATGTGAATTCGTTTTCCGGTTCCCATTAAAGTCAATGGGGGAAGGATTTCCAGCCTATTTTTGGCTGCAGAATTGGGGTTTTATTATCAATTTTGATGAAACTTCTGGGGAGCAATCATCACAACAACAAAAGAGCTCCAAGGTACTTAGACTGTGGCAAAGTGGCACCAAAGTGGCATGAATAGCCTAAGGGGTACAGAAGTGGCAAGAGTGCTTTAACAGAGGCACAGAGCAGTAGTGAAAGTGTCAAAAACACACCACAGCTTCAAAAGAGAGCACCGATAGCAGATGCATGAACCATCGAAGGCAGCACGACAGGCAAAGCGGCAAGACAAGTGGCATTGACATCTAACAGGACAATGAAGGGGGAACAGAGCAAGCAGATAGACTAGCACCAACACACTGAGGAACC
This sequence comes from Rhinatrema bivittatum, assembly GCF_901001135.1. Lineage (NCBI taxonomy): Eukaryota > Metazoa > Chordata > Amphibia > Gymnophiona > Rhinatrematidae > Rhinatrema > Rhinatrema bivittatum. The sequence goes on from NC_042621.1 coordinate 39,611,880, forward strand.
ATGATAGTGGCAAGAACACCACAAGGAGTTAAGTGAGTCATCTGGTGTATGGCAGCAAAGCAGAGTGGCAGAAAGCTGATAGGGGCAAGACAGGCTGGCAGAGTGGAGGTAGTCTGGTCCCTGTGGTTTTGATAGGGGAAACATTTGTAGGAACACAAGGCCTGGATGAACAGGCACAGCAATCGAGGTCAAACACTTGTAGGAACACAAGGCCTGGATGAACAGGCACAGCAATCAAGGTCAAACACTTGAAGGAACACAAGGCCTGGACTGACAGGCAAAGCAGTCGAGGTCAAACACTTGTAGGAACACAAGGCCTGGATGAACAGGCACAGCAATTGAGGTCAAATACTTGTAGGAACACAAGGCCTGGATGAACAGGCAAAGCAGTCGAGGTCAAAAACTTGTAGGAACACAAGGCCTGGACTGACAGACAAAGCAGTCGAGGACAGAGGTCAATCCCACCTAGGGACATAAGGCCTGGATAAACAGGCACAGCAATCGAGGTCAAACACTTGTATGAACATAAGGGCTGGACAGTTGACGGTCAGGCACAGCGTTTCATGTCAGGTACATGTGCTGCAGTGCTTATATTATCTGGAGCATAGGAGGCAATTGGAGCTGCTGCAAGGCTTTGAATTGCTTTTATTCATCTTGCCATTCACAGGGAAAATTTGGAAACCCAAGCAAAGGCAGGTTTACGTTCAAAAACACTAGCATTTCCATCAACTCTGGTGCCAGCCTTGAGCGGTGAGGGCTCATGATATCCCCTGTCATTGAAAAGACACGTTCACTGGGCACACTGGTTGGTGGACATGACAGATATCGCTGAGCCACTTTGGCTAGGTGTGGCCAGACAGTGGACTTGTGTGCCCAATATGCCAGCGGATCTGTCTGCATTTTCTCTATCGGCTCTGAGAGATACCATGTCACTGACAGCTGTGCTGGTGTCTCCTTTGCATGGGCGGGCTCAGAGTCACTCAATCCAGCTGCTTTCTCTCTCCCGCGTTGCACAACTGATGAACCTTTATGGGCAACATGCCTTGGGCGTTCTGACATGGAAGAGGAGGTACTATCTGTCGCTGACACAGTGCTGCACCTGCTTGGGCTAGCAGCACAACTCTCTGACGTGCCTGCTGTTTCCACCTCTGCTTCAAGCCTAATCTGTCTCCGCCTATGGTGCTCCTGTTCACAGACTTTTGCTAACAGCAGCTCCTTCACAAATGACAGACAATTGGACTGTAGGGCGAGTTTACCTTTCACACGGGGATCACAGACTGAGGCGAGCAAGTATGTGCGGTCATCTGCTAAAGGCCTTAATCTGTCTTTCACCTGCTGCTGCAAAACGTCCAGACACTGCAGCACCTCAGCTGTCATTCCCTCTTCCTGTTGAAAGGCCTCCAAATGTTCATCCAGGAAATTAACTATAGGGATGATGTCAGCCAAGGTGGCACTTCTGGAACTCAGCTCCTCCGTGACATCCTTGAAGGGCTGCAGGATTTTTACCAGCTGACTCATGACTAACCAATCATGATGCTCTAGGGGATTCTGCACACCTATATCCATTGTACCAGAATGTACACCTCTGTAGGTGTACATTCTGGTACAATGTACACCTGGAGCTGCTGGAGAGGTTACTGGAGCTGCAGACACAGGGGTGTCTGCAGCTCCAGTAACCTCTCCAGCATCATAAAGGTGGAATTCCACCGGGTGGCAATGTCTTGAATGAGACGCTTGTGAGGCATATCCAAATCAGTCTGCTTTTGTCAGAGAACCTGCCCCGCCTTCACACTTCTGTGGAAGTGTGTTGCTATGTTCCTGCACTTCTGTATTAACCTATGCAGGTATTCATTCTCTTTGTCATTGGACTCCAAGCCCAGAGCTGACTTCACTACCAGGTGCAGAGTGTGTGCAAAACATCGGATGTTCTTAAAGCGCCCATCGGTTATTGCTTTAACCATGTTTGCACCATTGTCTGTGACAAAGAACCCTCCCTGTGTTTTCCTGTGTCGCTGGTGTAGTTTCCAGCCCTCCAGCATCTGTCTGATGCATGCTAAAATATTGGCTGCGGTATGGGCCTGGTCCGTCAGGTGGGTGTGCAGTAAAGCCCACCTCCACCCTGATACTTCTTCAGTAATAGAGCTGCTGGCTGCCCCTGCCTCAGCCATGTCCCACCAGTGTGCTGTCAGAGAGAGGTAAGAGTGTGCAGCATTCATGGCGGTCCAGATATCACAGGTGAAATGCACTCTTCCATCTGCCTTAGCTAGCAGTGCTTGCATGCGACTTTGACACTGCTTGTACAGGCTTGGGATGACCTTTCTACTAAATGTGGTTCTGCACGGGATTTTGTAATTTGGAAGTACGACCTTCAAAAAACGCTTGAAACCCACATTCTGCACTAGCTGCAAGGGCTGGTCATCAAGGGCAATCATTTCCCCAATGGCCCTGGTTACAACATAAGAACATAAGAAAATGCCATACTGGGTCAGACCAAGGGTCCATCAAGCCCAGCATCCTGTTTCCAACAGTGGCCAATCCAGGCCATAAGAACCTGGCAAGTACCTCTTCCACCCAGCCCACCTCCCCACAGCATCGCTGGAAATAAGTGCGTGGCTCCTCGTGCTGATGTTTATATACTGCTGGCTCATCAGTAAAATTGACAGGGAGCACTGAATGACAGCGCGATTGGCTACATTCAGTGCATGTCAGAAAAATGTCAGCGCGGATACGCTGCATTCCGGTATCCATGCCGACCTGTCCAACCCTTTCCTGTGAGTCACTGTGACTCACAGGAAAGGGTCAGACAGGTTGGCATGGTTACCGCAGGGGCGCTGCCATTTTGTCGAAATCATAGGTAGCTAGTAGCTAATGGGGGCGAAGAAAAGCGCGCGCCGCTGGGCGCATTGAATTAAACAGATAATACGTTAAATACGTGGGGAGTCGCGATGCGTTTCGCCTCCCCACGTATTTAACGGATAGGACAAAATACGTTGCGGATCGCCAATACGTCGAAAACGGATGCACACCCCTAGTAGAATCCAATTCTTCCTTCAAGAATTGTGCCAGATGATAAAGGACATATGCCTCCTTAATTATGCAATATGGGTACTGTTTGCATTTCTCCCAGCTACCACTATTCTCCATTGATTTCAATCCAGATAACTCACTTGATGCAACTCTATCTGGAAGTTGATGCACTTCAACAGAGTATTTAGAACCAGTCCTTACGCTCCAATGTAAGGACTCCCGGTACTTTCTGATCCTCTGAAAAATTAGGAGGATTGAGATCAATTCTGGATCTGAGAAACCTGAACAAATTTTCTCTGGGAGACATTCAAAATGAGTTCCCTTAGCACCAATGTTCCTTACATACAGATTGGATGTACAGTGCGACCTGAAGGGAGTATATGCTCATATACCCATTCATCCATCCTACTGGTATGACTTTTGCTTCCAGGCGGATTAATCCCACTACCAATAATAGGTGATTCCTTTTTGGCCTGTCGGCAGCTCTGAGAAACTTTACCAAATGCATCATGGTGGTAGTTGCATATTTACAATAACAGGGAATCAAAGTATTCTGGCTACCTGAATGACTGTTTAATCACAGCCTGTCCCAGGAGTCCACCCTAATCTCACTTCAAAAGACAATTCAGCTTCTTCAAAAATTGGGTTTCCTGGTGAATTTTGAGGTCTAATCTAGTACTGACACAACCAATAAAATTCATCTGTACATGAATAGATTCACTACAAGAGCCTGGGGTGAGATGTGATAGAGGTCTACAAAATCATGAAAGGACTTGAACAGGTAAATGTGAAACAGTTATTTACTCTTTCAGATAATATAAGGACTAGGAGGCACGCCCTGAAGTTAGCAAGTAGCACATTTAAAACAAATCGGAGAAAATGCTTTTTCACTCAATGCACAATTAAGCTCTGGAATTTGTTGCCAGAGGATGTGGTTAAGACAGCTAGTATAGTTGAGTTTTAAAAAGATTTGGATAAGTTCCTGGAGGAGAAGTTCATAAACTGCTATTAATCAATAGGGAATAGCCACTGCTTGTTGCTGGCATTAGTACTTATCAGGTAATTGTCACTTGGATTGGCCACTGTTGGAGACAGGATGCTGAGCTTGATAGACTCTTCTGTGACCCCATATGGCATATCTTATTTACCATTGGAACAAAAGAGCACTGTGAGATCAATCATTCACAAATTATTGTCCTCATGTCTGGCCAGGACTCTTGTTTTGGATCATATTGTGGCAGCCATTCATGTAATTTCACTAAGCAGTCCCCATATCTGCCATTTACAGTGGCTACACTATGCAATGTTCCACATTAGGAGTCAACTCAGGAAAAGGATCTGTGTGTCATTGTTGAAATATTTTGCTTAGTGTGCAGCAGCAGCAGCCAAGAAAGCAAATAGAACGCTAGGGATTATTAGAAAGGAATGGAGAATAAAATAGAGAGTATGTCTCTATCGCTCCATGGTACGACATCATCTTGAGTTTTGTGTGCAGTTCTGGGCACCACATCTCAAAGATATAGCAAAATTAGAAAAGGTACAGAGAAGGGTGACCAAAATGATAAAGGGGTTGGAACAATTCCCCTGTGAGGAAAGGCTAAAGAGGTTAGGACTCTTCAGCTTGGAGAAGAGACTGCTAAGGGAAGGTCTATAAAATGAGTGGAATGGATGGAGTAAATGTTAATCAGTTTACTCTTTCAAAAAATACAAAGACCAGGGGATGCACAATGAAGTTATTAGGTAATACATTTAAAACTAATAAAAGAAAATATATATATTTTTTTGCTCAACACATAATTAAGCTCTGGAATTCGTTGCCAGAGGATGTAGTGTAAGATATTAGTGTAGCTTTGTTTAAAAAAATGTTTAGACAAGTTCCTGGAAGAAACATCCATTAACCATTAAGTTAGAGTTGCAGAAATCCACTGATTATTCTTGGGATAAGCAGTTTGGAATCTATCTACCCCTTGGAATCCTGCCAAGTACTTGTGACCTGGCTTGGCTACTGTTGGAAACAGGATACTGGGCTTGATGGACCTTGTGTGTGACTCAGTATGACAAGACTTATGTTCTTAAATCCCACCCCCGCCCCGATCTGCCCTGGTCGCCAAACATTAGGGAGAGAAGCAGAAATGCACACAACTAATAAAAGCCCCTGCAGGCAAAAATAAATGGTAGGGAGAAGAAACCACAGGCCCAGAAATGGCCAGAGCCCAAACAGATTTGCTGTCACCACATCCAATCACTGGCCGCAACTCTCACTACCGTCCCAAGTGAATATGAGACTGCTGGGGGGAGCATGTGTGAATGTGAGACTGCTGGGAATGAAGATAGGAACGTGAAGCTGCTGGGAGGGAAATCTGAACCTGCTGAAGATGAAGGGGAGTCTGGGGGTGAGGAAGTGGAAGACTGCTGGGAACAGAGATAGGGGCTGGGGGACTGGGGAGTGAGACAGTTCGTGATGGGTGTCTGGGGGTAAGAGACTGCTGGGGATAAGGTGGAGGTATGGGGTGGGAAAGTAAGAGTTTGGGATGAGAGGATATATAGGGGATGAATCTCTCAGCCTTATGGCCCTTGTCTGCCCCAGAAGTCTCTCAAACGTTAACACTGGTCTTCCCCACCAGGCTGTCTCTCGCTCTCTCATCATGGGGAGGAGGGGCATTGAGACAGAGACTGCTGGGGAGAAGGGTTGAGGCTTGAGAGAGATTTTAATTCAGGAAACTGACAGGACAGTATGTACATGGGTTTCCAAAGTAATATATACAATGTTTAAAATGAAAGGAATGTGTGAAAAAATGTACATAATAGTGATAGGAAAATAAGAGAAAAAAGAGAGAGAAGAGGGCCCAGAAACCTGCAAAATAAAGAGAAGCAGCAGGACCACGTGGTGAGTGATACTGCTCCCACCCCCAACCCAGCCGGTCTAGCCCAGCACTGTTTTCAGGCGCTTAAATTGCAGACGCTTCCCTGGGCGTCCCTCTTTTGCCGCGATCCTTTCTCCGTCTCTCTCCTCCACTGCAGGGGTTCGCGTGGTCGGCGCAGCCCAGTCGGGGCAAGAGCCCGCTCACCCCTCCCTTCTGTGAGCCAGCAGTGAACAGTGAACCGGGAAAATAAGAGAAAAATAAGAGAAAAAAAAAGAGAGAAGAGGGCCCAGAAACCTGCAAAATAAAGAGAAGCAGCAGGACCACGTGGTGAGTGATACTGCTCCGACCCCCAACCCAGCTGGTCTAGCCCAGCACTGTTTTCAGGCCCTTAAATTGCAGACGCTTCCCGGGGCGTCGCACACCGGGCGTCGTGCGCCCCTTTGTGAGCCTTTGTGAGGATTCAGACGAAAAGCCCTCCTTTCACTACACTACCCCACCACAGCAGTGCTACACGCAACTCGCAACCAACATACTTGTACTCCTCCCGCCTCGGCCTGCATTTGTCCAACTTACATCCTTCTACTTCCAGCACTCATCCAGCTCTCATCCAGATCCTGATTTCATCCATCTACTTCCAGCACTCATCCAGCTCTCATCCAGATCCTGATTTCATCCATCTACTTCCAGCACTCTTCCAGCTCTCAACCATTTAAGTCCAGCTCTCAGCCAGATCCTGATTTCATCCATCTTCCAGCACTCATCCAGATCCTGTTTTCATTCATCTTCCAGCACTCATCCAGCTCTCATCCATTTAAGTCCAGCTCTCATCCAGATCCTGATTTCATCCATCTTCCAGCACTCATCCAGCTCTCATCCAGATCCTGATTTCATCCATCTACTTCCAGCACTCATCCAGCTCTCATCCATTTAAGTCCAGTTCTCATCCAGATCCTGATTTCATCCTGAAAATGCCGTCGCTCCGCTCCTCAGCCCGAGCTTGAAGCTCGGCCTACCGCAACCCGATTAGCCCTATCAGAGGGCGGCTTCAGTGCAGCCAATCAGGGAGAAGCCGGCGGGGATTTAAATTCTGCTCTTCTCAGGCGTCACGCGACAAAAGGGCCTGCCCCTTTGTGCACCCCTTCGTGTGGCCCCTGAGGACAGGCCCCATCACTAACATGACCGACTTCACCTCCTTATCCTTTGCTTCACCAAGATCAAGTCTCCTCCTGGATTCAACACACACCTATTCCAACCTCACCCAGCTCTTCATGTCAGATTCTGCCATAGGCTCACCGTTCAGTGCTTCCGTTTGCCACTTCCTCACCTCAACTCCACCGAATGCAGCCACTAACCTTAACTGGCTCAATTGGCCCATTTACCCACTAAACTCAATATACCTTCTAGGGTCTTCCCCAGACCGCCACCACTTCACCCCTCTCAATCTTGCCAACAACATCTTCACCTCAGCTTGACTACAGTTTCACCTTCCCCCCTCTCCAGCTCAAACATTTAGAATGCATCCAGCCTTCCCAATCCCAATTCTACAGCACTGCCTATCACAGAGAAGAATTCCAACCAGACAAGCACACCGCAACTTAAAACCCCTTACACCTATCCTGATTGCACCGATTACTCAGCTCCTAGGCCTCACCCTATTCACCTTATCTCTATTCAACGCACAATCCCTAACCAAGAAATCTCTAATCTTCAATGACTATCTCACGGATGCTAAGCCGGATATTTGCGCAATAACCGAAACTTGGCTGAAACCTTCAGATACCGCAATAATAAACCTGCTACCGACGCTAACCTATGACATTTCCTCCCTTCCCAGACAGAAAGAGAGGGGAGGTGGAATTCTCCTGGAACCAAAAAAGATCTTAGATTCTCTCAACATCCTGTCCACTCTGATACCAAACTTGAAATCGGCTTTTTCACATCACACCAACTACAAATTCTACTCGTCTATGCCCCCCCGGGCCTCCTAGAAACTGATGCCTCCCCTATTGTTGAAATAACTACATCGCTCCTCAACCTGGACGCCCCAGCAATAATCTTAGGAGACTTCAATCTGCACATGGACAACCCTTCACTCTCTACCAGCTGTCAAACCCTTCTCTTAGCTCTCTCAGCAATGGGATTCACACAAATAGTCAACAAACCTACACATAAAGCTGGTCATACTCTGGACCTGATCTTTGTCAACAAAGGCATAAAGTCGACATCCCTACTGAAGAGTAAGAAGGTACCCTGGTCAGATCACTCCCTGATCTCAACTTCCTTCTCGCTGGAACAAACCATCGCCCCTCACATACCCTCACCTTCCTTTCCTTACAGTAGATCATGCTCCTCTGAAGACCTCAACAATCACTTGGTTCCACACCTTCCCTCCATAGACCTCACGGACCCTAACACTGCTCTCCATTCTTGGAATGTCATCACAGAATCCATAGCTAACATGCTCTGTCCGCTAGCAATAAAAACATCCCACTCAAATGCCTCTAAAAGACAACCCTGGTTCACTAATGACCTGAGAAGGCTTAAACAAAGTTTAAGACAGAAAGAAGCCAAATGGCGTAAAACACCATGCGCTAGCACGCTCTCCGCCTACAAATTTACGCTTCACCTGTACAAGACCTCCACTTCCAAATCAAAAAGGGATTTTTATGCGTCTAAAATTCATAACCTGGTCTTTGACGCTAAAGCCCTATTTGCCTATGTATCTAGCCTCACTCAGGTCGCCCCCCCCAGAATTTCCCAGCAACCAAGCACAATCCAAAGCTGAAGAACTCGCATCATTTTTCCACAACAAAATCATCAGTCTTCCTACCCAACTACCCTCCAAGATCGCCCCCCTACCATCGGCTCTGCAGCCTCCCATCAAAAATATTCACCTCGAAGCTTTCGAACCCATTTCCTCCTCTGAGATTCAAGTTGTTCTAAGAAGAATGAAACCCTCCTCTCACCCGGCGGATCATATCCCCACCAAACTTCTTCTCACAATCCCAGACTCTATCTCCAAAACACTGGCGGACATTAACTGTTCTCTCTCCCACGGTTTCTTCCCAGATGACCTCAAACTGGCATCTCTCAAACCACTCCTAAAAAAACCAAATTTGGACCCAAAAGATCCTAACAACTTCCGCCCAATAGCCAATCTCCCCTTCATTGCTAAGATTATGGAAAGGCTTGTGAACTCCCAACTATCGGACTACATTGAAGACAATAAACTTCTATCCGCCTCGCAATATGGATTCCGTAAAAATCTAGGCACTGAATCCCTCCTTACTTCCCTAACAGACTTCCTCATCCTGGGTCTCGACAAAGGTCAATCTTTTCTGCTGGCCCTTCTGGACCTTTTGGCAGCCTTCGATACCGTCAACCTCATCAACCAGTTAGCTGCCATAGGAGTTTCCGGCTCTGCTCTTGGTTCAAATCGTTTCTCAGCAACAGAGGTTACAAGGTCAAAATCCAGAACAAAGAATCTTCACACCATGACTCATCCGTAGGAGTCCCACAAGGCTCCTCTCTATCCCCGACACTCTTTAACATCTACCTTCTACCATTTTGCTAACTCCTCACCAACCTCAACCTAAAACACTTTCTCTACGCAGATGATATCCAGATCCTGATCCCCATCAAAGGCTCATACTCGAAAACCCATCAAAGGCTCATACTCGAAAACCCTCGACTACTGGGAATCCTGCCACCAAGAAATCAAACGTCTCCTCAATAGCCTAAATCTAGTACTAAACTCCTCCAAGACCGAAATACTACTCATATCTCCAGAGAACAGCAATCTCACCGCTTCTCATCCAACCAACCCACCAACCACACAAGTGAGAAATTTAGGAGTGATAATTGACAACAGGCTGAACTTCAAAGCCCCCATCAACAGAACGACCAAAGACTGCTTCCACAAACTCCAAGTTTTAAAAAGGATAAGACCTCTCTTCCACGCCCAAGATTTCAGAACGATCCTCCAAGCAATTATTTTCTCAAAGTTAGATTACTGTAACACTATCCTACTTGGTCTCCCTTCCTCCTACACCAAACCACTCCAAATGGTACAAAACACAGCAGCCCGTTTACTAACAAACATCAGGAAAAGAGACCATATTTCCCCAATTCTAAAAGACCTTCATTGGTTACCAATTCACTTCAGAATCATCTACAAATCCATATCCTTGATATACAAAATCATCCATCAACACACCACAATTGACCTACAATTTCCTCTCCGCTTACACAACTCCACAAGACCTACCAGAGATGCATACAGAGGATCCCTCCATGTACCCCCTACTAAAACCACTAGTCACATTACCTTAAGAGATCGAGCCCTCTCCACAGCTGGCCCACTGTTATGGAACTCCATCCCTCCCGATCTCAGACAGGAGCCTTGCCCTCCTAACCTTTAGAAAAAGACTCAAGACTTGGCTGTTTATGCAAGCTTTCCCGGACTTAAATTAATGCACCTTGCCATCAACATATCCAACACAGCAGCTGTACCTCTTCACCTTGTATATAATTTAGTCTCTGCTAAACTATCTTTATTTCCTCTGTTCCCAGTTCAATAGTCCTTGTTAATTGTAACTGCTTTCTTCGACACGTTATTTCTGTTTTTGATGTATTTATTGCACCCCTGTTTATTTGTAAACCAGCATGTGATCATTTCATGAATGCCGGTATATAAAAACCTTAAATAAATAAATAAATAGATAGATAGATAGATAGATAGATAAATAAAGTTACAGGTTAAAGAAAGAACAATAAGAAAAGTTTCCTGATTCTGGAGCTGGTTCATATGGTTTCTAGTAAGATTGTTTTTGGCCTAGTGGCAAGATTCAGCGTATTTTGCTACTAAAAATGCTGTTTTTTCTTGGTTTTCTTTTGTACTAGAGGATGGATGCACTTTTGGAATAAAGATGGTATTGTGTTGGATTAGTTTCAGCTGATGTATTTTTAGATACTTTATGATTATTGCACTATACTCTTGTTGTAAACTGCTTTAGTTCTCCTTTGGTGTGAGGAAAGGGGGTATTACAAGTGAATGTTATGTTATCCCAGGAATATATCCTGCTCATTCTTTTGTGGGAAGTTTTTTCATTTTTCTGTCAGTTTTGGGAAGTGTGCATCGCTGATATCTTGGTATTTTGCACAATGCAGGAGGAAATGCATGCTTTTTCTGGTGTTGAACTACAGGCAATCTTGCTTCTTGGAGTTTCCAGTTCATCTTTTGTTTGTATGTTAATATTTGTGGTCGCTTATTCTATGTTTAAAGATTTGTCTGTTTTTTGCATGTGCAACCAAGGGAGGTAATCTGTTAGTGTATTGTGTAGGACTCAGTCCAGTCTGTTCTATTTTCCTTTTGTAACTATTGTAAACTTATTTTGTATATCCCTAAGGGCACAAGCAATTATAATTCTCAGCAAATACTATAGCCCCTATTCAGAAACAGGCCGCTTCAATATCAGGCGCCCAGGTTGGTGCGCTGCCAAACGCATGGTTGGACGCACATTTTGGACATGCTAACTTACACCTGATGCAATACTGGGATCAGCACATCCAAACCAGCAGGGAGCTAATAGCGCTCATCACATGTAGATGGAGCTGCCTGCCCCCCGCCAGCACCCGGTCCTGAGGTGGCGGCTCTGGAGCAGTGAGGCCACCTGACGCTGATGACATCGGAGCGTTGGGGGCCTTAAAAAGGAGGCGTCCTGTGGCGAGGAGCGAGCTGCCTGACCCCTGTCAGCACCTGGTCCTGAGGAGGCGGTTCTGGAGCTCTGAGGCCACCTGATGCTGACGACATCGGAGTGTCGGGGTCCTTAAAAAGGAGGCGTCCTGTGATGTGCCGGACCTTTCTTCCTTTTTACAGGCTTCTGATGACAGCTTCTCTACTAGAGCAACCTTTATAGTTCCTTCCGCATTGACCTCTGATAGAGAGAGAGACTTTTCAAGCAGTATTTTAAGGTTATGGAGTCTCTATTTTGTGGTCACAAAGTTTTTTGGTTTTTTATGATGTTTCTAGAGAGACGTAGATCAGAAGGAAGCAATTTCTTCAGCTAAGAACTCAGCTTATTTCTATTGGTGCCTTGTTTTATTTATATTTCTCCATGTAAATGTATAACAACATAACAGAAAAACAAATTTGTGTTTGTAGACCCAGTTCACTTGGAAACCATTTTAGTAGATCAAATTGCCAGGTAAGTAATAGTTCTAGTAGGTGTGAGAGCAGGCAACTTCACTTTTGGGGACTATGAGTGTGTGTGTTGGGGGTCTAAATGTTTTTCTTTAGAATATACTGATGGATGTATATGTATTGGTAAATATTCCTTTTTTCCTTTTGTTTATTCATGTTCTTTGCATTATGAATTAAACTAATAAAGAATACATTTTAAAAAAATCCCATGTAGATGAAGCTGTGAGCTATTACTCCATGATGCCAAAAATTGCCACATGGCCAAGGTGCCCAATTTAAAGTGGCAAATTTACATCTGCCCGGGAGCTGGCATTAAAGCATGCCATGCTCAAGGGTTCGCCGAAACCCCCCCCCCCCCCCCCCCAAAAAAAAAAATTCTCTGCGATTCCTCTTATTAGTATTGTCACAAGAGGTGGATGTGTGCATGTCCAAAAAAACATGCGCCCAGTTTGGATGCTCGCTTTTTATGCAATGATATTGCATTAGCCTGAAAGTGTGTTAAGTGTTAACACACTATGTAGTGCAGGCCCCATTATTTTCAGTGAGACCTATTCACTAATGTTAACACTTAATGCACTCTTTTGAATAGAGGCCTTTATTTACATAACAGTGTGATGTTTGGGATTATTTTTCAAATGACAGTTAACTGCCAACTAACACAAATTCTTAAATGCTGATGCTGCTGAATTCAAACCAGACCTAGGAGGAAGTGATAGGATTCATTGAACTCTAAAATATTATTAATCAATAAAAGTATAACTACATGGCTCAGACCTGCATGCCTAGTGCCCACCTATGTTAACCTTGGGCCCAGCCAAAAAAATCAGTTCTGGCTATGCCTCTGGGAAAGGGTAATGGTTGCCTGGAATACCCTCTCAGAGGTGGTGGTAAGGACAAAACCAGTAAATGACTTCAAAAGTGCATGGGATAGATACTGTGGATCGCTAAACACTAGATGTTGGAAATGAAAAGAGGGTAGCATGGGGGAGGGGGAGTAACCTGTACAGAGTTGCAGTTACTACCTGATATGTTTAGAGGCTCACAGGACTGCCCCATGAGCTGCCACACTCACCCCAGCCACTGCCAATGTTGGTGGAGGCCGCTACCATCACTGCATGCCACTGTCATCCTGGCCAGGCCGCTGCCTCCCCCCTTAGGTGCGTGTATGTGTGCAAAATATAGACCCCATGGCGGGAAACTCAGAGCGGCACCTCCTGAAGGCATCAGCCCTATAGGGCTATTTAAGCAAAAACCCTGCCTCGCTTCAGCAATGGGTCTCCTGTTTAGAGTAGCGCGGGTTGTTTGTTCCTATGTTCCTAGCTCCTGTTTGCTTCTGCGTTACTGGTTCCTTGTTCCTAAGTTCCTGTCTAGCCTTGCCATACCCAGCCTATCTTGCCCAGTGTCTCTTGTGCGTCTTCATCTATCCTTGGTTTGACTTCCTGATACTGACCTCTTGCTTCAGTCCTGATCACGATTGCCCGACACCTGTACCTAATCTCTTGCCTTGCACCTGACTATACTTGCATGGCGCCTGTCCTGATCCCAGCATGCCCTTAGACTCTTACTCTCTATACCGCACCTGGGATCCACCTGTCCTGCTGGCCACCAGAACCCAAGGGCTCAACCTGTGGGGGAGGTGGCTAGTTTGGGCGAAGCTCCAGCCTGTCCCGCTTCAGGGTGCATTCGCCAGCTGTCAGCATAGGCCGCATAGGTTCACATTTGAGGCAGCATCAACTATGCCACAGCATTAAAGGGCACACACCCGAATGGGTTGTATGGATGGCCTGATAGCTGGTGGTCAGCTCAGTGTGTGGGTCGTGAGTGTTGTTATAACTGCAGGGTTTGCAGTTCAGTCTCTGAACATGTAATGGGTACTAAGAAGTTATGCCACGGTCCAACTACCTCTTGTGTTTTGTAATTTGTTGCATGTGTTATGTAATATCACTGGTGGTTGTATGACCTGCACAGTTTGTATTTTGTTTGGTTTCTTTATTGTAAACCTCTGCTAAAAATGTACAGTAAAAACTATTTTGGAAGAAAAAAGAAGGGGCTCACACCCATGCCAGTCATCCAGTTTGCTGAGGCGATTTCTGTGGACTCGTCCCAGGCATCTGCTATTGCTGGGTTAACTCACCAACTACAACAGCAGCAAGACCAACTGAATAAGATAGCCCGCCCATCCAGCTCCCGTGGCACCCGCTCTGGCACAGCCTTCTACTCTCACACTTCGTTTGCCTCTGCGGTACGAAGAAGATCCCACCAAACGCAGAGGCTTTTTGAATCAATGTCAGATACAATTTGAATTGCAAGCACCTCTCTTTCATTCTGATCATCTTGTTCCATCCTAGCCTGGGCGTCGCCTCTCTGGGAAAGAGACAACCCGCTCCTAGGGGAGCTGAACAACTTCCTTTGAGAATTTCTCTTGATTTTTGATGACCACAGAGCTTCTTCAGATGAGAGAAGTCTCCTAGGCTTTTGGAGAGTATGTGGTTCATTTTCATACACTCACATCTGAACTGCAGTGTGGCAGTGATAGCCTAATAGCTATCTTCAGGCAAGTGCTGTCAGAGGACATCAAAGATGAGCTGGCTGGCTGGGATTTGCCTGATATATTGGAGGGGCTAATCAGTTTAACCATACACCTGGACCTCAGATTCCAAGAACGGCTCGAGAGAGGGGCCTAACTCAGCATCCCATTTGCCTTGCTCCTAGTTTCCAGCACCCAGTGTTTCCAGGTCACCTGAGTTGGGACCAGTACAAGAGGAGTCCATGAAGATAGATCACCTCAAGTTGTCCACTGAGGAGAAGCAGAGGTGCAGATGCCTCAACTTGTTCCTCTATTGTACTTCCCATGGGCATTTCATAAATCACTGCCTAACCAAGCTGGGAAACTCCAGAACCTAGATCTGCATGGGAGAGGTCACCCTAGGTTGATCATGTACCCCTCCACAAATTCTAGTACCAGTACATCTCATTTAGGGACACCCATGTTGATATACAGTCTTCCTCGACACTGGCACTGGAAGCAGCTTAATTCATGAGTCCTTGGTGCATCACCAGTGGTGTAGCGAGTTGGGGGCAGGGGGTCCAAGGCCCCCCCAGGTGCCGAGCTGTAAGGGGTGCTTGGAAGCCTTTTTGTAAATTTTTTCAGCGCCGGGAACTTCTGAAAACTCCAGGATCTGTTGCAGAAGCAGGCCTAGATGAAATTGCTCTCGGACAGGCCCAGCACTACTGGGTGTGCATGTCATACAATTGTATAGAGCAGCACACCTGGGGGAGGGGTCAAGGCGGAAGATGAGGAGGCCCGCAAAGCCACCAGTGGACCCTATCCCACCAGCAGCCATGAAGACGATGAGGTCTGTGGCAAGAAGAGATCACCGGTGGAACCAGTCCCACTGGCAGTTGAAAGAAGAGGGAGCTTGTTCTCCTGCTCCTACACTGTGCCGGCATGCACTTTCCCAAATACGTGCAGCTAGCACATGCTCTATGCTGATCTCACGATGTATAAGATCAGCATAGAGGAAGTGCTACCCATGAAAGATCTGAGTAGCGCAGGGGATGTCATACAATGAACAGCAGCAGAATTTGCTCCATCTGCTCCCTTTCTGAGTGTGTGTGAGTGTGCATGCGTATGAGAGAGAGGGAGCATATGGGTGAGAATGCGTGCATATAAGAGGAAGCATATGTGTGTAAGCCTATGCATAAGAGAGGGGAAGCATGTATATGAGAGCCTCTGTGTATGAGAAAGAGGGAGCTTGTGTGTGAGAGAACATTTGTTTATGAGAGAGAGGGAGCAGGTGCACGCAGGTGTTTGTATGAAAGACAGGGAGCTTGCATGTGTGTGAGAACCTGTGTGAATGAGGGAGAGGAGCATTTATATGAGCATGTGTATACAAGAGAGGAAGCATGTGTGTATGAGAGAGGGAGTGTGCGTGTGTTTGAGCCTATGCATATGAGAGAAAGGGAGCATTTATGTGAGAGCCTCTGTGTATGAGAAAGAGGGAACTTGCATGTGCATAAGAGGGAGAGAGTCATTTCTGTGAGCATGTATACATAAGAGAGATGGAGCATGTGTGTTTGAGAGAGAGGGAGTGTGAGCGTGTGTAACCACCCTATGCATATGAGGGAGCATTTATGTGAGAACGAGTGTAAGAGAGAGGGAGCATGTGCATGTGGGTATATGTATGAGAGGAGTTTGCATGTTTGAGAGGATGGGTGTATGAGAGAGAAGGAGCAGAGTACTAGATGCTTTGTGGTGGCCCAAATGATGACCTACTGGCAGACCTCCACACCTTGCCAATATGAAGACGACTAGAATCACCGGGAGACAGGTGAGTCATATGGCAGGTTGACACAGAGTGAAGGGAAGGGGTATGAATGAGGGATGGGAGGGAAGGGGGTCAGGGTAGTGAGTGACAGAGAGAAGGGAGGGTGTTGAGTAAAGGGAGTGAGTGGGTGGGAGGAGGTGAATGACTGAGGGGGAAGGGTGAGTGACTGGGAGAGAAGTGAGGTGAGAGTGAGGAAAAGGGGGTTGAGTGACTGAGGTGAGTTGAAGGGGAAGGAAAGGGAGGAAGGGGAAGTGAGGAAGTGTGTGATCGTGTGTGTATATGAGAGAGAGACAAGAAAGTTTATGCTCCCTCTTCTCCTGCTCCCCCCTCAACCCCACCTCCCCTCCACTAATCCAGGGCAATCTCAGGATGACTGAAAATCAAAGCTTTCCAGGTATGGCAAGGGAAACTTTTTATCCTTATTGGTTTTAATAATTGGGTGTTATTTGATGTCTGTTTTGAACATTTAATTGATTTTGGGGAAATGTTTAAAGTTGTTTTTATTGTTATTTATTAGATGCTCTGTTTATCATCTGCTTTTGAAAGATTTATTAGTATGGTTTCTATTATGATGGATTTATATTTCTTGATTTTGTTTTATGAGGAATGGTGATGTTTGTTTTTTTGCACTATTGTATTCCATAAGTGTCTGGCTGGAAGGTTTGGGAGGGGAGCAGCAGCACTGCTAGGGACTGGGAAGCCTGGTAGAAGGCTGGGGGGGGGGGGGGGGGGGGGGGAGGGGAGGTGGTGGTGGCAAGAGTGCCGGGGACTGGGGAGCAATACAAATTATTCAGAGTAGTTAAATCACAGGCGGATAGACAAATTGCAGGAGAACCATATGAGACTGAAAGATTGGCATCTAAATGGCAGATGAAATTTAATGTGGACAAGCACAAGAAGATGCATAAAGGCAAAAATAAACATGCTGTAGTTACACAATGTTAGGTTTCATGTTAGGAGTTACCACTCAATAAAAAGATCGGAGTGTCATAGTGGACAATACATTGAAATTGTCAGCTCACTATGCTGCAGTGGTCAAAAAAGCAAACAGAACGTTAGGCATTATATGGAAGGGAATGGTGAATAAAACGAATGTCATAATGCTTCTATATCACTCCACAGCGAGTCCACACTGAGTAGTGTGTTCAATTCTGGTCGCTACATCTCAAAGAAGATACAGAGAAAGGCGACCAAAATGATAAAGGGAATGGAATGGTTTCTCTGAGGAAAGGCTAAAGAAGTTAGGGCTGTTCAGCTTGGAAAAGAGATGGCTGAGGTGGGGGAGAGGGGGATGTGAAAGAGGTCTACAAAATCATGAGAGGACTAAAAGGGGTTAATGTAAATCAGTTGTTTACTCTTTCAGATAATACAAGGACTGGGGGGGAGGGGGTGCATGCCATGAAGTTAGCAATTAGCACATTTAAAACGAATCCTTTTTTTTCCACTCAATGCATAATTAAGCTCTGAATTCATTGCCAGAGGATGTAGTTAAAGCAGTTAGCTTATCTGGGTTTAAAAAACAATTGGACAAGTTCCAGGGGAAAATCCATAAACTGTTATTTGTCCTGTTGACTTAGGAAATAGCCACTGCTTATTACTGGCATTAGTAGAATGGGATCTATTTAGAGGTTCATATTCAGACACAATCTGGATGCAAAGTTAGCCAGATAAACCTATCCAACTAACTTTGGAGGCATATTCAATAGTGAAGATACATTATTAAATATATCCAGCCATCTTAATGGGTTAGCCAGCTAACTTTAGGACAGCAATTTGACCTGACAAGACTTAGCCGGTTAAGTCATCTGCCTAACTGCATATCGGAATTAGCCAGTTAACTTAGCTGGCTAGCTGAACTCCTCTCAGTTATGTTCCCTGAACACCCCTAATTTATCCTTCTAAATTCTAGCCACCTAATTTAAAAGTCTGCTACAATTTAGCCAGACGCATCCAAATATTCATTTTGATGGCTAACATCTGAGTTATTCTCAAATATACAATGGCTAAAAGACCTCACATATTAAACTTTGGAAAAACACCACTCCACTCATGAGGAATTTTTTTTTTTTTTTTTACTAATTATACAAATATTTCTTTATATATCAGGAATCAGTATCAGAGATAAATGTGCCGTTACAATCTCCAGGCTCTTGCCCACAATGGGCTACAACAAGTATCATCAACAGGCACCAGATTTTACTGTTTCCTGTATTGCACTTTATTTAATTTAAATACTATATTTATTTACACGTTCGAATAATAAAAGGACTAGGGGGCATTCCATGAAGTTAGCAAGTAGCACATTTAAGACTAATCAGAGAAAATTATTTTTCACTCAACGTACAATAAAGCTCTGGAATTTGTTGCCAGAGGATATGGTTAGTGCAGTTAGTGTAGCTGGGTTCAAAAAAGGTTTGGATAAGTTCTTGGAGGAGAAGTCCATTAACTGCTATTAATCAAGTTTACTTAGGGAATAGCCACTGCTATTAATTGCATCAGTAGCATGGAATCTTCTTAGTGTTTGGATAATTGCCAGGTTCTTGTGGCATGGTTTGGCCTCTGTTGGAAACAGGATGCTTGGCTTGATGGACCCTTGGTCGGACCCAGCATGGCAATTTCTTATGTTCTTATTTTTTATTATTTTAAATCTTTACTACTTGTATTTAAACCCTTTTACCAAAAACTCCCGCCATAATTAGTACTTATCTTAAGCTTTGAAGATTTTTACTCTACAGGCTCTCATGTTTTTTGTTTTGCCTGCTGCAGTTTTACTTTTCCCGCTGCGTTTTCTTCATTCAACATTTCCCGCTGCGTTTTCTTCATTGACAACATTGACTGTACACCCATCGGGGTTAAACAAAGAAGTGGATTGGTCGGTGTTCAGATAGCCGTAATAAAAGTGTTTTGATTGGTTCAGAGTGAGGAGGCGTTGCTCTTTAAAACATTGGTCTTCCGGTGGGGAAAATGAGCGTTTGTCGACATGATGCAGGAGCTGCGAGATTAAGCCTTGTGGGCTGTAGTTAAAGGATGAGTTGTGCTGCTAGGGTTGATTAAAAAGTAAAAAGTTTTTTAAAAGGAATGTTGGTGAGACTTGTGTGTTTATAATCATAGATAAAGAAGTATCCCCTGAAGAAGGCATTGGGTGATGCCGAAACATTGTCAATGTTGGGTACATTGAATGAAGAAAATGCAGCGAGAAAAGTAAAACTGCAGCAGGCAAAACAAAAAACTTGAGAGCCGGCAGAGTAAAAATCTTCAAAGCTTAAGAGAAGTTCTAATTATGGTGGGAGTTTTTGGTAAAAGGGTTTAAATACAAGTAGTAAATATTTCAAATTATAAATAAAAAATAAGAATATAGGGGTAGGTTTTCAAACACGGCGCGTTCGTGTACTTTTGCTGGCGCATCAGGCGCATCAGGCGCATCAGGCGCCAGCAAAAGTACGCGGGATTTTAGTAGATACGCGCGTAGTCGCGCGTATCCGCTAAAATCCTGGATCGGCGCGCGCAATGCTATCAATTATGTATAGCCGGCGTGCGCCGAGCCGAGCAGCCTAACCCCGTTCCCTCCAAGGCCGCTCCGAAATCGGAGCGGCCTTGGAGGGAATCCTCTAACGCCCTCCCCTCACCTTCCCCTCCCTTCCTCTACCTAACCCACCCCCCCGGCCCTGTCTAAACCCCCCCCTTACCTTTGTTGGGGGATTTACGCCTCTCGGAGGGAGACGTAAATCCCCGCGCGCCAGCGGGCCCCTAGCGCCCCGGGACGCAACCTGGGGGCGGGTACGGAGGGCGCGGCCACGCCCCCGGACCGCCCCAAAACGCTGCCGACACGCCCCGAAAACGGCGCTGCACTCGGCCCCGCCCCCGACACGCCCCCCTCCGAAAACCCCGGGACTTACGCGAGTCCCGGGGCTCTGCGCGCGCCGGTAGGCCTATGTAAAATAGGCGAGCAGGGCTCTTAAAATCCGCCCCATAGTATTTAAATTGAATAAAGTGCAATACAGGAAATAGTAAATGATGTAAAATCTGGTGCCTGTTCATGATACTGGTTGTAGCCACAAAAAAAAAGAAAAAAATTCCCAGTATCCCTCTAATTGTATAGCTGTCATATAATCTGTTCCAAATTGGAATATAAGTGCTGTGGGATCTTTTACTAGCTAAAGGACAAGAAAGTGTCTTGCCCTACCCAGCTTGACCTAGGTATAAACTGTTTAACTCCCTCCCACCCTACCCCTCTGCCCACCCACCCCTAGGTTTGTATTTCTAATGTAGTCATCCTAACTTCATAATAGGCAACCAGATAAATTAGTAAATTGATTATTCCTTAGGTGCACCAATCAAATAACTTACCTAAATGAGTACTATTCAATGCAACTGCTGTGGAGCCTTTATATTGAGGGTAATCATATGGAAACTTAAGGCTTGCCCCTTTTGTTCAAAACTCTCTACCTTGGAAAAGGAGCTGGATGACTTTAAAGCTGAATTAGCTTCAATAAAGAGAGTCTCAGCCTCGGTACATTATTCAGGAAATAATTTCCACTTACCACTGAATAACCAAAACTCAAGAAAAAAGAGATTTACCGTGGGCTCAGGTAGGATAAGACCTGTAACCCACAGACACCCATTATTGAAAGCTGTGCAACCCACAACTCTATCCCACTACTCACACAGGCCATTAAGGAACTTAAAAAGTATTACAGTGGGCTCTGGAAGAATAAGACCTGTGTTCCGTAGACACACACTGTATCAAGTGCAACAAGTACAAAATGCCTTCTCTGTATTAAATTCTGAAGAAGTCCTTGAGAAAAAGATTGAAATGTTATCGGAAAAGAGAGAAAAAACCCAATGCATACAGAAATTCCAAATCAGAAACCAAAGGAAAAAGCTCACAGTGATGGATGACTCTGTCATCAGAGGCATTAATATCTTCCCTTGCACAAATGCAAAGAGAAAAGGGGATAACAAAACTCAACTAAATAGGTCACAAAAGGAGTCCAGGAACAGCAGTAACCTGAGCAAAGAAAGCTGGAAAGCTATGAGCACAAATGCTCGTAGTTTGGGTAATAAAATCCCAGAGCTGCAAGCCCTAATGGTGGAGGCGGACTTGGACGTTGTTGCTGTCACGGAAACATGGTTTACGGAATATCATGACTGGGATACGGCAATACCAGGCTATAACTTGTTAAGGAAGGACAGAGAGGATAGGAAAGGGGGAGGAGTGGCTCTATATGTCAGAAACAATATCCAAGCATCTGAGCTGCAAGGAAGATGGGGCAAAGAAGAAGCACTATGGGCAGACTTAAAAAAAGATGGGGCATCCATTTTTATTGGAGTGGTTTACAGGCCTCCAAACCAAAAGGAAGAGCTGGACAGAGATCTGATTGAAGACATCCACAGGATAGCAAAGAAAGGAGAAGTGGTGATCGTTGGAGACTTTAATATGCCAGATGTAGACTGGAGAATCCCATCTGCAGAATCTAATAATAGTAGAGAAATAGTAGATGCCCTGCAATTAGCTTTGTTCAAACAAATGGTAATGGAACCCACGAGAGAAGGAGCTATACTCGACTTAGTGCTCACTAATGGAGATAATGTCTCAGACGTCCAGGTGGGTGCCCACCTCAGCACCAGTGACCATCAAACGGTATGGTTTAATATCACAAAAAGGACACGGAAAAGAAGCACAAAAACCCAAGTTTTGATGTTCAAAAACACAGACTTTGATGAAATGGGGAAGTACCTGGAGGAAGAACTAAAAGGCTGGGAAAACGAGAGAGATGTGGATCAACAGTGGACCAATCTAAAAGGAGCAATCACCAAGGCAACTAATCTATATGTTAGAAAAGTAAAGAAAAGCAAAAGAAAAATGAAACCTATCTGGTTCTCAAAGGAGGTGGCTGACAAAATAAAGGCTAAAAGAACAGCGTTCAAGAAATATAAAAGATCCCAAAAGCAGGAACACAAAGAAGAATATCTGGTAGAACTGAGGGAGACGAAGAAATTAATCAAGATGGCAAAAAGTCAAGCGGAAGAGAGGATTGCCAAAGAGGTAAAGAGTGGTAACAAAACATTTTTCAGATACATCAGTGAAAAGAGAAAAGTTCAAAGTGGTATAGTGAAATTGAAAGGTGGAAAGGATCAATGTGTGGAGAGAGACGAAGAAATGGCAGAAATATTAAATGAATACTTCAGTTCTGTGTTCACTAAAGAGGACCCTGGAGAAGGACCGACACTAGTTAACAAGAAACTGGAGGGGAATGGAGTAGATGTAACTCCATTTACAGTAGAAAATGTATGGGAAGAGCTGGTGAAACTGAAAGTGGACAAAGCCATGGGGCCTGATGAAGTTCATCCCAGAATACTGAGGGAGCTCAGAGATGTGCTGGCGGGTCCGCTGTGTGACCTATTCAATAGATCCCTAGAAACGGGAGTGGTGCCGAATGATTGGAGGAGAGCGGTGGTGGTCCCGCTTCACAAGAGTGGGAACAGAGAAGAGGCTGGTAACTACAGACCGGTTAGCCTCACTTCGGTGGTGGGAAAAGTAATGGAGTCACTGTTGAAAGAGAGAATAGTGAACTATCTACAGTCGGGAGAATTGCTGGACCAGAGGCAGCATGGATTCACCATTGGAAGATCCTGTCAGACAAATCTGATTGACTTTTTGACTGGGTAACCAAGGAATTGGATCAAGGAAGAGCACTCGATGTCATCTACTTGGATTTCAGCAAAGCTTTTGACACTGTCCCGCACAGGAGACTGGTGAATAAAATGAGAAGCTTAGGAGTGAGTGCCAAGGTGGTGGCCTGGATTGCAAACTGGTTGACGGACAGAAGGCAATATGTGATGGTAAATGGAACTCTCTCTGAAGAGAGAGCGGTTTTAAGCGGTGTACCGCAGGGATCGGTGTTGGGACCGGTCCTTTTCAATATCTTTGTGAGCGACATTGCGGAAGGGATAGAAGGTAAGGTATGTCTTTTTGCGGATGACACTAAGATCTGCAACAGAGTGGACACGCCGGAAGGAGTGGAGAGAATGAGACGGGATTTAAGGAAGATGGAAGAGTGGTCGAAGACATGGCAGCTGACATTCAATGCCAAGAAGTGCAAAGTCATGCATATGGGGAGTGGAAATCCGAATGAACTGTATTCGATGGGGGGAGAAAGGCTGATGTGCACGGAGCAGGAGAGAGACCTTGGGGTGATGGTGTCTAATGATCTGAAGTCGGCGAAACAATGTGACAAGGCGATAGCTAAAGCCAGAAGAATGCTGGGCTGCATAGAGAGAGGAATATCAAGTAAGAAAAGGGAAGTTATTATCCCCTTGTACAGGTCCTTGGTGAGACCTCACCTGGAGTATTGTGTTCAGTTCTGGAGACCGTATCTCCGAAGAGACAGAGACAAGATGGAGGCGGTCCAGAGAAGGGTGACCAAAAAGGTGGAAGGTCTTCATCAAATGACTTATGAGGAGAGATTGAAGAATCTAAATATGTACACCCTGGAGGAAAGGAGGAGCAGAGGTGATATGATACAGACTTTCAGATACTTGAAAGGTTTTAATGATCCAAAGACAACGACAAACCTTTTCCCTAGGAAAAAAATCAGCAGAACCAGGGGTCACGATTTGAAGCTCCAGGGAGGAAGATTCAGAACCAATGTCAGGAAGTATTTCTTCACGGAGAGGGTGGTGGATGCCTGGAATGCCCTTCCGGAGGAAGTGGTGAAGACCAGAACTGTGAAGGACTTCAAAGGGGCGTGGGATAAACACTGTGGATCCATAAAATCAAGAGGCCGTCAATAAAGAGTGGGTGGCTAGCCAGAATGACGGCTACTGCCTGGAGACAATACCCTTATTCAATAAACATACACATGGTTACTGTGACTCCAACATCACTCTAAGCTACAACAGCAAGAGGAAATGTGGAAAAAAGGATTCGCACTCACAAAGCGGGGAGTAGCTGGCTTGTTACGGCGGTTACTACCCCAAACCAAATAAGCCTGATACTTCACTTTCAATGCATATCCAGCATAGCTCTCTGCTTCAACGGCAAGGGAGAAGAAAAATCGATACTTCACGCATATCCAGCATAGCTCTCTGCTTCAACGGCAGGGGAGAAGAAAAACTGATACTTCACGCATATCCAGCATAGCTCCCTGCTTAAACAGCAGGGGAGAAGAAAAACTGATACTTCACGCATATCCAGCATGGCTCTCTGCTTCAACGGCAGGAGAGAAGAAAAACTGATAATTCACGCATATCCAGCATGGCTCTCTGCTTCAACGGCAGGGGAGAAGAAAAACTGATACTTCACGCATATCTAGCATAGCTCTCTGCTTCAACAGCAGGGGAGAAGAAAAAAGGATTCGCACTCACAAAGCGGGGAGTAGCTGGCTTGTTACGGCGGTTACTACCCCAAACCAAATAAGCCTGATACTTCACTTTCAATGCATATCCTGCTTCAACGGCAGGGGAGAAGAAAAACAACCAATAAGGGCTGAATGGCACGGTCTGGGTAAAGCAGATGGGCATGGGTGTAGCTTGCTTATTGCGGCGGTTACTTCCCCTACTACCCATAACTAATCAAGCTTGATATTTCACTTGGTTGCAGCTCCATCACTGCTCTCTACATTAATGGTGGGGGTGGAAGGGAAATAGAACCAAAGAGCTAAGAGAAACAGATAAGTATGAGAAAAAAATGTGAAGCTTGCTGGGCAGACTGGATGGGCCGTTTGGTCTTCTTCTGCCGTCATTTCTATGTTTCTATGTAGCCCATTGTGGGCAAGAGCCTGGAGATTGTAACGGCACATTTATCTCTGATACTGATTCCTGATATATAAAGAAATATTTGTATAATTAGTAAAAAATATTCCTCATGAGTGGAGTGGTGTTTTTCCAAAGTTTAATACGTGAGATCTTTTAGCCATTGTATATTTGAGAATATCCGTTGGGAGAGAAAGGATAGTGACCTAGTAATTGGTTTCATGGCCACCCAGTGGGATGACACCTTTAGCTTCTCACATGCTCGCTTAACAGTATATTATTGGATGAACCCACAGTTAAAAAGGTCTAATATTTCTAAAAAGACCTTTGATTCAAGTCCTGATGACTCATCAGGGGATGATTTGCCATGTTTGGTAGGAAATGAGACATTAGGGGGAGCACAAGAAGCTTCTTTTTTTAGACTCCAGAAAGGATCAGAGAGTCCAGTTTCAAACGAACGACCAAGAGACACAGGGTGGCTCAAGATACCAAAGTCGGTGGACGAGGTCCCTGACACAGGGATGTACTCACAAAGATCCGCAGTGATCAACCTGTCTCAGAAATCGTTAACTAAGGATCATGTAAATGTGTTGAATAAGGGCCTCATTTGTCCCTACAGTAAGGTTTGATCATTTTGAAGTTTGTAAGGCTTTTCAAAAATTTATAAGAAAATTGCTATTAAAGTTGTTTTTTGAGTTGCAACCAGTTTGGCGAGCCATGAATGGTTCAGTGGTTTCCCTGCTTTCAAATTGGTGTCTGCCAGGGAATATAGACCCTGTAGTACACACATTTGCAAAATTGGTTCAAAGCGATATTGATGGGGTACAGACAAGATCCTCACGAGAGTGGAAGAATTTGTTGATTCAAGAAGAGCGGGCTCTAAGGGAATGAAAAAATTATTCAGATGTAATACTGAAGGCAGCAGATAAAGGGGGTGCGGTGGTGGTACTTGATAGATTATTGTATAAAGAGGAGGCACTAAGACATCTTTCAGATGAAAAATTCTATAAGCTCTTAGAAATGGACCCCACACCAGCCCTTAAAAAACGAGTCGATCAATTATTAGATCATGCCCTGAAGAGAGAGTGGATTACAGAAAGAGAACATCACTTTTTGAAGGTGGAATATCCAGTAACCCCAGTATTTTACCATTTACCCAAAATACACAAGAATCTACAACACCCACCAGGACGCCCGATTATATCAGCATAAGGCTCTTTATTCGAACCCTTGTACCAGTTTGTGGATTTTTTTTAGGCCATTGGTCCCGCAGTTACCATCTTATATTAGGGATTCGGTGATCTGATCAAAACTTTGCAAGAGATAGATCTTCCTTTGTCAGGAGTATCACTAGTGACCATTGATATTGTATTACTGTATATGAATATCCCTCAGGAAGCAGCGTTGTGCGTGATCCATGAGAGAGTAATATTAGAAGGAATTGGGTCACGGATTCCAGTACAATTTATTGTAGATCTGGTCACTGTGGCTTTGAAAGAAAACTTCTATTTGATGAGGTTTGCTATCAGCAAAAGGGGGCACAGCAATGGGGGCCAAGATGGCACCAAGTGTTGCCAGTCTTTATGTGGGACATTTTGAACAGATTTGGATACAACAGTCACTGTACAAAAATGATATATTATGTTGGAGAAGATTCATTGACGATATTCTTGCTCTATGGACAGGTGGCAAGGAGAAATTTGTGCAGTTTATGGATTGGTTAAATTCTTGTGATCCTAATTTGCAGTTTACTCACCCTTTTGGAGATACTACAGTGCCTTTTCTGGACATTCAAATCTCTTTATTTGATAATCAGTTCTTTTTCACAATTTATTGCAAGCCAACAGACCACAATACCCTACTGAATTATGACAGCTGCCATCCCCTGCGTTTAAAGGATAGCATCCCATTTGACCAATTTTTGGGGCTTAGACGTTTATGCTCCACAACGCAAGAATCAAAATAAGAGCAAAGGATATGAGGCTGAAATTTGTACAGAGAGGATATCCTTTAAAAGTGATCAATAGGGCATTGAAAAGAGCACATTGGAACAATAGAGATTTGTTGTTGAATCCAGTACAAAAAGTAAATAGACAGAATCTCACTTGTGTTCTACCGTATTCACCGGTCATTCATGAAGTAGCATGGTGCATTAAAAGACACTGGCACGTACTCCAGCTTTATTCAGTGCTCAAGGAGAAACCATTAGTAGCCTTCCAGCGAGGCAGCAACATAAACGATCAAGTGGTCCGTTCTTTTTACCAAGAGCATGTGACTCCAAACTTGGAGCAAATTGGTCACTTCCCTTGCCAAACGTGTTCAGTATGTGCACAAGAACATTCAAATATAGGACTGTCTCGAGGGCGCTAGCACCGCGGAGCAAAATGGCTGCTTAAACCAGAGCTCCCTCCTTCTCTGAGCCATTAGCAGCAATTTGCCAGAGCATCAGCGATGGTGCTTTTTCACATATGACATTTTGCCAATCAACACCTAAAAATAGCTCAGAGGAAAAAAAGGAGTGGATTTTCGCCAATTTTCCTACTCCAAAAACAAACCTGAAGATTCAGGGCCTAATCACCCCGACGAAACTGCGAGCCTCGATGCATCAGAGGAGGAGGGGGATGTCTGTCCCAGCTTTGCTGCGGCGGCGGCACCGAATGACACCCCGACTAGGGAGAAATTTTTCTAATGGTTCGGGGACTTGCGCAAAGACATGAAGGATAACAAGAAAGAATTAATGGTAATGATGGCTGTCCTCTGTGAAGAGATAGCGGAGACTGGGCACCAAGTCGATGATTGTGACGGCCGGATAGAAGCACAAGCGATTAAGGTGGAAGTTCTCCAATCTCAATACCTGCAGGTATCTCAGGACTCGGCAGCCCTTCAAATAAAAGTAGAAGATTTGGAAAAATCGAAACCGCCTCAATAATTTACGTTTTTGTGGCATTCCTGAGACAGAAGAGCACGTTGACTGCATTGGAACTGTTCAAACTATATGCCAATTTTTTTTACAGCAGGGACCGGACACTACCCGTGCCCCATCAGAGGTGGCAATTGAACGGGCTCATAGATCTTTGGGCCCGCAGATAGGAAATAAACCAAGGGGGGACCGGAAGGCTCATCTGCATACTGTTCCCAGCATCCCCCGGGAGAGGATTCCAGAGGTCACCGCAAGCGTTCCAGGGATTGACTTCCACAGCCCCAGCTTCCAGAGGCCCCGCGCCCTTTGCAGTAGAGGAGGACCGGAAGGCTCATCTGCATACTGCTCCCAGCATCCCCCGGAAGATGAGTCCAGAGGTCACCGAAAGTGATCCAGGGATTGACTTCCACATCCCCAGCTTCCAGAGGCCCCGCACCCTTTCCAGTAGAGGAGGACCAGAAGCGAGCGCCTAATGGTACGCGAATCTCAAATCCTTCCATTAACTGAGTGAAGATTAATTTAACGGTGGTTAATGAGGATTGGTAAGTATAACTTTCAGAAATTTTTGGGCTTATAAACTTTTGGTGAAAGGTGAAATTAAGGGATATATTCTTTAGAGTTTGTGTGTGTCTGAGATAATAAGCAAGCCAGAGATAGTTAATTCTAGTGTGTCTTTCCCACCCAACTAAACCCTTGATTTTAAGGCACGAGACACTTTCTCATTAAAAATCTATAAGGGTCTTATCTAAATCATACTATTGGACCAGCCCTTATTGAAAGTTTAATCATCCCCTTGTAGGACACTAGCTAATTAATTAGTAAATTCTACTGTAAATTTAAAGTATTCTCAATCCAGCTCACTTAGTAGCCTAAACTTAACTAGGAACTCAATAAAATTAAGATGAAGGCAGCAGTCCAGGAGCAAGAGGGGGGCTTTCCAGTCTTTTGCACTGAGTGTCACATGTATGATTTTTACCCGCCGGTGAGAGATTGCATGTGTGCACTCGGTGCAAAGAGCTCCTGGCTCTCAGGGAACGAGTCTGATCTCTGGAGGCTAGAGTAGCAGACTGAGGAGCTGAGGCAGACAGAGGTACATTGATGAGACCTTCAGGGTCATAGTAGCCAAGTTCCAAATCCAGTCTGGCAGCCCCAGTGCTGCCTTGGATCAGAAAGGTCTCCCAGTAGGAGAATATCACGCTAGTGTAGCAGAAAGTGATCCTGTAGCAAGGACCTGCTCTCCAGGTGATGTATTGTCCTCTCGCACTAAGGACAACTCTCCCAGGGCTACTGCCCAGGAGGAAAGGGTTAGTTGGTGATTCGATTATTAGAAATATAGATAGCAGGATGGCTGGTGGATGTGAGGACCGCCTAGTACCCTGCCTGCCTGGTGCGAAGGTGGCAGACCTCACGCGTCACCTAGATAGGATTATAGACAGTGCTGGGGAGGAGCCGGCTGTCGTGGTACATGTGGGCACCAACGACATAGGAAAATGTGGGAGAGAGGTTCTGGAAGCCGATTTTAGGTAGGAAGCTGAAACCCAGAACCTCCTGGGTGGCATTCTCTGAAATGTTTTCTGTTCCACGTGCAGGTCCCCAGAGGCAGGCAGAACTCCAGAATTTCAATGCATGGATGAGACGATGGTGCAGGGAAGAGGGATTCAGCTTTGTAAGGAACTGGGGAAACTTCTGGGGAAAGGGGAGACTTTTCTGAAAGCATGTGCTCCACCTTAACCAGAGTGGAACCAAGCTGCTGGCACTAACTTTCAAAAAGGAGAGAGAGAGCAACTTTTAAACTAGAACAAGGGGGAAAGCCGAAGGTCACTCAGCAGTGCATGGTTCGGAGAAATGTATCCTTGAAGGATACTAATGAAACAGGAGAGTTAGGGCATCCCAACAGAGAGGTTCCATTAAAAGCATACACAGACTATGTGCCTATAAGTAAAAAATCACTGAAGCTAATGATTTCCGAATTATCCCTAACAACTGAAAAGCAGGCTGTTAATACAAACAAAAAACACACTTTGAAATGTCTGTATGCCAAGGCCAGAAGTCCAAGAAGTAAGATGGGAGAGTTAGAGTGTATAGCAGCAAATGATGAGTGACATAATTGGCATCACAGAGCATTAGTGGAAGGAGGATAACCAACGGGACAGTAGGGATGTGAATCGTTTTTCAACGATTAAAATTATCGTCCGATAATGTTTATATCGTCTTAAATCGTTATAGAACACGATACAATAGAAATTCTAACGATTTATCGTTAAAAATCGTTAAATCGTGTTAGTGCGCACTAACTCGAGTTAGTGCGCACTAACTCCCCGTTAGTGCGCACTAACTCGATTTAGTGCGCACTAACTGAAAATGATACAAATAAACACTTTCCAGGTCACTGAAGGTCAGTTAGGAATGAATATGTGTTCCTATTGGCTGGCTGCCCTCTTATCTATTGATGTTACCAAGGTTACCACTGAGGTGATGGTTGGGGGGATGGGAAATGGAACTGGAAACTAACGAACACCAACAGAAAATGAAACAAAGTGTTCACACTTCCCAGGTCAGTAAAGGTCACTTAGGAATGAATATGTATGTATGTATTCCTATTGGCTGGCTGTGCTCTTATCTATTGATGTTACCAATATGGTTGGGGGGATGTGAAATGGAAACAGTTGGAAGCTTGACAAAAAAAGTAATGTAATGATCAGCACTCACGTGACTAGAACTTGTTTGTTTATTATTTTTGTTAGCAGGCACCTGAAATGCTAGTGCATGTTGAATTTGCCAATCACTGTGCATTTTAGAAAGGTGGTCCTGGCTGGAACTGTACACAGTTCAAATATATGTAATTGATTGTTGGTAAGTGTATTTTTTAAGTAGCCACACTGGCACCAGTATGTTTACTTTTCCTCCTACTTAACTCACTAGCTCAGCTTTGTAAGAAGGGCTTCTCTGCTTGTGTGTTGTTTTTGTTTGGTGTGAGGAGAGCAGAAACATCAGATCTTTATTCAATCTACTACAGTCATCTCTTACAGTGCCCTATCCCTATTAATACCAGGAGTGTTGTGATCTTCCTGCACACAGTGCCCTAACCCTGATACCAGTCTGAGACAGCTCCCTCCCTGCATTACTAGTGAGAGGCTGGCTTCACAGACAGGGGGGAGCTGCCTGACCCTCACTCCTGACTTCCCCCATGTCCCAGCTAGTGAATGGTGTGTGGGTGAGGGGGGGGGAGGATGGTGAAGTCTGAGACAGCTCCCTCCCTGCATTACTAGTGAGAGGCTGGCTTCACAGACAGGGGGGAGCTGCCTGACCCTCACTCCTGACTTCCCCCATGTCCCAGCCAGTGAATGGTGTGTGGGTGAGGGGGGGGGGGGGGGGAGGATGGTGAAGTCTGAGACAGCTCCCTCCCTGCATTACTAGTGAGAGGCTGGCTTCACAGACAGGGGGGGAGCTGCCTGACCCTCACTCCTGACTTCCCCCATGTCCCAGCTAGTGAATGGTGTGTGGGTGAGGGGGGGGGGAGAGGATGGTGAAGTCTGAGACAGCTCCCTCCCTGCATTACTAGTGAGAGGCTGGCTTCACAGACAGGGGGGAGCTGCCTGACCCTCACTCCTGACTTCCCCCATGTCCCAGCTAGTGAATGGTGTGTGGGTGAGGGGGGGGGAGGGAGGATGGTGAAGTCTGAGACAGCTCCCTCCCTGCATTACTAGTGAGAGGCTGGCTTCACAGACAGGGGGGAGCTGCCTGTCCCTCACTCCTGACTTCCCCCATGTCCCAGCTAGTGAATGGTGTGTGGGTGAGGGGGGGGGGGGGGAGGATGGTGAAGTCTGAGACAGCTCCCTCCCTGCATTACTAGTGAGAGGCTGGCTTCGCAGACAGGGGGGAGCTGCCTGACCCTCACTCCTGACTTCCCCCATGTCCCAGCTAGTGAATGGTGTGTGGGTGAGGGGGGGGGGGGAGGATGGTGAAGTCTGAGACAGCTCCCTCCCTGCATTACTAGTGAGAGGCTGGCTTCACAGACAGGGGGGAGCTGCCTGACCCTCACTCCTGACTTCCCCCATGTCCCAGCTAGTGAATGGTGTGTGGGTGAGGGGGGGGGGAGGATGGTGAAGTCTGAGACAGCTCCCTCCCTGCATTACTAGTGAGAGGCTGGCTTCACAGACAGGGGGGAGCTGCCTGTCCCTCACTCCTGACTTCCCCCATGTCCCAGCTAGTGAATGGTGTGTGGGTGAGGGGGGGGGGGGGTGGATGGTGAAGTCTGAGACAGCTCCCTCCCTGCATTACTAGTGAGAGGCTGGCTTCACAGACAGGGGGGAGCTGCCTGACCCTCACTCCTGACTTCCCCCATGTCCCAGCTAGTGAATGGTGTGTGGGTAAGGGGGGGGGGGGAGGATGGTGAAGTCTGAGACAGCTCCCTCCCTGCATTACTAGGGAGAGGCTGGCTTCACAGACAGGGGGGAGCTGCCTGACCCTCACTCCTCCGGGGTATTGTGATCTTCCTGCACACAGTGCCCTATCCCTGATACCAGGGGTGTTGTGATCTTCCTGCATGCAGTGCCCTATCCCTATTAATACCAGGAGTGTTGTGATCTTCCTGCATGCAGTGCCCTATCCCTATTAATACCAGGAGTGTTGTGATCTTCCTGCATGCAGTGCCCTATCCCTGATATCGGGATGTGTGCAAGAAGATCACAACACCCCCGGTATCAGGAATAGGGCACTGTGTGCAGGAAGATCACAACACCCCCAGTATCAGGAATAGGGCACTGTGTGCAGGAAGATCACAACACTCCTGGTATTAATAGGGATAGGGCACTGTGTGCAGGAAGATCACAATACCCCTGGTATCAGGGTTAGGGCACAAGTTCTAGTCACATTGACTGATCACATTACTTGTTTTGTCAAGCTACCAACTGTTTCCATTTCCCATCCCCCATATACTGTCAGTAGGAAACTTGGTAACATGAATAAATAAGAGGGCAGCCAATAGGAATACATATTCATTCCTAAACTGACCTTAACTGACCTGAAAAGTGTCAAATTGTATCATTTTCAGTTAGTGCGCACTAACTCCCAGTTAGTGCGCACTAACTCCGGTTAGTGCGCACTAACTGGAGTTAGTGCGCACTAATCGGAAAAAACGATTTTTAACGATTTTTTAACTAAAAAATCGTGCCTAAGACGATTTTCTTGCCCTGCCACACGATTTCTATCGTTAAGACGATATGGAAAACGATTCACATCCCTACGGGACAGTGCTATATCAGGGTACAAATTATATCGCAATGATAGGGAGGATCAACTTGGTGAGGGTGTGGCACTTTATGTCCGGGAGGGTATAGAGTCTAACAGGATAAAGATCATACAAGAGACTAAATGCTCAGTAGAATCTATATGGGTAGAAATCCCATGTGTATTGGGTAAGAGTATAGTGATAGGAGTACACTACCGTCCACCTGGACAAAATGCTCAGACAGATGAAATGCTTAGAGAAATCAGGGAAGCTAACCAATTTGGCAGTGCAATAATAATGGGAGATTTTAATTACCCCAATATTGACTGGCTAAATATAACATCAGGACAAGCTGGAGACAAAGTTCCTGGATGGAATAAATGATTGCTTCATGGAGGAATTGGTTCAGGAACCAACAAGAGAGTGAGCTATTTTAGATTTAATTCTTAGTGGAACGCAGGATTTGGTGAGAGAGGCAACGGTGGTGGGGCCACTTGGCAACAGTGATCATAACATGATCAAATTTAAACTAATAACTGGAAAGGGGATAATAAGTAAATCTGCAGCTCTAACACTAAACTTTCAAAAGGGAAACTTTGATAAAATGAGGAAAATAGAAAAAAAACTGAAAGGTGCAGCTGCAAAGGTTAAAAGGTGTTCAACAGGCATGGACATTGTTTAAAAATACAATCCTAGAAGCGCAGTCCATATGTATTCCACACATTAAGAAAGGTGGAAGGAAGGCAAAACAATTACCGTCATGGTTAAAAGGTGAGGTGAAAGAGGCTATTTTAGCCAAAAAAGATCTTCAAAAATTGGAAGAAGGATCCATCTGAAGAAAATAGGATAAAACATAAGCACTGTCAAGTTAAGTGTAAAACATTGATAAGACAGGCGAAGAGAGAATTTGAAATGAAGTTGGCCATAGAGGCAAAAACTCATAATAAAAACTTAAAAATATATCCGAAGCAAGAAACCTGTGATGGAGTCGGTTGGACTGTTAGATGACCGAGGGGTTAAAGGGGCTCTTAGGGAAGATAAGGTCATTGCAGAAAGACTAAATGAATTATTTGCTTCCGTGTTTACTAATGAGGATGTTGGGGAGATACCAGTTCCGCAGATGGTTTTCAGGGGTGATGAGACAGATGAACTGAATGAAATCACTGTGAACCTGGAAGATATGGTAGGCCAGATTGACAAACTAAAGAGTAGCAAATCACCTGGACCGGATGGTATGCATCCTAGGGTACTGTAGGAACTCAAAAATGAAATTTCTAAACTATTAGTTAAAATTTATAACCTATCATTAAAATCATCCACTGTACCTGAAGACTGGAGGGTGGCCAATGTAACCCCAAAAGTTAAAAAAGGCTCCAGGGGTGATCCGGGTAACTATAGATCAGTGAACCCGACTTCAGTGCCGGGAAAAATGGTGGAAACTATACCCAAGATCAAAATCGTAGAGCATATAGAAAGACATGGTTTAATGGAACACGGTCAACGTGGATTTACCCAAGGGAAGTCTTGCCTAATAAATCTCCTTCATTTCTTTGCAGGGGTTAATAAACATGTGGATAAAGGTGAACCGGTAGATATAGTGTATTTGGATTTTCAGAAGGCGTTTGACAAGGTCCATCATGAGAGGCTTCTAAGAAAACGAAAAAGTTATGGGATAGGAGGAGAGGTCCTTTCATGGATTATAAACTGGTTAAAAGACAGGAAACAAAGTAGGATTAAATGGTCAATTTTCTCAGTGGAAAAGGGTAAACAGTGGAGTGCCTCAGGGATCTGTACTTGGACCAATATATATATATATATATATATATATATATATATATAAATGATCTGGAAAGGAATACAACGAGTGAGGTTATTAAATTTGCAGATGATACAAAATTATTCAGAGTAGTTAAATCACAAGAGGATTGTGATACATTACAGGAGGACCTTGCAAGACTGGAAGATTGGGCATCCAAATGGCAGATGAAATTTAATGTGGACAAGTGTAAGGTGTTGCATATAGGGAAAAATAACCCTTGCTGTAGTTACACGATGTTAGGTTCCATATTAGAAGCTACCACCCAGGAAAAAGATCTAGGCATCATAGTGGATAATACTTCAAAATCGTTGGCTCAGTGTGCTGCAGCAGTCAAAAATGCAAACAGAATGTTAGGAATTATTAGGAAGAGAATAGTTAATAAAACGGAAAATGTCATAATGCCTCTATAAATCGCTCCATAGTGAGACCGCACCTTGAATACTGTGTACAATTCTGGTCACCACATCTAAAAAAAAGATATAGTTGCGATGGAGAACTTATAGAGAAGGGCAACCAAAATGATAAAGGGGATGGAACAGCTCCCCTATGAGAAAAGGCTGAAGAGAGTAGGGCTGTTCAGCTTGGAGAAGAGATGGCTGAGGAGGGATATGATAGAGGTCTTTAAGATCATGAGAGGTCTTTAACGAGTAAATGTGAATCGGTTATTTACACTTTCGAATAATAGAAGGACTAGGGGGCATTCCATGAAGTTAGCAAGTAGCACATTTAAGACTAATCTGAGAAAATTCTTTCATTCAACACACAATAAAGCTCTGGAATTTTTTGCCAGAGGATGTGGTTAGTGCAGTTAGTGTAGCTGGGTTCAAAGAAGGTTTGGATAAGTTCTTGGAGGAGAAGTCCATTAACGGCTATTAATCAAGTTTACTTAAGGGTAGATTTTAAAAAATTGCGCGATCGCGTACTTTTGTTCGCGCACCAGGCGCAAACAAAAGTACGCTAGATTTTATAAGATACGCGCGTAGCCGCGCGTATCTTATAAAATCTGGGGTCAGCACGCGCAAGGGGGTGCACATTTGTGCAACCTGCGCGTGCCGAGCCCAGCGCGCGCTGCCTGTTCCCTCCGAGGCCGCTCCGATTTCGGAGCGGCCTCGGAGAGAACTTTCCTTCGCCCTCTCCCCACCTTCCCCCCACCTTCCCCTCCCTAACTCACCCTCCCGGCCCTATCTAAACCTCCCCCTTACCTTTATTCCACAATTTACGCCTGCGAAAAGTAGACGTAAAACTGCGCGCGCCGGCCGGCTGCCCCGCTCCGTGTTCCGGTCCCGGGGGCTGGTCCGGAGGCCGTGGACACGCCCCGGGAACACCCCCGGGCCGAAACCACGCCCACGTCGCCACCCCCAAAACACCGCATCACGCCCCCGAAACGCCACGTCATTCTGCCACGCCCCGACACGCCCCCTCCCGCCCCTTTAAAAAAACCCCTGGACTTACACGTGTCTCGGGGCTCTGCGCGCGCCAGTGGCCTACGCAAAATAGGCACGCCAGGGCCCTGCGCGCGTAAATCCGACCGGATTTACGCGTGCAGGGCATTTAAAATCCGCCCCTTAGGGAATAGCCACTGCTATTAATTGCATCAGTAGCATGGGATCTTCTTAGTGTTTGGGTAATTGCCAGGTTCTTGTGGCCTGGTTTGTCCTCTGTTGGAAACAGGATGCTGGGCTTGATGGACCCTTGGTCTGACCCAGTATGGTAATTTCTTATGTTCTTATGTTCTGAAAGAACTAAAAAATGAAATTTCAGACCTAATTCAATTAATTTGTAACCTATCATTAAAATCATCCTTTGTACCTGTAGACTGGAAGATGGCCAATGTAACCCCGATATTTAAAAAGGGCTCCAGGAATGATCCAGGAAACTATAGAATGGTGGGCTTGACTTCAGTGCCGGAAAAAATCATGGAAACTGTTATGAAGAATAAAATCACAAAACATTTCGATAGACATGATTTAATGGGACACAGCCAGCATAGATTTACCCAAAGGAAAACTTGCCCCACAAATCTCTTTCATTTTTTTGAAGGGGTGAATAAACATGTGGACAAAGGTGAACAGGTAGATATGGTGCATTTGGATTTTAAGAAGGCGTTCGACAAAAGTCCCGCATGAGAGGCTTCTAAGAAAACTAAACTGTCATGGGATACGAGGCAATGTCCTTTTGTGGATTGCAAAATGGTTAAAAGACAGGAAACAGATTAGGATTAACGGTCAGTTTTCACAGTGGAAAAACGTAAACAGTGGAGAGCCTCATGGATCTGTACCAGGACCGGTGCTTTTTAATATATTTATAAATGATCTGGAAAGGGGTACAAGTGAGATGATCATTGCAGATGACAAAAAATTATGCAGTGTAGTTAAATATCAAGCAGGTGCTTGTGACTTTGATTGGCCACTGTTGGAAACAGGAGACTGGGCTTGATGGACCTTTGGTCTGACCCAGTATGGCATCTCTTATGTTCTTAGTCACCAGCTGAAGCCGGCTTCTTTTTCATGGGGGGGGGGGAGACGGTTCACTATGCCCTTGCATAGAATACGTTGGCTCAATGTTATTACCAAGAAGAATCAATATACTCTCCCACTGATCAGAGAACTCTTTGACCACCTCAGAGGGGCACAGATATTTACCAAACTTGAATTGCCCTGGGGGGTGGGGAGGGGAATACAACCTGATTAGGATCAGAGAGGAAGACAAATGGAAGACAGCATTTAATGCATTTAATATGTATGTAAGACCACTTTTAATACCAGGGTTGAACAATATGAATATCTTGTGATGCCCTTCTGATTGTACAACACCCCCATAGTCTTTCAATTTATGGTTAATGAGACATTTTGGGACATTTTGAACACCATCTATATGCAAAATTAGAAAAGTGTTCTCTCGAACAAGAGGAACTCCCATTCCTTGGCTATATTATTTCTCACATGGATCTGGAGAAATTGAAAACCATTCTGGAATGGTCCCAACCTGTGGATCTCAAAGGTGAAATATTACAGGCAATTAATTCAAGGCTACTCTAATTGACATACCTCTCACCAAAACAGGCTCAGATACCAAGAACTGGATTGACAGCACAAGTCAAGCATTTTAGCCTCTCAAGGAGGAATTCACCCATGACCTGTGTCTGCATCACCCAGACCCTTCCAAGCCATTCATACTGGAGGTAGATGTTTCTACCCTCAGGGAAGGAGCTATTCTCTTACAGCAGATCAGCCAAGGAACTCGTGACCTTTTCTTATTTTTCTAAAAAATTTACTCCCGCAGAGAGAAATTACACCATTGGCGATCATGCACTCCTGCCAGTAAAGCTAGCCAGAGGAATGGTGGCATCTGTTGGACAGTACCAGACACCCTGTGAATGTCTACATGGACCACAGGAATCTGGAGCATTTGGCGCAAGCACAACTGTAAAACCCATGGCAAGCTCGTTGGGTCATTATTTTTCAACTGGTTTAAGTTTGATCTGCAATATCGTCCTGCCAAAAAGAACTGAAGGGTCTATGCCCTCTTACGTTCCTTTGATCTTGAAAGCTCTCTGGAGCCCCCACAACTCTGCAAGGATCATGGCTGCTGCCACACTGACAGTTCCACCAAGGAAGACTGTCGTTCCTCAATGACTTCATCAGAAAGTTCTTCAGGGAGGAGTGAAAGAGCTAGGAGAGGCCAAAGACCAGCCAGGCATACCGGGGGTAAGGCTTGCAAGTTCCCTCGCCCCGACGGCGTTGCCGGCCACGCCCTCCCATGTGACATCAAAAGTAGGACCCACTGCGGCGCATCGCGTCCGTCGGCGCGTCGCCTAAGACTTAGTTCTGACTTTGCTCTAGATTTGCTCTGGACTTTAATTTTTTTTTGTTCTTAACTCCTCCACGAAGGCTCGAAGGTGTTTTGTTGGAGGATTTAAGGAGGTAAGCCCTCAATCTATTTGAAGTTTAATATGGCTCACACTAAAAGGAAGGGTCGTTTGAGGCAAGAACCCACTGCCTCTACCCCAGGCACCCCTTCCCAGATGAAAATTGAGGGGTTTTTCTCCCCGTCCGCAGCTTCCACACCTGGAGAAAAGTCTGCTGAGGGACAAGGAAAGGAACAGAACCTGTCCCTCTTGGACAATCAAACATCTCTTAGCCCAGGTGCTCCTGCTATTCCTCCACCTCCAATCCAGGGGAATCACCTAGACCTCATCCAGGAGAACCAGCCTACTGACCAGGGAGCCCTGAAGGCAGAGGGAGGACTTGGTGAGAATACCGGGGACTCTTTGCATGTTATTGAAGATGCAAGTAACGACGTTGTGAGGGGGGAGGAGCCGGCAGGCGAAATACAATTGATTTTGAAAGCCTGTCGTGCGGGGGGGGGGGGGGGGGGGTGAAAGCTAGTGTAATATTACCTAAATTGGAAAAACCTGATGTTATAACCTTGGATGCAATTTGGCAAGCAATAATAACTTTAGAAAAATCTCTCTCCTTGTTAGCTAGTTCAATGAATAATACACAAAATTTGGTACAAATTATAGAGCCGAAGGTAAATAATTATGATATACAAATGAAAGAAGTAACTAATAAGGTAACAACAGTACAAGAAGTACAGACTACTCTGATCCAGTCAGATTCTATGTTAAGGAGGAAGTTAGAAAACATCGAAAATAAAATGCGGTATTTAAATTTGAGAGTCCTTAATTTTTCAAGTATAAAACTGATTTCCCCTAAGGAACAATTTAAAAAATATTTAAAAGATATATTAATGATGTCTACTGATGCTATGCCAGAGTTAGCAAGTATCTATTTTATTCCTCTATTAAAAAATGGGAATGACTATAGAATTGGGGCCCCTAATTTAAATCTGGAAACAAGATTTAACAGCTTATTTAGAAGCTCCTACTGAAGAGCAGTTGGAACAAAGGGGAACGTTATTAGTATCCTTTGCTCGCCCAACAGAAAGAGATTTAATTTTAAGACTGTTCTTGAAAAATCATAGTAAACTGTATTATAGTCAAAAACTCTGAATTTATCCAGATATTGCGAAAGATACACAAAATCGTAGAAAAATCTTTGTAGGACTAGCTCAGGAGGTAAGACAGTTAGGCCCCCAGGTTAACATTAGATATCCTTGTAAGTGCTTAATGCAACATAGAGGGAAGAGTTACATCTTCTATGATCCAGTCCAGATGAGAAATTATGTGGATAAATGTAAAGAAGGGACTAGCTTAACCTGATAACCATAGCAGGAATAAGGATAAAGATAAAAGCTGCTGTTTTTTCCTCCAATTCTTCTTAAAGATTGCTTTAATTTGATGTTCCATTTTTCTTCTCCTGAGGTCCTTCGTTTATTTCTTTATACATTGGAAAGTGGGGAAAATAAGTTTACTGCTTATGTTTAAATTACTTGAATTCTATGTGAAAGGTATTAGGTAAATTTGCCGCTTTGTAAAAAACTTGTTAAAATTGATAAATAAAGAATTTAAAAAAAAAGAAAGTTCTTCAGTAGGCTCACAACTTCTGTTTGGCAGGGCATCTCAGCATCACCTGGAATTAATTTTATGTAATTACTGGTGGCCTTAGATTAAGACAGACGTGAGGTAATACATAGAATCCTTCCCCACGTGTGCTGTGAAAAGAGTTCTTGAGCTCAAACTTGAGAGATGTTATAGCTGCTGCCAGCTCCCAAGGAGCCCTGGACCCACTTGGTGTTGCCTCTCAAGTGGCAACACCATTATATGGGAGGTAATGGTAGTTTTTCAAAGATGGCCCATTTCAAAACTCCCTTCAGCACCAGAACTAGCCAATCTCTTCATTCAGCACATCTTCCATCTGCATGGGCTCTCTCGCTACATCCTCTTGGACCAAGGAGTGCAGTTTACGGCCTGCTTCTGGAAAAGTCTGTGCAAGAAGTTCGGGATTACCTTGGATTTTACTTCAACCTACCATCCTCAGAGCAATGGGCAATCCAGGTGACAAATCAGACCCTCAAGACCTTGCTATGGGCCTATGTAAACCAATACCAGGACAACTGGGCTTTGCTACTTTCATGGGCGGAGTTCTGCCACAGTAATCACATGAGCAGCTCGACCAGGTCCTCACTTTTTTTTTTTTTTTTTAATTTATTTATGAATTTTCCAAATACATTTCAAGAATCCACTTGAACAGAAAATCATGAGAAGAAAATAAAAAAAAAAGAATTGAAAGAAAATATTATATTGTAACTATTCACTTATCTCATACAATCCAAGTCCTCAATAAGGGGAATCCAAGAACACAACCCCAGGAAAATAGTACAGTAATCTTAAGGAAATTAGAGACTCATAACTGGACATCCTGAGCTCTCCTATCAGAGATAGATATTGATTTAAAATTCCTCTTCTTTCAAAAAAAAAAAAAGATGACAATTGAGATGGTTGAAAAAAGATATAGGAGACATTTTGGTATTTAATACGACATTTGCAAGGAAATCTGAGAAGAATAAAAGCACCCAATTCCAAAGCCTTGGCCCTCATTAATAAAACATTGCTGCCTCTTCTTCTGCATGAGTGTGGCAAGATCTGGATAAACTCTCACTTTTAAATTTAAGGTGGTTTTCAAACAATGGCGAAAAAACATTTTAAGGACCTAATCTGTTGGACTCTAAAAGAAAAGAGACAGAGAAACTAGATCCTTTTCAGAGGTTTCTAGAATTGTAGTAAGATCCACCTTAGCTGGCCTGGTCAAAGAAAGAATCTGCATATCATTTTGATCAGGAGAACCTTTCTTAAAGGATGGTACATAATATATCCTTGAAACCAGTGGTAGAGCTTGTTCGGGGATTTTAAGAATATCCATTAAGTATTTTTTCAACATTTCTTTAGAGGTGATAAGTGGATCCTTTGGAAAATTAATAAAACGGAGGTTTCTCCCCAAATGTGATTTTCCATTTGCTCTATTCTGTTTGATAGAAATTGATTTTCTTTAAGTAAAGCCTTCTGAAGAGCAGATGTACTTTCTAGATCCACTAGGTCTCAAGATTTTTTAATCTCACTAGTTTCACTTTCCATCTATTTCATCCGAGTATCTAAAACATTTACTCAATTCACCACTGGTTTTATCTGGACTGCAGTTTTGTTGTTTAAAGTCTGAATTGCTTCCCAAATAACCTCAAGCATGAATATAGTTGGCCTTACCATCTCAAGCAGTTGGAACCGGGATAGATCAAGAAAGTCCACTCCATACTTCTCCAGGAATCTCCCCTGCAGTGCTGAAATTCTCAAACCGCACTGAAGCACTTCCAACAGATCTCGCAGTCTCATAGTGAGGCCCAAAGCCACCTAAAACATTGATCAGTGCCATACTTCGTTGTGGTTCAGGCGATCTCGCCTCAGCAGGATTTGCAGGGGCCATCCATTCCTCTGGGACAAAGATGTCGATAGCTCTGGGAAGGAGTTGAGTCTTTCTTCCTCCTGATCAACCTCCAGCGAACCCACTCCCGGAGTAATGGCTTCCCGTCTCACGTGAGCGTCCATCGGACCCACCAGTGGGTTCAAAAAGGAAGCTGCTGAGACCTCCCACTCCTTAGCTCTCCATTTTTGGCCAGAGTGAGACATGTTTCAAATAAGGTAAGGCAAATATAAAGACAAGCTCAAGCATGTGCTGCTAGTTCCACCATCTTGGACACTTCCTGGGTCCTCTTCTTTCTATGTAGTGTTTGCCACCTTTGCATGTCTAAACCTATCCCGGTTCCTTTCACCTGCCCTGCAGCCAACCTAATAGGACATGAACTCTAGAACCTCTGGTAAAAGATGCACCATCTCCCGTAACAAGTGATGGCACTTTTTAAGAGACAGAAGGACAAAGTATGTCACCCAGCACCTTAACTGCAGCCTGGGCGCCTGGTAAGGCTTAGAATGAAAAACTTACTCTTCAAAATGCCTTCCTATGACAGCTAGGATCAGTAGCCTACAAACTAAAGTTACCCCCAACTCTTTGGATTCCTGACATCTTCCATGTATCCTTTCTGAAACCAATCATCTTATCTTAGCCAGCTAGACCAACTCTCAAACCCACCAAAATTGCAGCAGAAGAGGACACCCAGTAAATATCAAAGAGATCCTCCAGGAGAGTCAAGAATCAAATCTAGTACTTAATCTCCTGGAAGAACTTTGGCCCTAAAGAGAATTACGGGACTTCCACAGGAGATTCCCCAAGAAGCCCAAGCCGAGAAGACTGGGGAGGGGCTTTGTTAGGGGAGGGAACTGTTACGTTTGGCGACTCATGGGATTGCCCCGTGAGCTGTCATACTTACCCCAGTTGCTGTCTGATGCTGCCAGAAACCTCCTGTCACGTGAGGACACTGCCATTTGCTGCATGCTGCTGACCGCCGCTGATGCTGTCATCCCTGCCAGATTGCCGCCAACTCCCCTTAGGTGTGTGTGCATGTGTGCACATAATATAGGCCCTGCAGTAGGAAACTCAGAGCGATGCCTCCTGACTACTTAAGCTTTATTGGCCTATTTAATCAAAGGCCCTGCAGCATTGCTTCATATCAGCAATGGGTCTCCTGCCTAGAGCAGTGTGTTTTGCTCATGCATTCCTGTTTGTTCCTGCGTTCCTGTCCAGCCTTGCTTACCCAGCGTGTCTCATCCAGCCTTGCCATACCTCGTCTATCTTGTCCAGTCTTACCCTGGCCAGCTGTCTTACCCACTGCCTCTTCTGTGTCTTCGTCCTTCCTTGGCCTGACATCCTGATACTGATCTCTTGCTTTGGACCTGACCACAATTGCCTGCTGCCTAGACCTGGCTTCTTGGTTTTGTGATAGGCCGACAGGGGGAGAACATCAGACAGGC
Source organism: Rhinatrema bivittatum (assembly GCF_901001135.1). Lineage (NCBI taxonomy): Eukaryota > Metazoa > Chordata > Amphibia > Gymnophiona > Rhinatrematidae > Rhinatrema > Rhinatrema bivittatum. The sequence goes on from NC_042621.1 coordinate 39,655,845, forward strand.
GATAAATTTAAAATATAAAGCTGAATCAAGGAATCTAGACACACTTTTGCTTTCTTTGGGCATGGAAAAAGTGTTCCATTAAGTTGAATGGGTGTTTTTATTTGCAGCATTTAAAAGGCTGAGATTTGACTCCAGTTTCCATGGGTTTCTAGCCTGTACAATACTCCTAGAGTGCAAGTCAGGGTTAATCTTACTACATTGGCAGTTCCTGTTGGAGAGGTCCTCTTTCCACATTGCAAACCTCGGGAACGGTGGCCATTTTGGCTCCAAATAGAGACCATAAAGTAGACAAAAACTGAACTGGAAACCACAGTGCAACAATGAAAAAACAAAAATTTCATTCCTCATAAATCGTCAAACAATAAAAATATTAAATATTAATAATAAAACCATAATAAAAAGAATATTTCAAAACTGATATATAGAACATCCAATAATTAAAAATGCATACATTATTTTATATTTCCCAAACACCAATAAAATATTTCAAAACGGAACATCAAATAGCCAACAATTAAAATTAATAAAGATAAAAAAAAATCCCCCACTCTCCAAACCTGGGACCTTTTGATTTCAGTCACCCTGAGATTGCTGTGGATTAGGAGGGGGGCACACAATCTTTCGGCTCTGTCATACACGTGCATGTTCAATCTCGCACACACATGGTCTCCCTCTCTCTCATACACACATTCTCTCTCTCACACATGCTCATTCTCACACACGTTCCCTCTCTCATACACCCATGCTTTCACACACACATACTGTCTTAACATATATGCTCTCTCTCTCTCAAACATGCTCACATTCATTCTCAGTCACACATGCTCCTCTCAGACACACAGGCTCTCATACCTTCACTCTCACCCGCGCCTCTTCCTCTTTATTTCCTGGAGTCTGGAAGGGGGATCCCATGGCTGCCTTCTTTCTGACTGCTAGTCTGTTGGACTTTCTCCAATCATCAACTGCCAGTGTCCTGTCGGGCCTCCTCCATCCTTCAGCCACCTGTTGACCCTCTTTCCAATCTTCAACCGCCAGCAGGATGGGTGTACTGGTGGCCCTACTGCTTCCTTCACTCTTCTCTGGCTGGGATGCACCGGCGGCCTATCTGGATTCTTCTGCTGCAATGTGGGCTTTCTTCTATCCCTGCTCACTTTTTCTGGGCCCCCTTTTATGGTCTGGCAGACCCCTAGAAGTCTGTGGACCACAGGTCCATACATAACTTCCCAGCTAACAAGTTTTCAAAAGGCTTAGTCCTTCTATTGAAATTACCCACACTCTTACACTTATTGAGAGGCTTATGTAACTGTAAATAACTGAACCATCCCCAATAACTGTTATGAATAGAGTGTGGACCCCTGTTCCGAGGTAGAGTCAGTGCTACCAAAGGGGAGGATACCCTCTTCGGTCTCTACCGTCAGTCTCTACATTTTCATCAGCAAGACCTGCTGATGAAGATGTTCTGGACGAAGCCTTCACCCTGGAAGCGCGTGATCCCCCCCCCCCAGGAGGAGCCCGTAGGGACACGGCCACTGGGACTTAGGAGACTCCCTGAAGAGTGAAGACAGTCTGGATGCAGGCGCCTCCTGCAGGTCGTTGGTTCCAGACAGCTGGCGCCTCCAGCTGGTCGTGCGGAGTCCGGGAATAAACATTGGAGAATAGTCCAGAGGCAGTCCAGGGATCGTAGTCCAAAGAAAGGTCGAGAGCCGGTCCAGGAGCAGACGGGAGAATGGTCCAAAGCCAGTCCAGGAGAAACAACAGAGAAGGGTCCAAAGCCAGTCCAGGTCAATGCCAGAGAATCACCACCACCGGTCCGAAGGTCAGGAGCACAAGAGTCAATCCAACGGGAAGAAGCAGAAGCGGGACGAAGAGCGGATCCAGGAACACCAAACACAGGAACAGAGCACCAAGCCTCAATACTTAAGACCTTGCCTTAAGTACAGGAACCAGGAGGTGGAGTCCCAGGGGGAGCCATGACAATATCCAGTCATGGCTCCTTTAAATATCTTCTGCAGTCGCGCACGCGGCTCCTAGGAGGCTGAAGGGGAGGAGCCATGCGGCTGAGTGAGGCAACGGCCGCGAAGACGCCGAAACAGAGAGCTGCCTGTCGCCGCTGGAGCCTCCGAAGCACCTGATGAGAAATCAACGCTGTGACTGCCGACCCGACCCTGGTTGCGGCCTGCCGCTTCAATGAGGAGGCTGATCCGATTGAGCACAACAAAGGTTCTTTAGACTAAGGACTAAGGTAGGGAAGTTGGTAAGGTGGTGTGGGATCAAATAATTTGGAGACTTCGTCAGAATACTTCACTTTGTATGACTACAAAGAAGAATTTTACAAGACATTGTTCCACTGCACAAGATGAAACTGACCGACAGACAGGTGCTGCAGAGATTGTGGGGAAGTGGGATCCTTGTTTCACACGTGGTGGACACATCCTGTGATTTTTATATAGTGGAAAGAAATGATATCATGGATACATAAATAATGAGAACTTATCTTCCTATTGACCCCGCAATTTTATTAGGCTTACCAAGTCAAGCAAGCATGGTGTCCCTTTAATTATCCATTTACTGGTGGGGCGAGACAATGTAGCTCAGCACTGGAGTCTGCAGCTTAAATTGGCCCTAGAAATGTGAGTACATTATATGTGACAAATAGATATCACAAAGTATTAAAACTCTGGGACTCTCTTCTGAAATCTGCTGGTAAAGAAGTGGGATTTAGCGCATCTCCCCTTTATGTGTAAGACCTGGGATTCAATTGGTGACCTCCGTTACGAATTTGGAGGCACGAGTTTAATGGATTATTTTGGGGAGGGGTTGACATATAAGAATTTGATATGTAAGCTCTCTATAGCTACCATCTGTACCCTGGAAACAAGCTAAAAGTTAATGGAATTTACATAACTTTTTCTCATGTGCTCCCTGGTGAGTTTTTTTTGCTGTTGGAATCTTGGTTACTTACTTTTGTATGGATGCATCTTCATTATTGTAATGTTTTCTACCTATTTTAATAAATACTTTTAAAAAGGAATCTGAAAATAGAAAACAAGGAAGAAAAAAGTGAAAGAGTGAAGTGGAGCAAAGGACAAGCACACAAAAGAGGAAGGCCTTTGGCAGTTTCTGGTTTCCGTGGAATGTATTCAAGTATTTATCAGACTTATGCAATTTTCTCTAGTAACTCCACTGCAAACCTCCTCTTTCCAACTAGCTTTCAGCAAAGAACCATTATGTGCATCCAGTTCAACAGTATTCTTCCTTTTTCCCTTACATCATTTTCCACATCTGTGTTAGACAAACGTCACAGATTTCTGTGCAAATCTGTGGGCAGCTTCCTCAAATCAACTTTTAGTTGTCTATGCAGTATAGATAAATCATTATTGGCAGACAGCAGGATTCAGGTTACAAGGAACTACTGCTGAAAGTTCTGTTTCATTGGTCACAGGCCGCCCTAAGCGGTGATCTCTCTCTCCTCTCCCCCCCCCCCCCCCCCCCCCCCGACTCCCTGCATCTTACCTACCTCCATGTCGCACCGCACAACTCCTTCCCTCTTCAAACATGGCGTTCTCGCGTCAACCTATGGTGTCCCACCCAATTTCGGCACCCTAGGCGGCTGCTTAGTCCACCTAATATGTGGCCTGGTCATAGGTTTCTAAGAGTGGGCCTGGTCATAGGTTTCTAAGAGTACTAGGCTTAGTGCTGTGAGAGCACATAGTCTGACCCAACCTAAGCTGGAGAGCAAGCAATACAGAATGCTATCCAATAGTCCTCCAGGCTGATCCCAGCTCCACATGCTGCTGTTACAGTCATGAACACCTGAAACACCTATTCCTTCTCTTCAAAACATTTCAGTTCATGCCAGTCCATTAGCTCAGTGTCAAGCGCTATGCACTGCCAAGTGAAAGACAATTCAATTCCTGTGCCCAGCTTCTGCTCTTCAAGCTGGCTGGGAATGCTGCAGAGGTAGCGTTCATAGCCATTGAGGAAGGCAGTCTCAGCCACTGCTGACCAGCTTTAGGGTCCATGGTTGCAAGGTCATGGAAGAAGCCATAGTGCATAGCTCTTGCTCAAGATCTGTCACTGGGCGCAGTGAGTCAAGGGAGAAATGTTTAAGGGGAAAATCCCCCACATACTGCAACTGAAGGCTCATTGCACAGGAGTCCAGAGCATGACTTCAATTAAGCTGGAAGCCTAAAGAAGCAGGAGAAAACTGAACCCCCTCCCTCCCCCCCAAAAAAACAAAAAACCCAATCTCTCACTACCAGGGTACAATGGTTGAATCATTCGTTTTCCTGAATGGTCACCTGCCATTTCTTAATGGTATCTCATCCAAGTACTAGCGAGGTCCAACCCTGCTGAGCCAGGCATCAACAGGAAGCGTGATGTGAGTGAATGATTCATTTGGAATCATATTATGACTTACTTCAATGTAAGAATGGACAATGTGGAGGAGTTTCCTAATGCAGGGTTACAGCCCACCTTCCAGTTCTCAAATGTCTTACCGGAGTCCCTGTAGTCTGCTGGTCTTGGGCACTTTCTGTTCCTATATTCCATTCATCTTCAGAGCGCTGACCTAATGCACCTGCTTCTAGAAAGAAAAGGAGCAACAGAAAATCTACAGCAGAACCGTGAGAATCCTTAGAACATATCTATAATCAAAGCAGCAACTCTGCAGCCCTTAGATTAGCATTTATTCTGAAGATCACTGTAATTGCTTTAGCTTACAGTAGTGATTTGCAGTGCTCACTGATCAATTAGCTACGGTTCCCACCCTCACACCCTCTCTCTTCTCTATGGACTCAGATTTGGTGCATGGAGAAGATGGTATCTGAAATACTCACCCATCTCAATTCCTGTTCAGTTGTTTGTGCAAGAGCTGTTTATACGAGACACTTTTCAGGCAATGTAAAAACTGGACAAACTTTGCAGAAAGCAAAAACTTTGCAGAAAGCAAAAAGCTGGAAAGGTGGGCAAAACTATATGTCTTGATCATACCCTGCGTCTCAGAAATAAAGGTGAATTATCACATTCAATCGAGGAACTGAACCATAGACCTTAGTCTTCAGCCGCAAAGTAAGAAGAGTGGTTTTACTGTATCAAATATAACCCACAAACACCTCACAAAGCGTCTCAAAGTGAGAATAGCAAAGGCAAGTTAGGTTCACTTAAAAAATGTAAACTATTTTTATTTAGATCTTTTGCCACATATTGATCAGTCATGTTGGACCACATGCTCCTCTGAAGGAACAGCAATGTCATCAAGCACTGGAAAAGCTGCTTCTACTTGCTTGTGCCAGAAATTGCATATATTACATCTCCCATAGTTTGCATGAATTTGTTTTTCTAGATTTTGACATGTAAAAGCCATTTCTTAATGTCTTGTACACCCTCAGATTACAGAGGGGTGAGCACATACACATTGCTGGTGACAGAGAAAGAGAATGGTTGTTTAATGTATCATGAGCATTAAAATCCCAAAGCATACTAGATAACATTTTCAAAAGGACTATATTAGTTACCATCTCCAGATAACCGATGACCAGAAATTATTTCCTGAATTTGAAAGTTCAGTAGTTCTGTGTGTTTCTGTTGCCAGTTTGTCTTTTGAGTATTTGATATAACATCATTACAGGAAGAAAACACACCCACAAAAATCATTAGAAAAAAACCCAAACAGCAGCTCTTTCATGTGCAGACAATAAAACTCTTCATTTTCAAAAACAAACATGATTTTCACCCGCTCCTGCCTAGACAACTAAAACCCTGGGGAAAGCAGAGTTGCTTACCTGTAATAGGTGTTCTAGGACAGCAGGATATTAGTCCTCACAGATGGGTGACATCATCAGATGGAGCCCCACACGGGAAACTTTGACTGGCACACTGAACATGCCCAGCATGGCATTATCCATGTGGCCACGCGGGGTCCCTCTTCAGTCTCGTATCTTAGTGAAAAAAGACGAACAAAAAAATAAAATAAAATGATGGAGAACCCAACTCCATGGGGTGGCAGGCAGGTTTCCTGAGGACTAACATCCTGCTGTCCTAGGAGAACACCTGTTACAGGTAAGCAACTCTGCTTTCTCCTAGGACAAACAGGAAAGTAGTCCTCACAGATGGATGAATACCAAGCTATCAGCTGCCCCCGGAAATAACAGAACCCACAGCACTTAACCACGTGCCAATGGGCACAATAACAGAAGTGCTGAGGGTGAGAACAGGAGGCAGCACAAATCAGACACTGGGCCCTAGGTAGGGAGAGTTGGGTTCTTATGCTTGGAACAAATTACGGAGGACAGACTGGCCACAGGTATTGTCATGCCAACCATTCTTGTCCAAACAGTAATGGGTGGTGAACATATGCAGGGAGCTCCATGTCGCAGTCTTGCAGATCTCAGTGATGGGGACTGCACAAAAGTGTGCCACTGATGCTGCCATGGCCCGAACTGAGTGCGCCTTGATGCGGCCTCCAAGCAGAAGGCTTGCCTGCTCGTAGCAGGATTATACAGTTCGCCAGGTGAAGAGGGTTTGCTTGCCCACCGCAATGTCAAGTCTGTCCTTATCAAAGGAGACAAAGTTGTATGGACTGCCTGTGGGCTGCCATGCGCTCAAGATGAAAGGCAAGAACACGCTTGCAGTCCAGGCTGTGCAGAGCCCATTCACCCTGGTGGGATTGGGGCCTCAGAAAGAAGGTGGGCAAAATGATGTACTGATTGAGATGGAAATCAGTCACCACCTTAGGCAGAAACTTAGGGTTAGTGCGTAGAACCACCCTGTCATGAAGGAACACCCGGTACTAATGCCTGAAGCTCCCTGACCCTGCAAGCAAAGGAAAATGACTTTCCAGGTGAGATGTTTAAGCTCGCAGGAACACATAGGCTCGAAAGGAGGCTGCATGAGCTGTGCTAGTACCACGTTGAGGTCCCAGGACACAATAGAACGACGCAGAAGGGGCTTTAGTTGCAACATGCCCCTCATGAAGTGGCCCACCAAGGGCTGCGCAGAAATGGGCGTACCACTTATCCCCTGGTGATAAGCACTGATAGCACTCAGGTGGACTCTTATCAAAGTAGTCTGTAGGTCAGACTCCAAGAGGGACCACAAATAGTCCAATAGTCGTGGAGTGCGGCACAAGAAAGGGTCTAAGCCCTTTGCCCCACACCAGAGAACCTCCTCCACTTCAACCAGTAAGACTTCCTGGTGGAAGGAGATATAGGAAGAGAGGGTGAGGAGTCATCCAGAGAGTTACCGGGGACAGAGAGAGAACCAGCTGACGGTCCCGACGGGGACTCCCGAGTGTCTCACAGCATCTGACGTCACTGTTAGGCGACGCCAGAAGGGGCCTTCAAAAGCGGCCCTTAATGCTAGAATCCCTCAGAGATTGGGAGAGGGTGAGAAGGAGTCCAGAGAGTTACCGGGGACAGAGAGAAAACCAGCCGACGGTCCTGACGGGGACTCCGGAGTGTTTCACAGCATCTGACATCACTGTTAGGCGACGCCGGAAGGGACCTTCAAAAGCGGCCCATTTGCGTCGCGTCGCCTAAGCTGTGTGTGCGGCTTTGCTCCATCTTCAGACCACGTTTCCCTATAAATTTAACATCTTTTGGGACTTCTCATCTTTTTCCATCTCTAGAAGGGGAAATCTTGGTGACAACGCAACTGTACCCAAGCCAAGTGATCCTTTCATTAACTTATTTCTTGCTATTTGGCTATCTTGATAGTTTTCAGTTAAGCTATGCCCCACTCATCCCGGAAATGTCAGGCTCGAGAAAGGCCACAAATGGAAGGAACAATAGCAACACCGGTATTGAGCCCCATGGATGCCCATATCAGGAGGGGAGTTTTATTGCTGGGTGAATTGTCGCTTGAAGGGAACCAGGAAGGTATGGATTCCCTTCATGACTCGGTATTTTCTTTATCCCCGGTTTCCAGAACACCACCTGAAAATCCCGCAAGTACAAGATCAATATCAAATGTGAATACCCCATCCCTATTGTTGGAGAAGGTGGAGAACACTGGAACATCAACGATATTTGGTGCGGAGGGAGTTACTCCTGCTGAAGTTTCAGGTGGGATCATAAAAGAGGGGCAGATGCTACACCAAACTGAACTAAATATTTCTTCAAGTTGTGAAAATGATATTGAGCCTATTGTTAGACCACCTGTGTTTTCATTGGAGACAATTTGGAGACTTTAGTTGTGATGAATAAAAATTTCACTACATCCTTAATGCCATTGATAAAAAGAGTAGAAAAGGTAGAGATTAAAGTAAATAAGGTGATGTCTGATTATATTAGAAGAGATCAGGATATTGAGTCAACTAAAGTAGATATTAAGAAATTGGTAGAACAAAATGTAATGTTAATAAAAGAAAATCAATATATTTCAAGAAAAATGGAAAATCTGGAAAACCGGATCCGTAATAAAAATTTAAGACTGGTGAACTTTTCCAAGTTGCCAGCAATTTCCGCAAAAGGAATGTGGAATACATTTGCTATAGAATTTTAAAAAATTCCTCAGCAAGCTTTACCTCCACTGAATCAAATTTATTATCTTCCTTCATGGAAGAAAGAGGAAAAGGATCAAGGTTTTCAAGAAATTGTTCCATTAAAAGTCTCAGAATTTCTAGAGTCCTCAAATGTAGAGGAGGCCCAATCGGCCACTATGATTATTTCATTCCTTTTAAGTACAGAGATTGGGTCTTAAGGCTTTACTTTAGAAATATTAAAGAGAAATTCTATCAATTAAGTGTCAGGATATTTCCTGACGTAACCAAAGAAACACAAATAAGAAGACGACAGTTCTTGATAATGAAACCAAAGTTAGATCAGATGGGAGCTTTGTTTAAACTAAAGTTCCCATGTAAATGTTGTGTATCTTATCAAAATGTTAATTACTGTTTTTTTCAACCTTCACAGTTGTCAAAATTTGTAAGTGATACAACTAAAGATGAAATACTTGGTCTAGTAACCCACTAGACGTTTACGAAGTTCTCAAATTGTTAAAGAAACTCCCTTGGTTAGGGTTTGTGTAATTATTTCCTCTGACAAATAGTATGGCTTTATAACCTTCAATTGTTCAATGGATTAAGTGTAATGCTTTCTTATTTTTTCTTATTTAGAAGATTTCTGTAAATCATATGATGTATTATATCAAGAGGTTCTTGATTATGTAATTTGAAAAGTTGATAAATAAAAAATTAAAAAAAAACCCAAAAACTTCCTGGTGGAAGGCTTTCGGGAAGCCACCAGTACATGCGACAGTATCAGAGAGGTCGAGAGACTGCAAGACTACCCTTTCAACATGCAGGCAGTCAGGGCCAGCAACTGGAGGTTCGGGTGCGCAATCTGCCCTGATCCTGCGAGATCAGGTCAGGGGATGTGCCCAGACGTATGGGCTCCCGGATCAATAGGTCACGCAGGATCGGGAACCAGACTTGTCACAGCCAGTATGGGGCAACCAGAATCATGGTACCCTATCCTGCTGGAGCTTCATGAAGTCTTCCCCACCAACAGGAGTGGAGGATACATGTACAGTAGGCCCTTGCCCCAAAACCGGGCAAAGGCATCCGAGGCTGGTTCCCCAGCCTCCCTGTACAGGGAACAGAAGTGGATCACTTTGTAATTCCGAGGGGAGGCAAAGAGATCCACATCCGGAATGCCCCACAGGCGGAAGATTCTGTTCGCAGCTGTTGGGTTGAGTGACCATTCGTGGGGGTGGAATGTTCAACTCAGGCGGTCCGCCACCACATTCTCCGCCCCTGCAAGGTAAACTGCTCACAAGAGCATGTCCTTGGACAGGGCCAGGCCCAAATCTGTACTGCCTCCTGGCAAAGCAGGAAGGAGGATGTACCACACTGCAACTTGGTTGTCTGGATCAAAACAACTTTGTGGGCCAGGTGATCCTGGAACGCCGAGAGGGCATACCGAATCACTCACAGCTCCAGGAAATGTATTTGACAACTTGCCTCCTGCTCCGGCCACATGTCTTGCGTGTGGATACTGCCCACCTGTTCTCCCCAGCACAAGATGGAGGCATCGGTGGTCAGCACCAATTGAGGGGATGGCGCTTGGAAGGGAAGGCCTCTTTCCAAGTTAGTCAGACTTTCCCACCAGGAAAGGGAGGCCCAGAGTGGCGAGTTAACCTGCACTGGCGCTGAGAGGTCCTGGGTGGCCTGGAGCCACGGAGAGTGGAATGTCTACTGCGCTGCCTGCATGGGTAACCGGGCAAGTGGAGTGACATGAACAGACGCTGCCATGTGGCCCAGCAAGTGGAGCAGAACCCAGGCAGAAACAGTCTGATGCCAGTGGATGGAGCACACCATTGATGCCAGGGTCTGGTCATGGTATCGGGGAAGAAATGCTCTGGCGAGAGTTGTGTCTAGCAGAGCCCCAATAAATGCCAGCTGCTGGGATGGGCTCAAATGATATTTCAGTAGATTGATCACTAACCCCAGTGAATGTAGCACTTTGGCTATGAAGTGGAGGGAGTGCAGAACACCTTTCTTGTGTGGTGCTTCTGATGAGCCAGTCATCCAGGTAGGGGAACATGTGCACTCCACTGCGGTGCAGGTGTGCCCCCTACTACTGCCAGACATTTTGTGAAGACCCGCGGGACTGAGGCAATGCCGAAAGGCAGCACCCGGTATTGGAAAAGCCTGTGGTCCACTAGGAAGCGAAGATACTTCCTGTGAGGCAGGAATATGGCTATATGAGCGTAAGCGTCCTTCAGATCGAGAGAACAAAGCCAATCTCCTTTGTGAAGGAGAGGAATCAGGGTGCCCAAGGATACCATCTTGAAGTGTTCTCACTGTAAGAAGCTGTTTAAGGCTCTGAGGTCGAGAATGGGCTGGAGGCTGATTGTTTTGTTTGGTATCAGAAAATACCTCGAGTAGAATCCCTGACCCTGTTGGGAGCAGGGCATGAGTTCGACAGCTCCAGCTTTTAGCAAGGCTGAGAGTTCCAACTCGAGGACTGTCTGATGTCCTGAGGGGTCCCATGTTGAGAGTGGCAGAGAATCCTCCAGGACTGTTTTGAAGTTTAGGCGGTAATAGGGATGTGAATCGTTTTAGGACGATTAAAATTATCGTCCGATAATTTTAATATCGTCTTAAACCGTTATGGAACACAATACAATAGAGATTCTAACGATTTATCGTTATAAATCGTTAGAATCGTGAGCCGGCACACTAAAACCCCCTAAAACCCACCCCCGACCCTTTAAATTAAATCCCCCACCCTCCCGAACCCCCCCCCAAATGACTTAAATAACCTGCGGGTCCAGCGGCGGTCCGGAACGGCAGCGGTCCGGAACGGGCTCCTGCTCCTGAATCTTGTTGTCTTCAGCCGGCGCCATTTTCCAAAATGGCGCCGAAAAATGGCGGCGGCCATAGACGAACACGATTGGACGGCAGGAGGTCCTTCCGGACCCCCGCTGGACTTTTGGCAAGTCTCGTGGGGGTCAGGAGGCCCCCCACAAGCTGGCCAAAAGTTCCTGGAGGTCCAGCGGGGGTCAGGGAGCGATTTCCCGCCGCGAATCGTTTTCGTACGGAAAATGGCGCCGGCCATACGCGTATGGCCGGCGCCATTTTCCGTATGGAAAATGGCGCCGGCAGGAGATCGACTGCAGGAGGTTGTTCAGCGAGGCGCCGGAACCCTCACTGAACGACCTCCTGCAGTCGATCTCCTGCCGGCGCCATTTTCCGTACGAAAACGATTCCGTACGAAAACGATTCGCGGCGGGAAATCGCTCCCTGACCCCCGCTGGACCTCCACATCTTGTTAACCGAACTATACCTATCTGGCACCAGCATTGTAGTAACAATTGCTGTTAACCTCTATTTCTTCTCATCCCTCGCCAACTCCACTACAATGTACCCTCTCTCTATCCCACGTATACATCACTCCCCCCACAAACTCCCCCCACAAACCCTTACCTCCCCCATATCCCCGCTCCCCAATTCACAGCAAACACCTCATACCCATCATGGTATCTCCCTTTGCACAATTCTTAGGCCTCTACCATAGCAATACTTCTTTTTAATGCCCAATCTATTTAAAAAAAAGCTCAGATTCTATTTGACCTGCTTACCGACACTAACCCAGACATATGTGCCATCACCGAGTCCTGGCTCAAGGACACTGACCAAGTCTTCATCAATCAGCTACCTACCCAGTCCTACAATATTTTCTCAATCCTGAGACCCAAAAAAAGAGGCAGAGGCCTCATCCTCGCTGCAAAAAAAACATCTCAATCTTAAACCCCAAAAAATCACTGCCCCCCATAAACTCGAAATTGGCCTCTTCAAAGCCAAAGAGCTTCAGGTTTGCCTCATATACGCCCCCCCCCCCCCCCCCAGGGCAGCTTGATCAGGATCCATCCCCCTTCATCGAATTTTTATCAGACAACATCACTATTGACACCCCTGCCATAATTCTAGGTGACTTCAACCTCCATGTAGATGCCCTCCCTTCTCTCCCCATCCTGCAAACTCTTCCTAAACACCCTTCATGCTATAGGCTTCAGACAACTGATCACAACCCCCACACAAAGCAGGTCATACCCTTGATCTGATATTCATTAATGCTAACATTCAATCTCACCATACCCCCTCTACAATCCCGGTCCCATGGTCCGACCACTCCCTTATAAATGCTCTCCTCACCATAAACACCCCCACCCCCCAACCTACCCTCTCCTACAGCACTATCTCCTACCGTAAACTCTGCTCTACTGAAACTCTCATTACAGCATTTGAAGAAAAATCACTGTGTATTGACATTACCAACCCTGATACTTCACTATCATGGAACAATCTCACCACCACCATAGCTGATGAAGTCTGCCCTATAGTAAAAAAGAAAATTTCCCACAAGACAATAAAAAAAACCTTGGTACACTACTGAATTAAAAAAACTAAAAAATGAATTGAGAAATGAAGAAAGAGCCTGCCGAAAAACCCCATCCTCAGCTCACGCAGCTGCCTACAAATCTTCTCTTCACTCATATAGACAATCGACCCTAAAAGCAAAACGAGACTACCATTCCGCCAAAATACACGATTACCAATTCAACTCCAATGCTCTCTTCTCTTATGTCTCTGAACTTACCACCCCCTCCCCCCTCCCTCCACTGAAGAAAATGCCAGCACTAAATGCGAGGAACTTGCCATGTTTTTTAAAAACAAAATCACTAATGTCCTTCAATGTTTCCCTGGTAAGCCTTCCCCAGTCAACTCCCTCCCCAAAAGCTCAAGCGCCAACCTTGAGTCCCTTGAACTCACCTTTCCTAAACAGATTGAACGAATCCTCCAAAAGGCTAAACCCACCACATCTGATATAATCCCCACTAAGACTCTTCTTTCCATCCCTGCCACCATATCAAAACTACTAGCTGACATAATAAACTGCTCCCTCTCACATGACAAAGTACCCGACCCCCTTAAACATGCAGTAGTCAAACCCCTGCTAAAAAAACCTAACCTTGACCCCAGCATCCCAGCTAACTATAGTCCTATTTCTAACCTGCCTTTCATAGCTAAAATAATGGAGAAAATAGTCAATACCCAGCTTACTGAATTCCTTGAAGAGCACAACACCCTTCACCCGGCTCAATTTGGCTTTCGTAAAGCCCTTAACACTGAAAGCCTCCTTCTTACCCTTTCTGACACTATACTCAAGGGATTGGACCATGGTCAATCATACATACTGGCCCTACTTGATATATATCTGCTGCCTTTGACACCATTAATCATACCATTCTCCTCACCTGCCTAGCAGAAATCGGTGTCACAGGTTCTGCACTGCAATGGTTCTCTTATCTCGACAACAGAAATTACACTGTAAAAATAGCGAATTGCGAATCATCCCACATTCCCCTCTCCCAGGGTATCCCGCAGGGCTCCTCCCTCTCTTCCACTCTCTTCAATATCTATCTCCTCCCCCTCTGCTATCTCCTCTCTGATCTTGGCCTAAAGTTCTTCATGTATACTGAAGACGTTCAAATCCTCATCCCGCTTCAAGAATCCCTCCCCAAAACATTACTGTTTTGGGATTCCTGCCTTACTTCAATTAACACCCACCTCTCAAACCTATATCTAGCTTTAAATGTAACAAAAACGGAGCTCCTCACAATCACCAATCCCCCAGCTTGCTTGCTCCCTGCCTTAAGCAACACCAACCCTCCACCTGAAACATTCACCTGCAATGTGAGAGATCTCGGTGTCTATCTTGACCAACATTTAAATTTCAAATCTCACATCCACAATACCATAAAAACAGGCTTCTTCAAATTGCACATCCTAAAGAAACTTAAACCCCTTCTATATACCCAAGACCTCCGCACAGTCCTACAGGCAACTATCTTAACTAAACTGGACTATTGCAATTCTTTATTGCTGGGCCTCCCTCTCTATCCAACCCCTCCAACTTTTACAGAATGCCATGGCCAGAATCCTAACAAACGCACGTAAATCGGATCACATTACCCCTATCCTAAAAGACCTCCACTGGTTACCCATAACCTCACGCATAAAATATAAAACTCTCACCATCCTCCACAATTTATTGTACAATCAAAATCACACTTGGTTCAAGAATGCACCTCTTTTCCGATCATCTACCCACCCCTCCAGATCCAACCTTGCTGGTACCCTATTACACCCCCTCCCTAAAAACTGCTCACCACACCTCAACCAGAGAAAGGGCTTTCTCTATTGCCGGCCCTTCCCTATGGAACACCCTGCCCACGGCCCTCCGTCTAGAACCTAACCTGTCTAAATTTTAAAAAGGGCTCAAAACCTGGCTCCTTACATTAGCTTACCCAGACGTTGACCAAACTTAGCTTGCACTCTAACCCCGCAGCCCACCCTTTCCCCTCTCCTCCTTTCTGCCTCTCCTTTCTCCCTCATTCTTCACCCCAAGCAAAGACTCCAAAACCCCGCAGCCCACCCTTTCCGCTCTCCTCCTTTCTGCGTCTCCTTTTCTCCCCCATTCTTCACCCCAAGCAAAGACTCCAAAATATAGTTTCTCCCCCCTAAGCAATGATGCCTAAATTCTGTTATTAGTTTCCCCTCACCCTCCTTTAAGCCTACCTTACCATTCTCTCCCCCCCCCCCCCAACCTCTCCCTGTCACTGCCATCACTGGTCTGGTACCTACCAGCCCACCTGTACATGGTTTCTATTGTTAATTTATTTTCTTCAAATGTTCCTATCAAATTTCTCTCTTTCCCTATCCTTCCTACTGCTGTCCTCTCTCCTCTTTCATTGCTGCTCCCCTTTCCCCATCCCTGTTTATTGTATCTCACTCTCTTGTTATTTTTGTTACAATGTAAACCGGCATGATGTTCCGACGAATGTCGGTATATAAAAATCAATCAATCAATAAATAAATAATTGGTATCGCTCCAGAGGGGGACCTCGGTGGCTGATGGGGACTCGGTGGCTGATGGGGGTTCTTCCGACTCAACCGGAGCCCTGGGCACCGGTTGAGTCGGAAGAACACTCAACAGGATGTCAAGACGCTCCAGCAGAGGCGCTAACAATGCAGGCGCTGGCTCTAGGACTGGTATGGGGCAGTTCAATGCTCCGGAGGGCTCAGAGCACTGCCTGTTGCACCCTGTGGTCCAACTCCTCCTGAAAGTCTGGCAATGGGAATGTGGATGACGGAGGAGGAGGAGGACAAGATGTCACTAGAGCCTCCACGGGGGCAGAGGAGGTTTGGTGCCTGGCACTGCACTCTGTGGGGAACGCCTGGGACTCTTGGGTTTGGAAGAGGATGGGCCAGCACTCCCCTATGTGACGACTGCTGGTGCCTGTGTTTCTCTCGGAGCTTGGCCCAGTCTTTCTCCAGCGCAGAGGAAGCAGATGATCCAGATGCCTTGGAATGGTCAGACGATGGAGAGGGCCAGTCCCCCGAGCCCCTCTCTTCGCTAGGAGGGATCGGATATAGAGGGTGACAGAGTCAGAGGGGTCTCTGTGACCCTTCAGTGTCGAAGTTCCTTATGCTGGAGTTGATGGAGCCAACCTTTTTGGCGCCAAAAAGCTGCTCCATCTTGTCCAGCTGGGAACCATGGCCTTTGGGGGTCATTTGAGCACAGTCGGGACACTCATGGATGTCGCAGGAAGGCCCCAGGCTCTGTGAGAGACATGGCCCGTGGGCACTTATGAAAACCAGACGTCATGAAAATAAACCAGCAAATGGTCGATGGACGCGGCCACCGGGAGGCAGCATGCTTGGGAATTGACCGCAAAGAACGAGAGAAACACCTACCAAGACGCAGGGGGAACAGACAGTGAAGAGGGACCCCGCCCGGAGGAAAAAAATGGAGGTGAAAACCACGAGGAAAAGAGGTTTTTTTTGAAAATTTTTGGAGAGAGCTCCAAGAACTGTGAGGTGACTGCTTCGCGGAAAAAATGAGACTGAAGAGAGACCGTGTGTGGCTGTGTGGATAGTGGCATGCTGGGCATGCTCAGTGTGCCAGTCAAAGTTTCTAGAAACTTTGACAAAAATGTTCCATGCTGGGCTCCATCTGATGATGTCACCCACCTGTGAGGACTACCATCCTGCTTGTCCTAGGAGAAAAAGTTTCCTTTTACCTCCAATTGGCATTTCAGCAACTGGCCTGCACTGTTCTCAGCTCTTTATAACTTTGTTTCTTTACTTTAAAAAGTGTAAAATATATATGTGCACATTTAATGACAATGTGCATGCAAATGTTCTTTGTTTTCAAGCTCCTATCATCTTGCAGACCTATAAAATGGATTCATACTCTTTAAAACACATTTGGTTCACTATGTAACATTTTAGCCAGACTGGTTTCTTGAAATAACAAAAATCCCTTCTCAGTGCTTTCATTTTGGGTCTGCCTTTCTTGAAACCGTGCAGGCTCCATGACAGAAACCCCAAGCAAGGTCCAGAAAAAGGCACCTTTTTGGATTTGCCTGTGGAACTCTTCCCAGAGAATCTGAAAGCAGATAAGGATCATAAAAGCCCATCTTCATTCCTGGCGTAATATGCCACAGACCTTAGCCTACCTTTGGCTTTCTTCTCACTTCTTCGCAACCAGGGACCCTCTCTGTGCTTAACCCAAGCTTTCGTAAATTCAGTTATTGCTTTTGCCTCCATCGCCTCCTTTTGGGAGGCAGTCTCATATATCCGCCACCTTCCTATATAAGGAGGCCCCTTAGCTGATGCTCACCTCCAGACCCACATAAAATATTTTTAAAAACATAAAACAGTTTTCTACATAACTTGTTGCTTACGATCCTCGTCCACTGGGATTCAGGTGTGGTAGGCTGTGCAGTGAGATTGTGGGAGCAAAGCACGTGTGATAGGAAGCAATGCAGAGTCCACCTCTGTAACCCCTACTACCCACCTTGCACATTGTTTTACATCCAGACACAAGAGCTTTCACAGATATTTTTGGAAAGATAAAAATGAGCTAAACTGCAGCACCACATACTCCAAATGATACCGCAGTGCTCATCTCCTCCCAAAGCAATAGAAAAACGAATTAAGCCAAACGGAGGAGCCTCACAGAAACCTGGTGCACAACTTGCCAGATAAAGCTAGTCTTATATTGTTAATTGGTATCGCACAAGAGAGAAACAAAAGTCATATAGGATACAGACACATAGTAACATACAACAGTTAAATGGCAAAAAATATATATTTCATAGAATTACAAACAAGATAAAAGAATGAGAAAACTGTACAACTTTAGAATTTAAAAACTGTTCATCTTGACAGGGGAAGAAATACAAGCTCTTCTCTTTGTGTGAAGCACAGACCGTGCACATCCGACATTTTATGCTACAACTGGATACTGGTCTGAATATAACTCTACTTAAAGCTTTAATAACAGGACTTAAACCGGCTCTGTCCAGTTAGAAATATATACATAATCACAACCTTTTATCAAACTAAAAATTAAATTATAAAATCCTTTAAAAACAAATATATTTTAGAATGCTCGAGTTCTGTGAACTCAGCACTGGGGGGGAAAATCTCTTAAGCCATGCCATGCCTTGTCCCATGTAACCCACAACCCATGCTGTGCCCTACTGCTGTGTAACCCGTGTCCCGCACCATGACTTGCACCCATGTATGCTGTGGCCTGAACTATGCCCTACCTCATGTAACCCTGTGTAACCTGTGACCTTGCCCCATCCTACCCTTCCCCCCTATAACCTACTGTGCTCTGCTCCCATGGAAACTGCAGTCCTGCTATTTAACCGGCAACCTACACCATGCCCTGCCCTTGTGTAATCTGTGGTTTGGACTGTGCCCATGTGTGACTAGGGCCCCAGAATCTGGACCATGCCCATGTAAACCTCGCCCACAATGTGCCCTGCTCCCCCCTTCACCTCTTTGTAACCCACCGCATACCCCATGCCTGGCCCCCGTTTGACAAATGGCCTGCACCTTGCTCCCAACCTGAGGGAGTGTTTCAGCTCCTTTGAAAGCAGAAGGGTAAAAAAAAATGTTGGCTTGTTGTGGTGCCTTTTGTACAAACCATCTCCGAAAGCATTCTCCAGTCAGGCCAGTGTGTCAGCAGCATCTCCGTGTACCAAAAGAAGGGAAAACTAAAGGCAAGAGACATTTGGAAAAGCAGAGTGAATGGCTGCAGCTGACAGGAGTGACAGGATTTGAGCCAGAGCTCTGTGATACTGGTCCTGCTGTGCAGTTATCGCAAGACATAGTACAGACAGCAACACGAACACAAGGCAAGTCCAATGCAGTTCCCTTTTATTTTCTGTGGTGTCTGACTGGCTGGGACTCCCTGCCCCAGGTGGGAGAAAGCCCAGGCAGGCGTGTTCCCTCGGGTAAGGTAAGGTGACGCGTCTTAGCACAGACGACAGCCCGCTCCTTTGCTTTCTATAGTCTTTATTTTAATTATCTTATTTAAATTAGAAACAAATTCTCAAGTAAAAGGAAGTCTGATCCCCTCTCGATGCACGGGTGGGAAAGGGAGACATCTTTGGATTCTTATTTAAAGCATGAGACTTTTTTTTTTTTTTTTTTTAAAAACAAAACAAAAAAAAAAAAAAGTTCAAACCAATGTTTTAAGGGTTTTGTTTAAAAAGACCAGACTGCAATTCTAATACACAAACAGGAACAAACACCCATAACAAGAGGAAATGAATTCTGGGAGAAATTCTGTGTAAAGAGAACAAAAAGGCTAAAATATGGAAGGGGGAGGAGGGAGAAGTGCAGGAGGAGGAGAAGACGACAGCAAGTTTTTACCCACCTTGTCTCTAACAAAAAAAAAAAAAAAAAAAAAAAGTGCCAAGGTTTTCTCAGGATACCCCACACTCCAGAAAGTTTCAACACCTTCCTTCAGAGTTTAGAAACAGGAGTGTGGCCTCCCACTTACAGGGAGCGAGAAAGACATGGTGGTGGGAGTCGGGGAGGAAGAGAAGCAAACAAATTGAAAAATCTATCTGCTAGGAGTGAACAATACAACATCAAAATGTGGTGCTTTCAGCGGAACAATACAAAAGCTAAAATGTACACAAAAGGTTGGTTGTTTGTTTTTTTAAATCTACTGTACTGTAAGTTCATTTCCAATGCAACGATCTACTCAACACCAAAAATGGTCATATATCTATCATAAATACAGAAAGTCCATTTTTTTTCTTTTTAAAACTTATTATTTTTTTTTTAGCTACAAGTCCTCAACACTCTTTGTGTGGTTTTTTTCAGGTTTGCAAAAATGTGAGTGAACCTCATGTCCCTTGAAAAACCGGCTTCAGCAGAAAAGCTATCGACCCCAGAAAGCAAAGACTGTCACATTATTTTCTTTAGGAATACTTTGTCCATTTAAATTAAAAACAAGAATCCATTTTTGGGACCTAAAATATATATACACCTATATCTATCTATATTGATAGACAGATAGAGATTATATATATAGATATAGATAAAATAATTACTCTGGAACCAGACCAAAGTGTGAGCAATTGACCTGAGGATAAAAAGACATATTACATTTCTTTTTTTTCTTTTAGCAAGCCATTGGTATCTGAAAGCTAAAACAGCAAGAAATTGAAAAGTAACTGGGTAGATTGCTTCCCCATATGCTGCCTGCCAGCTTCTGCTGTGCTCTTAATCCGGGACAATTTAAAGCAGGCCTTAGGGAGCCAGGCTGGGCTTGTGCCTCCCAGCACAGAGCACCCTCTCAAGGACCAAATCTCCGGGGATATGGGAAAGCAATCAGCACTTTCTTTTTTTTGGTTAGAAGCTTTGGAATTTGCGTTAGTCTATTTTTGAACTTGGTTTATTAATTTTACTTAAATATCTCTTTTTGTATACTAATTGTCCGTCTTCCAAGCTTACAGTCTGAAGGAGTCCTTTCCTATTCTAGTTGGAGTGTGGTCCCTGGGGCAGCTGGGGCTCCTGGGCTGCTCGGCCTTGGGGCTGAGCTCTGCGTTGTCCCTTGCTCTTGAGGCCGGAGCCCCTGAGGTAAGCTGGGAGCTGAGTGGGGGGGGGTGTGGCTGTGGTGGTGTTGGACTGCGAGGTAGATGCGGTGTCAGGGGCAGGGAAGCAAGCGGAGTGAGGTAATAGACTCGGGTGCTCTTTGGCGTTTCTCGCTGTTCGCTCTTTGTGCAAGCTGGACTCGAGATGTCGTACGAGCGCTTCGTCCCCACACACTGTGCTCTCACATGCTAGGCAGCGATAGGAGCCGCCGCCGCCACCGGCAGGGATGCGGAGCACCAGCTCCTGGACGTTCACCACAGACTGTCCCAAAAAGCAGATGGACTTGAGGTGGCTGATGGCTGCTTGCTCGGTGCTAAAGCCCATCTGACACTTCCGACAGACCAACCTGGACTGCACCTTTGGGACGATGAAGGGCTCAAAGAAGGAGTCTGCACTTTTGCTTTCTGCTTCTTGCTGCTCTTGGGCTTTGGGGAGGAGAAGTACCTCCTGGGGTGCAGTTTTCTGCTGTTCTACTTTGGAGGATTCTTTGGCAGGGTCTTTGTCTAGGGAGGTGACCCCCTGGGGGACCGGGGTTTGGCTTGTGAGTGGCTGCTGCAGCTGCTGCTGTCTCTGCTGCTGTAGCCTTTGCTGCTGCTGCTGCTGCTGCCTCTGCTGTTGCTGCAGTGCTTCCTGCAAACTCTGTTGGTACTGCTGGTACTGCTGCAGCAGAGAGCTGGGCGACAGGCCCATCAGAGCCTGTGACAAAGCAGGACTGTAAGGAAAGAGACTTTCCATGCCATACATTGGCTGAAGATACCCACCCTGCAAGGCTCCAGATAGCTGGTGAGTGTAATAGGGAGAGAAACCAGGAACAAAGTAAGGAAGGAACTGGCTGGTAAGCAGGGCAGTGGGGTCTGAAGTTAAAGCGTCCTGTAGAGCTTGCAGCTGGGCAGGGTCGACTACATATTCCATGCCAGGCAGGGATGCAGAGGTTCCTGCGTGAGGATCCACTTTCTCTTTCTTGGGGCGCACCAGAGAGTCCCCTTTTTTCGCCTTCTCTTTCAGCCTCTCACTTTCCTTGTCCTTGCGCTGTTCATGCTGTGAGGCTGGTAATACAGTGGCCTGTGCAGGGCTCGGGCACCTTAAAGATATGGAGGATGCTTTATTTGGTTGTCCAGAGGTCGGAAGGCCAGGTGAAGGGATGCTTGTGCTGGGCACACCCATCAGGTTAGGTTTGGGAGAATTTAAAGCTAAAACAGAGCAAATAGAGAAAATAAGCTGGACCACAGTATCACTGAATTAATTAGATGGCCTTGCAATGTCCCCCTTCAGTCCTATTTCTAGATAAAAATATTCATATAGATCCCTATAAACCATTTGTACTAAAAGAGCTAGCCCTGCTACTGAACACAGATTTATTGTGGTGATAGTTCTGGCTGCATCAGAGGTTTTGGAATGGAGGTGAGTGGAGCAAGCGGCAACCACATTCACAGCAGAGATCAGCATTGGGGCAGGGGAGTAGGGGTGAATCTGTGGCACAGTACAGGGTGCTTTGGGGGTATGGGTACTGCTTTCACAGCAATGCAAACCCCCCCCCCAAAAAAAGCCATAAGACAACCCAGTCACCACCTCAGTTTGTGCTGAGGGCACAAGCTTTGGCATTGATGCCAACTGCACAATCTGGATCTCATCAGCTCTGGCCAACAGGAAAGGCTTGACAGACTTGTATATGAAAACATTGGGGCGATTTCTAAATCTAAGTCCATCTCTCAACCCCCAGAATCTTCAAGACCTAAGAATGACACTCAGCGCTGCTTCCCCAATACCACAATATTTTATAGTTTCAAAAGACTGCAAAAAAGGGAATAATTTAAATACAGGATTAATCATCCACAAATGATTATCCTACTCTTTCCCATAAATAAGTATAAACATGTTAGATTGACAGAGAAGAACTTTTTTTTACTTTGAAAATTGCAGTCAGTAGTAATAGCAGCAGCAGCGGCTAGGCAGGTGTCAGTAGGGATGTGCAGCAGGGACGGATTCGTCCCATTCGGTATTCGTATTTGTGGGGAGCCAAATCCATTGCATCCATTCTTGGGGGACCCCGAACAGTTCATTAGTTATGTATGTATTTGTTTCCCCAAAAAACCCCCCCATCCCAACCCTTTAATTTTAATTAACTACAACCCCCACCCTCCTGACCCCCCCCCCCCCAAGACTTACCAAAAGTCCCTGGTGGTCCAGCGGGGGTCCTGGCGTGATGATCTGCACTCGGTCTGTCGGCTGCCGGTATTCAAAATGGTACCAATAGTCTTTGCTCTCACTATGTCACAGGGGCTACCGGTGCCATTGGTCGGCCCCGTCACATGGTAGGAGCACAAGATGGCGCCAGCCGTCCATTGCTCCTACTATGTGACAGGGACTGATCAATGGCACTGGTAGCCCTTGTGACATAGCGAGGGCAAAGGCTATCGGCGCCATTTTGAATACCGGCAGCCAACAGCCCGCATGCAGGAGATTGCTCCAGGACCCCCGCTGGACCACCAGGGACTTTTGGTAACTTTTGGGGGGGTCAGGAGGTTTATTCATTAGATACGCTGTATTCGTGGGGGTTCACCATACGTTTCGTGACCCCACGAATACAACGAATAGGGACATATACATTGCGGATTGCCAATACGTTGAAAACGAATGCACACCCCTAGGTGTCAGTAAATCCTCCCTACAGACTATCTCAGTGAGATGCTTTATAAGGTTTGAGGTAACATCAGGGAAGTCTGGCTTCACTACTCATGTTACAATTTATGTCCAGTTGTGCTTTCCAGCATAGGAATGCCAATGATAGAAAAAGATCTTGCAGCTAGACCTATTTCCTAAGTTCATCCCTCTGTTAACCTCATAGTAAGCTCTCCTCCAAGCTATATAGCTGAGACATTTGGTATGTCAAAAAATGTTCATTAAAAGATTTGAAATTAAGACACCTGCAAGCACATTCAGGAAGATATGACAGCTCCAAAACTCACCTGTGTTAGAGGGTGTGAAACCTGGTAAAGACGGGCTGTTTAGGCCTGGCAGTAGGACTGGCGAGATGCCCGGCAGTGCTGGGTATGCAGTGGGGAGATTAAGAGCTTGAAGAGGTGCATTATCAAAAATGCCCTGCTGCTGTGTTGCCAGACCCAGAACCTCGTTGGCCTTTTTGATGCGATCCAGTTCCTGTTGAGCCATCAGTTGACGAACAGTAGCTGGATCAAAGTATTCTTTCTCTTTGTCCAGTTGGCTTCCAATGGCATCTTTAACTTTGGAGATATGCTGTTGAGAGAAGATATGGTCACGCACAGATAGACGTGCACTGTACTTGATGCCACACAAAGTGCACTCTGTCCTGGGTCCCTCATAACTTG
Source organism: Rhinatrema bivittatum (assembly GCF_901001135.1). Taxonomy (NCBI): domain Eukaryota; kingdom Metazoa; phylum Chordata; class Amphibia; order Gymnophiona; family Rhinatrematidae; genus Rhinatrema; species Rhinatrema bivittatum. The sequence goes on from NC_042621.1 coordinate 39,679,662, forward strand.
TTTGGTTTATTCCAAAGTGCTTAGCCATACTCAGTTTGGACTTTTTATCTTTTGCCCTGGCATTCTGGAACCACACCTGAACGACTCTCTTTGGCAGTCCTATGTCATTACCCAAGACCTCACACTCCAGCATAGTAGGTGTCCGGTAATCATTAAAGCAGGACTTTAAAACTTTCAGCTGGAGGTTAGTCATTTGAGTGCGGAAGCGTTTTTGGCCTGGTCGTTCCCCACTGTCTCCAGATTTACCTGCTGAACCACTTGCACCAGGACTAGGTGAGCAAGGGTCTGCAAGGCTGGAAGTCTCACTATAGTCCACAATACCTTCATTCTCAAATTCCTTATTGTAATAGCTAGGTGCTGGACTTACTATGCCAGAAGACATTTGATCTTCATATTCAGACACTGTCATCATAGCAGACTTTGGTAGACCATCGCTGGTTGCCAATATGGATTTGGATTCATTAGTAATGCCTGTTGTACTGTCATTGTCTGCATTACCTTCATCTCCTGTTGTAATGTCTGTAATTGCAGTATTGACTGAAGAACAGTCATCATTGTCTAGTTTTGTTTGGTCAAAACTCAGATTAACTGTGGACATAGAAGGGATTTCAAAATCTTCCAATCCTTCCACTTTGATGGAGGAAGGACTAAGTAGAGTATGAGGTGACAGCTCCACTGATTTGCTCACTGGTGAAAGGGAAATATTCTGGTTGTCACTACTTGTTGGGGGTAAGTGCTGAAAACTGGATCCATCGATGAGATCACCCTTCATCTGGATTCCTCCATCACAGTCTATTATCATACTAGATAGGGTCAAATTGTATCCAGCCCTTTTGGCCTCATGCCAGTGACGTGATCGGATATGGGCTTCCAAGGCTGTCTTGGCTTTGAATAGAGCTCTACAAAAAGGACAGCGTCTGTGGGCTTGTGCTGGCCCAACTGCCCTGAACTGCCCTTTCCTTTCACGTGCTCGGGTGTTCTGAAACCAAACCTGTACCACTCGTTTCTTCAAGCCTACCTCATGAGCAATGTGATCTAACATTTTACGTGTTGGGTTAGAATCCAGCAAGTATTTCTGATACAGAATTTCCAGCTGTTCTGGGGTAATGGTTGTTCTCAGGCGTTTGTCTCTTTGAGGTTCTTCCCCACCTGTCCCACTGTCATTTTCCCCTGGGCTTGCATTGGCTCTTTCTTCCAGCTTTCTCTTTAATGTATTCATTGTGGATGTCGGTGTAGAGGGTGATGTAGCAGAGCTTGCTGTAATCTGAGGTAGAGACCCAGACAGTAGCTGACTTGCCAGCAATGGATTACTAGGGTCAAAAAGCATGAAAGACATATCCAGTGGTCTGTCTAAAAATTGATGGTGGATAAGCTGGTTCTGTGCACTTAAGAAATGAAGTTGTTGATGCTCCTGCCAGTGCTCGAAGGAAGAAAATGCCAGTTTACACTGGTCACACTGATAGGGAAGTAATTGAGGGGCGAGGTTTGCAAGTTGCTGAGGAGATGATGTGTGAAGGGGTTTAAGGGGAAGATGGGAGAGTTCAGATGGGCTAAGGCTTGACTGAGACAAGGAGCACTGGGGTGCCTGCTGGTGAAATGAAGCTGGAAGAGACGGCTCTGGGTTTTGCTGCTGTGCTGCACTCATTTTCTGTTCTGATTGGTCTATGTGTTGATGCAATGGCAGTTGGGGAGACTCTTGCTTTGGTTGTGCTTGCTGTTCTTGGGTTTGGTTTTGCTGTATTCTTGGAGGTTCAGACTGCTTTGGTTTCTCATCTGTAGTTTCTGTTTTGGAATTGTATACCAAGTCTTCATCTACATCGGCCATATGCTGGAGGAAAGCTGTACACGTTGCATTAGCTGAAGATAAAGCAGGGGTGCTGAGAGACTGAGAAAGCATCGGCGTGCTGCATGAGGAACTGGATGGTGTCAGAACATCAGTGGCATCCATTGAATCTTCATTTTGGCTATCATCCTGCATATCTTCATCCTCATCTTTGTAACATAACTTTTTCTGGTGCTTAATAAGATCAAAGATGCGCTGAAAAACTAAGCTGCACTTTTTGCACTGATAATTTAAGTTGCTAGTTCGGATGTATCTGTCATTTGTAAGCTCACGTCTCTCCCCTTCTTTCCCATCACCTTGGTTCTCATAGTTCTTTCTGGCTTTCTGACGGGCATTCTGGAACCATACAACAATGACTCGTGTTGGGAGGTTCAGCAAGTTAGAAAGCTGCTCAAATTCATCATCCTTTGGGTAAGCATTGGCATCAAAGAAATCCTGCAAGACTCTGAGCTGGTAGTCAGTAAATCGCGTTCGGGAGGATCGTTTGCTTCCCCAGTACTCATGTTTCTGAGGTTCTGGGGAAGGTGGCTTGGAATCAATTTTCAGTTCCTCCAAGCTGGTAATGGGAGGATTACTGAAGTTGTAAGGGGAGTCTTTGTTACGCTGTCGCTCCTTGAACAGTGTGTTTCGGAACCAGTGTTTGATCACTTTCTGTGGCAATCCAGATTTGTCTGCCATTTCTTTGATGTGCTCCTCACTGGGTGAATTATTGATATCAAAATATTGCCGAAGAACTCTGAGTTGGTCATCGGTAATACGTGTTCTTGGCCTCTTATTTTGCTGCTGAAGTAAGTTAGGGTTGAGCTGATGTTGGTACAGCTGGGCCAAGTCAGCAGGTAATGATTCTACAGGTCCAAGCTGAGGTGGCAGCTGTGCAGGGAAGGTTTGAAGAGGCATGGTTTGCATCATAAGTGGGGAAAAGATGGGCAGTTCCATTGGCATAGAGATTTGAGTCAATGGTACAGAAGATTGGGCAGATGAAATCGTAGGAGAAGAAAGTGGAGGTGCAGAAATAGGAATTGATGGAGTGGAGGAAGGCTGAGGAGGTACTGGTAGTGGAGGTGGTGGTGGCGGAGGTGGCGGCGGCTCTGGAGTCTGAGGTCTTAGTGGATATAGTTTATCATAATGTTCTCGATACTGTTTGGCAAACCATTCCAACTGCTTAAAGGGGAAGAAGTGCTGGTGAACATGTTCCTGGTGGCTCTTCAAAATCAGGATGTTGGAGAAGAGCTTTCCACATGAGTTGCATTCCAGCTTCTCCAAATAATTGCTCTGCTCATTCTTACCATTCTTTTTTTGCACTTTCTGCTTGTTTTCATTATACTGAATAACAAGTTCAAAGCCAAAATTTTCCAGCAAGGCTTTGGTGGCATTACATCTTGCATCTGATGCAATACGAGGAGGAAGCAGTGAGGTTTCTGACCCATTCACTGGTGCACAATCTTTCTTATCTTTGGTCTTTAATGTATCAGAGAAAGTCTCCTTGGCTGCTGCATTTTCATCCCCTTCTTCTACATATTCTTTTTCCCTGTGTCTCTCTTTATAGTTCTCTTTAATAGATTTTTTTTTCTCCGGAAGCTGAGATGGCTGTAAAATTGTGGGATGTGCCTGTGGTAGAGAGAGCTGACTTTGCTGCTGTTGTAAGATCTGTCTGTGCTGTTGCTGATGGCCTTGCTGTGGGAACTGAACTTGACCCTTCACATCCTCCAGCAAAGTCGGGCTGGTACCAGTGAGCGTCAGTGTTCCACTGGTTATAGGCAGACTAACTTCTGAGCCGAGCTGAAATTCTGTGCTGGGGATATAAAATGGAAAGAGCAAGTGCTGCTGCTGAAGTTGGAGAAGGGTCTCAGTTGTCATTGGGAAGTGGGGTAAGAGAGCAGGGTTGAACAGCTGAGACTGCAGCAGGGCAGCTTGCTGCTGAAGTTCTTGTTGGAGGTGGGCCTGCACTTGCACTTGAGCTAAAGTCTGAGCTTGTTGCTGCTGTTGCCGTGGTGCAATCATATCTGCCAGCTTTTTCCGGTTGACTTCCTTGGGCTCAGAAGGAGAGGGGAGGTTAGCACTAACAGGGGTGCTAAGACATGTAATTCCCACTGTTTCAGTTGAGGATTGGCTCGGTAAACTGGAGCTAGCTGTTGAATTAGCACTGCTTATGGTATTGGTGGTGTTGGCATTATTCGTACTACCTGGGCTGGGTGTGGAGGAACTTAGAGAAATACTGCTGCTGCTGCTGCTATTGCCACTGCTACTGCCACCACCATTACCACTAGCTGCCTCCAATTTTGCTGCTCGAGCCTTGGTTTGATGTAAGACAGACCTCATGTGAATCTCCAGTGTTGAACTCTGACTATATGCCACACTACAGGTATTGCATTTAAAAGGTTTGCTGTCTGGGCTATTTGTGGGCTCAGGTTGTCCTGATGCAGATTCTTGCAGAGCTCTTTTTAGTTTATGTAGGTGGGATACAGAGTTATAATGAACCAACAGAATATTCTTTTGTGTGAAAGACTCTTTACATACAGTACATTTGTATGGCCGAGATGGGTCTAAGAATTTCTCCATGGTAAAGTTGGGACCTTTCCTGAACGGCAGAGCTCTTTTTGGCTCAGACCCAGAATCTTCCTGCACAGAACCAGAATCACTTCCTGTAGGACTTTGCTTATCCTCCAAGTCACTTTCCTCCTCCTTTTCCTCCTCCACTATGATGGGATCTTCAGCCAGTGAAGTATCTCCCATGGCAAGGAGGTCACCATTCACCAGAAGCCCACCATATAGTTGCTGAATATCAGCTTCACTCAGCTCCAGGTGACTGGTCTCCAAGTGTTTTTTCAGTGCTTGGAAGGTGCGGAAACTGCGCTGGCATAGACAGCACATGGTGGCAGCCCGGATAACATGGTACTGAGAGTGAAGCTGAAGTTTCTCGATGGTCTTGAAGGCCAGGCTGCACTGATGACAACGGTACTTGTACACATGACGATCCGACACTGGTAGTTGAGGCCGTTTTGCATGGACTTCATTGAAGTGTATCTGGAGGGCTGCAGATGTTTTAAAGATCTGGTTGCAGCTTTTCTTCCAACACAGAAAGCCAGAGTCCTCTCTAGTTGAACCTGTTGAGTCTGTAAGGCTGGATTTTGAGTCCCCAACATGCTCTGCTCCATCACATGGCAGGATATTCTTGCCCAGTTCCTCAGAAGATTCTGTGAAAGTAAAACTTTTATGAATTATTTTCTGCACATTTTTTTCTTCTAAAAAAGTATTTTTATTGCCATTAAATTTTTTTGCTATGATAAATACATTTTTCTTTATTAAAAAAAAAAGATGTAAATGTCTATTCAATACTAGTAAGAGTGTCATGTGATTAAACAGAAGACGTCAGCAGACATGGACCACTTGATCTGTACTTGCCTCCTGGGCTGTCATAGGGCTTACTTGATCAGTACACGTCTCCATACCTTCTCCCCACCAAGGTCCCTATGTTTCCATCCCATACAAACTTGAATTCTGCCAATATTTTGGCTCCTATTACCTTCACTTGAAGTTTGTTCCAGTTGTCCAACACTCTTTCAGGGAAAAAATAAGTTCCCTTTGCAGTCTCTCTTTAGCATCAGACAACTTCTAGTCTGAGCTTCTCATTATATGGAAAATGCTAATTTCTGGTATCTTTTTATTGCAGTCCATAGTTCCACTTTGGTACATGTTACTTGGCTTAATCATTTTCTTGAGGTCAGCCTTTCTAAGGTCTAGGATTCTTGCTCTAGTACATTTTGGTTCTGGTCACATGCCTATAGTGAACCACATGGCATGGTGATCATCTGATCCCAAACTGTTCCTTGCACTGGTCACTTTTATCCCTGAGGAATTCTGTGCACAATAATTTGATATTCTGTATATTTGCCAAAATCATACAATACAATCATTAAGAATGTAAAATGCAATACAGGAAAAGTAATTACTCAAAAATGCAAAGTCAGTCCTGGCTTCACCCCATTGCATGCATGGAAATGTAGTCAAGTTCCCTAAGAAAAGCAGTATCTCTATTCATGTGGCAGGATAAAAACAGGACTGGCTCAGCTTATCTCCCTGAGCATGGAGGTAATATGGTCATCCTATTTCTACGGCAATGAGTTTGTTATTCATATTGGTATACATGAGTTCTGAAGTTGAGTTTCTCCCTCGTTTCCTATATGATTATTTTCCTTTTTGCTCTGTATACTCTCTTGCATTGCATAACTTCTATTTCTATGCAGATGACATTTATTTATGCAAATCAGAAGAATTAAAAAAAAAGAAGTGTGAAGCACATGGAGCAGGGAGGGAAGAGGAAAGTAGCATGAGTAATGTGAGGAACAAGAGCACTGGGGGGAATGCAGAGCAAGGAGTAGCATGGGGCATAACCAGTATCTGAACATGGCTAGGCACAAAGATTATCTCTATGGTAGGATATGCTGCAGTAATGCCAGAAAATTAAACACAGCCCGTTTAAAATCCATCCTTGCAGTTGAAGGTCTGTGTCACATAAGTGACTGCAAATTTCTTCCAAATTAATAGAGAACAGTCCAGAACAATTTTTGAAAGCAGCAGATCTAGACAAATCTAAACTGCTGTAAAAAGCATTAGGATGAGCTGTATTGAGCTGAATGAATCTACTAAAAAATGTATTTTCAATCACTGTTGGTTGACACAGTATCCAGAATACAAGGTCATGCCTGGGGCAGGATTTCTGCACAATCAGCCCATCTGACACACAATCAGAACCCACTGAAGGGAAATTCGAGGTACCCACCATCATCCACAAGCAAGGTTGGGACACAAAGCAGTCACTAAGGAGAGCAGCAGAAGCTGCATCCTCATTTCACATTCCTTGTCCAAAAATACAAAAGGAAAGAGTTTATATACTGGCTACTTTCCTCCAGTCTGTTCATTGCTATTTACGATGAGGGGGAGAAATCTGAAATGGATGTACCATGGATCTTCATTATTTATTTAAAAAAAATGTATACCCTAAAAATCAGCCAAAGCCGTTTCCAGTAATCACAAACACAATAGGTATAATGAATAATAAACTACTAATCAGTATAAAAACAACCTTTACACAAACATTACATACAACATATAGACACATACTACCAGCCACCTCTCGATCTTTCATTAACTCACCCTGCCCAGTCAAGCATAAATTACACTGTAATACATCTAAAAAGTATATCACATTGGGTTATCAATATTTAGAAATAAAAAACCCTTCACTAATTTACAAAAAACGTTTGAAAATTCAGCTCAGCTCTAACAGAAGCCAACAAGCTATTCCAGAGCTGTGGTGTCACTGCAATAAAAGATCTTTTTGCAATTTGCTGACTTTTAATCATATTCACAGATTCTAATCAATGACACTGGGAGGACTGCAATTCTCGCCCTGGAATGTTGGGATTACTACCTGATAATCCCCTTTTCCTTAGTGTAGACAGATGGACTCAGAACAAATGGGATAGTATCCGCGTGCTAGCAGTTGGAGACGGATCTGACGTCAGCACGGGGGCGTATATATCCCCACAGGAAGCGTAGCTATTCAGTAATCTTCCTTGCAAAAGCTGTTATAGATGTGTGTACTGACGCTCAGTTAAAAAGTGAAACAGGATTCCCCTGACCGATTGATAGTAGCTGGAGACCACCAGCATTCCCAACCGGAAGGCGTGGACACCTGGTAGAGTGTACGCTCTTATGGAAACAGATGACATGGCTTACCTTGAATCGGTGATACCCATGTACGCAGGCAGCTGGGCGGGATGCTGAGTCCATCTGTCTACACTAAGGAAAAGGGGATTATCAGGTAGTAATCCCAACATTTCCTGGCGTGTAGCCAGATGGACTCAGAACAAATGGGATGTACAAAAGCTTTACTCCCAGCCTGGGCGGGAGGCTGCCTGAGGCCCATGTAGTACCGCCCTCGCAAATGCCGAGTCCTCCCCGGCCTGAACATCCAGACGATAGAACCTGGAGAAGGTATGGAGGGAAGACCAAGTCGCCGCTTTACAGATTTCCGCAGGCGATAGCATCCTGGATTCTGCCCAAGATGCTGCTTGTGCTCTGGTAGACTGAGCCTTGACCTGTAGAGGCAGAGACTTCCCGGCCTCTACGTACGCTGCTCTGACAACTTCTTTAATCCAGCGGGCGATGGTGGGCCGCGAGGCCGCTTCACCTAGCTTCTTCCCGCTGTACAGGACGAACAGATGGTCCGTCTTTCGTAGGTCTTGTGTAAGTTCCAAATATCTGGGCAGCAATCTGCCAATGTCGAGATGGCGTAACAAACGCCCTTCTTCAGATTTCTTCAGACCCGCTGTGATAGGCAAGGATATGGTTTGATTAAGATGAAACTGTGAAACCACCTTAGGTAGAAAGGAGGGAACTGTACGAAGATGGATAGCCTCTGGAGTGATTCTGAGAAAGGGATCACGGCAGGACAATGCTTGTAGTTCTGAGATGCGGCGGGCTGAACATACAGCCAGCAAGAATACCATCTTCAAAGTGAGGGAACGAAGAGACAGGCCCCGAAGGGGTCTGAAGGTGGATCCCGCAAGGAAATCCAAAACAAGGTTGAGGTTCCACAAAGGTACAGGCCATTTCAGTGGCGGACGAATATGCTTGACTCCCTGCAGGAAGCAAGAAACATCCTGGTGCTTGGCGATGGTCTTGCCATCCCTCCTGGGACCATAGCAAGACAGCGCAGCCACCTGAACCTTGATGGAGCTGAGGGAGAGACCCTTCTGAAGGCCATCCTGCAGGAAATCCAACACAATAGGGATTGTGGTTGCATGTGGATTGGTGCCGTGAGTGTCGCACCATGCTTCAAATACTCTCCAGATCCGGATGTATGTGAGGGATGTGGAAAACTTGCGAGCTCGGAGGAGGGTATCAATCACGGGCTCCGAGTAACCCCTCTTCTTCAATCTAGCCCTCTCAAGGGCCATACCGTAAGAGAGAATTGAGCCGGATCCTCGTGAAGAATGGGACCTTGATGTAGAAGGTCCCGGAGAGGAGGCAGGGGAAGGGGCTCCCCTGCCAGTAGTCTTCTCATGTCCGCGTACCAGGGTCGTCTTGGCCAGTCTGGCGCCACTAGAAGGACTAGGCCCCGGTGGCTCTGAATCTTGCAGATGACAGCGCCTAGCAGAGGCCACGGAGGAAAGGCGTACAGTAGAGTCCCTGGAGGCCACGGCTGAACCAGGGCATCGATTCCGTGTGAGCACGGGTCGCGCTTGCGGCTGAAGTATCTGGACTTGTCTGCCAGTAAATCCATGTCCGGAAACCCCCAATGATCCACAATCATCTGGAAGGCCGTGGGTGAGAGCTGCCACTCTCCCGGATTTAGGCTTTCCCTGCTGAGGAAGTCTGCTGTGGTATTGTCCTTCCCGGCGATGTGGACGGCGGAGATGTCCTGAAGATTCACCTCTGCCCAAGTCATCAGAGGGGCGATCTCCAGAGATACCTGTCTGCTTCTGGTTCCGCCCTGACGATTGATGTATGCCACCGTGGTGGCGTTGTCGGACATCACTCTGACTGCTCTGTTCTGCAGTCTGTGGGCAAATTGAAGGCATGCCAATCGGACAGCCCGGGCCTCTAGACGGTTGATGTTCCACGCCGACTCTTCTCTGTTCCACCGCCCTTGTGCGGTGAGTTCTTCGCAGTGTGCGCCCCAGTCGCTTAGGCTGGCATCTGTGGTGAGCAAAATCCACGTGGGTGAGGACATCTTCGATCCCCTGCTCATGTGGTTGGACTGCAACCACCACCGTAACTGGGTCCGCACTCGGGCTGGTAGAGGTAGGTGCGTGGAGTAGGTCCGTAGACGGGGGCTCCAGCGAGAGAGCAGGGCGTGTTGGAGAGGTCTCATATGGGCCCTCGCCCAGGGCACCACTTCCAGGGTGGATGCCATGAGACCAAGAACCTGCAGATAATCCCAGGCGGTGGGTCGACTGGCTCCCATCAAATACTGGATACGCTGCTGAAGTTTCAACGTCCTCTTGGTGGTGAGACTGACCGTGTCTGCCCGGATGTCGAACTGTACTCCCAGGTATTCCAGTGACTGGGAAGGCTGTAGGCAGCTCTTGCCGAGGTTGATAACCCAGCCCAGGCTTTCCAGAAGGGCTATCACTCTGTCGGTGGTCCGAAGGCTCTCCTCTCGAGACTTTGCCCTGATCAGCCAGTCGTCTAGGTAGGGATGGACCAGAATTCCTTCCCGCCTGAGCACCGCCGCTACTACTACTACTACCACCTTGGTGAATGTCTGTGGCGATGTCGCCAACCCAAAGGGCAGAGCCCGAAACTGGAAGTGGCGGCCTAGAACCTTGAAGCGTAGGTAGCGCTGATGATCCGGATGGATCGGGATATGCAGGTATGCCTCTGACAGGTCTAATGCCGTGAGGAATTCCCCTGGCTGTACTGCGGCCTTGACGGAGCATAGAATTTCCATGCGAAACCTCGGGACCCGTAAGTATCGATTGACCGACTTGAGGTCCAGGACAGGCCGAAAGGTACCCCCCTTTCTTGGGTACCATGAAATAGATGGAATAATGGCCAGAATTCACTTCCCAGGCAGGTACTGGGATGATGGCTTTCAAGGACAGGAGCCTTGCCAGGGTAGCTTCCAATGCTGCCTTCTTGTGTATGGGACACGAAGATTCCACAAACTTGTCCGGAGGGAGATGATGAAAGTCCAGATAATATCCCTCCCGGATAACGGCGAGAACCCACTGGTCTGATGTAATCTCGACCCATCTGGGCTAGAAGAGGATCAACCTGCCCCCTATGGCTCCGTCCCCCAGATGAATCGGCGGATTCTCATTGGGAGGCGCGGCCGGGACCCGAGCCCGGGCCCGCTCCCCTCTTGCGCTGCTTGGTCCGAAAGGACTGATTCCTGGCTGGAGGACGTGGTGCCTGGTAACGACCCCTGTAAGGAACGAAACGCTGGGGACTCCTGCCCCTGGAGGGCCTTGGAAAGGCGCGCTGGCCCCTTCGGAACCGATCTTCCGGCAATCTGGGCACTGGAGAGGCGCCCCATGCACTGGCCAGTTTATCAAGGTCGCTGCCAAATAGAAAAGAGCCCTTGAAGGGCAATCTGGTGAGGCGGGTTTTAGAAGGCGCATCAGCCGACCATCTTCGGATCCAGAGCTGCCTCCTGGCGGCTACGGAGGATGAAATCCCTTTAGCTGTTGTCCGGACCAGGTCAGATGCCGCATCCGTAAGGAACGAAAGAGCGGATTCCATGTCTGCCGCTGGAGCGTTGTTTCTAACCTGTGACAAACAGGCACGCGTCACTACCGTGCAGCAGGTGGCGATCCGTAAAGATAAAGCTGCCACCTCAAAGGCCTGACGCAGAATGGCGTCCAGTCGCCGATCATGCGGCTCCCTGAGGGCCGTCCCCCCTTCAACTGGAATGGTAGTGCGCTTGACCACAGCGCTAATCAAGGCGCCCACCTGAGGGCACGCCAGCAGATCCTGGATAGCCGGTGCCAATGGGTACATGCTCGTCAGAGCCCGACCCCCTTTGAAGGCAGCCGCTGGAGCCGCCCATTCTAAATCGATCAGTTGTTGCGCCGCCTGTAAGAATGGAAAATGGCGGGCCGTAGGACGAAGACCTTCCAGCAGGGGGTTCTGCGCAGAAGGTACCGAAGCGCTGGGACCTGTAATATCCAATTCTGCCAGACACTGAGACACCAGGTCGGAGAGATCCTCCTTAGGGAAGAACCGCCTCATGGTTCGATATGGCTCAGTCCCTGGAGGGAGGTCCCCCTCGTCCGGGAGTTCGGACTCGTCCTGTGAGACCTCCTGGTCTGACTGATCTGGGCTATCCATCGGTGGGAAGTCCCGCTCGCGATAAGGTTGTGATGGTCCAGGAACCGGATCCGCAGGAGCTGCTACCGCAGCAGCCGCCGCAGGCGCAGCCACCGCAGGAACTACAGGAACAGCAGGAACCGCAGGGCCTGGATGGGCAGCCGTTTGCATCTGTACAAAAGCATGAATTCCCTTAAAGAGATCCACCCAGGAAATGGAAGCAGCCTCAAATCGCCGGGGTACAAGCTCCCCCGGGATGCCTGAGTGGTCGAGACTGCCCCCTAACTCCGGGGTAGCCCCTGGGGAACTGTCCACAAATCATGGTTGAGACAGGTCCTAGCCCGAGGGTCGCACGGCCCCCTCACATTGGGCACACAGAGAATCTGGCTCATCCCTGCGCGTGGCCCTAAGGTGGCATGCTGAGCAGAGGCCAAGGGCTGCAATGCCTGAAGCAGGCGGCGCCGTCGCTGAAGACTCTGCAGCTTTCTGATCCATTGAACAATAGGCGCTCAATAACAATATGCGGTAGCAATAGGCGCTTAATACAACAGGCGCTCAATAACAATATGCGGCAGCAATAGGCGCTTAATACAACAGGCGCTCAATAACAATATGCGGCAGCAATAGGCGCTTAATACAACAGGCACTCAATAATAAGAGGCGGCAGCAATAGGCGCTTAAATCAACAGGCGCTCAATAATAAGAGGCGGCAGCAATAGGCGCTTAATACAACAATATGCTCGCAATAGGCATTCAATAAGCTTTCAGTAATAAGCGGTCAGCAATAAGCTCTCAATAGGCATTCAAATAAGCTTTCAGTAATAAGCGGTCAGCAATATGCTCTCAATAGGCATTCAATAAGCTTTCAGTAATAAGCGGCCAGCAATATGCTCTCAATAGGCATTCAATAAGCTTTCAGGAAGAAGCGGTCAGCAATATGCTCTCAATAGGCATTCAATAAGCTTTCAGGAAGAAGCGGTCAGCAATATGCTCTCAATAGGCATTCAATAAGCTTTCAGTAATAAGCGGCCAGCAATATGCTCTCAATAGGCATTCAATAAGCTTTCAGGAAGAAGCGGTCAGCAATATGCTCTCAATAGGCATTCAATAAGCTTTCAGTAATAAACAGTCAGCAATATGCTCTTAATAGGCATTCAATAAGCTTTCAGTAAGAAGGAAGAAAGCCGCGCCTATTACGGGCGCGGAGTACCTGAGCAAGGCCCAACCAGGGCGTTCTCCACGGTGTGCCACGCCGCCGATCCTCTGTGCTTCGGAGACCCGTAGGAAGAGACGTACTCCTTACCAGCTTCGGCGCTTCCCGGCTGGAACACAGGCGGTCTCCGGCTGCGGGGGAAGGGAGCACCTCACCACCGCAATTTGAGGAAATGCACCCGCTACCTCGTCCACGCCGGGACCGAGGGCCTCGTATACCTCACGCGGACTGCGTCCGGGGACTGCGTCACTGCCGCGCTTCGGCAGGACCGAGGACTTTCCCACCGGGGGAGCACGGTAATCACCCCGGGAGCTCGCTGGGGGAGGAACCCGTGGGTATCTACCGCAGGAGCGCGGGGCTCTAAGTCGAATAGACAGGAAAAACGAATCTAGAATGATAAGAAAAGAGAAAAATTAAAGTAGTCTTGGAAAGCACGCTCAACTAGCGTGCAGGCACTCCAAACTGCTTTGGAGACGGAAATTACTGAATAGCTACGCTTCCTGTGGGGATATATACGCCCCCGTGCTGACGTCGGATCAGTCTCCAACTGCTAGCACGCGGATACTATCCCATTTGTTCTGAGTCCATCTGGCTACACGCCAGGAAATGTACCATTTTAACCTCTTACGCAGGTATTCCGGTCCCTTACCCCACATACATTTAAATACTGTTACCAAAACATTAAATTGTACACATTCAACTACTGGTAGCCAATTCAGCTCAATCAACAGAGGCTTAGTGCTCTCATAATGACTACTCTTAGAGCAAACTTGCTGCACTATTCTGTAGCATCTGTAATTTTGTACTATCACTTTAGGGGCTCCCAATAATAGTATATTACAATAATCCACTGAACTCAAACATAGAAGAGACTACCATATGCAATGCCACAAAATCCAAAAAAGATTTTAATTAGCGGTGTTTGCAGAAATGCTCGCCTCCCAGACTCCTTACTTTCTCAGAAACTGTGAGAAAATAACCAACCAGTTCTATCTGATAATGCCTATCCCTCTGCCTCTCAAACAACCTTCCCACTCCCAATATTTCTGTTTTCTTTTTATTCAATACTAACTTGCTAGCTACCATCCATTGCAATATTTGCTTCAAACATACCTTCAAGAACTCAACTGCCTCTTCCAGTGTCTCAACAAAAGGAATCCAGAACTGAATATTGTCAGCATAAATATATGCCAATAATCCCAACCTCAAATATAGCTCAGCCAATGGGCACATGTAAATATTGAACAGTAATGGGGAAAGTAGGTGTGTGCATTCGTTTTCGCCGTATTGGCAATCCGCAACATATATTGCACTATTCGTAGTATTCGTGGGGAAGCGAAACGTATCGCGATTCCCCACGAATACACAAATCTTCACCGAATTATACGGCCACCTAAATACAAATTTAAACAAACCCCCCACCCTCCTGAACCCCCCCAAGACTTACCAAAACTCCCTGGTGGTCCAGCGGGGGTTCCGGGAGCCATCCCCTGCACTCACACCCTCAGTGCCGGTTTCATCATGGCGCCCCTGTGACATAGTGAGGGCAAAGGCGATCGGCACCATTTTGAATACTGGCAGCAGATCGCCTTTGCCTTCACTATGTCACAGGGGCCGACCGTCGGTACCTGTGACATAGTGAGGGCAAAGGCGATCGGTGCCATTTTGAGTTCTGGCATCAGACGGCCGGCGTGCAGGAGGTCGCTCCCGGACCCCCGCTGGACTTTTGGCAAGTCTTGTGGGGATCAGGAGGCCCCCCCAAGCTGGCCAAAAGTCCCTGGGGGTCCAACGGGGGTCCCGGAGTGACCTCCTGCACTCCGGCCATCCGATGCCAGTACTCAAAATGGCGCTGATAGCCTTTGCCCATACTATGTCACAGGAGCTACCGGTGCCATTGGTCAGCCCCTGTCACATGGTAGGAGCACAAGATGGCGCCGATGACCATGTGACAGGGGCTGACCAATGGCACCGGTAGCCCCTGTGACAAAGGCTATCTGCGCCATGATGAAACCGGCACCGAGGATGTGAGAGTGCAGGGGATGGTTCCCGGATTCCCCGCTGGGCCACCAGGGAGTTTTGGTAAGTCTTGGGGGGGGGGGTCAGGAGGGTGGGGGGTTGTAGTTAATTTTAATTTTAGCTGGGACACGAATAGAAATCGCCGTATTAACGCATCGGGGCGCCATACGGCCGAATGCAACGTATCTGCTCCCCAACGAATCCGAATCACGAATGCAACGTATGGTGTCCCTCTGCACATCCCTAGGGGAAAGGCCCAACCCTATAGTACTCCAGTTGTTAATATAGGATAAGCACATTCTTGTTCCACCTGCACTACCTGTTATAAAGGAGGTTAGACAGTCCAATACTGATCCACTCAACCCCATTAATCCACATCTATGCATTAACAAGTGGTGATCAACAAGGTCAAAAGCACGCGACAAATCTAAAAGAACTAAAAAAAAGATGACTGACCATGATCTAACTGCAACAGTAGATCATTGGTCAGAAGATAACAAAAACCTTTCAGTGTTATATCCTGGTCTAAAACCAGACTGCACATCAGAAAAGCCACCTGACCCCTAAAAAAATAAAATAAAATAAAAAAATGTTCACTGATTTAAAAGCAACCTTTTCACTTATCTTACCCAAAAATGGCTGGGTGAGAATGGCCTATAACTGTCACATATAGTAACATCAGGCCTATTTTGAAGAAGCTAAAATCTTACTATCGAGGTCTTCAACTCTGTTGGAAACTCTCCAGTCTGTAAAGATACATTCACTATACCATGGATCTTCATTAGCAGAGCACCACCTGCCCAGTTCCACAATCAGTTCTCTAGCTGAGAAACATGGCCCATGACTCTATGATTGCTCTCTGCCCCTGGTGGCCCTAGAAGCAGTAGCCAGATAAGACACTAAAACTCAGGTTTCAGGCAAACCAGCACCGCCCATAAGAATTTTTAAAAATTAATTTTCATGTTTTAGTGTTTCTTCCTGATGCACAGGCTTCCTGTAACCAAGGAAACCCATGCAAGTGTAGACCACTGCAGGATATGCGTGTGCACACCAGCTCACAGCTTTTTTTTTTTTTTTTTTTTTTTTTTTTTTTTTTACACACACTGCCATCACTGTTGCTGACTGAAGATGTCCACCGAGCTCAGGACCTGTCAAATAAGGGTAGGTGGGAGAAGACCCGGGAGAGGCCATGGGATAGGAGTGACCCAGGAAAAGGCTATGGAGATGATGACCCAGAAAAGAGCTATGGGGAGAGGGGAATGCAAGGGAGAAGAGGACCCAGGAAGAGTCCATGGGGTAGAGGACCTTGGAAAAGGTTATGGGGATGAGGGAGAAGATGCAGGAAGAGGGTCATAGAGATTGGGTGGGGAGGCCAGTAGCAGGATAGGATCCAGGAGGTAAGAGGGATAGAGTGCCCTGGATCCAAGCCCCAAGTTTCTGCCCTAGAAGTTTCTCTTTGCTGAGTGTTTAAGGCTTACCAGGTGTCAATCACTGTATTGAAATGCTGTGCTCAGCTAACAAGGCACTGAATGGCTCATGAGACACCAAAGTAGTTTCAAGATACTGAAAACACTTGACACTCAAAAGTTAGGGTCACATGAGGAACTGAAGTACATCTAAGAGGCCTAAACATCCTTAGAACACAACAGAAGTAACTAGTTGTTACATCATCAAGGCAATGTTAAGTCCTAAAGTGCCCAAGAGATGCTGAAAATATTCATGGGCATCATAGCACTCCACTGCACTGGTGTACAGAAACTCCTTGTGAGAGAGTGTATAAGAAACTCCCTCAGAACACCTTAAAAAGACTGGCTGCAGTTATCTGGCCAGGTCCTCCTTAAGAGCCAAGTCAGCAAGAAATTCTGGCTCAGGGAGGTTCTCTTCAGCTGGGGATAAGAGAGCAGGGCCCAGAGGGGTTAGGAGGACGCCTGGAGAAAGAAGGAAGCCTCGAGAAAGAGAATTGCACTGAGTTGTAAATTGTATTGTCACATTTGTTTGTTGAACTACATAGAAAATTAGCGAAGAACGCCCAGACCGCACCTGCTGTCCTATTTATAGAAAACCAACAGACAAAAGTAGGACAGCCCAAATCTACAATCCCAATTAAATTACATTTTATTTAATCAATATAAAGAAATGTTTTTATATCAAGAAACCTCTAAAACCTCTAAACCTCCAAATGTCAAGTTTAAATCCACTTATAATTTTGAAAACTAATAATCACACACATATACACATCCATACTTACTCCACACTTACTAAAATATTCATTCACGCACAACACAACCCACATCAATTCACTTGTTACTAAAATATACACAAGGTGCAAAAATGCCAAATCATCACATTCATAAATACTGAAGTATGAAAGTCTACTCCTAGGAAAGGAGACTCTCAAACAGAGCACTTAACTTATAATGATGTCCATTAGAGAATCTGGTTGGAAAAGATCTTGATTGGCCACGTAGAATGTTCAAAGAAATCCAATGTCTGAATTGAAATATTCCAAAAACTGATTATCATCAGCAGCTCTCAATTTCAATACTTTCCAAAACTTTCTCTTTTCAATTGTTTCAATAAGAAGAGAAGTGTACTGATATTTAACAATCGCTACTCAAGGACGGTATCTCAAAATCCGTTCACTTGTATGGTTTAAATCAAAGGCAGACAACGCCACCGGCAAGTTTGCCAATCATTCTTGAAGTGTGGAACATGGCTAGCAAGCCTAATCATAAAACAAACATGATTGTCCTGTTTGATGAACTCCCAAACCAGGAGCACATAGATACCAGTTCTACTCGCCGAGTTTCATTTGGTGAACTCCCATTACAGAAGCGCGGGGAAGCCAACTCTATTTTCTGATTAACTCCCCAATGCTGCATTTTCTTGGATTTCTTTGAACATTCTACGTGGCCAATCGAGATCTTTTCCAATATCTTGAAAAACGTTAATGATCCAAAGACAACGACAAACCTTTTCCGTCAGAAACAAATCAGCAGAACCAGAGGTCATGAGTTGAGGCTCCAAGGAGGAAGACTAAGAACCAATGTCAGGAAGTATTTCTTCACGGAAAGAGTGGTGGATGCCTGGAATGCCCTTCCGGAGGAAGTGGTGAAGTCTAAAACTGTGAACGACTTCAAAGGGGCGTGGGATAAACACTGCGGATCCATCAAGTCTAGAGGGCGTGAATAAAGAGGAGGCAGCAAAACACTGCACGGAGCGGCAGTAGCCACAGAGGCATTCAAACACTGCACGGAGCGGCAGTAGCCACAGAGGCATTCACGGAGCGGGATGCCAGTGGCCAGTAGTTGGTGTTCCACCTTCTCGGAGCGGAAGGATGGAGGGCTGCTATCTCCAAAAAAACCCCAAAAACCAAAAAAAAACCAAACAAAAAAATAAAAACTGGGGTGGGTAAGAGTATGGGGTAAGGGTGTGGCCTGCTGGTTACAGCGGTTGCTACCCCTAATTGAGCTGGACGTTCACTTGGATGCAGATACGGCGCTGCTCTCTAAATTGGTGGTGGAGTGGAGGGGAATTAGGGCTGGAGGGTACTGGAAGCCAATAGTAACAGGTGGGAGAGAATAAAAGGGGAAAAAAATGGATAAAGTGCATAGCTTGCTGGGCAGACTAGATGGGCCGTTTGGTCTTCTTCTGCCGTCATTTCTATGTTTCTATGTATCAGATTCTCTAATGGACTTCATTATAAGTTAAGTGCTCTATTTGAGAGTTTCCTTTCTTCCTAGGAATGGACTTTCATACTTAGGATATTTTCGAATGTGATGTTTTGGGATTTTTGCACCTTGTGTGTATTTTAGTAACAAGTGAATTGATGTGGGTTGTGTTGTGCGTGAATGTTGTGCACCTGGAGTAAGTATGGATGTGTATGTGTGTGTGATTATTAGTTTTCAAAATTATAAGTATTTAAACTTGACATTTGGAGGTTTAGAGATTTCTTGATATAAAACTTTCTCTTTACATTGATTAAATCAAATGTAATTTAATTGGGAGAAGTATAGAAAGAAATAAGAGGAGAGACAGTGAGGTACTGAGAGAGGAGAGATAGTGAGGAGCTGCAGG
Organism: Rhinatrema bivittatum; assembly: GCF_901001135.1. Lineage (NCBI taxonomy): Eukaryota > Metazoa > Chordata > Amphibia > Gymnophiona > Rhinatrematidae > Rhinatrema > Rhinatrema bivittatum. The sequence continues at coordinate 39,698,630 of NC_042621.1, forward strand.
CTCTTGTTGGTAAGAGCTTGAATTCCTCTGACTATAAACATGTATACCTTTAATGCAGGGGTGGCCAACTTCGGTCCTGGAGGGCCACAAACAAGCCAGGTTTTCCGAATATCCATAATGAACATGCATATATGAGATTTGCATGCACTGCCTCCATTGTATACAAATCTATCTCATACATATTCACTATGGATATCCATATTTAGGTCCTCTACTCTCATCTCGTGTCTCTTGGTACAAACTGGTTGCCCTTCTCTGGACACCTTCAATCTCTGTCATTTTTTAGATGCAGCCTCCAGAACTGAATATGGTACTGCAGATGAGGTCTAATTAGTGACTTGCCTGCTGGTTATGCTCTCTCTTTAGCATCCCTCTGGCCCTCTTCACCACCTGGTCACATTGCTTCACTACCTTCAAATTTTCAGACGCCGTCACCTCAAGGCTTCTCTCCAGGCAATGCACATCAGTCTCTCACCCCCATCACATACTGCTCCTTTGGATTTCTGCATCCTAAATGCACGATTATGCACTTTTTGGCACTGAATCTTAACTGCCAAGCATTCGATCATTTGAGTGTCATCCTGGACTCAGCATTGTCCACGAAATCTCAAGCAGCAGCAGTTTAAAAAAAAAAAAAAAAAAAAAAAGGCTTTTGCAGTCTAAGAAGTGGAATACTGGTTCAGACTAATGGTCCATCAAGTCCTGATTCATGTCTCTGACAGCTGGCAGTCCAGACCTGGAAGCACTCAGCAAATCCCAATAGGAAAGTCTGTTTCATGTTACTCTCCCCAAAAATTAAGCAGAAAAGCCTAGTAATTACTTATAGATCTTTCCTCCAGAAAACTGTCCAAAGTTTATTAAAATTCAGTTATAATACTAGCCTTAAACATTTTTCTGGCAACAAGTTCCATAGTTTAATTGGGACTTAAGCCATGTATTTCTCATTTTGACTACTGCAATGAAGTTTATTTGGGTCTTCCAAAGAAAACAATTTCTAAATTGCAGGAGATTTAAAATATGGTGGTACATGTAATCTCTGATGTGAGGTCAAGAGTTCGTGTATCCCATGTATTGCAAAACCTCAATTGGATGCGGATAAGGGTCAGGATTACTTTCAAAGTCTTATCATTGGCATGTAGAGCCCTACAGTCAAATGGACCTGGTTCTCTGTCTTGAAGTATCAGATCTAACTATGAAGCTCATTTACAACTACCATCTATAGAAAATATATGGTTAGTCAGAACCAGGGACAGAACATTTCTGGGGGCAGTCCCCTTACTATGGAATTCACTCCCAGTTCAGATATGCCAGGAACTACAATTCTGAAGTCTCAGAAAGCAATTAAAAAGATAGCTCTTTGATCAATCTTCCTGATCTTTTTATTAGCTTGGCTCTAATTACAGTTTGTCAGGATCGATGGGGCTTAAACAGGCTTAGAAGGAAAAGCCCAGGCTTAGAAGGAAAAGCCCAGGATGGGGCTTAAACAGGCTTAGAAGGAAAAGCCCAGGAATCTGCAAAGACCAGGAATCTGCAAAGACCAGGAAACATCTACCCTCCAAGCTCCATCTACCCTCCAAGCTCCATCTACCCTCCAAGCTCCAGACACAACCTTGGAAGGTCCCATTAGTTTGGCACAGGATACATCCTGATTGATGATTGTAAAAGAAGAGCAACAAAAGCACACTTTTGCTGGTAGAACAGACTCCTGGGATATTATCCTCCACATTTTTGCTTGTCTGGCTTTAATATCTGCTCCATATTCAGCTCTGCAGAACTAGTACTACTAAACATTTCTGTAGCACTACCAGACATACAAGCACTGTAAAAACACATGTAGCGGACACTACCTGGCACGCTACCAGTACGTCTTGGGTGTAAAGTGTCAGCTAGTTAGTGTAGGATGGTCAAGTACAGCTCATCTTTCTGCAGGGTCTGGAATGGCCGTCAATCTGGAAATGCTTTATAACAGTATTCTGGCTAGAGCTCGGAAGGCAGTCCCTTTTGGTGCGAGTGGACTTTAGAGGTAGATAACACTGGGCAACAAATTTTCACAAAAGTCATGTTACGGAAATGAAATTAGTCAATTCTTATACATTTCCATGTGCTAAACACGAATGAGACTGTGAAAATGCAAAATTGGCTCTAGTTTTTTTGTAATATGCAATAATATAATTACATCTTGAATTGTATGCCAATAGTAGGAGACCTACGGTTAATACCGTTTGAAAAATGAAGTCATAGACTACGTCTTAGATTTCTTTGCTTGTCTCTTGTACACCTGTTCAGGAGCATCTCTGCGGAGTGTCCAGCAGTAGTCAGCCAGCATGAATATTTCAAATGCTCACCCTTTCTGACTGGGCTTCATATAGTACACTGCTGACGTCAGCTTACTCAGCAGCAACATGGCAGTAGAACTGCATTGCATCAGAAAATGATGTAATAAACTCTGGATGATGTGTGCATGATGGTATTATGCAATATGATGCAATATTACATCATTCTGGGCTTATTTACAGTCCTACTGGATACATTTACATGACTAAACATAGAAAGTGAACTATATTAAATATCTTCAAAACGAGAGCCAATAAAAACTTTTCATGGTCATATTCGTGTTCAGCACATGAAGATACTACAGAGTAGGACCTTTTTAGGTCAGTAACACTTTCATTGTTGCCCAGTGTAATCTTGTTATTTTGCAGGCCAAGTCAGAGGAGCCAAGCAAGCCCTGCTTGGTGGTCTTGACCAGGGTTGGGAGAGGTTTTTCCTTACCAGTCCACTCCCTGGTTGGTTTGAATTTTTCCTTCTGGGTACATTTTTTTGGATTTAGCCTTTTAATTGGTAGGAGCCATACTGGAGCCTGAACACCCCTCTTGGCCCAGAGGATGGGGAACCCTGTGTATGGGGCTGTGCAGGTTAGGGAAAGACCTGCCCTCCATAGCCCCCACGAGGGTGGGAGTGCCAGTGAACTGCTGTAAGGACACACTCCGGACACACTTCAGTTTTGGAAAGATTAATTTGAAGATCCAGGAGGAAGTTCTGACTGCCTTTCCTTCCTGACTGGAGGATAGAGAATCTTGCTTCAGAAGATCCTGCCCATCAGGGATCAACTACAGAAAACAAAGGACTGCATCCTAACTAAAAAAAAAACAAACTTGAGGAAACAATTAACTGTCAGTAAAGGCAAAGCCTAACATCTTTGAAAGCAGACATCTGGTGCTTTCAAACCCCTGGGAAGTGAGTTGATTTTTACAGAAAGTGAAGAGAGAGTTTTATCCCTCGGTGCAAAGACAGTAACTTTGCCAGTTGGAAGGGATGTTCTGCACAGTCAAATGTCACCCACCCACCTGGGGTCTCTATTTTTTCCAAGCCCTGGAGGGTAGAAGTTCCCCTGGCTCTGGTGCTAAACAATCCTTCATAGATTGAGGAGGAGATAGAAGAAGGAAAATATTTTGTGGTGCTGTGGATTCATTTGCTGTGCCATTCTTCATACACTGTCAACAGTAAAGAATTTAATTTGGACAGTAACAGTGGTTTAGCCTTAACTAGGCTGGGCAACCTAAGACAGGCGATATGCGACACAGATAGGTGTGAAGGGCTCCTAGCCGTCACCCTTCAAAGGGGCGGATGTAAGAATACCTAGTGCTGAGTGGATTGATAGCACTGTGAAGCACTATGATAATTAAACTTACAAGAGGATCATCCAGCACGGATGACATCATTCCTGGAAGGATGGAACTAAGTTTGTTATTCTAACTGATAAGAAGAGGCCTGTGGCCTATAGTAAGAGCAAGCTGCCGTACACATGTTAAAATATATATTGATTGGCTATTAAAGGTAATGGGTGTGGATTATGCAAATGTCTGGTATCAGCAATCCCAGGACCCTTATAAGTCTGAGCACACACGTTAGAGTGCTGGGTAGATTCTGAATTATACACCATTTGCTTTGTATTCACTTCTTCCCCGGGGAAACCACGCCTTTCCCCTTTTCCCCATTAATAAACCTTTCACTGCATAACTTCTTTGGAGCTGGTATTCATTGAATTATTGGTCAGAGGTTATCGCCATTAACATAAGGCACATCCAGCACACACTGGTACATACAAGCACCCCTTCCTCATGGGGGACAGGAAGAGAAGAGAACTGTGTATAAAGGACACCCCTGTTACTCTGGACTATGAAAATGGAACTTTGCCCCCAGCCAACAAAGGATCCCAACCTGGGGGGAAAGGGTAATGTGTTAGAGCTAGCCAGGAGAGAACGCCGCCCCAAAACAACAACAACAACAAATAAATGTATGGCCCTCAGCCATGCTGGACATGCATACTGGGGTGGGGTTACACGCACAAAAAAAGACCATCCCTGCTCAATAGAGCTTATAATCTAATAAGACAAACATACAGGACAATAGACTTGGGGCATTTCGTAAAGACAATGGTTAAAAAAAGAAAAGAAAGTTAGTTAATGAGGTTAAAGGCAGACAAATCAGGCCTAAGATTTAAAAGCAGCTTCTCAGAGGTGGGTCTTTAGATGGGAACATGAAGCACTAGCTCAGGAAGACTATTTCAAGCACATGGTGCAGCCAGGTGGAAAGCATGGAGTATCGCATTGGCGGTAGAGGAGAAGGGCACAGGTTAGGAGTGACTTGTCTGATGAGTGGAGGGCACAAGAGAGATAAGAGAGGAGAGGTAGTGAGGTGCTGCAGAGTGAAGGCATTTTTAGGTGAGAAAGAGAAACTTGAACTGTATGCGGGAGTCCCGTGCCAGTGTTCCTGCTCCGTGTCTTTCTCCTGATCCTGAGCCTAATTCCAGTGTCACAGCTGAATCCTAAATGTCTCCCAGGCTAGCCCTGGTTTTACTTGCCTTGATTCAACTTTCATCTGGCCAATCAGCCTCTTCCCAATATATCATTCATTAGTGACCGAACATATTCTGAATGAAGTTTAGGTCATTTGATTTTGTTCTGGTTTTATTTATATTTATAGTATTTTATTTTTAGCATATCTTTACTTTTTGAATTTTTATACTTTTTATTGAATTATTTAAATTGTTTTTTTTCTCTTTACTATTGTTATGAATTATTTGTTGGCCATGGATGGGGAGGACAATTTTTAAAGTCATTTTTATAGATTAAACAGCATTTTGCCCATGGATGGGCTTTTTGAAAATTGCCTACTATTTATACAGGTAAAATTACATGCATTGTTCCACACGTGTACTTTGACTTTCATAAAGCAGAGGCGTTCCCGGAGGCAGGATAAGGTAAGGGGATGCAACAATGTACTTAAGTTTGGATTTTCAAAGCTATGCACATTGTTTTGACTGGAAAAATTAACCATAGGAAAAAGCAGGGGCAAATATCTGCAAGTACTTTTTCCAGGGGCAATAATTAAAGCAAAACTACTCATGTATGTGAGTTTGATTGGTGAAAACCTTGAGGGGACAAATTATTTAAATATTTCTTTCCAGCCTATCACCCTAAGTGGGTTTCAAAGAGTAATGAAACATAGAAACATAGAAATGACGGCAGAAGAAGACCAAACGGCCCATCCAGTCTGCCCAGCAAGCCTCACACATTTTTTCTCTCATACTTATCTGTTTCTCTTAGCTCTTGGTTCTATTTCCCTTCCACCCCCACCATTAATGTAGAGAGCAGTGATGGAGCTGCATCCAAGTGAAATATCTAGCTAGATTAGTTAGGGGTAGTAGGGGTAGTAACCGCCGCAATAAGCAAGCTACACCCATGCTTATTTGTTTTACCCAGACTATGTTATACAGCTCTTATTGGTTGTTTTTCTTCTCCCCTGCCGTTGAAGCAGGGAGCTATGCTGGATATGCGTGATGTATCAGTCTTTCTCCCATGCCGTTGAAGCAGAGAGCCATGCTGGATATGCATCGAAAGTGAAGTATCAGGCACATTTGGTTTGGGGTAGTAACCGCCGTAACAAGCCAGCTACTCCCCGCTTTGTGAGTGCGAACCCTTTTTTCTTCTCCCCTGCCGTTGAAGCAGAGAGCTCTGCTGGATGTGTGAAGTATTAGTTTTTCTTCTGCCCTGCCGTTGAAGCAGAGAACTATGCTGGATATGCATTGAAAGTGAAGTATCAGGCTTATTTGGTTTGGGGTAGTAACCGCCGTAACAAGCCAGCTATTCCCCTCTTTGTGAGTGCAAATCCTTTTTTCCATATTTCCTCTTGCTGTTGAAGCTTAGAGTGATGTTGGAGTCACAGTAACCATGTGTATGTTTATTGAATAAGGGTATTGTCTCCAGGCAGTAGCCATCATTCTGGCGAGTCCCCCACTCTTCATTGGCGGCCTCTTGAATTTATGGATCCACAGTGTTTATCCCACGCCACTTTGAAGTCCTTCACAGTTCTGGTCTTCACCACTTCCTCTCATAAAATGCTCATAAAATGTATAAAACGCTCATAAAATGCTCATAAAATGTATGTAATTAAAACACAGACAATGGCCAAACAACTACACAACTGTCAAAAGTAGTCTATCCTGCATAATAAAATAGTTAGGAAAATACGCTAAGATAAGACAGACATGTACCCCTAAAAATACCCATGGCGTAAGACTGTTAGGATAAAATATCATAACTTTGCTTGCTATAGCATTCATACCCCCAAAAGTTTGAGTGAACAAAAAAGCCGTAAGCTTTTTCTGAAAAGACTTCACATATGGCTCTGCCCTTAAATCAGCTGGTAAGGAGTTCTACAACTCTGACTTGCCACTAGAAAGGTTCTCTGCCTCTTGTTTCTCAAAGATATAATGAGCAAATGAAGGGAATCTCAAGATGATGCTTCCCAGCAGCAGATCATGAAGAGCGAGATGGGACCTTCAAAGCAGAAACCATGCACGCTGGGCTGTTATTCAGTGCCCTATATATATACTAAAGCTAGGATTTTAAATTTTCTGCACCATAACACCAGAAGTCAATGTAAAGAGAACACAGGAGAGAGAGGATTGTAATGCTGTGTACCTGTTAAAACCAGAGCCACAGCATTCTGCATTGCTTGCAGCATGGAAGCAGGGAGGCCAACATATACAGTGATACAGTAATCAAAATCTGTAAGCACCATGGCCTGAAGAACCGTGCAAAAGTGGTTGTAACTCAGAAAAGGTTTCAATCTCCGCAATAGGTTTAAGTTTTTAAAAAAAAAAAACTTTACACTATTGCTTTTATTTATTTATTTTATTTAGACTATTTTTGTATACTGTTGCACGTGCAGTTCCATCACTACGGTTAACATAAAAAGCTAAAATATAAAAATTAAAACTCAAATTCAAGATATTAGCCTATTAAAAATATTACAAACAATTATAAAATCTTAGACTAAAACTCAATTCAGAGTATTTAACATTTTACGATCAGTTATAAAAACTTAAAAACTAAAACAGGAATTAATATTAACCTAAAATATTAAAACTATATGTCTCTCACACTCCTTCCTTAATTTCACTCTCGAATGCCTGACTATACAACCATGTTTTTAATTCCATTCTGAAGATAGCATGGAATAAAAAATAATACCCAAGCTTTTTTTTTTTTAAGCTTGCTTAGAAATTGGGATAGCTCAATCACCAATCTGCAATAAAAGAGAACTATTGATGTTAGAGGATCTAAATAAAATGATTACTTTAGTCTTCCCAATATTTAGCATCAATTTGCAGTCATCCACCCACTGCTTAATTATGGAAATACATATTCAGACAAAGTTTGAGAAACCAAGATACAAGCAGTAATCAGCACCTAGACCAGCTAACAAATAGGTCTCAGGTATATGTTAAAGAATATAGCCAAAAGGGCAGAACTCTATGACACTCTGGTTACCAGTAGATTACCATGAGGAGGTTAAATGGTTAATCCTGATTTGTTGAAAACTATCAGTCAGGTATGATCTAAACCATTCAAGGACTATGTCTGATACCCAGTGCAACTAACAGAGACAACAAAATCGAATGGTGTCAAATGTGGCGGATAAGTTTAAGAAAGTTAGCATGAAAGATATACCAGCATCAAAGCCTTGACAAGACATTGAGGCTCAAAAGAAACAACGAAAGAAAATGTTTCCGTGCTATGACTTGGGCAAATGTCATACTGAGGTAGGTCAAGAAGTTTGCATTTTGTAAGATAATCCTGGAATTGTTTTAAAACCATTCCCTCTACGACTTCGGATGGAAAGGGATGGGGAAGATATGGAGCAATAATTTGCTGAAATAAGTTCGGTTTTTTCAAGACTGGACCAATATTATCTTGTTTCAACAAAGGAGTAAAATAACCCTTTGATAACTATAAATTAAAAATCTTGGCTAAATGTACACCAAGCCAAGCTCATGCCATAGAATCTATACGGATTTAGAGGGCAAGAAGAGTATTCATGGAATACCAACTCAAATTCTTTCCAATGCCCAGGAGTTACATCAGCCATCACATCACTATGCACCTGTTGAGGGAAACTAGCATAGATTTTAGCAAAATTGCTATATTTTGTATTGCTCCCTTGTATTATGTCAGAGGGAAGAGGTTGTCTGCCATTTCTTTTTGTATTACTGTATGTATTGTTGATGTTTTCGATAACATTTTATTTCTGGTTTCTTCTTGGCATTCATGTAACCCGCTTTGTGTGCAAAGCGTGGAATATAAACATTTAATTAAATAAATAATGCCTAATTCAAGGCACCAAAGGACACTGCTGAGCAGATGAACCTGGAAGTGCAGAAAGAATTATGAGATGCTACAACAAAAAACAGAGAATTCTCAGGATGTGGATCAACAGAGACATCCTGACACCAAGGTGCACTTGACAAAGCAGCGTCCAGGCACAAAAGTAGTTCCCAAGTGTTGCTGCATTCAGGCTGTTCTAAGGCACTGGAACACCCATGACTGCCAGTCTTTCCTTAATCATCGATGTGTAGAGGGAGACTGGAGGAAGTGATTCACCCTCAGACCATCTTATGGAATCGGGCCACTCATGAGATGCCAGAGTTGTCGAGGCATCAGAACACGGTGGAACTGAAGCACTCTGGAGGCACTTGAGTACTTTGGCATGTTGACAAATTGTCAAGGCACAGAAACACTTATGTGCTCTCAAAGGAGTAAGGCACAGCAGGAAAAAGTCAAAAAAGGTGCTTAAGTCAGTCAAGTAGCCTGGAGGCACTGAAACACTTTGGGGCCGATGCAATACAGTGCGCTCAGCCGAGCACACTGTTTAACCTGCAGTCGGACGCGGGTTCAATAGGCGCTAATACACCCCCCAATGCAATAGGGGGATTAGCGCCTATTTAATGCGAGTCTGATGCGGAGTGAATGAGATAGCGCTCATCACATGCAAATGCATCTGAATGAGCCTATTAGTCATTCACTCCACATGCAAAAAAAAATAAATGTGCGTCTCAGACGCACATTTAGCTCTCAGCTATTAATGCCTGCCCGGAGCAGGCGTTAATAGCTGAGCGCACTGAAAAAAAAAAAAAGTACAGAAAAGCAGAAAAAACTGCTTTTCTGTACTTTTTTTAAGTTATAAAAAAAAAGAACTCTGCGTCGGTGTTCATAACCGGCAAACCGCCAGTAACCACGGGGACGCGTTAGCAAGGAGGCGCTAAGGTCGCCATGCACGCGTTAAGAAAGCGGGAGCTGAAAAGTCAGCACCTGCATTCCGCATTTAATATTGCATCGGCCCCTTCGTATTGGAGGAATGGGGGGGGGGGGGGGGGGGGGGGACGGGTAACATTTTCAAAGCCACTTACCTCAGCCCAGCGACCATGGCTTGAATACGTTTAGATGGGTTAAAAAGCCATTTCCATGGGAGGAAGACAGTGTATACGGTACATTACATTTTGAAACGTAAGCATGCTGTATTGTCCCCCGTTTGGCTGCCCACACAAAATGCACTAAGGCACACTCGAGGCACTAACTAGGGGTGTGCATTCGTTTTGAACTTAAATGTAAAACGCAACTTTTTTTTAACTTAAAAAAGTGATGAGGCGAAAACGATCGGATTTCCAACTTATTCAACATAGCTATGTTGAATAAGTTGGAAATCGCGATTGTTGATCCTAAATAAAAATTTAAACCCCTCACCCTCCTTAATCCCCCCCCCAAGACTTACCAAAACTCCCTGGTGGTACAGCAGGGAGTCAGGACGCCATTTCTGAACTCCTTTGCGAGGAGCACGTGACGTCGGCGTCACGTCGGAGTGACGCGGCGTCACGTGATTCCCCGCGCGATCGCTCCGGGACCCTCGTTGCACCCAAAAGGAACTTTTGGCCAGCTTAGGGGGACCCATAAGTCAATATGGACATATGGAGAATTCCATAAGTTGAGTCTATGTCCATACGTGCAAATAAAAATTTAAACCCCTCACCCTCCTTAATCCCCCCCCAAGACTTACCAAAACTCCCTGGTGGTACAGCAGGGAGTCAGGATGCCATTTCTGAACTCCTTTGCGAGGAGCACGTGACGTCGGCGTCACGTCGGAGTGACGTCGGCGTCACGTCGGAGTGACGTCGGCGTCACGTCGGAGTGACGCGGTGTCACGTGATTCCCCGCGCGTTCGCTCCGGGACCCTCGGGGCCCCCCCAAGCTGGCCAAAAGTTCCTTTTGGGTGCAACGAGGGTCCCGGAGCGATCGCGCGGGGAATCACGTGACGCCGCGTCACTCCGACGTGATGCTGATGTCACGTGCTCCTCGCAAAGGAGTTCAGAAATGGCGTCCTGACTCCCTGCTGTACCACCAGGGAGTTTTGGTAAGTCTTGGGGGGGGGGGGGGATTAAGGAGGGTGAGGGGTTTAAATTTTTATTTAGGATCAACAATCGCGATTTCCAACTATTCAGCTTGGGGAATCACGTGACGCCACGTCACTCCGACGTGACGCCGACGTCACATGCTCCTCGCAAAGGAGTTCAGAAATGGCGTCCTGACTCCCTGCTGTACCACCAGGGAGTTTTGGTAAGTCTTGGGGGGGGGGATTAAGGAGGGTGAGGGGTTTAAATTTTTATTTGCACGTATGGACATAGACTCAACTTATGGAATTCTCCATATGTCCATATTGACCGAAATTGACCCCCCCTTTCGACTTATGGACTTATGAACATAAACTTTTGCTCTGCACATCCCTAGCACTAACTACCCTCAGTAGATCAAAGCACTCAGAGATGCACCAAGGAATCGGTAAAAGTGAATCTATCGTAATGACACACTTCCCATCATGAACCACAAGACAGAAGAGAACAAACTGCTACGTGAAAAGGTACAAACAAGTGACAGTTTCATTACCTGACTCACGGGAAGCAACTTGGGAGATGAGCAGATCCTTAGACAGCAAACCTCCACAGAGGAATTTCCAATCCAATCTATTTATATTTGCCTTTCAGACACTTCAGTGTGGTTTGCAATCAGGTACTGTAGGTATTTCCCTGTTCCCGGAGGGCTCACAATGTAATGTGACAGGGTCAGGGGTGCATTGCAGCCCTGACCCTGCCACATTACAGGGTGGCCTGCCACATACAGGGTGAGCCGGGCTGAAATATCAGCCCGGCTCACAAGTTATCTGTCTGGCTCCCTTGTGCATTTTCCCTGCAGCATGTGTTTCAACAACTCCCAAAAGCACGCCAAACCGACCCTTCATAGATATCATGTGACCTGAAGCCTGGAAGAACTGAGCCAAAAAAATATCCAACATAAATGTCACATTTTTCTTAAATAACTAAGTAGAAGAACACAGCTTGGTCAATCTGTGGCCATCCGCCTGTGTCTGATTACATCTCATAATTATATCTTGGATTCCTGGTCTGGTATTAAAGTTTCTTGCCAACCAATCAGCTCTTGAACCACTTGTCAAGCAATATGACAACCACACTGCCAGCCAGTGTCAGACACACACAGTCTCTCAGACACACAGGCAGACACTCACACACACATACTTACTCTCAACGTATGGGTGTCTTTCTGTGTCAGGGAGAATGACACACACAGAGCTCTGAAAAACAGTGAGTACCCCCACTCCAATACTCCCACATGATTATCTAAAAAGTTTTTGTTTGCTGCTAGCCCTTCCCCAGCCTGCAGCTGCACCATCCTCCCCCTTTCCTATTCCCACCCTTACTTCAGGAGTCTCACTGTTTCCACAGCCAGCTGACCCTTTCAGAAGGAAAGACCAGCTACAGAAGCCTCCCCAACACTGCACACGCTCTTCCTCTTGGCTCACCTCATCCCTTTTTGTGATGTAGCTTGCCTCCACTTCTCCATACCCTCCGACCATCATTCCAGTGCATTCCCATTGGCTGAGTACTACACGGTCTGCTGCTTTTATAGTTCCCCAGGTTCTGCACTGCCTACCCACTCTATTACAGCAGGCTCTAAAACACCAATACACTGATACTAGGCTAACAGAACAAGCCAAGCTGTTATAGATCCCTACAAAGAAACCTCACACTAGCAGAATACCTCGCCTCAGTCACCCATGCAGAACAAACAGACCCTCACCAAATACAGAATAAAGAGACAAGTTTAACTAGAAACATGCAAACAAAAACTGAATTGGAAACCGTAACCATACAGGATCCGTATACAGTGCAACGATGGAAAAACAAACCACCATTTCTCATTAAACAAACAATTAAATCAAGATATATAAACCATCATAATAGTAAAACCATATTCATAAAAAGAATAAATATTTCAAAGCAGCTGAATAGAACATTGAATGATTAAAAATATATCTTTTAATTTTCCAATCAATAAAATATTTCAAAATAGCAGACGCATCAAATAACACCCAATAATTAAAACTAAGACTAAGAAAAATCCTTTGCTCTCCATACCCGGGAACTTTAAATTCCAGTTACCCTTAGATTGCCATGGATTACTCAGGGATAGGAGGTATGCACAAACTTGCTCCTTTCTCTTATATATACAAACTTTCTAACATATATGCTCATTCTCACACAAACTCCCTTATATTTTCTCTCAAAAAAATGCTGACTTGCTCACAAACTCTGGCTCACACACATGATCATTGTTTGATAAGACAGGCTAAGAGAGAATTTGAAAAGAAGTTGGCCGTAGAAGTAAAAACTCAGAGTAAAACCTTTTTTAAATATGTCCGAAGCAGAAAGCCTGTGAGGGAGTCAGTTGGACCGTTAGATGATGAACGAGGGATTAAAGGGGCACTTGGAGAAGATAAGGGCATCGCAGAAAGATTAAACAATTTCTTTGCTTCGGTGTTTACTGAAGAGGATGTTGGGGATACCCATTCCGGAGAAGGTTTTCATGGGTAAGGATTCAGATGGACTGAACCAAATCACGGTGAACCTAGAAGATGTGGTAGGCCTGATTGACAAACTGAAGAGTTGTAAATCACCTGGACTGGATGGTATACACCCCAGAGTTCTGAAAGAACTCAAAAATGAAATTTCAGATCTATTAGTAAAAATTTGTTACCTATCAATAAAATTATCCATTATATCTGAAGGCTTGAGGATGGCTAATATAACCCCAATATTTAAAAAGGGCTCCAGGGGTGATCCGGGAAACTACAGACCAGTTAGCCTGACTTCAGCGCCAGGAAAAATAGTGGAAAGTGTTCGAAATATCAAAATCACAGAACATATAGAAAGACATTGTTTAATGGAACAAAGTCAGTATGGCTTTACCCAAAGCAAGTCTTGCCTCACAAATCTGCCTCACTTTTTTGAAGGAGTTAATAAACATGTAGATAAAGATGAATCGGTAGCTGTAGTGTATTTGGATTTTCAGAAGGCGTTTGACAAAATTCCTCATGAGAGGCTTCTAGGAAAGGTAAAAAGTCATGGGATAGGTGATGTCCTTTCGTGGATTACAAACTGGCTAAAAGACAGGAAACAGAGAGTAGGATTAAATGGACAATTTTCTCAGTGGAGGGGAGTGGGCAGTGGAGTGCCTCAGGGATCTGTATTGGGACCCGTACTTTTCAATATATTTATAAATGATCTGGAAAGGAATACGATGAGTAAGGTAATCAAATTTGCAGATGATACAAAATTGCTCAGAGTAGTTAAAGCACAAGCAGATTGTGATAAATTGCAGGAAGACCTTGTGAGACTGGAAAATTGGGCATCCAAATGGCAGATGAAATTTAATGTGGACAAGTGCAAGGTGATGCATATAGGGAAAAATAACCCATGCTATAGTTACACAATGTTAGGTTCCATATTAGGAGCTATCACCCAAGAAAGAGCACTAGGCGTTATAGTGGATAACACATTGAAATCGTCGGTTCAGTGTGCTGCGGCAGTCAAAAAAGCAAACAGAATGTTGGGAATTATTGGAAAGGGAATGGTGAATAAAACTGAAAATGTCATAATGCCTCTGTATCACTCCATGGTGAGACCGCACCTTGAATACTGTGTACAATTCTGGTCACCGCATCTCAAAAAAGATATAGTTGTGATTGAGAAGGTACAGAGAAGGGCGACCAAAATGATAAAGGGGATGGAACAGCTCCCCTATGAGGAAAGACTAAAGAGGTTAGGACTGTTCAGCTTGGAGAAGAGATGGCTGAGGGGGATATGATAGAGGTTTTTAAAATCATGAGAGGTCTAGAACGGGTAAATGTGAATCGGTTATTTACTCTTTTGAATAATAGAAGGACTAGGGGGCACTCCATGAAGTTAGCATGTGGCACATTTAAAACTAATCGGAGATAGTTCTTTTTCACTCAACGCACAATTAAACTCTGGAATTTGTTGCCAGGGGATGTAGTTAGTGCAGTTAGTGTAGCTGGGTTTAAAAAAGGATTGGATAAGTTCTTGGAGGAGAAGTCCATTACCAGCTATTAAGTAAGTTGACTTAGAAAATAGCCACTGCTATTACTAGCATTAGTAGCATGGGATAGACTGTTTTTGGGTACTTGCCAGGTTCTTATGGCCTGGATTGGCCAATGTCAGAGACAGGATGCTGGGCTTGATGGACCCTTGGTCTGACCCAGTATGGCATGTTCTTATGTTCTTAAATAGTCCTCTTGATCACACAAATGCTCATTGGCATTCTCGTTCTCTCTCACTCACATACATGTTTCATTGGCTCACTCACTCTTGCTCACACATATGCTCTGGCAATCACAGTAAGCCTATTATGCAGTGCAACAATGGAAAACAGAAAACATCATTCCTCATAAAACATTAAGCAATAAAGTTAAGAGTTATAAAATCATTCATAATATTAAAACCAAACTAAAAAAAAGAATAAATGTCAAGCAGGCAATAGCCAATGAACATTCAGTAATTAAAACAAGTTTTTTCTAATATTTCCCAAACACCAAATATTTCAAACAGCAGACACATTAAATAACACTCCAAAATATAAAATAGAATTAAAAATTTCCAGCTTTCTATACCCGGGATATTTTTATTTCCAGTCACCCAAAGATGATTGTGGATTGGGGGAAGGGGCCTCAATCTTTACCTCTCCCCCCCTCCCCATCACACACACATGCTATCTCACAGGCTCTGTTTCTCACATATATGACGTCACATACACAGGCTCTTTCACTCTCCAATACACACACACACACACACACACACACACACAGTCTCTCTTGTTCTAACGCACACACAGACTCAGGCTCTCACAGCCACATGCAGGCACTTTCACTGTCATACAAAATTTTTCAGAGTAGTTAAATCACAAGCGGATTGTGATACATTACAGGAGGACCTTGCAAGACTTGAAGATTGGGCATCCAAATGGTAAATGAAATTTAATGTGGACAAGTGCAAGGTGTTGCATATAGGGAAAAATAACCCTTGCTGTAGTTATATGATATTAGGCTCCATATTAGGAACTACCACCCAGGAAAAAGATCTAGGCATCATAGTGGATAATACATTGAAATTGTCAGCTCAGTGTGCTGCGGCAGTCGAAAAAGGAATATTAGGAATTATTAGGAAGGGAATGGTTAATAAAATGGAAAATGTCATAATGCCTCTGTATTGCTCCATGGTGAGACTGCACTTTGAATACTGAGTACAATTCTGGTCGCCACATCTCAAAAAAGATATAGTTGTGATGGAGTAGATATAGAGAAGGGCGACCAAAATGATAAAGGAGATGGAATGGCTCCCCTATGAAGAAAGGCTAAAGAGGTTAGAGCTGTTCAGCTTGGGGAAGAGATGGCTGAGGGGGGATATGATAGAGGTCTTTAAGATCATGAGAGGTCTAGAACGGGTAAATGTGAATCGATTGTTTACTCTTTCGGATAATGGAAGGACTAGGGGGCACTCCATGAAGTTAGCATGTGGCACATTTAAAACTAATCAGAGAAAATTCTTTTCACTCAACGCACAATTAAACTCTGGAATTTGTTACCAGAGGATGTGGTTAGTGCAGTTAGAGTAGCTGGGTTTAAAAAAGGTTTGGATAAGTTCTTGGAAGAGAAGTCCATTAACTGATATTAATCAAGTTGACTTAGGGAATTAGCCACTGCTATTAGTGGCATCAGTAGCTTAGGATCTACTTAGTGTTTGGGTACTTGCCAGGTACTCATAGCATAGATTGGCCACTTTTGGAAACAGGATACTGGGCTTGATGGACCTTTGGTCTGACCCAGTATGGCAAGTCTTATGTTCTTGTGTTCAGAGTAGGTTCTGTTTACCATTACACTTTGTCTCCAATCAGTGAACTAGTTTGTAATCCACTCCACCACCTTGGCACCCACTCCCAAGCTTCTCATTTTATTCCTAAGCCTCCTATGTAGGACTGTATCAAAAGCTTTTCTTAAATCCAAGTAAATCACATTGCGTTCTCTTCCTTGATCCATTTCTTGTCACCTAATAAAAAAAAATAGATCAGGTATGTCAGACAGGACTTTCCCTTGGTGAATCCATGCTGTTTCGGGTCCAGCAACCTGGATTAGAGATAGTTCACTATCTTTTCCTTCAGCAAAGTCTCCATTAAATTCTCCATTACTGAGGTGAGGCTGACCAGCCTACAATTTCCAGACTCCTCTCTGCTAATACTCTTGTAAAATGGGACCACAATCACTTTCTCCAGACCTGTAGCACCACTCCCATTTCCAGAGATCTATTTTTATTTATTAATCACTTACAGATATCTAAGTGATTTACAAGTTACATACACAATTTAAAACAAACAGAATCAGGTTATACAAAATCTTAGAACATGAAAACTGGTCTCTGTAAATATTTGCTCAAAAGATTGCTTAAATCGCTCTGGGAGTTCCAAATATTGGGGACTTCCACCGAGAAAGTGCCAGTCGTGCCTATCTCACTGAGGGACAGTCTAGGAGTCTTCTCTGTGATGATTTGAGTGATCGTGTTGGATTTTAAATTCTCAATAGGGCGTTTGCACAGGGGAGTTAATCCAACTTCAACAGCTTGTGGATTATCATTGCATTTTTAAAGATGATCCGATAGGTCACCAGCAATCAATGTAGGTTAATTAGAACAAGAGTAATGAGTTCTCTTATGCTTTTACTAAAAATCAAATGTGCAGCTGAAGTCTGTAGAATCTACTTTGCCCTCAGCTTGTTTCCTGGCACTCCAACTGCAATAGTCTAGAATTGGGAGGATGGAGCCTGGACAACTGTCCTAAAGTCTTATTTCAACAAGGATTTTAAACCACAAAGGATATGTAGTTTAAAAACTCCTGCCTTGATCACAGATTTTATCTGATGAGAAAATAATAGACTGGAATCTTTCCACATTCCAATAATTTTAACTGAGGAAGGATCGGGAAAGCAACACCATCAATGGACAAAGAAGTTGGAGAAGGATTATTGATACGATGAATGATGGTGAATTCTGACTTTGCAATGTTCAAAGCCAGTTTATTGTGCTCTAACTACTGTTTTATAGTATTCATACAGTTGAAATAATTCAGATTTGCATCTGACCAATTCAGGCTTATGCGGATGAAGAATTGAAGATCATCAGTGCAGATTCAATATCTATCATATAGATTTGCCAGCTTTACTGCTGGGTACCAAATAAATTTTGAATACTAGCACGGAAAGGGCCAAGCCTTAGAACATAACATAAGAAATTGCCATGCTGGGTCAGACCAAGGGTCCATCAAGCCCAGCAACCTGTTTCCAACAGAGGCCAAAACCATGCCACAAGAACCTGGCAATTACCCAAACACTAAGAAGAACCCATGCTACTGATACAATTAATAGCAGTGGCTATTCCCTAAGTAAAATTGATTAATAGCCATTAATGGACTTCTCCTCCAAGAACTTATCCAAACCTTTTTTGAACCCAGCTACACTAACTGCACTAACCACATCCTCTAGCAACAAATTCCAGAGCTTTATTGTGCGTTGAGTCAAAAAGAATTTTCTCTGATTAGTCTTAAATGTGCTACTTGCTAACTTCATGGAATGCTCCCTAGTCCTTCTATTATTCAAAAGTGTAAATAACCGAGTCACATCTACTCGTTCAAGACCTCTCATGATCTTAAAGACATCTATCATATCCCCCCTCAGCCGTCTCTTCTCCAAGCTGAAGAGCCCTAACCTCTTCAGCCTTTCTTCATAGGGGAGCTGTTCCATCCCTTTTATCATTTTGGTTGCCCTTCTCTGTACCTTCTCCATCGCAACTATATCTTTTTTGAGATGCGGCGACCAGAATTGTACACAGTATTCAAGGTGCGGTCTCACCATGGAGCGATACAGAGGCATTATGACATTTTCCGTTCTATTAACCATTCCCTTCCTAATAATTCTTCATTCTATTTGCTTTTTTGACTGCTGCAGCACACTGAGCTGACGATTTTAAAGTATCATCCACTATGATGCCTAGATCTTTTTCCTGGGTGTTAGCTCCTAATATGGTACCTAACATCGTGTAACTGCAGCAAGGGTTATTTTTCCCTATATGCAACACCTTGCACTTGTCCACATTAAATTTCATCTGCCATTTGGATGCCCAATCATCCAGTCTTGCAAGGTCCTCCTGTAATGTATCACAGTCTGCTTGTGATTTAACTACTCTGAATAATTTTGTATCATCCGCAAATTTGATAACCTCACTCGTCGTATTCCTTTCCAGATCATTTATATATATATTGAAAAGCACCGGTCCAAGTACAGGGACTTTGTCAAACGCCTTCTGAAAATCCAGTAGTAGATAAAGATGACCAAAGAGAGTGTCGCTGCTTGATCCTTAATTGATATGTTCGTTCAGATAGCAAAGAACAAAATCAGGATAAGACAACACCGGAACATAAGAACATACCATACTGGGTCAGACCAAGGGTCCATCAAGCCCAGCATCCTGTTTCCAACAGTGGCCAATCCAGGCCATAAGAACCTGGCAAGTACCCAAAAACTAAGTCTATTCCATGTTACAGTTGCTAGTAATAGAGGTGGCTATTTTCTATGTCAACTTAATTAATAGCAGGTAATGGACTTCTCCTCCAAGAATTTATCCAGTCCTTTAAACACAGCTATACTAACTGCACTAACCACATCCTCTGGCAACAAATTCCAGAGTTTAATTGTGCGTTGAGTAAAAATGAACTTTCTCCAATTAGTTTTAAATGTGCCACATGCTAACTTCATGGAGTGCCCCCTATTATTTCTATTATCCGAAACAGTAAATAATCGATTCACATCTACCCGTTCTAGACCTCTCATGATTTTAAACACCTCTATCATATCCCCCCTCAGCCATCTCTTCTCCAAGCTGAAAAGTCCTAATCTCTTTAGTCTTTCCTCATAAGGGAGCTGTTCCATTCCCCTTAACATTTCGGTAGCCCTTCTCTGTACCTTCTCCATCGCAATTATATCTTTTTTAAGATGCGTCGACCAGAATTGTACACAGTATTCAAGGTGCGGTCTCACCATGGAGCGATGACATTTTCCGTTTTATTCACCATTCCCTTTCTAATAATTCCCAACATTCTGTTTGCTTTTTTGACTGCCGCAGCACACTGAACCGATGATTTCAATGCGTGATCCACTATAACGCCTAGATCTCTTTCTTGGGTTGTAGCACCTAATATGGAACCTAACATTGTGTTACTATACATGGGTTATTTTTCCCTATATGCATCACCTTGCACTTATCCACATTAAATTTAATCTGACATTTTGATGTCCCATTTTCCAGTCTCACAAGGTCTTCCTGCAATTTATCACAATCTGCTTGTGATTTAACTACTCTGAACAATTTTGTATCATCTGCAAATTTGATTATCTCACTCATCGTATTTCTTTCCAGATCATTTATAAATATATTGAAAAGTAAGGGTCCCAATACACATCCCTGAGACACTCCACTGCCCATTCCCTTCCACTGAGAAAATTGTCCATTTAATCCTACTCTCTGATTCCTGTCTTTTAGCCAGTTTGCAATCCATGAAAGGTCATCGTCACCTATCCCATGACTTTTTACTTTTCCTAGAAGCCTCTCATGAGGAACTTTGTCAAACGCCTTCTGAAAATCCAAGTATACTACATCTACCAGTTCACCTTTATCCACATGTTTATTAACTCCTTCAAAAAAGTGAAGCAGATTTGTGAGGCAAGATTTGCCTTGGGTAAAGCCATGCGACTTTGTTCCATTTGTTCGGATACACTATATTCCATTTGTTCGGATACACTATATTCCCCTAGATGGAATAAGATAATGTCATGATCTAGTGTGTCAAATGCTGATATATCAGTTAGGACAATAATATAGCTGTTTCTGCCATCAAGCCCTCTTTTGAAGGTGTCTATTAGTTAAACCAAAAGTTTCTCAGTGCTCAGAGACTTTCTGAAACCGAGTTGGCATGAATCCAGAATATGCTAGTCTATAAAATCAGAGTGTTGGCGCAATACCATTCATTCCAACAATTTAGTCATGAATGATAATGAGGCAATAGGCCTATAATTAGCTATATCAAGTGAGTTCAGCCCTTCTTTCTTCAGGAGAGCTGAACAAGTCTTTCAGTGGACATGCCAGCACATCTGTGAGCTCCCTTAGTATCCTGGGTTGTACTTTATCCGGCCCCATGGCCTTGTCCACTTTCAGTTTTCCTAGCTCCTCCTATACATTCTCTTCTGTAAATGGGGTTGCATCGACCCCACTTCCATCCATGTTCTTGACCACAGTCCATCTCCAGGGTATTCTTTAGTTAACACCAAACTGAAGAAACAATATTTACTAAAAAATAAAGCACAATACAAAATTAGAAGGGAGAAATCACAGGAGTTATATCTGATAGATTACAAATTGTTTTTGAGCTCTGGCATCAGTCTTTATGCTACTCGGCTTCAGTTCCATATCAGGACAGAGAAGTGCACAGTTGTCCAATGGAACTGTAAAGAGGTCCTAAAGTATAAAAGAAATTCAAGATTTCAAAGCTATATATGGGAAAAATGTTTTTAATGAACTAGAAATATCATACATGATATAAATCATTTTACAAACAATTTTTTGCTATTTATATTTATTTTAGTAATATAATGTTTCTATTTCTATCATTGAGGTTTTATATTTTTACTATTTCATATTTAGCTCCTTTTTATTAAAAGTATTTTTTCACATATACGTTTGGTTTTCTGACCTTTGTTGTTTTGTCAGGCACCACTACTTTGGTTTCACTGTGGTGATTCTTGCTTCTCTCCACTCCTTTTCCAGTGAACATTTATCTGCCAGGTTTTTAGTCCTTAGAGTTGTCCTGTGAAAAAAAAGCTCAGTTCCATATTTTGACAGTTTCCTGATACAGGAGCACGGAACTTGTTCAAATAGAACATTACCACCTGGTTTTCTGTTTGGACTAGGTCAATTTTGTTGGCCACCTAATATCAGAACTGCTCATAGCTTCAGGTTGATGTGTAACATCTGCTCCGTAAGAGACCAGTAGTCCTGGATGTTAAGCTCATGTGAGATTCCCAACTCACACTGGGAGCATCTTTAGTTACGACAATTGGTGATAAGAGATTTGGAATGGGAAAGCCACTAAGACAGGGGGTCTGTGAGCTACTCCATTGACACAGATGTGCTCCTGGAATCTGTGGCATGATTTCACTGGCACTTTAAGGTCGATTAGGCATATGGAGACATACCATAGAAGTTACCCAAACTGTGGAGGCCATGAGGCCTAACATTCAGAATCAGAATACATCACTTGATGAGAAGTACTCCTTCCGCCATGGCCACTATGTCATCATGCCTTTTAGTGGGGAGATGAGCCATGGCCTGAGTTGTGTTTAACAGAGACCCTACAAATTCCAATTGAGATGTTGGGTTCAAATTGGGTTTAGGATAGTTGATGAGCCCCCTCAGTGACTGCATCACAAAAATTGTGTTCTGCATGAATTTGTCCATTCCTGCCTGAGATGTGTTATTGTCCAAGCTGATTGTACAAATAGGGAAATTCATGAATCACCCTAACTTATATAGTAATGCAGCAACAAATACAAGATATTTTGTGAATATTCATGAGGCCTAACCTAGGATAAAAGGAAGAACACAGTACTAGAGGTATTTTTACTACTCCTAATCTAAGACTTGGATGTCTCTTTATAGGTGCAGACCTCTTGTAAATCCAAGGAACACAGCAATTCTCCTTAGTTTAAAGGGGGATCACAGAGCCCAGGGTAATCTCATTCTATCTTTTTCTAGAACAAAGATTTCCAAATTGAACAGGTTCTGGTGTTGATCATGCTTTAGTGCTCTTCTGGGCAGGCAATCTGGAGATATTCCAATAGGTATATTTTAACTAACCCTTACTATGCAGAGGGATCCAGCTGTCTGACTTTACAATTGGCTGACAGTTTATGAAAAACCTCAGCCAGCCCCTACAGGGAGATCTTCTGGAGCACAGACTGGGATTCTGGCTAGCTCTACTGAATTCAATTAAAAACCCATCCTCAATTTTGACTATGTTACAATATGGGGCTTAGAGTTGCTCTCGTTTTAATGTTAAGACCTTGAGTCCTACTGTCTGGAGTAAGAAGAGACTGGGAAGCATTTCTTGGAGATAAATTCTTCTTCCTAGGTGAGCCAAGCTATGGAGGGCAGTTCAGAGGTAGAAGTGAATAGGGTCTGAAGTGTAGATGGTGGTCTTTCATGAGCTCCACTGTTTTCTTAACCTGGTCTCCAAAGGTATTTCCATCATTACAAGACATCTATGAGCCTTTCCTGCACATCTTCTTGAAGGTCAGAGGCTATCACCCATGAGAGTTTGTGATCATCAATAACCATGGCAGAGGATCTCAATACAATTTCAAAACATCCCACATTGAGTGGACCAGATGCTTCTTACACACTTCCGTGGTCTCAATCAAGTTAAAGTCTGACAGTTTCTCTTCAAGGAGAAACTTTGTGACTTCTAGGGATACATTCATCCATCCATCCATCCACCCATAGCATTCTGATAATGCTTTGTGTCAGAAAAGGTCCAGAATTTGAGAATATCCAGGGGGATACACAGACATGAGATTTAAATTTCTTGGCCCTATTTTTGAGGCAGATTTGACTGTTACACTACAGTGAGGTAACTGGACTTCTGAATCCCTCAGCTGCCTGAACATGAGGCTTCATGCCTGCCTTCTTACCAATTGGAAATACAGTATATGGATCTCCTCTTCTATACATTTTGGAAGACAAGGTAAACAGGTGTTGTAATGAACTTGAAATATCCAGGTATTTCAGGAGTCTGAGAAAAGGAACAGTGAGCTTACCCTCAACCTGCAACTCAAAGGACAAAGTCTTAGCCATCCTCTGTACAAAGTCAAATAAGGAAAAATCTTCAGGTAGCAATCTTTCCCCAATTTGTGGTGTAGGTGTCCCTAATCATCCCTTTCAGAACAGTACTTTGAGTGGTTTCAAGTGATCCAGGACCCCGACTCTAAACACATTAAGCAGAAGGGATGTCTGGGAATACATAGTCCCTAGAAAGGAAAGCCTTTGTGACCTAAAACTTGACTTCTTGCGTACCAGGATTGAGAGATGTCCACTGACAAATACTTCAAACCAGTTTCAGACTGACCTTGAACCCAGAAGAGAATCCCTCAGTGTACCAACAGGAGTCAAAGTACTCAATCCTGGAACTTCAACATGCATGGCATGCTGAATGAACACCATCAATTCCATCAAAATCTCAGAGTTCCAAAGATAGCAATAGGGTTATACATATAGGGGCATGGATGCTGTCCACACTGCTCTGGAGTCAATGTCAAAAGCTGCAGATTGAACCTCTGGAGACTGGTGTAAGAGCATAAGTATCACTGTTCTTGGTCAAGACTAATTGTGTCTGACAGTAGCCAATCATGGTACTTGAAAGTTCCAGGAAGATCTTAACAGGAATATCTCTTCCATGCTGCCAATCTCAGAAGTACAAGGTAGTATCCTCACTCATGTCTAATAATTATTACTGGAGCTGAAACTCATACAAACCTTCTTTAAATCTAGCTTGTCTGAACCTAGGAAGCAGAACTCATCTCCAGATGTGACCACTTAAGATGGCGTGAAGCCTCCTGTACTTTCTTGCTCTTGGAGCCATGCTTCGAACAAACACATCAACGTATCAGAACCTCTACTTGGAGCTAACTCTTTCCATCTCTGAGCTTCAAGCACAGTCTTGGCTTGAGTAGGAGAAGCAAGATTTCTTTCACCTTCTGTGCCTGTTCTTTCACCAAGCAGACAAACATGTTTATTTATATCATTTATAACCCACTTTTCCAATAGTAAGTGTACAATAAAAGAAAAAGCATCCATAAATACAAATTAAAAACAATATCAAAGAGCAGCTTAACTGAAAATTAAGGACAATCAGTGCACAGTAAACTAACAAAATATTCACAACCTCATATTCAGGTACTACATAATATCCTTATTAGAAACTAATTTAAATCCAAGAAAATATTAAAATGCATCACAGTATTAAATCACATAAGGCATGACTTTGTTTCTGGTTGATGGCCTCTTTGGCACAGCCTGCCTACCAGCAGTCCATGTGGCTCTGTGGACCTTACATCTAAGCCTTTGGCACAAACTTCATAGAACTAAATTTTTATTCACCAGAAAATAAGACCTGAACTGCACCAGGTGACATCCTTGTGCAGATGTGACAGGCCAAGTCATTATGGCCTTTTCCCAGACACTTATAATAAAACTTGTGATTGTCACTAATGGACAACATTTTGCAGCAGAGCTTGGAGCTCTTAGCCTGCTTCTCAGGTAGTGAGAAAAATCAATGTGGTGAAATAAAAACCAAATGTTTACTCCTCACAAAGGGGCCAATGTAATAACGTTAGCATAATTTTTCACTCCTGTTTTAGCACATATTTTTCTGTGGTAAGTTAAACCTCCTGTTAAATACCAGCGTTAATGTAAAAAAAAAGCAAGTTAAACCAAGAGTAAAAGCCAGTGTTAAAATTAGCACAGGTTCATGTAAATCCCATATAAAAAAAATAGACATTAGCTATCAGGGGCAGTTCTATAATGAGGCAGGGTGAGGCGGCCGCTTCAGGCAGCAGAATTTTGAAGCAGCAAAAAGTGCCTTCTCAAATTTCTGCAGCCCCCCGCCTCACCTTGCCTCCCCCCTCTGTTGTGTCACACTCCCGACCCCCCAAGACTCACCAAAGCTCCTGGTGGTCCAGCAGGAGGGCCCGGGAGCGATCTGCCGCTCCTGGGCTGTTGGCTACCACTAACCACTAGAGATGTGAATCGGAACCAGAATCGGTTCGGATTCCGGTTCCGATTCACATGTGGGTTTTTTTGCATCGGGCCAGATCACAGTTTTGTTTATCGGCTGCGCCCGAGCCAATAAACAAAAAACCCACCCCGACCCTTTAAAACGAACCCCTTAGCTTCCCCCACCCTCCCGACCCCCCCAAAAACTTTTTACAGGTACCTGGTGGTCCAGTGGGGGTCCCGGGAGTGATCTCCCGCTCCGGGCCGTGCTCCCGCTCCCGGGCAGTCGGCTGCCACTAATCAAAATGGCGCCGATGGCCCTTTGCCCTTACCATGTGACAGGGTATCCGTGCCATTGGCCGGACCCTGTCACATGGTAGGAGCACTGGATGGCCGGTGCCATCTTGTGCTCCTACCATGTGACAGGGGCTGACCAACGGCACCGGTAGCCCCTGTGACATAGTAAGGGCAAAGGCTATCGGCGCCATTTTGAATACTGGCAGCCGGTCCGAATGCAGGAGGTCGCTCCCAGACCCCCGCTCGACTTTTGGCATGTCTTGTGGGGGTCAGGAGGGTCCCCCAAGACTTGCCAAAAGCCCCTGGTGGTCCAGCGGGGGTCTGGGAGCGATCTCCTGCACTCGGACCAGCTGCCAGTATTCAAAATGGCACCGATAGCCTTTGCCCTTACTATGTCACAGGGGCTACCGGTGCCATTGGTCAGCCCCTGTCACATGGTAGGAGCACAAGATGGCACCGGCCATCCAGTGCTCCTACCATGTGACAGGGTCCGGCCAATGGCACGGATATCCTGTCACATGGTAAGGGCAAAGGGCCATCGGCGCCATTTTGATTAGTGGCAGCCGACGGCCCGGGAGCGGGAGGACGGCCCGGAGCGGGAGATCACTCCTGGGAGCAGGAGATCGATCCCGGGACCCCCACTGGACCACCAGGTACCTGTAAAACATTTTTGGGAGCGTCGGGAGGGTGGGGGAAGCTAAGGGGTTAGTTTTAAAGGGTCGGGGTGGGTTTAGGGGTTATTTTTCTGTGCCGTTTTTCCCACCCTCCTCCAAAACGATAAGGGAACTCCCACGATCAATATCGTGGGGTTTTCCTATCGTTTTGGGGGAGCCCCCGATTTCTGACGATTTTGAAAATATCGACGATATTTTCAATCGTTCGAAGCCCGATTCACATCCCTACTAACCACAATGGCGCCAGTGGCCTTTAGCCCTTACCATGGGACAGGGGCTACCGGTGCCATTGGCTGGCCCCTGACACACACCGACACCATTTTGGTTAGTGGCAGCCGATAGCCCAGGAGCGGCAGATCACTCCGTGCCCTCCTGCCTCCTGAGGCGGCATGTGGTCACTGCCTCAGGAGGCTCATTGCCTTGAGCCGCCCCTGTTAGCTATTCCCCAGCAATCCAAACAGGTGTTCTTAAAGCACATTTTCTTAACGCTGGAAATTTAACTCCTGGGTCAGAGTTGGAGTAAAACTTAACTCATATTTCTGGTGGACAAGTTATCCCATTGCTGTACCCAGTGCGGTAGTGTCTAACTGCTTCTATCAGACTGGACACAGCAATAGAATAAATCTGGCCATCAGAAATTTAAGTTTACTCCACTTCAAACCCAGGAGTTTAATTTCCAGCGTAAGCTCTTGAGGAGGGACATACAGCTGAACAGTACACCAGCGCTATGTATCCCAAACTATGGCATACTGTTTACTTGTAGATGGCCATACTCTCACTTTATTCAGCTAGCTGTTAAGTGTCCACCTCTAAAGAGAAAATTCTTGCATCCAAGGCCATTTTGACAAGGAATGGCAAGTAAAATCAACAAATAAGCTTTCTGGGGTACAACATCTACAGCTAGCTTAATGAAAAACACGAGGAGGCGCAGGGTACCTGCAAGCTTAACAAAACATCTAAATCAGATTCACAGAGTCACAGTACATACTATTCTGTTCAAAGGGCCACCTCAGAGAGATCGTGTTGGTTTTTCTTGCCATGCTTTGCCAAAATGGCATTGCATGTGAGACTGGTGCTATGCATCCCAACTTGTGGGTACATTCTGTCATCCAAGGTCATTTTGACAAGAAATGGCAAATAGAATAAAAGAATAAGCTCTCTGGGAAGGGCACTTATAGCTAGATGAAGCATAGGCTGTATGGGTGGACACCAGTAGCTGAACAATTAATACATTAGCACTGTCCAGCTGTTCAGAAAACCCAACAAAACCTGTGATTGGTGTCTGTCTCAGAGAGCATACATTGGAAATTTAATTCCTAGGTCTGAGTTGGAATAACCTAACATTTTTGATGGCCAATGGTGTGTATCGTGCCCAGGGCGATACTCCACCTCAGAACCAGGAAGGACAAATTTCCAATGTAAGCTCTTTTCAGCTGAAACCTATAACTGAACTATGGGATAGCTGAGCAACTTCAGGCTGGAGACAATTTACACAGGACTCCACCTGCTTTCTCAAAAGATTCTACTTTATTACAGCATCTTGTGTAGACTGCTTACCTTCAGCAGCTTCTTCACATAGAGAGGGTTCAGGAGCTGCCTTCTCCTGGAAACATGGGGCATCCTGTTCCCAGCTGGGCTCTACCTTTTATCCTGCTCAGCAGGATCCTGCCAACAGAACACTCTCCCTCTATGGGCTTTAAGGTGGACCAGGCTAAATGCCTGGTCACATACAAGTTAAACGGGGGGTGTAGGGCCACTCCTTTATGCACCCATCCCTCAGCTTGAACCCATTGTGTCTACCATCTTTACTTTCCCTGGATCCCATCCAGAGAAGTGACTCCACTCTCCGATACACTCCCTTCTGGCCTTCTGCCAACTAGACTCTGGGTAGGGACAATTGGATCATTCTCTCCCCCTCTCATTAGGGTTAACCCAGACACCACTATTAGAGCTATCCAATGGACCCTTTGCCCAGTGTCTACTCCTAGTCCTTCAAAGGAGTCCATTTACTACTCTAGGTTCCAATCCTCCCCTAGCTGGGCTCTGTGGATTCCACCTGAAGCCTCCACAGGATCACCCAACACACTTTCAACTTCCTCCATTTCCTGGCCTTACTTCAAGCAGGCTGGCAGTTAGGAGCATCCAATTTGTTTCCAACTTTGCCTGATAATCTGGCTCTTTATGATCCATTCTTAAAATTGCCTGTGTTCTTCCAGGAGACTTTGAAATAGAACTTGCATTTCTTGCTTAGTCATGCTTTCTCTAGAACAAAATAGCTAGCTTGCTTCTGGAGAGCCATTTCCTTTTAAACACACAGCAACTCTAGCAGTTTCAATTCCTTCAAAGGCCATGCCCTGTTCAAACAGTCTGCATAAACTATTTCTTTTTTTTTCCCCACAGAGGAAAAGGTACAAACTAAAAAACCCTGCCTGTCCAGGTTGTATCCTTGTCTTAGGCAGGCAGAGCTTCTCTCCTTACTTAAGATGTTTTTTTAAAGTTATTTTCTTCAGGCCCCCAACAGAACTCTCGGTATTAAGCAAAATAAAATTAAAAATTTCTGTGCTCCTCCCTGAGCCACAGTTTTTAAACTTTTCAGTCATTGCTAGCCGCACCACTTTTGCTCCAAACTGCTTCTTTGGGCAGGTTACACACAAATTTTAATTTTCTTTCTTTTCCTTCTCTGGAAACTTGAATTTCTGCCTTTGAGGTTGTGTAGAGCAGAAATCCCACTTCTAACACTATATGTGGGATAGCCAAGCATCTTCAGGCTGGAGACAAACTTCACAGAGGACTCCAGCCACTTTCATAGAAGATTCTACTTTATTATAGCTATGAGATCAATATTCAGTGGGCTTTTAGTGGACAAGTTAGACTGATAACCTGTCCTCTATATTCAGCGGGATAAACATCCCGAAGCCCCTGGTGGTCCAGCAGGAGGGCCCGGGAGCAATACATCCCACTGAATATACTTGCTTAAGTTGTCCAGCTATATGTAGCCAGATAACTTAAAAACCTAAATGGCTATATTTGAATATAACCATTTACAATTTTAAGTTATCTGGCCTTGTATGGCCAGATAACATCCTACTTATCCAGATATCTTCAAATAAGTAGTGCTTTTGCCCACAAAGCCCCGCCCCTTGATGACATCAGCTGCTGGTACTTACTAAAGCTCTGCGGTGACACCAGAGACATCGCACGCTGGAGAGTAGAACAACTAAGGAACATGCTCGTTTGTGCTCTCCTTCATGCGTGCATGAGTAGCTTGTGTCGTTTGTAGATGGCAATTATTACTACTTACAGTTATATATAAGTGGGTATATTGGTATTAAACACAGTTCTACTGCTGGTGGGTCGACTGGCAGCGGGCTGATGTCAATGGGAATTTTGCCCTAAAGGTGTTAGATATGGGTTGGTTTTGGAAGTTGATTTGGTGTTTAACGTTGATTGCTGTGACTAACATGATTTCTATTGTTCAGGGAAGGGGGTGATATGGCCATTTCCCTTTATATAGATCATTTAGGTTTCTTCCTCCCCCCCCAAAGAGTTTTGAGTTAGCTAATGTGTGTAGTGGTAACATCTTTGCATCAACACTAGCTCCATTGGCAATGCCATTTTTTCTTTACTGATGGATGACAACCCAGATATATTAATAAATGAATCCTGGCATAAGGAGACAGATGCTATTTTGTTAAACTCGCTCTGTCCTCCAGAGCATGCTTACTTCCATCATGCCAGGGCTGCGAAATGTGGGGGAGGGGTAGTGTTGATTTATCAATCTACTCTGGAGTTTAAATATACTGATTATAAACTCTGTACTGGTGAGGAAAGAATAGTTGTCACTTGTGAAGGGTGAGCAATTGGCTTTATCGTCCACCAAATCAAGGGGCTGCAACGGTTGATGAAATTTTAGATTGTTTAACTTTTTTCGTATAGGCTATTAATATTTGATGGAGTTGGGTGATTTTAATAAACATGTGGATGACCAAGCTAAGACTGCTGCTCATATTAGCTATAATCACTAATATGAGCAGCATATTAATAATTACTTATATGGGGCTGTCTCAGCTTATTAAAACTTCTACACATTGTATGGGGCTCATTTTAGATTTACTTTTTATTCCTACAAACATGCTACTTCATAATATAGTTTCTGATGTTAAACTGGAAGAGAATGTGGTCAGATCATTATCGTACATTTAAATTTGTGACAGTTGTAATTACGAGGCTGTTATAGCATAGGAAGAATAGCTCAATCTCACAGTACTATTGATATTGATAAGTTTAGATATGAATGGGTCAAAAATGTTTGATCTTCCTAAATGCTCTACTAATGAGAATGTTATCTTGTTATCTAATTCTCAGTATAGTTATTGATAAAGTTGCCCCTTTAAAAATGATTAGGCTGCCTCAAGAATGCCCTTGTGTTCCATGGTTTAATATGATTGTTCGTATGAAGAGAGGAATGTAACAAGCTGGGTGTATCTGGTGAAAGCTAAAGACTATTCCAGCTAAAAATAATTCTCTTTGAGAAATAATTACTGCAGTACATTTGTACAGATTTGCAAGGAATATTATACTTCCCATGTATCTGCTTCTTTGAATCGTCCTCAGGAGCTATTTTGTTTGGTAACAAAGTTGATGGAATTTTCATATAATTCTCAGTTGGTGGATAGCTATTTATTTGCATCCTATTTAGATGAAAAAATGACAATGGTTTCTGCTGCGATTAGATCAGGAGATAATTTATTTTCTGGCCCTGAATCTCTAACAGCGGATGAGACTTTAGATTTTTCTGCAATTGTTAATCTTAAGGTGACTTGGACTTGGTTTTCATTGCATTGCTTCCATGGAAATTGATGTGTCTATGACTAAATTAAGGTCTTCAGAAAGCCCTTTAGATGTTTGCCCATTTTCTGTTTTGTATTGCTTAAAGGATTTGTTAATTAATATCTCTGTTATGATAGTGAAATTATTTTCAGAAGGGATTTTTCCAGAATGGTCTAAGAAAGCTATATTTCTTTGCATTCAGGTAGGCCAATCCACACTAGTGGGTTATGTACCTCTACCAGCAGATGGAAACAGTAAAGCTAACGTCTCGTATATATAGCCCTGCCCTGACATCAGCCTGCCAGTATTCTCTGACACCAGCAGATGGTGGTCATGCATTTCCCTATTGAGGACTGCTTGTGGTAAAAAATAATGGGAAAAAAAAAAAAAAAGAGGAGATAGATTTTCAGACACCACTTGAGCTCCTGATGTGACACAAGTGGATCCCTCCCTCAGTTGAGCATTTTCAGTGTGGGAGCCTGCCTCAGGCGTGGACTTGAAAAAAACAAAACAAAACAGCTGTTTGAGTCAGAGGGAGGGCTCAGTGTTGATGGCTTGTGCTCTCTCCCTCCATAGCTGGAGACCCATTTGTGCTTTCAGCCAGGGAAGGCTGAGCTCAGGTGCACACAAAAAAAAAAAAAAAAGGTAAGTATTTGGAGATTTTTCTTTCCCTCTTTCTTCCCTTGGCACTGGATGTTCTGTGTCCATTCCCCCTTCCATCTCACTTATCTGCAGAATTTATCAGAGAGCATAGGTAACACGGGCTTGGCAGATTGATCAGCCCTTGGCTAGGTCCTGCATGAAAGGCTCCATTTCTTCAGCTGCATGGTAGGCCACGACAACGTTTTTCCCACATGCTGGCGACTGAGCTCATTGCACAGTGGTGCATGGACATAAGCAAGCATGTTTGTGTGTACTTGGGCACATAAGGCCGTGGCCTATGTTTGTGCGCATATGTCAGAGGTCTGGTTTTGGGCATATCTTACGCATGCAGGAATGTGTGTGCATACTATTTGAATCTTCATGAGCGCACACTATCTGGGCATATACTATCTGAACTCATCCTGAGTGCATGCTACCACGGCTCTCTGGCAGGTGTGTATTGCATGTGTACTCCTGGACACAGTTGGTGTGCACAGATGGCTGTCTAGAACACAGTGCTAGACAGCTATGGTGCCGGAGACATAGACGTCTCAGAGTCTAGCTATGTGGTTTGGCATAAAAGGGCTTTACAGCCATTGCTTTCTCTACGCCTGTGTCAGTGCTGTTGGACAGGGTGATTTACCTACTATGGATGTAGCCAATGCTGGTCATCCCCTCAGACTGAGGGGAGTGGGGCAGAAGGCAAAATAAATGTATCCCCTCCTACTTTATTTCCCGTGACAGAGACATCTACGAGAGATGTGGGTTAGTTGGATAGTGTTAGGTTTGGGCCTATGGGCCCTGGTATGGATCCATCCTCCTTTTCCTGGGTGGAATCTTTTTTCCAGGTTCTTCAGACCTTTCTGCAGGGTCACTCAGCAGAGCCATGGATCCCTTCTAAGTTGGGTTCGCGTCCTCAGGGCTCCCACTTTTCAGCCACTGCGTGCAAGCGCCACAGTGAGGTGGTCCCTGGTGATGTTCACGAGGATGTGGATAAGGATACATCTGATAACTCCAACCAGGATTTGGGTTTCTCCCCTCTGGAAGAGGGGGAAATTCCTCTGGATTTGGACCCACATTGGACTGTGCTCCTATTCTTTCACAGAAATGTGTTGCCGAGTTTGTCTCAAACTCTGAAGACACTTGGTGTGGCTGGGGGTGATTCTTCAGGTGTGCCAAATAAGGACCCCATATATTGGTCATCCTACGCAAGATGTCATGTTTCTTTCCCCTCTTGGATGTGATTCAAGAGTTGATTGACCTTGAATGGAGCACCCCTGAAGTTAACTTCAAAGAGGGTCACGCTTTAGCGGGATTGTACCTCTTGGATCAAAGACTAGAGAACATCTGCAATCCCTGAAGGAGGCTATCTTGGTAGGTGCTGTTACCCAGTGAACCATCATCCTGGTGTAAGGAGGGGCAGTTCTAAACGATGTTCAGGATAGGCAGATTGAGGCTATCCTTCTGCAGGCCTTTTAGGCCATGGTGATGAATTTGCAGATTGCCTCTTTTTGTTCGGACTAGTTTGCATCTCTCTCAAAAGATGCAATTAGCGGGGTCTGATGACAGATCGGTATGTAATTGGGGGCCACATTCTAAGCTGATATGGGTTGTGACTTGGTGTGGACAGCAGCTACAGAGGTGGCTTCCATGATAGCAAATAGATGCCAGACATGGCTACAAAATTGGTTGGCAGACAGTTTGAAAGTCCAATCTCACAAAGTTATCCTTTCTGAATTCTCTTATTTGCGTCCTTACGGAGGAGCTTCTACTCAAAGGTCAATTTCATTTCCAAGGTCTCAGTTCTTTTGGCATACGAAGCCTCATAAGGATGCAGCCTCTGGGCCTGGAGCTCCTTGATCTTCACAGTGAAGGTGTGGGGGTCTCACCTATGGAGCACCTATGGAGATGGGTCCAGGTTATGAAGGACCAGTGGGTCCTAGAGGTGATAAGAGATGACTATGCTCTGGAATTCCTCCAGATTACTCTGGATGTTTATGGTTTCTTTGTGCAACTCTCTGCAGAAGAGAGTGGCAGTGGAAACTTTCAGGAGTCTGTTGGTCTTGTAGGCCCCTATTTCTTTATTCTGTCGTTCCTAAGGAAGAAATGTCTTTTGCCTCATCCTGGATCTTAAGGAAGTTAATCTTCTTTGGTGTTTGATTCATTTCTGGATGGAAGCTTTGCATTCTGTAATAATGGCAGTACAAACAAGGGAGTTTCTCACATCTTAGATTTGACAGAGGCATATCTACACATTTGCCAGGAACATCAGAGTTTCCTGAACCTTGCTGTTCTGGGCCATCATCATGTTCAGACTCTGCCCTTTAGGCTGATTACTCTTGGGACCTTCTCCAAGGTCATGGTGGTAGTAATGGCATCTCTGCACAAAGAAGGCATCCTAGTACATTTGTATCTGGATGACTTACAGCTGTCTCAGATACTGGAATATTTCGGCGTGCAATTCGACATGGTGCTGGGCAGAGTATTTCTGCCAGAGCATTGCATTCAGAAGTTAATTACTCAAGTTTAGGCCCTGAGGAGGACTATTAGTCTAATGGTGTGGTGTTATCTTCAGATCCTGGGGTTGATGGCAGCCACTTTGGACATTGCTGTTCCCTGTGCGAAGATACTCCTGCCCACGCTGGACAGGGATAGTGCTGTGCATGAGTATCATCTTTTCAGGCCTTGGATGTCAAGCAGCATCTGAGGAGGTATTTGACGATTTCTAAATCTTTCAGGAAGCAGGATTGGCTGTTTGTGCTCCATGGTGGAAGTAAACAAGGGGAACCAGCAACAAGGGCAACTACAGCCTGTTAGAAAAAGGATGCCATCATGGCCACGTGTGGATGCCAAGTTTCTTTTCTCTAAGCGAGTTAGAGCACATTCCACTAGAGCTCATGTGGTATCATGGGTGGAGCCTTGGTTATGGTCCCCAGCCGAGTTTTCCTGACCAGTGATGTGGTCTTCCTTGCATACCTTCACGAGCATTACTGCTTGGACGTTCAGGCTCAGCCTTCACGCGTGTGGTATTAACTGGACTGCCCTGTTTAGGAATAGCTTTGGTATATCCCACTTGTCCCATATTTATTTATTTAAAAGTACTTATAAGTCCGCCACCTCCATAAATCAGTTTGCTTCCTTCTGATGAACCCTCAATTGCCACCTTGTTTCTGTTTTTCCATCAGTGGGTAAGGTTTTAGAATGTAATGTCCTAAGCCAATTGGCAGATTACTTGGAGGACAATGTGGGTTTCATTGGGAGCATAAAGAAACTTTGCTCATATTTGTGGTGGATTTTGTCTTGCGGTATTTTGATCAGAAGACTTCTGTTTCACTTGATATTTCAGCTTCTTTTGATTCTTTCCTCATGTTATTCTATTTCAGTGGCTATCAGAAAATGGAACTGGTAGCATACTATGGCAGTGGTTTCATTTCTTTTTTACATCGGTCGCATTGGGTTAGATTAGGAACTTCATCTTGGTTGAAGGCACAAGCCAGAGTGCCTCAGGAGTCCTCACTTTTGGCCTTGCAGTTTAATACTTACTTCCCTTGTGCCATCAACTTGAAGAATTAGGAATTACCTTTTACATGTATGCTGATGACTTGCAACTTATTTCCTGATACTGACTCTTTAGAGGATACACTACTTAAAGCAAGCGAGGCTTTCATGACCTATTGAACATTGGATCGGTACTAATGCACCCCTAAATTTTAAGACAGTTATTGCTTGCTTCTCATACTTTAATAGATTTCAGTTCACTTTCTCTGAAGATGGATGACATTCTATTGCCTTATGAGTCAGTTCAATATCTAGGTGTATTTTTAGACCCATGTTTAGTTTTAAACCTCAGTCGAGGTCGGTGGTGAGAAATGGCTTTTTTAAACTTTATAAGTTATGTCGTCTAAGTATATAGTTTATTTTTGTGATATTAGGTCTGTGGTTCAATCTTCTATCATAAACTATTGCAATGGCCTATACATTGGTTTGCAGATGGTATCAGGGTATACACTCCGAGAACATATTTCCCCAGTTTTAGTGAATTTTCACTGGCTCCCAGTTGAGCAGCATGTAAAGTTTAAAATATTGTGTTTAGTACATCACAATTTATATGTGAAGATTCCAGTTTATTTGAAGAAGCATGTGGTAGAGTATATGCCATCATATTCGTTTAGGTCTGCATGTCAACATTTACATTGTCAAGTTAAGTGTAAAACACTTAAGACAGGCGAAGAGAGAATTTGAAATGAAGTTGGCCATAGAGGCAAAAACTCATAATAAAAACTTTTTAAAATATATCCGAAGCAAAAAAACCTGTGAGGGAGTCGGTTGGACCATTAGATGACAGAGGGGTTAAAGGGGCTCTTAGGGAAGATAAGGCCATAGCAGAAAGACTAGTAAACACGGAAGCAAATAATTCATTTAATGAGAAGGTTGGGGAGGTAATAGTTCCGGAGATGGTTTTCAAGGGTGATGAGTCAGACGAACTAAACCAAATCACTGTGAACCAGGAAGATATAGTACACCAGATTGACAAACTAAAGAATAGCAAATCACCTGAACTGGATGGTATGCATCCTAGGGTACCATAGGAACTAAAAAATGAAATGTCTGATCTATTAGTTAAAATTTGTAACCTATCATTAAAATCATCCATTGTACCTGAAGACTGGAGGGTGACCAATGTAACCCCCAAATTTAAAAAGGGCTCCAGGGGTGATCCAGGTAACTATAGCCAATTTACTGACTTCAGTGCCAGAAAAAATAGTGGAAACTATTCTCAAGATCAAAATCGTAGAGCATATAGAAAGACATGGTTTAATGGAACATAGTCAACATGGATTTACCCAAGGGAAGTCTTGCCTAACAAATCTGCTTCATTTTTTTGAAGGGGTTAATAAACATGTGGATAAAGGTGAACCGGTAGATGTAGTGTATTTGGATTTTCAGAAGGCGTTTGACAAAGTCCCTCATGAGAGGCTTCAAAGAAAACTAAAAAGTCATGGGATAGGAGGCGATGTCCTTTCGTGGATTACAAACTGGTTAAAAGACAGAAAACACAGAGTAGGATTAAATGATCAAGTTTCTCAGGGTAAACAGTGGAGTGCCTCAGGGATCTGTACATGGACCGGTGCTTTCAATAAATATATATATATATATATATATATATACATACATACATATACATACATATATAATCTGGAAAGGAATACGACGAGTGACGTTATCAAATTTGTGGAGGATACAAAATTATTCAGAGTAGTTAAATCACAAGTGGATTGTGATACATTACAGGAGGACCTTGCAAGACTGGAAAATTGGGGCATCCAAATGGCAGATGAAATTTAATGTGGATAAGTGCAAGGTGTTGCACATAGGGAAAAATAACCCTTGCTTTAGTTACACGATGTTAGGTTCCATATTAGGAACTACCACCCAGGAAAAAGATCTAGGCATCATAGTGGATAATACTTTAAAATTGTCGGCTCAGTGTGCTGCAGCAGTCAAAAAAGCAAACAGAATGTTAGTAATTATTAGGAAGGGAATGGTTAATAAAACGGAAAATGTCATAATGCCTCTGTATTGCTCCATGGTGAGACTGCATCTTGAATACTGTGTACAATTCTGGTCGCCACCTCTCAGTAAAGATATAGTTGCAATGGAGAAGGTACAGAGAAGGGCAACCAAAATGATAAAGGGAATGGACAGCTCCCCTATGAGGAAAGGCTGAAGAGGTTAGGGCTGTTCAGCTTGGAGAAGAGATGGCTGAGATGGGATATGATAGAGGTCTTG
Source organism: Rhinatrema bivittatum (assembly GCF_901001135.1). Lineage (NCBI taxonomy): Eukaryota > Metazoa > Chordata > Amphibia > Gymnophiona > Rhinatrematidae > Rhinatrema > Rhinatrema bivittatum. Next base: position 39,736,496 of record NC_042621.1, read on the forward strand.
AACGAGAAGATGTGAATCGGTTATTTACACTTTCGGATAATAGAAGGACTAGGGGACATTCCATGAAGTTAGCAAGTAGCACATTTAAGACTAATTGGAGAATTTTTTTTTTTCACTCAATGCACAATTAAGCTCTGGAATTTGTTGCCAGAGCATGTGGTTAGTGCAGTTAGCATAGCTGGGTTCAAAAAAGGTTTGGATAAGTTCTTGGAGGAGAAGTCCATTAACTGCTATTAATCAAGTTTACTTAGGGGCGGATTTTAAAACCCTTGCGCTGGATTTTATAAGATACGCGCGTATCTTATAAAATCCAGCGTACATTTGTACGCACTCACGCAAGTATTTAAAATCCGCCCCTTAGGGAATAGCCACTGCTATTAAATTGCATCAGTAGCATGGGATCTTCTTGATGTTTGGGTAATTGCAAGGTTCTTGTGACCTGGCTTGGCCTCTGTTGAAAACAGAATGCTGGACTTGATGGACCCTTGGTCTGACCCAGCATGGCAATTTCTTATGTTCTTATGCAACTACTAGTGCCAGAACCATATGTCCGAATGAGACCAACTGTTGTGTTGCCCCTGTGATCTGGAATTTATTTTATTTATTTATTTAGAATTTTTATATACCAACATTCTTGTATAGTATACAAATCACCTCGGTTTACAATACAACACAACAGTCGCGGAAATGCGTTACATTGAAACATTGCGTCCAAAAAACTATGAATAAATAAGAAAAAGATGCAAATAACTTAAACATAACGTCTAATAAACTGTAGATTTATATGAATATGCAGTAACAAATAAACAAGTCGAATTAAGCGCAAGGGGACACTGAACTTTAGCCCACTGGAAATTAAAACAAATAGTACACATTTGTATAGTCTTTAGGCCTTGGCTTAAGAACCTAGGCATAGTAAATTTGGGAGGCAGATATTTAGTGGCCTGCCTGCACAGTAGAAGTCAGGGCGGGGCTTGAGCCTCAAATAGGTGTAAGAAGGATGTTAGCGCAGCAGCACTACATCGGAGTAGATGAGGACTACATCGGAGTAGTTGAAGACTAGCACTGACCACGTGAAAGCAACAGAATATGATGGGAGAAGGTGTGGAGAGGGGGAAGGGGAAGAAATAAGGGTGGAAGAAGGGCCGGAAGTCAGGAGGAGAGGAGAAGAACAGGTAGAAGTTGAGGGAGGAGAGTTCCTAAATCCCAGTTATGACCTTTAACCGGTGTCGGAATGGTCTTGCGTTTCCGGGAAAGCTTGTCTGAAGAGCCATGTTTTGAGGTGTTTCTTGAAGGTTTGATGGCAGGGTTCTTGACGAAGTTCTGGTGGCAGAGAGTTCCAAAGGGTGGGCCCTGCTGTCGAAAATGCTCGCTTTCTTAGATTGGATTTGACGGGCGGGGCGTATAAGGATCCTTTGTATGCCCTTCTGATTGGTCTGTTTGAGGTGTGCGGACAGAGTTGAGAACTTAATTTGAGATGGGCGATCTTATGAATGTCCTTATGGATCATCATTAAGGCTTTGAAGGTGATCCTAGATTTGACTGGAAGCCAGTGTAGAAAGTGGAGGATGGGTGTGATATGGTCTCTTCTATTTGAGTTGGTGAGTAACCTAGCCGCGGCATTTTGGACCATCTGAAGGGGTTTGATAGATATCGCTGGGAGTCCTAGCAGTAGAGAATTACAGTAATCTAACTTAGTGAGGATAATCGACTGAAGTACTAAGTGGAAGTCTCTGAAGTGCAGGAGAGGTTTCCGTTTTTTAAGAACTTGTAGTTTAAAGAAACATTCTTTAGTGGTATTATGAACGAATGATTTTAAGTTGAAGTGGTTATCGAGCTGAACCCCTAAGTTTTTGACGGAGGGGGAATTGTTGATGTATGATTTAGCGAATTGAGAAGCGCTATGAGAGTTGAGTAGAGCGTGATTTTCGTCTGGCGAAATAATGAGGATCTGTGTCTTGTTTGGGTTGAGGATAAGGTTAAGGCTGGTGAGCAGAATATTGATGGATTGTAAACAACTGTTCCAGTGATCCCAAGATTTTTGCAGGGAGTCAGAGATTGGTAGGAGGATCTGTACATCGTCAGCGAATATGTAGAATGTCAGTTTAAGGTCGGAGAGAAGTTGGCATAGAGGCAGCAAATAAATGTTAAAGAGAGTGGGGGATAGGGATGATCCTTGCGGGACTCCTAGGTTTGCTCTGATTGGGTGTGATTCCTTGTTATTGATCTTGACTTTGTATTTATTTATTTATTTAACAGTTTTTTATACCGACCTTCATAGTAAATTACCATATCGGATCGGTTTACAGTTTAACAAAGGGAAAAACTAGAGTAACAATTCACGTAAACGAAAGATAACAATAAGTAGGAATAAGTCAAAGTTACAATCAACAGGGGGAGAGAACTTGGAAGCTTGCAACAAGCTGGAAAGAAGAAAGGCCGGTAAAAGTATTGTTACCATAGAGTGTACAAGTTAAAAACTTAAGAACGGTGCTTTAACCTGAAAGTTTCAGTGTCCATTTTTTCTTTGAGAAACGGAGTGCCAGACCGGGTAGGAATGAAGGCCAACTAGTAATTGTCTGGTGGTTCAGGGAAGGCTTGGTGAAAGAGCCAGGTTTTAAGTCTTTTTCTGAAAGTCAAAAGGCAAGGCTCCAGTCTGAGATTTGATGGGATGCTATTCCAGATAGATGGGCCTGCTATCGAAAAGGCTCTGTCTTTGGTCGTAGCGAGGCGTGTGGCTTTAGTGGGGGGAACATTTAGAGTGCCTTTGTAAATATCTCTAGTTGGTCTGTTAGAGGAGTGGAGTTTGAATGGTATTTCCAGGTCAAGTTGAAGTTGATGATGGATGGTTTTGTGGATTAAGGTGATTGATTTGTATAGAATTCTGAAATTTACTGGTAACCAGTGTAGGTTCCTGAGTATGGGTGAGATGTGTTCGCAGCGGCTGGTACTGGTCAACAATCTTGCTGCCGCATTTTGTATCATCTGCAGAGGTTTGGTAGTGGATTTGGGGAGTCCTAGTAGAAGGGCGCTGCAGTAGTCTATTTTGGCGAACAGTAGCGCTTGGAGGACTGTCCTGAAGTCATGGAAGAATAAGAGTGGTTTAAGTCGTTTTAGGACCTGTAATCTGTAGAAGCAATCTTTAGTTGTTGTGTTGACCATTTTCCTTAGGTTTAGTCGATTGTCTAAAATCACCCCAAGATCTCTAACCTGCTTACATGTGATGTGAGAGTTGAGTGGTGATGGTTGGGAGATATTGTTATCATTTGAGGAGATGAGGAGATGAGGAGAAGCTCTGTCTTAGAGGCGTTGAGGACCAAGTTTAAGCTGTTGAGTAGATTGGTGATGGATAGTAGGCAGTTATTCCAATGGGTGAGCGCTTTTGAGATTGATTCTGTTATGGGGATTAGAATCTGTACGTCGTCTGCGTACAGATAATGAATTAGGTTGAGATCTGTTAACAGTTGGCTGAGGGGGAGGAGGTATATGTTGAAGAGGGTTGGGGATAAAGAAGATCCTTGTGGTACGCCAAGATTAGATTTTGTTAGGGGTGACTCTTTATTGTTGATTTTGACTTTGTAAGTCCTATTGCTGAGGAAGGACTTGAACCAGTTGTAAGCAGATCCGGAGATGCCGATATCTGCTAGGCGATCCAACAGGATGGTGTGATTGATGGTTTCGAAAGCCGCCGATATGTCTAATAGGACTAGTAAGAAGGAGTGTCCTTTGTCTAACCCCATAATAATATGGTCTGTTAGTGAAATGAGGAGGGTTTCAGTGTTGCGTGATTTACGGAAACCATATTGCGAAGGGTGTAAGATCTTGTGGTCTTCCAGATAGTCAGAAAGCTGTGTGTTTACCAGTTTCTCCGTTAGTTTAGCGACGAATGGTAGGTTAGAGATGGGTCTGAAATTTGCTGGTACATTTGGGTCTAAATTGTGTTTCTTGAGGAGGGGCTTGAGTGAAGCGGTTTTTAGGATGTCTGGGTAGCTTCCTTGGGTTAGGAGGCTGTTTATGATGCTGGTCAGAGGTCCTGAGATCAAGTTTGGGATGAGAAGCAGGAGTCTCGATGAAATATTATCAGCCGGATGGCTAGATGGTTTCTGTCTTTTTAGAAGGGATTCTATCTCTTTGGTGGAGATTGATTCGAAACAGTCAAATTTGGGTCTATTTAGAGAATTGGAATTCTCGCCTGACTTGAGGGGAGTTGTATTTGTAGGAAGGAAGGCGAGGGTATTTAAGATCTTCTGTTGAAAGAAAGAAGCGAGTTCTATAGCTTTGGAGAGAGCTTGTTCATCTGGAATAGGTGGTGAGGTCGATTTAGTGATTTGTGATACGTAAGCGAATAGGGCCTGGGCATCATACTGAAAATGGTGTATTTTGTTTGCATAGTATTCCTTTTTTTTCCTGTAGAATGGCGGTCCTGTAGTGATTTAAGAATCCCTTGTATGTTGAGAGGGTTATTTTGTTAGGGGTTTTGCGCCATCTATTTTCTTTCTGGCGTAAGTCCTGTTTCATCTGTTTCAGTTCCGAGCAGAACCAAGGTTGGTTTCCCTTTTTTGTTGGGTTGAGTGATTTGGAGATTATTGGGCACCATTTGTTTGCGACTGTTTCTGTAATCTTTTGCCAGGAGGATAGGGCTGAGTCAGGATTAGCTAGGTCTAGGTTAGAGAGTTCTTTGGATGGCTGATCGCTGAGTATGTCAGATGGACATGCTTTCCTGAATTGAATGGTAGAGGTGTGTGGAGAGGTGTGTGTCTGTTTGTGTGTGGAAAAGGAAGATTCAATCAAGAAATGATCTGACCAAGGGATTGGGGTACAGGAAGGTTCTATTGTGCAGGTGAAATTAGAATTGATGAAAATTTGATCCAGGGTGTGACCAGCTTTATGCATGGGGCTGTTGATGGTCTGAGTGAATCCCATCGCGCCGAGGGTGGTGAGGAGAGCTTCACAGTTGGTAGAGCGAGGTATTACATTTGTGTGGAGGTTGAAATCCCCCATAATCATTGTTGGGAGGTCTGAATTAATATGTTTCACGATGGATTCTACGAGGGGTGATGGGTCCGTTTCTAGAACTCCCGGGGGAGCGTAGACTAACAGAATTTGTAGGTGTTTAGATTTGACTAGACCCAATTCTAATTTGGATTCTGTCTTGATTGTATGTGCGGTCAATCTGAGTTCTTTCTTAGTGGCTAGAAGAAGTCCGCCTCCTCTTTTTTTGAGTCTATGGAAGGTGAAGATGTCGTATGTCTGAATTGGTAGTTGGTTGGTTAAGGCAATGTCCGAATTTTTTAACCAGGTTTCTGTGATGGCACAGATGTCTGGGTTGCTATCCAAGAGGTAATCATTGAGGATGTGTGTCTTCTTAGTTAAGGATTGCGCATTGATGAGGGTTACTGAGAGTAGCGTGAGGCCTAGAAGTTGGTTCAATGGTGATGTCATGATAGGGATGATTCTTTTTTGTATGACGTTGGTGAAGTTAGTTAAGGGGGTTCTCCTTTGGTTGTGGATGATTGGGATGTTATATGTGAGCATGGTGAGAGTAGTTCTGGTGGAGGTTTGTTTTCAGCTGCGCTTGATTGGGTCTGGGTTTGGAGGCCCAATGGTGTGAGTCTGTAGGAATTCAAGAGATGTCTGAGGATGGGTGAAAGAAGGTGTCGGTCTGTATGAGTAGATGTTTGGATGAATTGCTGAAAGGTGTTTGTAAGTTTGTTGGTTCGGCTGGAAGAGTGCTCTGTCCTCTGTAAGCTTGAGTGGTTTGTCTGACCGGTTGCTGGGATGATTCTGGTCAGGACGGTCACAACAATTAAATCGTGGACTATTATATTTCCGGGCTCCGAGACTAGGTTGATAGTTAGAATGCTAGTATGCTAGTTGGGTGGCATCGGTTCCTTTGCTCTGTTTCTGGCCTCCTATTGGAGGAACGGGTCCCACATATAGGGAGTACACAAAGGGAGTGCACTAAGGAGCGCACAAAGGAGCAGGCTCCTTTGTCGAGCTCCTTAGGCGCGCGACGCTAGGCGCGCGGCGCCTGGGTGTCTCTCAATTTAAATTAGGAGGCCAATCAGGGCTGTCCCCTGATTGGCTGAACGTGGTCGGCGTGCCCCTCGGAGGCGGAGGAAGGTGAGACGGATGTCGTCAGCGTCTCGGTTCAACGGAGGCCGGCAAGGGCTGCCTCGTGGTCGGGGTCGGAGGCAGCCGTGGGTAAGTGAAAAATCGGGCCTTACCCTGGCGGGTCTCCGGCGCCAATCGCACAGGCCCTGCTTCACTGCTCTGCCGTGCTGCGTCCGGAGGAAGATTTGTAAAATCTATTCTCAAGGAACGATTTGAACTAACTGTGTGCCACTCCTTGAATACCGATATCTGATAAACGCTCCAGCAAGATAGCGTGATTAACTGTATCGAAAGCGGCCGATAAGTCTAGAAGTGCAAGGAGGTAAGACTGTTTTCTTTCCAGATTAAGAAGAATAGTATCCGCTAGCAAGGTTAGCAACGCTTCTGTGTTTTGGGATTTTCTGAATCCGAACTGGAAGGGGGAGAGGATGTTATTCTCCTCTAGGTACTCAGACAGTTTTCTGTTTACAATTCTTTCCATGATTTTGGAGATCAGGGGTAGGTTTGCTATTGGATGGAAATTAGCAGGGTCCGACGTGGAGAGATTGGGTTTTTTTATAAGGGGTTTTAGAATGGCTAGTTTTAGTTGGTCTGGAACCATTCCTTGTGCCAATGAGTAATTAATGATGTCTGCTACCGGTTTAGAAATGTTGTTTAGGATGGAGAGTAGAAGATTAGAGGGTACTGCGTCCAGCGGGTGGGAGGATGGTTTTAACTTCTTGAGGATGGTTTCGATTTCCAACGAAGATGAGGTCTCGAATGATATTAGGTTGACGCTTAGATTAAGTGGTGAAGTGATGGGGTGGCAGGTTGTCTGTTGAGAGGTGGAGAGAGGCTTTAGGAGGTTGGCTATCTTATTCTCAAAGAAAATAGCCAGCTCATTGGCTTTATTCAAGGCTTGCTCATCGGGGATGATGGGGGGGCGGGCGGTCTTGCTCATCGGGGATGATGGGGGGGCGGAATGGATTGCTGTTAGAGCTATGTTCACTATCAGACTATAAATCATTTCAGAAAGCCTTAAAGACTCACATAGTTAATGAAGCTTTTAAAGTGTTTTAATTAAGTTTTATATATGAAGGATGGGTATGGGAAAATAGGGGTGTTTTTATGTATTTGTTTTATTGTTTTATGTTGTTATAATGTTTTATTGAAAACGCTGTTTATTTTGTATTATATTGTCGTAATCCACTCAGAACAGAAATTGGTAAATGGGCGGAATAGAAATTTCTATATAAGAATTAAAAGGGCCTAGAGCTGATTTCCTCTCTCCCCCCACTTAATATTAAATATGCCCTATCAGGCTTTGCATCCCCCTAAATTCCAAAATGTGATTGCTGTGATTCCCCTCCCCCTGAAAATCCCCTTCCACAATGCAAATTATATCACCAAGGCCAGACCCTTCCCATTCTTCTCCCTCCCTAATCTAAACCAGACACCCCCACCCCGGACCTTCTCCCCCCCCTCCCCCCACTTGCCAAGGCCTAAATTCGCTGCTGGGAGCGGGGTCTGCACTTAGCCGCTCCCAGCAATGTCCAGTGCAGGTTTTGTCAAGCAGCACTGGAAGAGTAAACTACACTGTTTATGCTTCCAGCGCTAGAAGTTCCCTTAGTGGGATGCAGGTCATATTTAATATTAGAGGTGGGAGAGAGAAAATTGTACCATAAACCCCTTTAATGTTCCTTTTTGGGGGGGGGGGGCGAGGGGGGCAAAAACGCTAGTTGCCCATATATCTTTGAAGATATCCAGATAAGTAGCAAGTTATCCAGCTCACTTAGCCAGATATATGTGATATATGGCTAAGTTAGCCAGATAACTAACCCCTCCCTGGAAGGGCCCTTTTTTTTTATTTGGCTAAATTATAGTCAAATAACTATTTATCTGCTATAATTTAGTTGGATAACTGGCTGAAAATGCCTATTTTGCAATTTAAGACGGATAACTTGAGTTATCCATCTAAATGGCTTTTGAAAACAGACCTCCATGTTTAAAGCATCTTCTGTAGACTGCTTACCTTCAGTGTACTCAACTTCATCTTCGCACAGAAAGGGTTAAGGAGCTGCCTTCTCCTGGAGACATGGGGACTCCTCTTTCCAGCGGGATCCACCTTTTATCCTGCCCACAAAGCTCTCCCCTTCTATGGGGTTTAGGGTGGATCAGGCTAGATGCCTGGTCCCACATAGGTTAAGGTTGGGCGGGGTAGGGCCAGTCCTTTATATGAACAATGTGTAAGCTCTCTTGGGTGGACGCCGAAAGCTGAACAATATGCCAAATCAGGATAAGCAACACTGGCATGCATACTATTCAGCTAAAGGTGCCTTTGCCAGAGAGCTTATGTTATGTTCAAGCTATGTGATGTGTTCCCATGAAACTTTGGTATATGAAAATTAATAAATAAATAGATAAAAATAGGTGCATGCCCCAGAGAGTGTAAACTTGAAATCTAACTCCTTTGATATGAGGGGGGAGTAAACTTACATTTCTGGTGGACAAATTCATTCTATGCTGAATGTGCACAGCAGCAGAATATTATGGTCACCAGAAATGTGAGTTAACTTTTATTCCACCTCAAGCCAAGCAGTTATAATACAGGAGTAAGGAGGTAAGTGCTTGAAGTTGGAAGGAGTGTGACCAAAATGGCCTTGCATGCAAGACTGGCACTGGGCATCCCAACTTGGGCACAATGTCACATGCAAGGCTGTTTGGGCAAGGCACACCAAGTGCAATCAAAGGAAAAGCTCTCTAGAATGGGCAACTATAGTCATTAGGGATACACAGCACCAAAATGTGTACCGTTCAGTTATAGTTGCCCTCCCTATAGAGCTTGCCCTCTGATTGTACTTGGCATGCCTTGCCCAAATGGCTCTGCATGTGAGATTGGTGATGGGCATCCCAACTTGGGCACAATCTTGCATGCAAGTTCATTTTGGTCATACTTCTTCCATCTTCAAGCCCTTACCTCTTTACTCTTGTTTTAAAGCTCACTTCTTCACTAGTGTGGATTTTTCAGGTTAACTCACATTTTAGTGCATTTTTTCATTTGGTATGATTTTATTTTATTTCTTTACTTTTCTGATTTGCATCCTATGGGGGACCCTTGTTTTTAACGCACATAAGTAAAACTAAGGCTAAAATTAAACTCCAATTTTAGCGTAGGTTTTATTACATCATCCATGCTGAATTAAAAGAAAGAGGCAGGCTGGCTCAGCAGATTAACAAAGAAAAATTAAGTTTCAAAATTGACAAAAAAAATCTAGCTAGGGCAATTTAAGGGGTTTTAAGCAAAGAGCTTGATGAACGAAGATAAAAACAAGGTCATCTTCTGAAACTATGGGGCTGTAGAAAGAATGTCAGGTCTTGGCAGACAAAAATGAACTGAGAAGAGCTATGGGACTGTATAGCACAGGAACTACCACGAATGATTTGGAGTTAAAGACAAGGACACCATGCTGAACTGAAAAACAAACTAACTTTATTCTCTCCTTCTCCACTCCTATACCACTTAGTGACTATGATGTCTATACAATTAAATACCACCTTCCCCTTTCTTAATCAAAGGGATGACAATTCTCCAAACAAAATACAGCAATTCACAATAAGCAAAAGTAAATGCTATCAGATTTTCTGAAGGCCAGGGTAGACTACCTGAACCTATAGCTTCCTGTCTAGGATTAATTTTTCCCTATTGACAAGTCACTAGCCCAACTTCCCGTGGCTTCTGGATACAATATAGTCTCAAAAAGAATGGAGACTATCTCTTCCTAGCCAGATATTTCCCTGTTGGGGAAAGAAGGTGGAACCTTTGCCAAGATATGCCTCTGGTGGTAGTTTATGCATACTGTCTTTCAGTGGCAGCGTCTTATGATAGCTGTGGGATTGTCCTATCTAAAACTAGGCATGCCTGATTGCAACAAATACTGCCAGCTACGATTGTGACAAATACAATCAAAGTGTCCCTGCAACTCCTTGTAATACCACTTTCTATAGGAATTTTCTACATAAACCATCTCCAAGGTTCAGAGTTGCTGGTGATTTAGTCTGGAGATGTCTGTCATATATCAAATTCTGATGCTTTAGGTAACATTCATTTTGCTCCCGCTGAGGTAGATCTTAAATAAGTAAGCGCGCGCGAACAAAAGTATGCCGGATTTTATAAGATACGCGTGTAGTCGCGCGTATCTTATAAAATCTGGGGTCGGCGCGCGCAAGGCTGCGCAAAATCGGCAGCCTGCGCGCGCCAAGCCAAATTGGCAGCCTGCGTGCCGAGCCGCACAGTCTGCCTCCATTCCCTCTGCGTCCCCTCCCCCTTCCCCTATCTACCTCACCCCCCAGCCCTACCTAAATCCCCCCCCCTACCTTTTGTTGGGCAAGTTACGCCTGCTTGAAGCAGGCGTAACTTGCTTGCGCCGCCTCGGCAACCCCCGGCACAGGCCACAGTGCCGGGGGACTCAGGACCGCCCTCTTGGCCCGCCTCCGAACCATCGCCATGCCCCCGGACCCGCCCCGGACCACCCCCTGACCACGGGCACCCCCCGGACACGCCCTGGACTGCCACCACACCCCCCCTTCCGCCCCTTTTACAAAGCCCCGGGACTTGCGCGCGCCAACGGCCTATGCAAAATAGGCGCGCCTGCGCGCATAAATCCGGCAGAATTTACGCACGCAGGGCTTTTAAAATCTAGCCCACAGTGTAGTAATCAGGATAACATGGCGTGAACTGAGAAGTAAAAGTGGGGCCATGCAACCAAGTTTCTGTCCCATTAATAGTTCTCTTGGACTAAACAATTAGCCAAGGGTGTTTATCAGTACACTGGCAAGACGAGAATAATCAGAAGTCTTGGATAATACGTGTTTTACAGATTAAATTGCATATTATTTTTCCTCATGGCTCTGGGGAAAATCCAGGAAGGAAGTGCAGAACACTGAAGAAGTCAGGTATTCACTGTATGTTGAGGAAATTATCACTGGGAAAAACAAAGGTCCCAGGACAAAATAAGGAATCACAACAGGCACAAAGATCCCTATTTTACCAGAGTGTCATCTGTCAGTTGCTTGAGTTTTAGCTCCTAAATATGGTCATTTGGCAGCATCTCAGCGTGTGGAGCAGTGGAAAGGGGATATGCAGTAGTGAAATTCTTTTCTGATTCATGGTAAACTGTAAAATGCAATTTCATGAATTTCATGCGGAATCTTTGGATTCTAGGAGCTCATCCAGGGGTTTGGACCCCAATGACACATGAAAGGTTTTGTGTTTGGTTTCTACATGAAAAGTTAGTACCAGGAAGGAGTTGTTTAACCTTACACATGTCCATACAATAGCCAAGGTTTCTTTTTCTATTTCAGCATACTATTAAGTGAGAGCAAGATATTGTAATGCAAATGCTATAGCTACCAACGAGCCAGTGACTTTGAAGGCATCACCTGATGGATTTGTTTGTATTGTTGAGGGCCAAAATAAAAAATATAGTTAGGGCATTTTTCTTGTCCCTAAAAGCAATTTCTTGCACTGTACCCAGATACTATGATTGTTGAGGACTTAAGTTGGCTCTCAACAGTTTCAATTTATCTGCCTGGTGAGGGAGGAATTTCCCCAGATGTGCGACATGCTCAAGAGTTTACAAATTTCAGTGATGCTCTGAGATGCCAACATCTGAAAAATGGCTTGAACTTTCTCTGAATCAGGTCACACTCCTGTACCATCAATAATCTGGCCTTGAAACTTAACCTCCCTTTTTGGAAATGTACATGTTTGAATGTTATCCCTGATTTCTTTATTCATTTCAGTATTTCAAGGAGTTTCTTGTTGATTTTTTGAACTGTATTTCTGTGCTTCACTATGTTGCCCCATCCCTCTTCCCTGTTATAATGTAATTTCAATATTCTTGTTATAATGTGAACCGGCGTGATGTACCTTTACGAACACCGGTATAAAAAAGCTAATAAATAAATAATAAATAAATAAATAAATGTTGAGTTTGCATGCTTTCAAAGATAAGGATATGCTTCATCTAGCACAGGACTCCATCTAGACCCTCAAGAAAGTGGGACATTCATTTCTGAAAATGAGCTGAAGAGATGTCAAACAGACGATTAAAACAACCATCGAAAGCGTATGATAAAAGTAGTTTGGCATGCAAACTCAGGATCCAAGAATATCTGCAGAAACCATTACTGAGCAACCACTTTAGAAAATAATTTTGCGGAACAAGATGATTCCTGGAAGGTTGTAGCAGACTATACTCTGTGGGGGAGCTGGCTGGCATTGTTCCTGTTCTGGTTTTCTCTCACGACCTGCAATGCCAAAGCACAAGAGAACTCCACCAGTCTTTTCCTTGGAAGATGCCATGGTGGTGGGATGGATTGATAGTTTTGATTGCTCTATCAATCCAGTGGGGCCAGTATTGGTGCAGCTGATGCTCTCAGAGATGAGGGAGCCGAGGAGGAGATTGGCACAACAATGACAATGTTTGTGTTGCTGAGAGGCACAGAGGAAGCAGGGCCTGGAGGTGGGTTGCAGAACATCTGGTTGAATATTTCCCCACCTTCTAAACTTCCCTGTACTGCCAAGTCCTGAGGGGTTTTTGGTTCAAGTTGTGGAGGTGGTTGCTTCTTCCTGTATGCCTCATCATTTGAGATAAGCCATCTTCAATCTGGAGAGGATATCACTTTGCTTTTAGTCTAGCAGGCTATACAAGATCTTCAAAGGGATTTGATTACAAATATTGTGGATCTTAAAAGTAAGTTTCAAATGATTTAAGGCAAACTGGAGACTACACAAGGTATGCAGACAAATTTATTTAAAAAATGTATAGCCTGCTACAGGCAAAAGTTCAAAGCAGGTAACAAAATCATAAAATTTTAAATATATGAAATACTTCACATACAAAGATAACAGAGACAACAAAGAACAGACAACAAATGCTACTTTACTTAAGTGGCTAATGATTACCTCTAGGAGACATGAGACTTCAGAACCTGGCTCATCAGCACAATATTAGACTAATTCTTCTTGTTTCAGTAATATTGTATGATTGTAACTCAGCTACAGAACTCTGGTTAGACTCAACTAAAAAAATAGCCAATGAAATAAACCCCATCAAAACAATAACTACCAAAGAAACAAAACAAAATAACCACTGGCATAATGCAAAAATAAAAGATGCAAAAAGAAAGCTCAGAAAATTTGAAAAAATCTGGAGAAAACACAAAACAACTGAAAACCTAACCAAATTCAGGAAACATTTAGCTTTCTACAAACAACTGATCCTAAATACTAAAAAAGAATACTATTCCAATAAAATAGAAAAGTTTGCCAATAACCCAAGAACCTTATTCTCCATAGTAACGAAGCTCACACATGACAAACAAGAATCACCTCAAAGTCTTCCTGAATCAAAATGCAATGAATTAGCTAAATTTTTTAGTGACAAAATATTAAACCTAAGAAACAAACTCCCCAAAAACAGCAAACAAGCAATCGTAATGCAAAAAAGAGATGTTAACATATGGTCCTCATTTATAGAAATATCAGAACAAGAAGTTGAATCAATGATAAAAAATATAAACCCTGCTCCACACAAAATCGATACAATACCAACAACTGAGATAAAAAAGATTACCAATGTAATAACCCCAACACTAACTAATATCATAAACCTATCCCTAACTGAAGGATTAATGCCAGATACACTAAAAGGGGCAATCATTAAGCCAATCATCAAAAAGAAAAACAGTGACCCATTAATCCTCATTAACTACCGCCCAGTCTCAAACCTTCCATTTTTAGCTAAATTAATAGAGAAAACAGTACAGAAACAGCTAGCTGAACACCTAGACAATAACATACTGTACCCTTCACAACACAGCTTCCGAAAACACTACAGCACTGAGACATTACTTCTCTCATAACAGACAACATACTAAGAGGTTTTGATAACAGTAAACATTATATCCTTATAATGCTCAACTTATCTGCAGCCTTTGATACAGTAAACCACAAAATACTACTAAAAAGACTTGAAGTAATTGGATTATGTGACAAAACAATAAACTGGTTCAAATCCTACCTAAACAACAGGTTCTTTCAAGTCCAGATAAAAAACACATTATCAGAAAAATTTAAACTTGAAACAGGAGTACCTCAGGGTTCAGCGCTGTCTGCTACCCTCTAACATATATATGCTACCCTTATGTCATCTGCTGGCAGGCCTAGGGATAATACATTACAGTTACGCAGACGACATTCAATTAATTCTACCAATAGACGACACAATTGAAAAAACATTAAGTCTAGCTAACATGTACCTAGACATAATTAAACAACTACTAAACCTGATGGAACTGGTTATCAACATTGACAAAACTGAATTCCTTCACCTTGAGAGAAAACATACTAAAATCATTCAAACACCGATAACCCTAAGAAATAACCAAAACACTGAGCTAGCCGAAAAAGTAAGGAATCTGGGAGTAATAATGGACCCAGAAATCAACCTGAAGCAACACATATCTATAAAAGTAAGAGAAGGCTACGCAAAACTTATGGTCCTCAGAAGATTGAAACCATTACTCACACCTGCCCACTTCAGAACAGTATTGCAAACACTTATCTTTTCTAGCACTGACTACTGCAACGCACTCTTACTAGGACTCCCAAGCACATCGATAAGACCACTCCAGATACTTCAAAATACTGCAGCCAGAATACTAACGGGAAAAAAGAGGAGGGACCATATAACCAAAACTCTAGCAGACTTACATTGGTTACCCATCGAATACAGGATAAAATACAAAGCCTTATGCACCATACACAAACTAATATATGATAAAGAAGCAGACTGGCTAAACACAGCCTTACGAGTACACGTTCCACAAAGAAACCTCCGCTCAGCAAACAAAGCACTACTAACAATCCCTTCAGTAAAGTCAGCAAAATTAACCCAAGTGAGAGAAAGGGCTTTATCATTAGCTGGGCCCATACTATGGAACACGATGCCCCCCGAACTCAGATTACAGAATAATCTCAAAACTTTTAAGAAAATCTAAAAACATGGCTCTTTAAAAAAGCCTTCACTAAAGAGTGTGGAGGGTAGAGAATGAAAGTACAAGGTAATGCAGATGAGAATGAATTTATACAATCCTACATTTAAGAAGTAATATTTCAAAGTGATAGTAACTCAATAATATAACTGGACTTGACCAACATTACTCAAATAATGATTTTATTTATGAAATTGTAACCAAAATTTATTGGCACCTGTTAGAATGTAAGATATCCTACATTTACTTACCTTAGTCTATGTGCCTATTTGTAAACCGTTGCGATGGTATATAACTTAGCGACGGTATAGAAAAGTTTTTAAATAAATAAATAAAATAAATATTTCTGGACTGAAGTTTGCTATTGCATTGCAAAAGCAATTTATGTTTCTAAAGTTTCTTCAAGCAACCCCACTGTGGATTCTAATGCAAATCAAGGTACTGGGGACATACCAACACTTAAGTACCTTCAATCTGGATTTTTAAATGTTCTTAAAAACAAACATAAAAAGCAGGTACTCATAAAAGCAGAAATCACTAAAGGCTTTACATGCCTTCTTTAGAGTATCACTGCAAAGATTTAATCACAGCCCAAAAACAGTCCAGAATTTTTTTTTATTTTTAACCAATGTTGTCAATAATTAACTAATGAAACTATAGTCCCACACATCTCACTCAGCTCCAAGACATCAGCATCTTGTAGATAAACAGCTCAGTTCTCATTATATATCATCTCATAAGATTGCAACTCAACTCAATGATCCTGGAGTTGAGCTATCCCCTCCTAGGATATCTGATGCCAATTGAATGTTGTCAGATATCACATTTGAAGAGCTCCCTCCTCCTCCGGACACTGAAGCTACTGCTGACGACTTCAGAGCTCCAGTTAACGCACTTGGAGGGGACTCCTTCCTCAGATGACATTTCCTTCTGGGGGAAATCACATCACACAGCGATTCCATTCCCAAGCTAGCCAAGATTGTAGGAAAATTGGGTGTAAGCTGCAAATCCATGCAGAGTGAAACCTCAGCCTCAGACTGGGGAGAGGCTGCCTTCTCATCCCTGGCATCAAGAGACACCAGCCCAGGTGAACACACTGTAAACTCAGAAGAAACAAACTGCAAAATGGTTTAAGTCAAGTCAGTTGGAGATGGAGTCGAAGAAGGATGAACCACCCCACCTTTCTTCTTCTTCCCCTTACTTATTAAAAATCATATTCCATGTGTGATACAGTCATTCCAAGCAGACTACAACACAATAAAAAGTATAACAATGCAAATGTACTTAATTAAAACAATAAAAATTAAAAACATTTTATCACATTTTGACTTGATAACACCAGTTATTTACTAAAAGCTTCTAAAAACAAATGGCCCTCAAGTTTCTTCCTAAACACTTTAATATCTTCAATGATTTTTAGTTCACTTGGAAGTGTATTCTAGAGTGTTGGACAATTACAGATATTGCATGCTTCTGGGTTTGCTGGAAATGAATTAATTTAAAATTAAGGATTTCCAAAAGTTGAGAGATGATCTTAATCAGGTGGTTACATATTACCAAACTGAAAGATGTTGTGGTGCATCCTCATGCATGATTTTATAAACAAGCATGATGACCTTAAATCTAAGGTGCTGCATCACAGGAAGCCAATGTAGTAATATGATCAAATCGCGATGCCCCTAAAACTAGCTGCATGGCAAAATTTTGCAAGAGTTGCAAAGCTCAAATCTGAGATTGAGAGAGATGAATGTATAAAGAATTACAATAGTCAATGGAAGTTAAAACAAAAGCTTGAACTCAAATATACACCAATTCTACTCTTTAGACATATTTCGAAAATATAAATGTCAACTTCAAGCACGCAAACTAAACCTGATAATCATTAATGGGCCATCATTTATGGGACTAAAACATCATATAGTTCATAAGGCAAGTGTAGTGTTGCCACACCAACACATGACCATTGGTCCAAATGTCATTTTTTTAAATATCTTTATGAAATTATGCATGTAAAAACTTTAGAACACATGGACTTATGTTTATGTTCCAATATTCTGTTTGTTAAATGAGTTCCGTCTGGTTCAGTGGCATCTGACTTCATCCAACTTGCTTGGATCAGAGTAGCTCAAGTTGGATAACGTCAGACATCGCTGAACCAGGAAGAAACTCAGGTATAAAGAGAATTATCCCCTGAAGAAGGAAGCGTGTCTTCCGAAACCCGGACCGTGTAGGGTGTTTTGGGTGTCTCGCAATGGTCAGCGAATAGTTACAAGAAGATGGTTAGCAAACAGTGCATTGTATGAAGGTCGGCAAGCAACAGCCACAACGCGATCTCAACATAAACATCTCAGGATCAGCATGTGACA
This sequence comes from Rhinatrema bivittatum, assembly GCF_901001135.1. Classification (NCBI taxonomy): domain Eukaryota; kingdom Metazoa; phylum Chordata; class Amphibia; order Gymnophiona; family Rhinatrematidae; genus Rhinatrema; species Rhinatrema bivittatum. The sequence continues at coordinate 39,754,012 of NC_042621.1, forward strand.
GTGCTGGCAACATTGGAATATTAACATAAGCCTATGTGTTCTAAAATTTTTACATGCATAATTTCATAAAGATATTTATAAAAATAAGGACATTTGGACTAATGAATATATAAGTGTGGGCATGGCAATACTATACTTGCTTTATGATCTATGTGATATTTCAGCCCCAGAAATGATGGCTCATTAATGATTAACAGGTTTAGTTCAAGTGCTTGAAGTTGACATTTATATTTTCAAGATATAAGTGTAAAGGGTGGAATTAGTATATATTTGAGTTCTTTGCATTTTCCATATTTTGAACAGATTTGATTTGGCATTGTTGCAGGTATGTCCAAAAACAAAAACTTGTACAAGATTACAAAAATCAGCAATATGTAGAATGGACTTTAAATGCCTAAGTAACTAACTTAAAATACCCCATCAAAAGAATCTGGCAAAGTTTCAAAGAATAAGTTAGCTCAGAGTCAAACACCATTCTGAGATTACGAATATGATCTGAGAATTTAATATTTTCGCCATTAAGAATTAAATGTATTAAATCAATGGGTCTCTTTTTGCTTGAAATCCAAAGGGTTTCAGATTTAATAAAATGTAAATACAGATCATTTGCAGCCATCCATTTTACTATAATGTCTAAACATAGTTTGATATTTATTTATTTTTCTATACCGATATTAGATTCAGAATTTCACACCGGTTTACATATAACGGAAATGTCTGAAGGCAAGCCTCTTAAAGACAAAATACAGTGTGACAGTTTAACAAAGTAACTATAAGAAACCATAGGAACAAAAACAAACTAAATTTACAATAATTTTTCTAACAGTAAAAATGTTCTGATTTGATTTGCTATGTTCCTGCCTGAGGGGGAAGATGGCAGTGCTATAGGGAAAAAAAAAAGGAGGGGGGAATGGGAGCTGTGATTAACTTTCTGAGGGGAATGCTATCAGAATGCACCATTAATTTTCTGTGGGGAATGCTTTCAGAAAGAGCCATGTTTTGAGGTTCTTTCTGAAGGATGGCGTAGAAGGGTCAGCTCTGAGTGGAGCTGGGAGGGTGTTCCAGATGTGGGGACCTGCTATTGACGCAGCACGATCTCTTGTGGTTACTCGAACTTCCTTAATGGAAGGAGTTGTAAGTAGACCTGTGTTGGATGAGCGTAGGTTTCTTGTAGGGTTGCATGGGTTCAGTGGTTTTTGTAGCCAAGTGGTATTGTCATTATGGATTGCTTTGTGGATGAGCATGAGAGTCTTATATTGAGACCTGAATGGTATGGGTAGCCAGTGTAGTTGTTTGAGTACAGGTGTGATGTGATCTGATTTTTTGTTGTTTGTTAGTGATCTTGCGGCTGCATTTTGGAGGAGTTGGAGGGGCTTGATGGTGGCAGCGGGCAGGCCTATTAGGAGGGCATTGCAGTAATCTAACTTGGCGTAGAGGAGGGATTGTAGTACTGTCCGGTATTCTGGAAGATGTAGCAGGAGTTAAAGTTTAAGGATTTGTAGTTTGTAAAAGTCTTCTTTTATTAGTATGTTATGATTTTTAAAGTTCAGTTCCTTATCCAGGGTGATTCCAAGGTCTCTGACCGTTGCGGGCATTTTGTATTTAAGCAGTATTGTAGGATCGGTGGTGGTAGGGGGGGGGGGGGGGGGGTGGTGGTTGTTGACACTTTGCTGGAGAGGTGTAGAATTTTCGTTTTGCTCTGATTGAGAGTGAGTGCCATTTGTGAGAGGATGTCTTTTATATCAGTAAGGTATATTTCCCATTCATTTAGTGTATTCTTGATGTTATCACTGATGGGAAGCAGAATCTGAACATCATCGGCGTATAGGAAATAGGACAGACCTACTTTGTTAAGGTAGTTGCATAATGGGAGCATATAAACATTGAAGAGGGTGGGGGATAGGGAAGAGCCTTGAGGGACTCCTTGTGGTAGGGGCATTAGTTCTGATGTTTTATTTTTGTATATTACCTTGAATAATCTGTTGGAGAGGAATGATTGGAACCATTGAAGGATGGTGCCATTGAGACCAATTTCTCTTAGCCTGTGGAGAAGGATCTTATGGTTGACAGAGTCAAATGCGGCAGAGATGTCAAGAAGTATTAGGACAAGAGAGGTCCCTTTGTCAAACCCCCGAAGTATTGTATCCATAAGGGTAAGTAGTAGTGATTCCATGCTGTGACCTTTCTTGAAACCGTGTTGGGCAGGGTGAAGTATATTTTGGTTTTCTAGGAATTCTGAAAATTGGTGGTTAACGTTTTCTCTATAACCTTGGCCAGGAATGGTAGGTTGGAGATGGGCCGGTAACTGGACAGGATAGTCTGATCCAGATGAGGCTTTTTTAGAATAGGTTTTACTACTGCGCATTTAAGGGAGTCTGGGAGGAGACCTTGTTCGAGAGAAAGGTTGACAATGTTTGCGATGGGTCTTGCTAGGCAGTTTGGAATTAGTTTGAGGGTTTTTTGTTGGTATGGGGTCGAATGGGTGGGCCACTGGGTTGATTTTTCAGATGATGGTTTCCACCTCAGAGAAGGCGATGGTCTCAAATTGTGACCTAATTGGTGTAATTAAGGATGAAGGTGCCGAGGATTCAGGGTTGATAGGTAAGTTTTTTGGGCTTAGTTCTGATGTTTTGTCTTTAAGGTATTGGGTGAATTTTTGACTGGATATTGTTGGGATATCTTTTTGGAGAGCATTGTTGATAGGCCGAGTCAGTTGGGTGACAATCAAATAGAACTTTCGGATTGTATTGGTAGTCATGAATTCTTTTAGAGTAGTAATTCCTTTTAGCTATGTTGATGTCAGTTGAATATATGTAGAGCAGTGTTCTGTATCGGTCATGTAGCTGGTTTGTAGGGTTTTTCTCCAGGCTTTTTCTGCATATCTTAATAGGCGTTTTTTGTTTTTTAGATCTTGGTTATACCAAGGTGTTTTATGTTTTGCTGGGATTTTTATTTATTTTTTGATGGTTGGGCATATAATTTTTGCAGTTTCCGTACTGATTGTGATCCATGAGTTAACTGCAGTTATGGTGTCCATTGTGTCCAATTGTTTTAGGGCCTCAGGAAGGGTTTTTTCTAGATCTCACTGGAGCACGTTTTGATGAATTCGATGAGTTTTTTTTCTTTGTGAGTGTGGATATGTGAATAGTCCACTTGGAATTTGGTTTGTATTAACTTGTGGTTTGACCAGGGAATGATGGTGGTACAAGGGGGGGAGTTGAGTGTTACTTTGTCAGGTATTGGAAAATACAGTGGGATATTATCTGCATAGCAGTGAAAATTAATATGCAGTGAATCCAAAAGATAACTTACATAGAAACATAGAAATGACGGCAGAAGACCAAATGGCCCATCAAGTCTGCCCAGCAAGCTACGCACTTTATCCATTTTTTTCCCTTTTTCTCTCTCCCACCTGTTACTATTGGCTTCCAGTACCCTCCAGCCCTAATTCCCCTCCACCCAATTTAGAGCTCTGTATCTGCATCCAAGTGACATCCAGCTCAATTAGGGGTAGCAACCGCTGTAACAAGCAGGCCACCTCCTTGCCCCATACTCTTACCCACCCCTGTTTTTATTTTTTTGTTTTGTTTTATTTGGTTTTTTTTTGGAAATAGCAGCCCTCCATCCTTCCGCTCTGTGAAGGTGGAAAACCAACTACTGGCCACTGGCATCCCGCTCCGTGAATGCCTCTGTGGCTACTGCCGCTCCGTGCAGTGTTTGAATGCCTCTGTGGCTACTGCCGCTCCGTGCAGTGTTTGAATGCATCCACTTTATTCACGCCCTCTAGACTTGATGGATCCACAGTGTTTATCCCACGCCCCTTTGAAGTCGTTCACAGTTTTAGACTTCACCACTTCCTCCGGAAGGGCATTCCAGGCATCCACCACCCTTTCCGTGAAGAAATACTTCCTGACATTGGTTCTTAGTCTTCCTCCCTGGAGCCTCAGCTCGTGACCTCTGGTTCTGCTGATTTTTTTCCGACGGAAAAGGTTTGTCGTTGTCTTTGGATCATTAAAGTTTTTCAAGTATCTGAAAGTCTGAATCATATCACCCCTGCTCCTCCTTTCCTCCAGGGAGTACATATTTAGATTCTTCAATCTCTCATCGTATGTCATCCTATGAAGACCCTCCACCTTCCTGGTCGCCCTTCTCTGTACCGCCTCCATCTTGTCCTTGTCTCTTTGTAGATACGGTCTCCAGAACTGAACACAGTACTCCAGGTGTGGCCTCACCAAGGATCTGTACAAGGGGATAATCACTTCCCTTTTCTTACTCGATATTCCTCTCTCTATGCATCCCAGCATTCTTCTGGCTTTTGCTATCGCCTTGTCGCATTGTTTCGCAGACTTCATATCATTAGACACTATCACCCCAAGGTCTCTCTCCTGCTCCGTGCACATCAGCCTTTTCCCCCCCATCGAATATAGTTCATTTGGATTTCCACTCCCCATATGCATGACTTTGCACTTCTTGGCATTGAATCTCAGCTGCCATATCTTCGACCACTCTTCCAGTTTCCTTAAATCCAGTCTCATTCTCTCCACTCCTTCCGGCGTGTCCACTCTGTTGCAGATCTTAGTGTCATCCTCAAAAAGACAAACTTTACCTTTTATCCCGTCCGCAATGTCGCTCACAAAGATATTGAACAGGACCGGTCCCAACACCGATCCTTGTGGTACACCACTTAAAACCTCTCTCTCTTCAGAGAAAGTTCCATTTACCATCACGCATTGTTTCCGGTCCGTCAACCAGTTTTCAATCCAGGTCACCACCTCAGCACTCACTCCTAAGCTTCTCGTTTTATTCACCAGTCTCCTGTGCAGAACCGTATCAAAAGCTTTGCTGAAATCCAAGTAGATGACATCGAGCGCTCTTCCTCGATCCAATTCCTTGGTTACCCAGTCAAAAAAGTCAATCAGATTTGTCTGACAGGATCTTCCTCTGGTGAATCCATGCTGCCTCTGGTCCATCAATTCTCTGGACTGAAGATAGTTCACTATTCTCTCTTTCAACAGTGACTCCATTACTTTTCCCACCACCGAAGTGAGGCTAACCAGTCTGTAGTTACCAGCTTCCTCTCTGTTCCCACTCTTGTGAAGTGGGACCACCACCGCTCTTCTCCAATCACTCAGCACTACTCCCGTTTCTAGGGATCTATTGAACTTAATGGCATAATATAAATATTAAAGAGCGAAGAGAGGACAACATGGAACCCTGGGGTACTCCAGCTTCCCCAGCAAACCATGGAGAATATGAAGTGCCAATTTTATCTTGCTGTTGACAAGCATAAGTAGGATTGGAACTTATGTTCCAATCCTACTTATGCTTATCCTACTTATGTAGCACACCACCACCAATATTGCTTGTTGAGAAGTAATCAGGACAGAAGAAACATTTGAGGTAAGAGCTCAAAGATCAGATGCCCTTCTCCCCTGGAACGCCATCTTGTATTCCTTTTTATCATCACCTTTTCCCTTGCATATAGTCTAGGGATGTGAATCGTTTTAGGACGATTAAAATTATCGTCCGATAATTTTAATATCGTCTTAAACCGTTATGGAACACAATACAATAGAGATTCTAACGATTTATCGTTATAAATCGTTAGAATCGTGAGCCGGCACACTAAAACCCCCTAAAACCCACCCCCGACCCTTTAAATTAAATCCCCCACCCTCCCGAACCCCCCCCAAATGACTTAAATAACCTGCGGGTCCAGCGGCGGTCCGGAACGGCAGCGGTCCGGAACGGGCTCCTGCTCCTGAATCTTGTTGTCTTCAGCCGGCGCCATTTTCCAAAATGGCGCCGAAAAATGGCGGCGGCCATAGACAAACACGATTGGACGGCAGGAGGTCCTTCCGGACCCCCGCTGGACTTTTGGCAAGTCTCGTGGGGGTCAGGAGGCCCCCCACAAGCTGGCCAAAAGTTCCTGGAGGTCCAGCGGGGGTCAGGGAGCGATTTCCCGCCGCGAATCGTTTTCGTACGGAAAATGGTGCCGGCCATACGCGTATGGCCGGCGCCATTTTCCGTACGGAAAATGGCGCCGGCAGGAGATCGACTGCAGGAGGTTGTTCAGCGAGGCGCCGGAACCCTCGCTGAACGACCTCCTGCAGTCGATCTCCTGCCGGCGCCATTTTCCGTACGAAAACGATTTGCGGCGGGAAATCGCTCCCTGACCCCCGCTGGACCTCCAGGAACTTTTGGCCAGCTTGTGGGGGGCCTCCTGACCCCCACGAGACTTGCCAAAAGTCCAGCGGGGGTCCGGAAGGACCTCCTGCCGTCCAATCGTGTTCGTCTATGGCCGCCGCCATTTGTCGGCGCCATTTTGGAAAATGGCGCCGGCTGAAGACAACAAGATTCAGGAGCAGGAGCCCGTTCCGGACCGCTGCCGTTCCGGACCGCCGCTGGACCCGCAGGTTATTTAAGTCATTTGGGGGGGGTTCGGGAGGGTGGGGGATTTAATTTAAAGGGTCGGGGGTGGGTTTTAGGGGGTTTTAATGTGCCGGTTTTGCGATTTTTCGATTTTTCGATTTTTCGATTTTTCACGATTTTTCACGATATTTTACCCCCCCAAACGGCAACAATACGATTCCCTCCCCCTCCCAGCCGAAATCGATCGTTAAGACGATCGAGGACACGATTCACATCCCTAATATAGTCCAAGGACCACAGCTTCATCAAAACTCCTGACAGTCTTGTCTCCCAGTATCATTTGAAATAGCAGACATTCTCTTCCCCCAATCTGGGAGCTATGAATACGGCCTCTGCAGCCTCTCTAACCCCAGCTAGGGCAGGGAGCAGAAACTATACCACCAAACCTTGTCTCCTGAACCCAGGTTCAAGAATCAGCCCCTAATCTTTTGAGTGGCAACACACAATACTATCACTGAACTGTACACCGAGCTACATTTAAAATACTTTTTAGTAAAAACACTTTAGTAAGTAACTAAGTGCCTTGAAAGATTTAACTGGAGAGAGAAATACTCAGGAGATGGAATGATTGGGTAAGGAGGGTGGAGACACCCACAAGTTAGAGGTAGGAAGGGGAGGGGAGAAAGGAGAAACCCTTGTGAGAGAGGAGGCGGCAAGAGAATGGGGGAAGAGAGAAATGAAACTCAGCAGGTATGGGGGTCTGTGGGAAATGGAGGGAAGAAACTTAAGAGCCACTGGGTGGATCTAGGAGGGGGGAGAAACCCAGAAACAACTGAGGGAAGTGAAGGACAGGTGGAAAGGAAAAACCCAGAAGGGGAAGAGAGGAAACATCCTAGAGCCATTGTGAGGTATGAGAAATTGCACAATACACCCCACTCTTTGTGAGTTGAACTGTAAGTGTGCAAGGTCTCCATGAAAGCAATACATTGCAAGGTGTCAGAAATGACAGTGATTAAAATTATCCAAAATTTATCCTAATTACATCCAGATATAAAAAGTATGGAACTGACCAGGCCTCTTTCCAGCCTCCTCAGGTCTGGAGCTAATTACTGCCTCCTCTCGGTCTGGAATGGCTGCAGGGAGAAACATGGTACAGGGCATCATCATCTCTGGTGTAGTCACCTGGAAAGGGAAGAAAACATCTAAGTATTACAAGAGAATGAAAAAGCAAAAGCAGCTTTGCCATTCCAAACTCTCTCCTTTACCAGGCACAGTCCACTGCATGGACAACTATTTCAATGGCTATATTTAGGTTCCCAACAATAGTACCTGTGCTGCAAAAACACCGATTTTTAGTATCCCTAAAGAACCCCTAGTTAGTTGGAAAATAAACACCAAAATTTACAGTATATAAACAACAAAAATCAGCTCTAGTAATATTCCTTATATCACTAGTTGCATATACAGAGAAAATAATTATTAAAAATTTTAACTTTATTAAAAATGCTTCTATTCTGCCTATAATAACTATGTTAAGACTTTGCTTGCTGACAATGTACAGTATCATGGACTGTGAAACTTCTTGTATAGTCAATCAAGGTGGACAGTCAAAAGATACCTTAACCACTTGTTAAATGATCCCCCGATTGCTAGAATCTGGGGCAAAAGAAGAGGAGTAGTAAATAGAAGACTCCAGACTTCTAATAGTAGCTTTCTGCATCGTGTTTCTTAAATTCTGAGGCTAATGCATTTAACATATGGTGGGATTTTTTTTGCCATACTGGGTCAGACAAAACCTAGTATCCTGTTTACAGTAGAGGCCAATCCAGGTCACAGGTATCTAGCAGGATTCCAAAAGGTCAATAGGGTCCATACGGCTTATCCCAGGGATAAACAGTAGATTTCCCCAAGTCCATCTTAATGGCTTAAGGAGTTTTCCTCCAGGAACTTGTCCAAACCTTTTTTTTAAAACCAGCTACACTAAACCTTTACATCCTCTGGCAATGAATTTAAGAGCTTAATTATGCATTGAGAAAAAAAAATGTTCTCCTATTGTTTACAACTTAGTATCTTCATTGCATGTTCCCTAGTCTTTGTACTTTTTGAAAAAGTAAACACCCAATTTGTGTTTGCCCTTTCTACTCCACTCATTTTATAGACCTCTATCATATCTCCCCCAGGCTGAAGAGTCCTAACCTCTTTAAGCCTTTCCTCATAGGGCAATTGTTCCATCCCCTTTATCATTTTGGTTGCCCTTCTCTGTACCTTTTCTAATTCTGTGATGATATTTTATTTTTAGATACTGTGATCAGAATTGTACACAATACTGAAGGTGTGGTCGCATTATTGAGCGATACAGGTGCATTACGATATTCTCTGTTTTAGTCCCCATTCCCGCCTTAATATTTCCTTGCATCGTATTTGCTTTCTTGGTTGCTGCCTCACGGTGAGCAAAGGATTTTTTAATTTTTATCGAACCATCAACAGATATAAAAATAATCGTCAGCAATCACTGTAAGACAGACATGATTCATGAAATTTATATGATGAAATATACTACCCTCCTGCAGCCCATCTTCCCCACCCCACTACCTTCAATTCATATAGCCATCAACATAAAAAATGGATGCTCAAATAACTAAAGATGCAATAGGTCAAGTATGTTCTTGAGTTAATATGTTCAAAAAGGAGGTGAGTAAATCTTTATGGAAGACAGTTAATTTCCCCATATAAAACATATTCTAGATGTCTTTATGTAACAATGTTATAAAATCCTCCTCCAATGGGCCGCAGGTTCACATTTAGCAACAGAAAGAATTAGAACAGTCAATTTTACTTTCTTTAGAGAAATATCAGGGAATATAGAAAGAGGAAACATTTGGGGATATTGACAGACAAAACCCCTCAATGTGTTGTACCTCTCCCCAAAACTACTGAATGCAACCCCATTAGATGTGATAAAATGACCCTACCTATCTTCACTGGTGCCAAGCTTCCAACATAGATGGAAATATTTTATCCAGCTTAGCTAGTGTCAAATACCACTTTAGACTAATCTTACAGCAATTTTCGAAGAAGAGATAGAACTTTTTGCAATCCATCAAACACACTTATCCTATGATGCCTCATCTAAATCATATCCCAAATCAGTTTCCCAAGCAATTACATGTTTAGCTTTAATAATCAATTTAGGGAAAAGTAAGGCATAGATCTTGGATATCAAGCTTTTCTCCTTGATAGCTTTACAGCATATGGTCACAAAAGCAGTTAAAGATCCAGAAAATGCTCAACTAATTGAAGTAGATTTGGTCATACCTGCATATATCCAAACCACTCTGACTCCAACAATCCATATCATGCACTGAGAGCCTTAAAACCAAGAACTTTTTTTTAAATCAAAAAATTGACCCAATTGTCTAAGTCCTAACATATCTCATCATTAAAAAACAGGATGTAGCCCCAAGAGAAAGGCCCTTGTTAAAACTTAGGGTAGGTAGAGGTGAATAATCTCTGTGCCCTGTGAGTGACAGTCTATACCCAGTCCATATCTTGAAAAATAATCCAATAAAAGGATTAGCAATGCTTCTTAATCTCACCCCCACCTCACCATCCTTTGGCCCCAGATCAACCTGATCAAGGGAATTCTCCCATGGATAACCTGCTTTATGTAACCCCATTGTTTTCCCAGACAAGAATGCTACCATTTACATATGACCCTGAGTTGAACCATTATGTAATAAAACAAAGTCAAGGACAGCCAAACTCCCATAATCCTTTTTCTGATACATAATACTCCTAGAGATATGTGGAGGTCAATGCCTCCAAATAGAACTGAAAATTCTTTGTTGGAGAAATGTCAAAACAGCATCTTGAACAGCTAGTGGTAGCATTTGAAATAAATAGCACCACCTAGATAATATTGTCATTTTAAAAACTGCAATTCGCCCCAACCAAGAGAATTCATAAGGAATCCAGGATGACAAATCTTGCAGTTTTTAGACATAAAAAGAACAAAGTTTAATTGGAACAATGTTTTTCAAGCCACACCTAATCATATTCCTAGATACTTCAGACTTTCGCAGGGGAATGTATCCTTTAATTTTGCCATCTCATCAACATGACTTCCTCATGTTAACTTTAAATTCCAATACTTTTCCATAAGAGGTCAGTTCCCTCTAACACTGGTAGGGTGAGAAAGGATTTAGCAATAGAAGAGAGGACATCATTTGCAAACAGATTTCAAAGTCTTTGTGTCCCACTCCAGTTTCAGAAATATCTCTCAACTAACACATCCTCTCCACCAGGGGTTCCATTACCAAGGCAAACAAAAGTGGTGAGAGAGGGCACCCTTGCCTAGTATCTCTACCTAATGGAAACAAATCTGAATATCGTCCATTAACTTTAATGCTGGCTTCTGGGTGCAGGTAGAGAGAATCTTCACTCAAGTCAAAAAATTTGGGCCTAGTCCCACCTTTTATAATACTCTAAACATAAAGCCCAAGTCTATCCGATGAAATGCTTTTTTGCCACCTACAGATAAAAGCACAGTAGCAGTGTTCTCCTTCCATGCCCACCAAAGCAGATGTAGGATTTTTCTATTATTGAACACTTGTCTCCCTAGGATAAAATCACCCAGTTCAACTGCATCAGCAGTATCTTTGCCAATATCTTTTTTTTTTCATTTAACTTTTTTTTATATCAAGTCAACAACAGCATCAACATAAACATATTACTACATATATAACACATCAAAACCAAATATACTGTTTCAATGTTTTTTTCCCTCCCCTCCCCCATATTAAGCACAAAATCAACTGTATCGTCGATACCATAGCAAAAAATGGTTCCCACACTGTTACGTGATAGGACATCCTATTTCTTCAAATAGCTATAAGATAAGTAATGAATCTTCTCATGAGCAGGTCATTTACTTCTTTCCAACATGCTGCTAGCTCACATCTTTGCTGCATTTAAAAGATGCATTATCAGGTTCCTCTTCTTAAGTGGTCATATGGAAATATGAAAAGTAGAAATATTTTGGGATTCATAGGCACTTAATAGCATGTCCTTAATTATGCTTGATATTAAGTTCCAAAACCCCACAACTTCCTTATAGGTATACCACATATAAAAATGTTCCCACATCTCTACATTTTCTCCATTACTATTCAGGAAAACTTCTAAATATATCATGTTAAGCCTGAACAGAGTAAGGTACCACCTGTGGAAGTTAATAACATTTTGTATAACACAAGCAGAAAACGAATTCTTAGCTATTGTCATATAAACAGATTTTCCATATTTGTTTGGTCAAAGTTTCCCCAATATCCTGTTCTCACTGTTTGGCATGCTTAAATTTATTCTCCTGGTCAGGAAATGGGGTATACATTTTACACAGCAACCCTTCTGAGTGTCTTTAAAGCATAATTCTTCAAAGGGAGGTAATTACTCATTACTTGACTTTTAATGGGATACCTAGTCATACAATGTCTGATCTGGAGATATCTAAACCTTTTCACCTCAGACATTCCAAATCATTTTTAATTCTTCAAATTTTAATTTTTATCATAAAATAATTTTTCACAACACTAACCCATACCTTCTCCATCTATGAAAAGATGCAGTCATATTTGCCCGTTATCAGGTCCCCCATGTAACTAAGGGCATGACAGGGGAGTACATTAACCTATATTTGTTCCATAATTTTACTGTTAACATAGTAAAGGAGTTTTCTAACCTCTTAACTGACCCAACCATAGGTGAACCCCAAATCCAAGTATATAAAGATGTAGTGTGTAGTCCTGCTTCTTTCACCACCTCCCATTCTTTAAGTGTATTCGTTAGTCTCCCTTGACAGACAACTCTGAGTTGGGCTGCTACATAATATTGCCAAAAAAGTAGCACTGCTAACTCTCTTTTAGAATTGCTCTTACTATTGTTTGTTCACAGATTTGTATAATTAGTTAACTGTACATACTATTTATGTTTTTAACCTGTAAACGCTCTGATTTTCATTTGGAAGAATGGTATATAAACCTTTTGTAAATAAATATCCAAGGTGGTCTTTTCCAAATATAGCTGAAAATTCTTTTCTACAATAACTGCAAAAATGTATTTGATATTTCAATAGGAAGGACTTGACCTTGATGGAAATATCCATTTCATTTTTATCTTAGCAATATGCCCAAGTCATGAACAATTATAGCTGGCCCATACTTCCATTTTCCTAAGTGTTTTATCCAGAGGTATATAATTTAATTGAAATAATTGTCACCAGTCTGCCCCTAACTGTATTCCCAGAAACTGAATGCTCCTTTTTGCCCATTTAAAAGGGAAATTAGTTTGTATTTTGTTATGCTTGGATCACATCTAAATTAAGATTCAAAATTTTTGATTTCCCCATGTAAACTTTGAAACTTGACACCCTCCCAAAAAATTCCATTTCTCTAATCAATATAGGTAAAGAAAAGAAGGGCTTTGTTAGTGTACATAAAATATATGCGAACAAGGAAATCTTGAATGTTGACTGGTCCACCTGAAAACCTTGAATATCCTCATTTTGCCTAACTTTTTCTGCAAAAGGTTCTACAGATAAAGCAAACAAGTGGGGACAGCCAACTCACCTGTCACGTACCTCTGCATAAAGAAAATTCCATGGAGTATCTCTTATTTACCTTAACATGCTTTAGGGGAAGAATATAGGGCCTTTATCCAATTCAGAAAATTAGGACCAAAACTCACTTTCTGCAAAACCCGGAACACATACCCTCAATGTATGCGATAAAAGATTTTTCTGCATATATAGTTAACAGTATCACAGGTACTATTTTCTTTTTAGCCCTCCAAATCAAGTTAATATTTTTCCTATCATCATCTGCTGCTAGTCTTTCCAGTATAAAACCAGTCCAATCAATCTTAACCCCCGCGGCAAGTATTTTGGCCAAGATTTTCAAATCCAAATTAAGGAGTGATATTGGTCTAAATAAACTACCTAAAGTTGCGTCTTTACCAGGCTCTGGCAAAACTAATTCCCATCACCTCCACTGATCTAGTCAATACAGGGGCCCTCAACAATGTATTATACATCTTCAATAGAGGCGAGACCAAAAAGTCTTTAAATTCCTTGTAGAATCGTGCAGTATCTCTGTCCAATCCGGGGGCTTTATTTAACTTGAGGGAAGCTACAGCTGCTAGAATTTCAGGTCTCAATTTCACCAACTAATTTTTTTTTTTTTTTTACTAATGTCCTGCGGGATACAAGGCAAACAGGATGACTCCAAATATTGATCTACAGCCTCCTCTCATATAGAACTATCAGCTGCACACAGTTTTGATAGAACTGTACAAAATGAACATCATCAAATAAAAGAACCCGATACTTTTATTTTTAAAATGTGAGTTTGTGCTTGTCTTTTTAATCTCCAAGCGAGCTTACTTGCCTTTTTTCCCGATTCAAAATACATCTTATAGTTTTTATCACATTGATACTGAATTTCTTCATGAAGTATTACTTTTAACCTACCTCTATGTAGGAACCACGGCGTGATCAGTGGACCCCTAGCCTGAGTTGGGGTTGATGCTACCTGAGATGGTAAACCCCCACAGGTCCCCAACGTCAGGAGGCGAGGCCGGAAGAAGACAGGGGACAGCTGGAGCTTCACCATTACCAGTCCACGTTCCCCGCAGGTTGAGCCCTTGGGAGCTGGGAACAGCTGGACTTAGGTGGGTCCCTGAGGCGTGGTATTGGTGCCGGGTCCGGAGCTGGAGCAGGAACGAGAATGGAGTCAGGTGGCTGGCAGACAGGACTAGGCAGGCAGAGTTCAGGCGCCAGCAGCAGAAGGAGGCGGGTGCCTGCCTAGAGTCAGAAGGCAGATGGCAGGCTGGCCAGGGATGGCCAAGAGTCACAATCCCGCCAGAGGACTGATGAGCCGAGCAAAGTCCAGTCCAGGGTTCAGAGGCATGCGGCAGAGGAGAAGAGTGAAGTCCAGTCCAAGGATCAGAGGCAGACGACCAGAGTGAGATCCAGTCCAAGGTTCAGAGCCAGGAGATCTGTCCAAAAGAGACTCCAGGAAGGAGGGCGCAAGGCCTGGTCCTGGAGCGGGAATCAGGTACTGGATCAGGAGACAGGTAGCGGAACAGGAGTCAGGTACTGGAACTGGTTTCTAGGAGAAGTGCAGGATCCCGAGAGAAGCAACACAGGAGACTCGTTGCCAAGCCATCTGAGTACGGCCTGAGGGAGTCTTATATAGTCCTGCACTGATGACATCATCCTCCGGGGCGGTCCCAGGTTTCCTGCTGAAGGCTCTTAAATAGCTTCCTTAAATAGCTGCCGAAGGCCCTTAAATAGCGCGCCTAGGGGGAACCCTGGACGGGTCTGCGTCTCATGCACTGGCGAGGCAGAGGAGGCCCCGGTGTTGGCGAATGCAAGCGGAGTGGAATCTGCAAGGCAGGCCGTGGCAGCCGATATCCTAGGCAGGGCCCAGAGGCATAGCTGAGTAGATGAAGCCAGCATGGGGGTTCCACGGGCAGTGAGTGCAACACTCTAGCTTTATCCAATTCCCTGAGTATTTTTGGTTGATGATATATTTTATGCTGTGCTTCCAACCATTTAATTAATCCTAATAAATATAATTTTTCTTTTTGTCTCTCCTTTTCTAAGACTACTGCTTTGGCTATCAATTTGCCATAAATAACAATCTGTGCCAAAACATCATTTTGGTAACTGAAGTGTAGATATTTTATATCATCTCTACTGTCTATGCAAACCTGCTCATTTCTCAAAGTATCATTCAGTCTCCATCGTGACCGTCCATGTTCTTCATGCATGAGCACTCAATCACATACCAGTGATGTGTAGTCAGCCTACGTTATTGCCCCAATATGAATGTTTGTATATGCTGTCATTGCTATTTTATTCATTAAATATGACTTATGAACTCTGGAATAAGTATAGTCTCATGCTGATGGATTCAATATCACCACGTTTAGGATGCCCCAAGATGACAGTAGTAACCAATTTATTTCAGTTATCCTGGAAATAAGCCCAACTTCCCAAGCTATTATACAAAGCCAGATTGATAGTAAGGTTGAAATCTCCCCCCAATATAACAACCTTCCACCATCCTACTCAATTGTTCACCCACTTTGGTATAAAAATGTCCCTGCCCTACATTTGGAGCATATTCACTAAAGTAAGTTTTTCATGGCCTAATTTTATTTTATTGTTAAGTATCAACCTCTGTCCCTCTTACAATCCAGCACCCTGCAATGCAAAGTATCTGACAACATAAGCCCACCCCACCATGCTTCTTTTGAAGTAGACTGAATGCATAATACTCTAACAAATGTTCATCTTTCTTCAGAAGATGGGTCTTCTCCTGGACAAAGAAAATGGCGAGACAGCTTGAATGCACCTCCTTCAATAACTCCTTCTTTCTAGGGGAACTGAGGCCTTTTACATTCCTCTTAATTTTTTTTAAACAAACTGTTTATTGCAAACCCAGTCAATAATACAATGAAACAAAAAACAATGAAATGTTATACATTGTTCCCCATTTTCTTCCCAGTTCCACCCCTCTCCGCTGTATATAATAATAATCAATAAAGAAGCACAGAGGAATTATTCAAAGCAATCGAACAAGAACTTCAAAACGTAAGCATCATTCAGAAAGCTTTAAGTCCGTCTTATATCCAGATCTAAATTCTTCAAAAAAGGGAACCATGTAGCATTGTAAAATTTCCGTGCTTTTTCCATTCTCAGGTCTGCAGTTCCATATTCTATGATCATGTCAAACATTTGAGAACGCCACATTGTAATATCAGCACGATCACATCAAGCCATTTGAGAAGGCTACAGCGCTTCACCAATAAACAAGCTTTGACCAGGAGAAAAACGTGTGTGTCCTCCCCATCATCTTGCCCTGGGATACATGATATAATATAGCAAAGCCACAATTGGTAATCACTGACTTTTCACTCATATTTGCCAACAAACTAATAACTTCATTCCAAAATACTAATATTTTCAGACATTCCCACAAGCAATATACAAGAGTGGCAGATGACAAACCATTTCTTACAATGATCAGAACTGATATTCATATGCTTTGCTGGTACAGGGGAGACTATTAAACTTTGTAGAATGTGAAACTAATTCATGTAGGATCACATTTTCAGTAGACATACATTAATATAATAATCAATTTTACATTCTTATGATCAAAATGCTGCCAATGTATCCAACATTTTATGCCTTTCTAAATTATGGAAGAATTTATACAACTGTACTAAAGAATGACTATATTTACGACACATCCTAGCATATGCATTAAAAGCCGGGGACATTACTGGAAGTGTTTCTCTTTGTATTGTGGATATAATATAATCATGAACTTGTAAATAAAGCAAACAATCCTTATTCGTAAAACCCAGTGCCTGCTGGCTGTGTGAATTTTGTGTGTTTCTTTATCAATATAATCTCCCAACAGTTTCAAGTGACCTGTTACAGCATGTCTAAAAAAAAACCAAAAAAAACATTTTTTGATCTAAACTTGGAGGGAAATTGGGATTACCAGCCAAAGGTTAAAAATGAGAGATTGTAGCAGAAAGACCTAACTTTCCTCTGAGCACCCTCCACATGTTGCAAAGAGTCAATAATTGCTTGACAGATACATGCAAAGAGGGAAGAGATCCCTCTTGATTTAACAAAAATTTCAACTTAAGGGGACAATAACTTTGACCTTCCACATGCAAGTCCATGTAACCACTGTTATCTAATATCCAATCTCCTAAAACATGCATGTTACTGACTAAATAAAAGTTGAAATTGGGAAACCTCAAACCTCCGTCTCCCTTAAGTACCGTCAGTCACATTAGTGACGATCTAGTTTTATCTGTGCAATCCCGCCCTGTAAAGACACTGGGAATGTCATCCAACTCTCCATGCCTTTCTTAAATTGTTTGATACTGGGTGGATTATGTGAAAACCATAAGTTAGGTTTCTCTATGAATCTGAATTCCACCCTGCCATTTCAGGGGAAAATCCATCCAATCAGACTTCAAAGTACCTAACACATCTACTGCTTCTGTTTTATCTAAATTGAACTTAAATCTGGGCACTAGTCCATACTGTGCAATAATGTCCAGAGCAGTAGGAAGAGAAGCTGCAAAATGTGACAATAATAAAAGAGCGTCTGCAAAATGTAAGATCTTCAACACCTTTCCCCCTATCTTAATGCCTTGTCCTCCCTCAGTGACCTTTAATAAAGAAACCAAAGATTCTAAAGATAAAATAAAGAGTAAGGGCAAAAGCGGGCACCCCTATCTAGTACACTGGGATAAGGCAAAACTTTGGCACTAGGATTTGTATACAAAACACTTATAGCATCTAATATTTGGCCTTGGAAACCATAACTGGAAAGCACAAATCTAAAACAATCCCCAGGATACCCTATTGAATGCCTTTCTCAGCATCACAACCAACTAATGTTGGGTCCTTTACTCCTTGCTGGTGACACTTTTCCAGTGCCAAAAAATGTACTCATGTTCATAAGTACATTCCTTCTCCATGCAAATCTCACTTGATCTTCAGATATCAATGTCGACCTTGTATATTACATGTTATTAGCTATCTTAGCATACAATTTGATATCAATATTGAGAAGTGAGATAGGGCACTAGCTTGCTGGGTTTGACTGATTTTTCCCACTCTTAGGCATCAGTTATAACTTTCCCTAAAGAAGAAGGAAGGTGTGAATATGTAGGTAAAGCATTGAACAAGATGTTAAGATAGTCTCTTATGTGATCAATAAGAGCTTTATAAAACCCAGCACTTTAAGATTAGCGATCTTTTATCACCTTGTTCACCTCAAAGGTTGTTAATAGTTCATTCAGTTTCCAAGCAACATCCACAGATACTGTCATCAGTTAACTTTCATCAAAAAATCTTCTCTTGCTCTTCTGACTCGATCAGTACAGGCATATAAACTAGCATAAAAATCCCTAAATACCCTACTTATGTCTTTAGGTTGGGACCATGTTTTTCCCATTCTTCTCATACAGAGTTGAAATAAAGTTAAGGTCAAGATTCGCTAGTAACCTGCCTACTTTGTTGCCATACTAATACAATCTATGTTTTAAAGTGGGTAATGTACGACACGCCCTAGTTTGTAGGAGCTCATGTAGCATTTGTTGTACTCATTTAAGTTCTTACTGTGTCCTATGGAATTTCATAAGAATCAAAGATCTTTTCAACCTTTGCAAGTCTTTTCCCAAATCTAATATAGTGTGATTTAACAGCTTTTTCTTGTGTTTCACATACCCTATGATTTCTCCCCTCATAACTGCTTTGGCTGATTCTCAAAATAAAAGCGGATTTGACCTATGTTCTTGATTGCCGTCTACATACAGCTGCCACTTTTCCACCAAAAAAGCTGGGAATTGTCTTGAATCAAATTATTGGGCATTTTCCAGAGGCTAGGCACCTATTCTGCAGGGCCTAACAATACATAAACAAGGAATTAGAAGTCCCACACATATATCAAAACTCCAAAACCCAGTTAGTTTAAGCAACTTGAAACAGATTGTCCGAGAAAAGAAAAAAAAATACTACACATCTTCAATATCAGCATAAAGCTGAGGCATTTCCTATCCAGCGGGTGGCATAAATAAACCAAAGAGGAAAGTGAAAAAAAACAAACCATCTGCACCACAGATTGTAAAGTATCTTCCAAAATAATCATGTTATCGAAGACAAACAATTCCACATTATCAAGAATATTGTTAGCTTCCATCAAACATTAAATCTTGGAACTCAGAACAAAAACACTCATTCCTCAAAAAAAAAAAAAAAAAAAAAAGGCAGCCCAGAGCCATATGACAGTCAATACATGAATCTCTTGCCTCTTCAGTAAGTATCCGCACTATTAAAAATTCTTTCAGAGATCATAGTGCAATAAAAAGAAAATGAATGCGGTAGAGAAATATAGAAGAAAACGCCAACAGAAATTGTCTTTTGGGCACACAAAGTATCCTCCAGGACTGGCTTCCATGTGATTCTTGGTTTCTACAGCAGATTTGAATAATTTCATTTTCCTGGCATTCTTGCTGTTTATTGCAATAGTGGCAAGCTACTAAAACTAGGATCCTGCCCCCATGAGCTTAAGTGTTAAAGTCTTATAATGTGGACTGAGCTGTGTCTGGATCTAAGCGATGTATTTTGGACCTATCAAAAAGGGGTTTCAACCTTTCAGAGACAGCAAGCCGCCGCAGCCAAGGTGAAGGTGTATAAAAAAATACATCAAAAACCTGTGTGCTCTCCTGCGAATGACAAATGTTCTGCAAGAACAAGCATCTAGCACTCACAATGTTAAGTTGGGAAAAGGGTTGTACTGTTTAGCCTGCACAGAGAACAGCAGCAGCGAAGGAAGCCAAAGGAATGATGGGAGACCTTTCTTTTGGCTTCCTCCTCTGCAGGCTATGTAGAAAAGGCACAATTTAGCTGGCTCTCTGTATGCGCTGGGGATTGATGTACCACTTGTTTGAACATAAGTTTATGTAACCAGTAGAACAAAATGCAGGAGCTCAATAAACTGGAAAAACTAAATAAACTGAAAAATTAGGGGTGGTACTTAGAGCTCATTTGTTGCGTGTCTTTACCTGCTCACCACATCATGTAATCCTCTCATTGTAACAATTTTATTTTAAATCTGTTTTTATTATTTTCCAATAATAGTACAACACAATTACACATATGCATAAAACAATATGAAATACAAAAGTTTAATCAGTTATCAGCATGGTTCCTTACTTCCCCATTCCTCCCATCCCACTCTACAAATATTATAACCAGGTTAAGTAGTTGACTGTTATTGTCCAGTTAAAAGTCATTCAAAACCTGGCAATGAGTTTTGTGGGGAAGATGTGAAATATATGGAAACCATGTATCCAAAACCTTCTTCCTTCTTGGGTTCATTGATTTACACATTTATTCTATAACTAATAGGTGATGCATTTTATTTCTCCAAAAGATAATATTTGAAATGATTGGCTGTCTCCAGAAATATAGTATAGTTAATCTTGCCAACAATAAAACTTTCCGTGTCCAGAAACTTTGTACAGATGAGCAGTATGTCATAGAACAAATATCTCTAAACAGCGCAAAGTGTCAAATGGTGATATAATCCATTCCATATATAAGTACACTTTTTTCCAAAATATCTGTATTTTAAAGCAGAACCTGAAAGAATGTCCAAGATTGCCTACTACGGAAGGACATTTTATACATATATCCGAGTCTGTTTTACGTGCTAGAAAAACCTGGTGCTGTGAAATAAAAGCTCTATTTAGAAATTTAAATTGACTTTCTCGTAATTGTGTATTAGTCTAAATCTTTTGCACACCAGCAAAACAGACATCAAATACCTTTACAGGCAACTGTAAATCATAATTCTTCTGCCCACCTATTCCTCAATGATGTAAGATCACATTTATCTTTGAGTCAAATCAAAGATTTATAAAGATGCCAGGATCAAACCACCCTTGTAAAGTTGCCCAATTTTCTTTAATCAATACAGAGTTAAAGACCCCACATAATAGCAACACTGAAGAAAAGCAAAATGGTCTTTCTCCCCGTTAACATAAAAGAATCCTGCAGTTCTGCAAATTTGAAATATTCCCCTTGGTTATTTAACGGTTGTCTGATCACTATTAATCCTGTGTCTCCAGCCTAAAATTATTCCTCTTTGCATACCTGGTGGAAAATCACCATTACGCTTCAAATGCTAAAAAAGGGGATACTGTATAATTCAGCTGTAATGTATGAGTGAGCTAACGCCAAGATTTTTGTAAGGGATTGATCAGACAATGATTTTTCAAATGATTAGGTAATTGTCTCTTAGTAACAAGCAAAACAATTGTAAAGAAAAAGGAAATACCATCCCTGCTTCAAACTGATAGGCAGTATAAGAACTAGTGCCTTGAAGCCAGTCTCCCATATGCCATATTTGCTGCCATATTACCGGTATATAACTTCAGATTAGGTAAATCCAATCTCCCCTTTCCCCAAAGTTTCATAAGATGAGCAAGAGCAATGTGGGTTTTTTTCCTCTCCATAAAAAGGTAATTTCCTTTGAAAGAAGTGTCCGAGACAGCCTATCTAGATAAAAAGGAAGAAGCCTGAAAACATATAACCATGTAGGCAATATGATCATCTTAAATAGGTATATTCTCCCAAGAAGTGAGAGATTTAAAGTAGTCCATGCTCTCAAATTAAGTTTAGTGGTCGCAAACAACCCTTGTACATTGCTTTTGTAAAAGGTGTAAATCACTTGGCAATAGAATTCCCAAATATTTTATCATCTTCTCTGTCCATTTAAGAGGAAAATTTCCCATCCATCTCTGCGTATTCCATTTACCAATGCAGAGGGCTTTGGATTAGTCAAGATTTAACTTAAACCCTGACATACCTCCATAGCATTAAATTCATCCAGTTCTCTCACAGAAGCCTCAGGTTCCAAAACATGAACCAATAAATCTGCAAATGCTGATAGAGATCCCACTTGAGAGAGTGTCTCTCTGCATCATAGGTCTTATTCTATCAGCGCCCACTGTAATCCATTTGTACTTGGGTTCTTGTATGCTCTGTGTGAGTTGGTTGGGGGGGGGGGGGGGGACAACATATGGGCTACACAATTGTGAAGAACTGATATCTTTGGGTCACAGGTCTTATCCTACCTGAGCCCACTGTAAACCTTTTTTTTCTGGGATTTTGAAATATCTGTGGTAATGGGGAAACGATTCCTGAATACTGTAAATACTGGTTGCTAATACTTTCTTTATTGCAGCTAATTCAGCTTTAAGGTGAACAAACTCCTTTTTCATGGAAAAGAGCTCTGAACAAATGGGCAAGCCCTAAGTTTCCAGATGATTTGCCTCAAGATAAAGGCTCTTGACATCCGCAACTCTCTGTCCAGAGATGGATTGATTCAAGTGAAATGCAGTGACCACTTTCAGTAAAAAGGAAGGAACAGTACACAGCTGTACCACTCCTGGAGTCACCTGAAGGAATGGCTCACAGCAAGACAAGACCTGGAAATCGGAAACCCTATATGCAGACGATATTATCACAAGGAACACAGTTTTCAAAGACAGGGTACGCAGTGGTCTAAACGCAAGGCCTGCTAAGAAAACCAGTAACAATTAAGACACTAAAGGGGCATTGGAAAATACAAGGCAGGACAAAGATGGTTCACTCCTTTCAGAAAATGGCCATATCAGGAGAACCGACAAGGAACCACCATTTACCTGACCCCTGAAACAGGCAAGACCCGCTACTTGCACCTTTAAGGAAATGAGAGCCAAGTCTTTATTCAAGCCATCCTGCAAAAATTCCAAAATGAGTGGAATTTTGACCGAGGAAGGAAGAGTACCTCAGTCCTCACACCAGGCCTCAAACACTCTCCAAACCTGCACATACGCCAAGGAAGAGGGAACTTTCTAGCTTTCAAGTAAGGTGGAAATCACTGCCGCAGAGTATCCCCACATCAGACCCACCAGCACCTCTTTGAGCTCATTCAGTATCCTGGATGTATCTCTTCCTGCCACATGGCTTTGTCCAATTGCAGTTTTGCTAGTTCCATCCAAACACTCTTCTGTAAATGGGGTTGTATCTACCCTACTCCCATCTGCACTCTTTGGAGATTCTTTCTACTCAAGCTTTGCCCATCCTGGTTATTTTTTCTTGTCTTTCAGCTTCAGATAGTCATTCCTGTGTGCCTCTTTTTGGGTTCCTTTGTACTGATCTTTTTGCCTTTGTTCACTTTTCTTACATAAAGATTTGTCTTTGTTACAACTCCTTTTAATTTAGCCTACTGTTGTTCCATTTCTCCTAAGTCTTCTAGCTCCTCTTCAAGGTACTTCCCCATTTTAACAAAGTCTGCATTTCTGAAATCCATGACTGATCTTCATGTCACTTCTCTCCGTATTAGCCTCTATATCAAACCATACTATCTGATGGTCACTGGTGCTTAGGTGGGAACCTAACTGGACATTAGAGATATTCTCTCCATTTGTGAGCACCAGACTAGTATCCCGTCTCCCTTTGTGGGTTCTATCACCATTTGTCTAAGCAAAACCTCTTGAAAGGCATCCACAATCTCCCTACTTCTTACAGATTCTGTAGCAGGGATATTACAGTCCATATCTGGCAGATTAAGATCTCCAATGAGCAACACTTCTCCCTTCCTTCCCACCTTTTGGAGGTCTTTGTACAAATCTCTGGCCAGTTTTCTGATTGTGAGGC